>NC_141874.1:66126514-66751514 GCF_056163025.1 Triticum urartu
GTTACCAATAAACCCCGAAACTTTTCCGGTGACCAAAACAGGACTTCCCATATATAAATCTTTACCTCCGGACCATTCCGGAACTCCTCGTGACATCCGGGATCTCATCCGGGACTCCGAACAACATTCGGTAACCACATACAAACTTCCTTTATAACCCTAGCATCATCGAACCTTAAGTGTGTAGACCCTACGGGTTCGGGAACCATGCAGACATGACCGAGACGTTCTCCGGTCAATAACCAACAGCGGGATCTGCATACCCATGTTGGTTCCCACATGTTCCACGATGATCTCATCGGATGAACCACGATGTCGAGGATTCGATCAATCCCGTATTCAATTCCCTTTGTCTAGCGGTATTGTACTTGCCCGAGATTCGATCGTCGGTATCCCGATACCTTGTTCAATCTCGTTACCGGCAAGTCTCTTTACTCGTTCCGTAACACATCATCTCGTGATCAACTCCTTGATCACATTGTGCACATTATGATGATGTCCTACCGAGTGGGCCCAGAGATACCTCTCCGTCACACGGAGTGACAAATCCCAGCCTCGATTCGTGCCAACCCAACAGACACTTTCGGAGATACCTGTAGTGTACCTTTATAGCCACCCAGTTACGTTGTGACGTTTGGCACACCCAAAGTATTCCTACGGTATCCGGGAGTTGAACAATCTCATGGTCTAAGGAAATGATACTTGACATTAGAAAAGCTTTAGCATACGAACTACACGATCTTTGTGCTAGGCTTAGGATTGGGTCTTGTCCATCACATCATTCTCCTAATGATGTGATCCCGTTATCAACGACATCCAATGTCCATGGTCAGGAAACCGTAACCATCTATTGATCAATGAGCTAGTCAACTAGAGGCTTACTAGGGACATGGTGTTGTCTATGTATCCACACATGTATCTGAGTTTCCTATCAATACAATTATAGCATGGATAATAAACGATTATCATGAACAAGGAAATATAATAATAACCAATTTATTATTGCCTCTAGGGCATATTTCCAACATCTCAATGATTCACAGATCATATACAAATATGTAGCTCCAAAAGTGAAGATCAGCCACTTCGGATCTTGCGTCGCAACTAAAACTAACTAGTACGATTCCCATACATAAGATCAACATGTTAATGCATCTCAATAACTCACAAATCATATACAAATATGTAGCTCCAAAAGCAAAGATCTAGAAAAAACATATGTTCTTCCTACTAACATGGATGCTTCTATTGGCCAACATTCAGTATAGACTGAAAGACAAATTTGTTTGTGAAGTATACAATTCCTCTTGCAAACATAAGTGGTTTCACCAACAGCTGGAACCATGAGAATGAACCATACATGATGGAGGAACATGCACTGCAATATGATTTGGTCTTCCCTCGATCACACTGCGAGACTATTTTCGGAATACAAACTTTAACTTAGGCAAAATGATGTCCATTGTATAATTAGACCAAAGCAATGAAGCACCTAGTGTTGGCCAATAAATAGTACAGTACTACTTTTTTGCAGTCCATGAAGTGACTATCCAATTTTTCTGTGTCTATTTTCAAATGGCACTGCATGAAGTGACTATACTATTCTCTTGTGCAGTTCAACCAAAATTGCGGGCACTTTGTTGGTTTGACAAATAGCAACGGGCAGACATCTCTGTCTGCACAAATATCAAGCAGCTAGTAAACATATAGCACACCTTATATTTTTAGGTTTAAACATGTCTCTTCCGCTTAGCATCTGTCATGTTCTGCACTGGACAATCTGATACAGTTATGTTTTGCCCTGGACAATTTCATACTGAATTGATTTGCTAGTTCAGAGCAGAAATATAGCGCCTATTCTTCATCAGACCAAGGATATCCATGTTCGCAGTGATGGAAGAGGTGAAATCGATACAACCGAAATTGAGCATCCAATCATTGAATCCTGTCCTGCACCTCCAATGTAGGTCCACCCTGCCAATAAATTCACATGCAAACCACTAGTATTAATATCTAATGACAGTACAAAAAAGAGTAGCAAGATAGTAGCAAACCATGTACCTTCGTAATGAACAGCTCATAGTACCACCAATTGGATATAAAGGTTGGGAAAAAACATGCTCCTAATGTTGAACCAGTTGGACTTTTTGTGCAGTTCCACTAAAATCGAGCATCCCTGTTTGCATAGATATTGAAAGTGTGATTACTCTAAAAGTGGCACTAGTTGAAGCATAGACTCACAAATATAAGCATTCCAATTTCTTAATGGGAAAAGGTAGCAAGACTGTTTCTAACCACCTATTTGAAGGAATAAATAAAGCAACATCGGCTGATGTGAGGAAGGCATACATAGTTTTTTCTGGAAAAGTGAGCCATTCCCGACCTTTCCTCTTCTTTTAAGCAAATTTTGTGCAGTTCTACTAAAATAAAATGCCATCACTGCCTTGACAATTCAGTGACACTGTACAAAAGGAAATGACTTAACATTACATCATGATGTCAGGTATGTAGTCGACAGGCATTAGAGACAAACATACAGACCTCCTCAAGAGAACAGCCGGAGGAGGAGGTGCCCACTCTTGACCTTTCCTCTTGTCTTCATAATTGTCTGTGTAGTTTAACCAAAATAAAATGACATCAGCGCCTTGGCATTTTGGTGACACTGTACAAAAAAATTAACTTATCTCATGAAAGTGAGGTATGTAACCTATAAGGATTAACAGTGCAAAAATATGATGGGAGCAACAAGTTTCATCGTTGGTATACTGGTTGTGCAACAACATTAGAATGCCTTATAGCTAAAAAATCTTTAATACATCCACAATCAACAGCTAACCCTGAAATAATCCAGTAACATTAAATGGCATTGCTTAAATTTATGGGTGGCATTAGACTGAGAGCGGCATTAGTTAAATGTGGCATCACTTTAGCAGTAGCATTGCTTGACTTGACTGCTGGCATTATACTAACAGCAAAAAAAGTGGCAATAAGAGCATGGGAGGCACCAGTACGATGTACCTCCACGGACGCAGAGTGGTGAGGGAGGTATGGTTGCCCAGAGCAACAAATATCTAGGCAGCATATGTGGATTACGGTCCCATTTTTGTTCTCTTTAGCCACCTTTTTCCTATGCGAGGACAACAAATCGATCGACCTGGTCATTCTCTATTGCGTTGTCATGCCTTTCTACCCTTCTTCAACCAAGAGACACGAGACTCGTTCCTTAGCTACTGATTTTCCCCTTTTCAACCTAGATGCGGGTTCGATGCCTACTCTCTTGGACAGTACAGTCTCCGTTCCTTTCCTTATTCAACCCAGACATGGATTAGTCTGCATGAAGTAGGGTTTCCTTTAATAGTGCAAATTATGGTTTTTGTCTGCGTGGCCAGCAGAGTAGAGGATAGCAAATTGGGAAGATGGTGGATTGGAAAAAGATCCACATGCAACGACGTAGCAGATGGGGCAATAGAACAAGGTTATGGCTCGAAAAGAGGTAGCATACCTGAGGGTCAGCGGGAAGTGGCTTCGCTCGTGGTCGTCGTCCTCCGCACACACTACGGCAGCGAGCTTGGGGACGGAGGCCATCCCGCGCGGGCGCTAGGTCTGAGAGGACGGCCTTGTCGTTAGTGCGTGACCTCGCTCGCCGATGACGAGTGCGTCAACGCTGCACGTCCTTTTCTTCCCCGACGGATCTGTGACCACCGGTGAGGAGGGAGAGAGGGGCCGTCTTTTTTAGATCTGGAGAGAGGGTGGTAGTGTGAGAAGCAAGTGGGCAGCCCTTAGCAAGAAAGCGCTGAAGCTCCAGCCTATATATATCTTTTTTATACTACTAGTACTGGAGGTGGTGTAGTGGTAGAGTAGTTTATATTTTCTCTGCGTACAGTACCAGTTAGTCGTGCTTCAAAACTGATTGGCACGCCATTAAAAAAATAAAGGTCGATAACTAATGCTGCACCTCGGGCCAACGCGGCCAGATCGCATTTTGCACGAGAAATTACACACCATGTTTCGTTGACATGTGGTCCCGTTCCAACATATCAGTGAGACAACAACGAGTAGTAGGAGTATTTCCGAACGAACGTGTAGGCCGGGGCGCCTCTTCGTGAACCATGGCAAACTTGCAACCGTCCACCGACTCTTCGCCTTTCCCTCTCGATTTGGAACTGCTGTCGCATGCTCTTCCTCTCCCTCCTCCATTTTCCTTCAGCCCTTCACCCTTTCTTCTGCCATTGTTCGATCGTCTTCTCCATGGAGGGAACAGGCCGAAAACGACCTCGTTATTCTTGCCCCGATCTGAAAGATGACGTGGTGGAGGAACTCATTGATCGGTGTGACGTCATCACCTCGGCTAGCATGGCAGGTTCGTTCCAGCCCATTCTCGACCCAACTAATAACATCATTGCAAGGAACCCAAGGGTCAAGGAGCGGTTTGATCTCCCCTATCTTCTTCGCCGTGACCCTGATGACTGGCGCCGGCACGACGGAGGCCTCGCCCTGTGCAAGTTGATGCCGCTTGATAATGATACGTGTGATGTTAAGATGCCATCGCTTGAGGGCAAGGCTTGGGCAGGTGCAAATGGAGATTGGGTTGTTTACATTGGGTCCAACTGCGAGTGGGAACTTGTGAATGTGTACACTCGTCACCGGGTTCCACTTCCAAAAAATCTCAGCACACTGCCCAGAGGTTGAGCACACCGGTAATGTACGCACGTTCAAATATGATCATGGTGACTGTCGTCTACGGAAGATAGCAATTTGTCGAGTTCCCAACCGCTCTTGGAGTTACAAAAACTATGATGTTGTTGCTATCTTCGACAAGCTTGTTGCCGTCCTTGATGGTTTCACTCGATGGATATTGCTCAAAAATAAGTTTCTATACACAGATGAGTACTGTGATGCAATTGAATACGAGGGCCTTGTGTTTGCTGCCACCACTCGTGGCACTGTTTTTGCATGGCATCCTCGTTGTTTCGGTACGTTTGTCTTCCACCGTAATTATAATTGTTTCAACCACATGCATGCGGGTTAGCAAGTTTCGCTTTACTAATTAACCTTCTTCTTGTGTTTCCAAGGTCCTGTGAACATCCCACCACCTATACTTGAAGATTTTTATAACCAAGGGGGAGATGACGATGGTGATGATCACGAGCATGAGGACGAGCAGCGTCGATATACTCTGTGGCGCCTGGCAACTAATTCCGATGGATCACCTCTTCTTGTGTGTATACAGCCCACTGATGATGTTACTGCTAAGGAAGCAGGTGTAGTCTCCCATGGTCGCACTCTCCGGACCTATTACAACACCCGTTGCATGGTATTCAGGATGCATACTAGGGTGCTAGCGCCAACTCCTTCTCCCTGGCACAGAATTGATAGTCTTGGAGAAAACTCGCTCTTCCTTGGACAAAACTATCCGATGATGGTGAAAGGCGATCCAACTGCTATTGACACATTTATGAGAAGCAACTGTGTCTATACCTCAGACATTTGGGTGGTTCCCTACCCTGGTACTGATATAGTAGGCCGCTTCAGCCTGGATGATCAGTCCTGCGTTGGTCTCCAGATTGACAACGGATGGCCCGTCCCAGAGAATCACTTGTGGTTCAAAGCAAGCGTTTCCAACGTCGCGGAATGGTTGAGTTGAAGTTCATTTCATGGCTTGTTATTTGTTGTGTGGTGAAAACTTTAGTATTTATAATGTATCCTCGTTGTCGATGTGGGTTGATGACCTGTTGTACTATGTAATAAAATGATATGCCTGTGATAAACTTACTAAATTTATGAATGGCTTTCGAGTCGCTTCTCTGAGTGAGTGGTGCGACGAGGCAAAAAAATATTTTCCGAATACATAATTGTACGTGCATTGCAACAGGTTATCGGATGAGGCCAATCAACAATAGTAGTACACTATTTGTACTAGCTTCACATGCTTCGCGCGTCGGGCGGGTGTTTTTACTGTAGCCATATGTTAATGTGTTCGTTGTACGTAACCAGCACCTCGAATCCTCGATATACTAGTAGTATAGTATATAGTAGGAGTAAGTAGTAGGAGTAGTAGGGTGGCATGGGCCAAAACAAGCATTCATGTCCAGGAGTACGGCACACGCCGCCACCACGACATCCATCTGACACCATATTATTTCTTGGAGTCCGTGCGAGAGCAATCTCTTCAACCTCGTCGTTTCTCTAACTTCAGCCATCGCGCGGCGGGTGAGGTGGGGGTTTGCCGATAGTCAGTTTCCTTAACTGCGGTCCCACTTGTAAGGCCAACTCCAACGCACGACCCCAAATGGACCTCTGTTTTACACGAACTCCAACGATAATTTTGACTACTCCTGTAGTAAGTTGGATTAGTGCCTTTTCGATGCATTCATTGTTGATCTGCGAAGGCTCGATCTTGTGTGCTTCTTTCTTCTTTGAGTGTAAAGAAGTAGACGTTGCTTCCTCACATCTAGTCTCATGTCTAGCCTCTATTCTATACTAGCTAAAAGTGATAGAACATATACTAAATTGCACTCTATCAATATATGGATGTACTCTTCTTCCCAATACAAAAACTTGCATCCATTCTACTCCCTCCGTTGCACAATACTACATGCCTTCTATTTGTCAAAATATATATGTATCTAGACATGTCTTAGTATATAGGTACATCCATTTTTGGACAAATGGAAGTCAAGTATTTTGGAACGGAGGGAGTACACAATAAATTTTTTAAGTTAGCACAACTAGTCTAATCTGAGAGCAGAACCGAAGATTTGGTCGGGTTCTTCCTCCTTTTGCCGACACGTGGGACATCCAGCATCCAAGTCGTGTCATGAAAGAAAATAGAGTGGTAGTTGAAGCCACGAGATGTGCATCTTGGGTTAAACTGTAAATAGAATCTTACTACTCTTGAGTAACTCCAAAAGCGGCCACCGAAGATCTTTATTGGATTTGTTTTTCATCACCAGCACGTCGAGGTGAAAGATGTGGAGGTTCAGTGGGTCCTCTTGCGTTTTCACTGACATGTGGGGCCGCATGTGAGCAAACAGACGATGGGCTCCGCGCGTCCGCTGGCTGGCTGAGAAGAGAGATAGAGGAGGGCTGAGCACGGACTGCAGGAAATTTGTTCTACGTACCTCGATATAGGCTCGATATAGTGGGGTGGCATGGGCCATAACTAGCATTCACGTCTAGCAGTACGGCACACGCCACGCACACGAGTCCCATCCGACACCAATTTTCTTGGAGTCCATGCTACAGCCATCTCTTCTCCCTCATGTCCTCTTTTCTCAGCCATCGCGCGGTGGGCGGGGTGGGGGTTTGCCGATTGTCGGTTTGCTCAACTGCGGTCCCACTTGTAAGTGAAAATGCAACACCGCACGCATTCCTGTTTGAGCGGCGTGCTGGACCAACCGTGTGGGGGTGCGACGCGAACACGGCAGGCTTTTCCTTTTGAACTCGTAACTTGTAAAATTTGGTTCTGCTCCATGGCGCGACCAATAGATAGAAAATAACGATTTTGCCTAGAGTAATGAGAAGTTTGCTTCTGGCGCCGTTCATGCATGGAGTACATACGAAAATTATGAAGTTGATGCGAAAGGTAAGATAATTACTGTAGTATTATATACTACTACATGGATTTGACGGAAGGATAAAAATACATACAGATCCATCAACGTTCAACGACATCCTCATGCCCTAGTGCGCCGGGTCACCAACCGACGTGTGAGGAGCAGCGGCATTGGCGTTGAGCTCAACGTGCTTCTGAACAGTGCCGCCCAAGGTTGCCCTGCGCTCCAAGAAGGCCAGCGTCCTATCGTCCTCCTCTTGCATGTACTAGTCCTTGTGGACGATTTGTGCGTAGACGTGGGTGATTATGTCGATGGTGTCTTGCTGCGCCAGGCACTGCGCGGCAAGCCCTCGAGGTGGACATTCTCCAGCGCGACGGCGGCCAGTCGCAGGGCCACCAGTGCGTCAAAGAGGTTGTTACCATAGTGGCCGTTGAGGGTGGTGGGCATCGCAGAGCATGGGCGCGTCGGCTGGAGGCTCACATCAAAGTCGTCCGCAAGCTTCTTGACGATGGTGAACTTGTCGAGGAAACCGACGAGGACCTCGTCGAACAAGGATGCGAAGCTGTCGTCCAAGCGGCCCCTCGCCCTGGCGGCCTCAAGCAATACTACCTGCCGGGCCGCAGGCCGGCGTCGTGGACCATCTGGCACAGCCGGCTGATGCTCACGCTCATCGTCTCCATGGGTCTAGCGTAGCTTCTAGTCAACTGATCTTGCTATTCGAGTGATCACTCAGCCCTTGGTTAGCGTGCGTAGGTGCGTAGGATTTCGTACTACTCCTCGGCCCTCTACTGCACCTGCCTTTGGCTGTATGATAGGTGGGCCAGCCACCCCCTGGGGCCACGTGTCGTTCACCTCCTGACCCGTCTCTCACACGCACCCTGCTAGTGTATAGTATGGTGGTTTTCTTTTTCTCTCCATATCAACCATTTTATATTGCGTACGTGTCATTCAAGAGTGAAATGATGGTTGCTTCTTTCGACTAACTTACTGTGTGATTTGACTGCTCCTTAGTGGCCCCTACACGTACTCCCCCTACGTGTATGCAACAGTCACACGTACACATGGACGCAAAAACGCGCACGACGCCCTAATGCATGCATGTCCGAGCACACGACGGAACACACACGGTGACGCTCAAGTGCTCAACCTACACGTGCATGCACACACATACTCAGTCAGGGTGAGCTAGTGACCGTATGAACACCGGAATATATATGTATATATATATATATATTGAGTACAATGAGCGTATTATGAAGTCCACTGACCGTATTTTTACAAATATACAGTGACAGACAGTGTATTTATCTCGTTTGAAATTAAGCCATGTTAACTGGAGAGGAGGTAGCATGGACTAGCATTACTTTGTTGTGTCCCGTCAACTTGCCGAACGAGGAGAAGGTTGCAGGACGGGAGAAGCTTGCGCGCGGTGGCTCGCAGGACAAGGATAAACTTTTGACTAATGCAAGCTCTCCCTCGCTCAGGCGGTGGACATGCAACAGTTAATTCGGTGTCAGATTGCCAGAAGCATACTACACTATACTACTAGGAACCGGATGGAGGAGCGTCTGCACTCTTATTATAATTTTAAAATGTGATAAAGCAATCTTCAACACATTTGGTTCTCTTCGAGGGTTCTCGCATGTGATAATGGAAGTTGATTGCATGGAACACTTGCCACAATTCTCGCTTAATTCTGGCTCATATCATGTTACAAATAGTAGCGCTCAGTAATATTTCCTATTTTTTTGTTATTCAGCATGTAAACAGGTCAGCAAACCTTGCGGCGCATCTTCGTGCGAACCGTGCTTACTGCACTTTGAATGTGGCCGAGAGCTGGCTTGATGAAACACCTCACTTCCTACTTCTTTTTTTGGCTTCCTAGTGACCAGTGTCTTGGCTGATCGTCCTAAGAATGCTTATATATGAATAAAGCTCTCTCATTTACCCGCAAAAAGATTAAGCCATATTAATCAGAAAGGAGGGAGTATGGACCAACACTACTTTTTGGTGTGTCCCGTCAACTCGTAGAACGAGAAGAAGCTTGCAGGACAAGGTGAAGCTCGCTTACACCTTTTGACTAATACAACCTACCCTTGGTGGACATGCATTAGTCCATTCGGTGTCAGATTGTCAGAGGCATACACTGTAGTACCCAACATGCGGAGTACCATCATTGTTCGACTTCACGAAGGGGCGAAGAGCCAAGCGCAGTACTAGTACGCATACTTGGTTTTGCACCTTCATACTACTCCACCCCCCGTCACAGTTTACAGGGCGTGCTTCATTATGATGCATTTCTCTCAATGCATTTCCACCACCAGAGAGACTTTAGACGCGTTTGGTTTAATGCTCAATTAATTAGGGCGTGGTAACCGCAATCATGTCCACAATTTTCTCTCCATGTACTGTACTACTACGGAGTGCATGCATGTGTGTACCCGGGGTGGAAGCACTGCATGCATGTGTGTACGCATTATTCCCTCTAGTAATAGACGCCGTGCTATAACCACCAATGCTATTTTTCAGGCCAATCACTAGTCGCCTTGGTCCCACAGATTTTTTTTCTTTTTTCTGAAGCGCGCTGTATAAACAGTGACTGATGGAGTAGTATGAGCGGATTCAAAGAAGAGCGTATTGATGGTTGCTTCTTCAGAGCAACTTACAGTGGGAAATGTGGGGCTTATGATTTGACTGCTCATTACTCACTATTAATGCGGCGCAACGACTGGGCTGAGTCTCCCATGCGGTTATGCACTACCCCCTCGGTTCTTAAATATACTCCGGAGTATTTGTCTTTCTAAAATATGTTGAAATCTCTGTTAAGATGAATAGAATATTTAGGAACGGAGGGAGTACACATACGAAGCAAAATGAGTGAATCTACACTCTAAAATATGCCCGTTTGAAATTTGTAAAAAGACAAATATTTAGGAACGAAGGAGTATAATTTCGTGCATGGCACATGGACCTGGATGATGAAGAGGCTTCTGGCAATGCTATCAAGCTTCCATCATTTGTTTACATAATTGACATACTATACAAATAATTTTCCAGCGACATGAAATTGTACAATGGTGTGAGCTTTCAGCTTTTGTTTCACGTGTCTTGCCATCGATGCTCTTTCGGAAACAATAAAAAACTAACTTCCTTGCTAATGCATGTCAATTATTAGCAGATCAGAGCTAATAATTACATCACAACTGAAGACAAAGTTGTGAGAAGGTGTTAAATTAAAATTGATCCATGCTTTCATTGGCAGCAACGTCCCCCCAGCTCTGTCTAAATCAACAAGGCATGTTGGGAAAAAGTAGCTGTCTGGAGCATGCAACATTCCGATCATTTTGTGCAGTTCCACTAAAATAGAGCTGAGCGTCCCTGTTCCAAAGATATCAAGTGTGATTACGATAATAGAGGACTGCTGATGAAATAATAAACACACAAATAGAAGCCGGTCACCTTTGCGGTCTCTCTTAAGACTAACTAGTTGGAGAAGATTAGGCTCAGAGTTGGACGAGGAGGATAGAGCAAAACCAATCTCCCTTTGTGCAGTCACACTGAAATGTAGAGACGTTGCCCGTGTGACATTTTAGTACAACTGCACAAAACACTCTTAAGAAAAAAGTGATTTGTGCAGTTCACCAAAAGGTCGCAATAGCAACGAGGTGAAATGGATAGCCCTGTTTGCAAAAAAGAGGTAGAAAGGAAACAATTACTGGCCAATAACAGTTGATGACACATACGACGACAAAAAAGAAGCATATTCCTTGTCCTAAGGGAAGATAACAACACGGTTGTGTTTGTCTAAAATGGTGTGAGGACGAGAATGCAATATGGAAAGTATGCCGGACGAGCTACGTTTTGGGCAAAGAACTATGGAAGATCCACATGCAGCGACGTGGGAAAACGGGCAGTGGAGGAAGGCCGGAGGGGATACCTGGAGGTTGTCCGGGTGTAACTAGGTGAGCAGCGGCGGGCGGAATCTGCGAGCAGGTGGCGTAGGCCCTGCCGCGCCGGAGCTTGGTTAGAGAGAATGACGTGTACCGCAGATCGGGACGTGCTGCCTTGGCGCCGTCAAACGGAGAAACGATGCACTTCCTTCCTTTCCCCCGGTGGACGGGATGCGGCCGAATCAGTGACCAACGATGAGAGAGAGGCCACCGCACTCCCTTTCCCCCGGCGAACGGGATGCAGCCGGATCAGTGACCAACGATGAGAGAGAGAGGCCACCGCACTCCCTTTCCCCCGGCGGACGGGATGCGGCCGGATCAGTGACCAACGGTGAGAGAGAGAGAGAGAGGCCACCGGAGCCTTGTGTGAGATACTCTGAAGAGAGGACTACCTTTTCCTCCATAAAAATCGTTTTATATTCTATGTACGTGCCATTGAGCTCTATAACTTTATTTAAAAATAACGCGGCAACGCGTCAAGTCGAACTTTATTTTGTGCACGCGTGGTACACGACCTCCCTAGGTAAAAAACCGCTACAGGCGTTCAAATTAGCACGTGGGCTGCCATTTCGTAAAGAAATGAGCTCCACCGTGTACCCGCGCGGGTGTGGCTAGGCACGAAGCGTGAGTACGTGCACGGTGCACCTATTCTCTTCTTGTATACGTACACCACCTACGTGGGGTTGTGTGAGAGAGATACAAACCTAGAGAGATATAGTGTGTGGGTTCTTGAGAGTTTTTTTTGGGGGGGGGTCAATCAAAAAATTTAACATATGCAATGTGTGTGAAATAGAGTCCTGGATATAACATATATATAGAGGGGTGATCCACAAGAAGAGAGTGGAGGTATCATCGGCTTGAGGTGTCTATAGAATCGAAGAGAGGGATGATGTGTGTGTGTGTGCGCGCGCGATCGATAAAGAGTGCCATCGAATTTGTGTGTGCCCACGTCAAAGATATAGAGTGGTTGGCCTACTGGAATGTGAGATGGGACATGTGCAGTTTGTCTCTGTGGCATGGATACCTACCTGCAGTGCTCGACTATCGGTGTGTGGTGGGGGAAGAGGGAGGCCCAATTAACTATAGAGGTACAATGGCTAGTATATGTGTGGAGGAGGAGAGAGGCCTACCTCATGTATTAAGGAGATCGATCTGCCTCATGTATTAAGGGAGATCGATCGGCATCCATGCATATGTGCAGGAGATAAATAAGGTTGGGAGAGAGACAGAGCTAGAGTGTTGGAGGGGGTGGTAGTGGAGTTGCTTCTAACAAATGGTGGGATAGGCTTGCTAGACAAACGGAGGGCACGCCCGCAATATCAATAAGAGAGGAGATGGCTGCTTGTTGTGTGTGCACGTGCGTGTGAGAGACGGGTCAGGAGGCATGCACGAATGATGAGGGGGACGATGTGGCTGTGGTAAGCAGACATAACTACATAGGAAGATCAATCTCCCTTTGTAAGAGAAAGGAGAGACATAACTTGTGAGGTACATCGATCGATGGGGGGGGGGTAGTTAAAGTCGATCTAGGTATATGTTGGGAGATCGATCGGTATACATGCATGTGTGTGTTAGAAGCAAATGAGGCACGAGGAGAAGGATATAGAGAGAGGGATGCATGTAGGAGGTGGTACGAGAGGCATACTATATCGAGGGGGAGGAGTGTGCGAGTACGAGAACGATGAAAAGAGTGGTGGGAGTGAGGCATGGACGGTGACAAGAGAAGAGGGGAAGCTTCTGTTTGTGCTAGGCACACTTGGCTAGAGAGGCATACCAATCGATGTGTGCCGTAAAGAAGGAGCTGGGGGGCCTACACACACCGTGGGTGAACGACCTAAAGTGAAAATACGAATTTGCGCGATGGAGCTAGAGAATGCTGAGGGAGGGTGAGAGGGATGCGGGCGTGTGCATGCACAAGAGAAAGTTAGCGCTAGCTACAAAGATAAGAGGGTTGTGTGGGTGTAAAAGACGAATAGAGATCATATATACTTCATTATAAAAAGCGAATTCTGATATTTGAAGAATTTATCATAGTGTTTAAAACGGACGGATGTGTGAATATATATAACAGTGATAAACATGGTGTGGTTATGAACATGGTATACTACATTTAATATATTTTATCTCTACTCTTATAAAAAAACGGAGTTGTTGATGATGGTGTGCCTGCCATCCTGCATTATAGGCCGTCTGATTTATATCTGGCAGATAGCAAGGAAACTTTGATGGTTGAAGTTGGCAACAATCATGATTGTAGATTCTTATTGAAATAGAGAAACGAATTCAAATTTAGTTCGAATTGCAGCAGTAGTATAGACATTTGGAATGCACTAAAATGTTGGTATGAGTAGGTTACATGCATTATACAGCAAGTGAAAAAAATTAATCGGACATAACATGGATTCATACTCCCTCCTTCCATCTACATAGGGCGTAATGAGATTCTTAAGACCGCCTTTGACTATTGACAAGATTAATAGTACATGACATGCACAATGTGAAAATTATATCATTGAAAGAACCTTTCACAGACAAATTTGTGTGCTTTGTGTAAGTTGCATGTCATATATCATTGCTCTAATATTTGGTCAAAGTTAGCATCGAAAAACACATTAGGCCCTATATAGATGGAAGGAGGGAGTAGCTTTGAATAGCATTTGTATAGTAAAATGGGGCAAGACTCTCTCTTTGTGTGGTGTGAATAGTTTTATTTTTTTTGTTTTCTTTTTGGTTGAGGGAAGTGCGAATTGATTTGGTACGTACAAGTACAATATTACGACATGTTAGGATTGTCCCTGAAATTCAACCTGCGTCTTGTTATATCCCGAAAATTCAGATATCGTGCTCCCAAAACTGGCGCCTTCACAACCCGCGCCTTGCTATCCCGAAATTACAACGCGGGCGAAAACTCCCTCCAGCTGCCAAATCCCGACACGCGAAATCCCCCTTCTAACCTTGAGCCGAAAGCGCCGCTAGTTCAAATCAGTGGGGGGTACTTTTGTAACACACCCTACATTTTGGACAAGCGCGTTCCTAAGTCATGCTTCACCCCCTCCCATCACCCCCTTTTTGCCATTCGAAATCCCAGGCCGCCATAACCTCTCCGCTCCAGCTGCGAAACCCCACCCTCCTCCGTCCGCCACGTCACCGCTGCCTAGCTGGAGCCTCTTCCCCGATGACGTCGTCCACCGCAACAGCTCGACGTCCCTCATCCACCTCCCCGGATGAGGATCGGTCGTCCATCTCGCCGTCCCGCCGGTTCAGCCGCCCCGTCCTCCACCTCCAAGGAGTAGCTCTGACGATCACCTTGTCTATCGCGGCTGCTCCATCCCCACAACGCCGCCTTAACCTGCTCCACCGGAACCGCATCATCCTCACCGACTCCTCGGACGAAGTCGAGGCCTACTCAGCGCCACCAAAGAGGTTGTACACTCATCGCATCGCACCTTCTCCTTAACTCGACCTCCCGGCCCCGACGATGCTCCATCCCGCACCCTCATGGAGCGGCTACCTTGAAGCCGGCACCGCAGACGGCATCTCCATGGCGGCTCTTCCCCAGTGCGAGGCCCCTTCGGCGGCGGCCATACCAGCCGGATCTGCTGCTGCTCCGGCTCTCGCTCGATCACTCGCTTGCCCAGCTGCTGCTGCTGCTCTCCCCCTCGCTCGTGCTGCCGCTCTGCTCCGATTAAGCCACACTTCAGTCGACTGAATCGACTTTTGGGTCAGTTGATTTTCAGGGGTTGGGGGGGGGGCTCACCGAAGTTAAGGAAGAACCACCCGCAGCGGGGACAGGGGCTCGCTGGAGAGGTACCCCACTATCTATCTTAGGGTTCAGGGTGGGGGGGCCTAGAGGGCTGGCCGGGGCGGTGGTGGCGAGTTGTTTCGGGGCGGCGAGGCGGCACTGGGGCCAGCGGTTCGGCCGGTGGTGGCTGGCGGCTCAGGGGGTGCAGGTTGAAGATGAACTGCAGGCCCTCCCTAAACTACATGTCAAGTGCCTCTCTGCTACCATTGCGTTCAGTTTCGACAGTAGCATTCAGATTCCACAGTAAATTTCAGTTTCGACAGTTAAGTTCAGAGTCAACAGTTTTTACCTCATCTGTTGTAGTCAGGTGGTTTTTGGTGATGTTAATTTTACATCCATTTTACATCATCTATTGGAAATGCTATTAGAATCCCACTTGAGATTGACGATGTCTGTCTTGTGCTGCTTCAGCCTTGATGTCTTACGGCTCACCGGAGCTGCTCCAACGACAGAACGATCCATCACAACAGAGCAGTGCCCTTGACGCCGTCTACAGATTCCTCAGATCTTCCTCCACACCTCCGACAGCCACCTCTGCCTCAACTGCTTCAGCGACCAACCCAATGATGCTGAGGTCGACACGGCTACGGCAAAGAGGTTGTACACTTGTTGCATCACTTATTACTATACATTCATGACGATCCATTAGGGCTATTTTGGTTCAACGTAAAAACATCGATCCACTGGTTGTTACCATCACTCTAAATTTCTGCATGCTCTCCTTACATAATCTCACCATATTTTTTTCGTATGCATGTCAGATATTGTACACAGTCATGCTGAACATGTAGAGAAAAATAGAAGAGTTTTGCGCAGCAATACAATGTCATGCAGACATCGCTCCATGGTGGGTTCAATGGCAAACCCTCCCCACCCCTCTCCAGATTGTAATCCAGAGGAAGATATCTGTTCTAAGGCAGATTCGGACGCCGCTGACCACTCCTATTTACCCCCCAAGGTGTTTGCTCTACCTTGGCATGATGATGTTAGTCATATCATGCATATGTTGCCTTGCAGTGCCTACTTTTGACATCATATATGTCATCTGCTTAGTTTAGACATGTTCTGTAATGCCACCTGTTTAGTTTCTATATCACATATGGGAATTATGCAGTCTCATGTCTTTTAGCCAGCCATAATATATGTGAAATGTGCAATGCCATCCTGTTTAACCAGGCATCATATATTTGAATGATATCTTGCCCATCCTTTTCTTCATTTTATTTCCATTTGTCGACAATGTTTGTACATTAAACTACTCTTCCTGTGAATCAGCCATTTGGGTGGGAGATGGAAAAATCTGGAGTGAAAACAATGCCTTCAGAGAAGACAGTGCTACCTGTGGAAGCAGATCTCTTGTTGGGTCCCGATAGCTCCTCAGAGATGGATTCAGAGACAGATGACCAGTCCTATTCCCCCACTAAGGTGTATGCTCTAACTTGGCACGGTTATACTGCTCATATCATGCATACGGTGTCTTGCATTGCATAGTTTAGACATCATATACACAATATTCAACACCATGTTCTTAGTTCAGACATCATATCGAATGCCCTCTGTTTAGCATATAAATCATATATGTGAATTAAATGATGCGATCCTGATTACTTAGATAACATGTAGGTGGATTATGTCAGGCGATCCTGTTTAGTTATTCATCATATCTTTGAATTATGTTATGCTACACTATCCAGTTTAGATAGACATCATATATGTGAAATTATGTCATGCTATCCGTTTTAGTTAAACAATATACATGTCAACTATTTCATGCCCTCTTTTTTCCACACTATCTATTGCATCTGTCTCTCATACAATGTCTGTACATTCAACTATGTTTCCTGTTTATCAGCCATTTGAATTGGAGCGGGTGATGCCAGTATCTAGCGGACTAAAAACACGGTCTTCAAATAAAACAGTGCTAGCTCTTGGTGGAGACAGCACCCCGGTTGTACATGCACAAGAACCAGCCCTACCACACATAACCCAAACTCTCGCAGATTGTACCCCTACTACGATGGACAGAGAACCAGCTTCACCAAATCTAACCCCAACCCCAGCCGATAGTAACCCAATTCCTGTTGACACAGCACCATCTCCACCATAGAGCTCCCAAACAAGAGCAGTTAGTAAGGCAGCTCCAGTGCCCAAAGGGCCAGTACTATCACGGCGAACCCCAACTCCACCAGTTAGTACGCCTATTCCTGTGGAGGAAGCACAACCAGCTAGTCGTAGTTTAGCATCTATTAAATCGTATGTGCGTATCTTCCCATCTTGGAAATATTATACTGAAGATGAAGGAAAATGCCAGTTGCGGGTGTTTGTCCAGGAGTTATGTGTAAGTAATGTTATTCATGGCAATTACTTTGCTTTGTCCCATACATCCTACCTCCATGATGGTTATAATACAGCAAATTTTCCCATTTTTCTCTATAGAGAAGGACTGATTTGGAAACTCAGGATGAGGTAACCTGTGCTAATACCTCTGCTATCTTCAAGAATGCTTGGTGGCAGTATCAGAATTACCTGAAGAAAACATACTTCACCGGTAAAGAAACTCATCAAATTCCCTTACGTTCTCCTGAGACACATTTACTGGACGATGACTGGGAACGCTTTGTTCTGTACTGGTCCCGAACCAAGAATGTGGTAAGATCTATGAGCTCATTTTCTATTTTTAAGTATTATATTCTTGCGTCTTACTGTACTCTGTTCATGTAGAACAAGTGGCTAAACCTGAAGAACAACTGTTCTAATTTAAGATTCCATTGCTACCATAGGACATGGATATATGTTTGTTTGATGCTTTTATTATGTACTAGTACTTGGCAATAGAAGACTTGGTAGTTTAATCCTGTCCACCTTACTAATGAACTGGTTCACCGAAATGAGTTTCATATACTAGTACATGCTAAACTTGTTATGTGTCTGCTTGTTTCTTCTTTTAGAATACTGACAGACTATTGGGGAAGAGTGCCTTATTAAGCAACGGTAAAGGAAGTAATGCAGATAAGGTTCAAGATAGTGACACATCCTGTCTTGGTTTAGTGTTGGAGTTACTGGCCACTACCGCTTGCACAAGCTATTCAAACTCACTGTCTGAATCAGTTCGGTTTGTTGAGTCTCAACTACAAGCTAAAAGACATCAATCAGCTGTGCTGCGACAAGAAGTGGAAGGACTGCGGAAGTCCCTGGAGCATTTAGATGCATACTTTCTGGTGCAACAGCAAGCGTTGGAGGATTTTAGCGCCAAATAGGACAAAGCTAATCAGCTTGCTAAGCTTATTGCCAGCATGGTGGATACCCAGGATAACGTTTCTTGAGCTCTTCTGAAGTTGTTTCAGTTATGCTCTTGTTTTGCTGCCATGTTTATTTGCACTGGTGGCCAATTTTGACGACCAGTGTATATGACATGCTGCTTTGTTCCCTATATTTGCACTCGTGGCGAACTTTGATGCCCAGTGGATGTAATATGTGTAATAGCCGTGATAGCCTAGCGTTAGTTGCTTGCTTATTTATTTCCTTGTTGTCTTGTTTATTTGTTTGCTTGTAGTCATTGCGGTTCTTTTTCCGCGGTTAACTAGTGGCTGCAGTAACCTATTTTTTAAAACTAGGCCACAATAACCATGGGCTAATATTTACTGTAGTGACACCGGGCCTCCTACGGGCCGTAGAAACAGTGGGCCTTTTACGGGTCGTAGAAATAGTAGGCCTTCTACGGGCCGTAGAAACAATGGGCCTTCTATGGGCCGTATCATCAATGGGCCTTATACGGGCCATATGATCGATTGGCCAAACATGGGCCAATAACAGACCGCATTATGGCCGTAAACGGTCTAGAGTTGGAATCGTCCGTTCATGGGCCGACCGTAACGGGCCATCGTTAATAGGCCGTATTTGATGACGCTATGAAAATGGCCCAACGTATTAACGGACCACAAACAGGCCGACTGTAACCACGGGCTGAATTTGGCCCACAAGCAGAAAATGACAGTAACGGGCCGTAAGTAAACGAATGCTGGAAATGAGCCCAAGAATAAATGGGCTCTGAGAAGGCCGAAAGATAACATGGGCTGGAAATGGCCCAATGGAATAAGGGGCCGTTAATGGGTATAAAGTGATACACTGTTCATTACGGGCTAGTTTCACCACGGGCCGTTAATGGGTGTAAAGTGACACACTGTTCATTACGGTCCAGTTTCACCACGGGCCGTTAATAGGCCAAGAGTTACATAGGGCCTCATATGGGCTGAAAGACGTCATGGGCCATACATGGGCCAGAAGTGAAAACGGGCTGGAATCATATTAGATGGCCCAGATGACGCTACTGGGCCTAATTCGGATAGGGCGTAACGGGCCTTGGGTTAGCGGGCTGTAAATGGGCTATATGCGAATAGGCCATTAACAGGCTTTCCATGGGCCGGCCTGCTAGCTTTTGACCAAGTCAAACGGGCCGGCCTTTTCACAGGAATGGGCCTCTGTTGGGCCGTGCCACATGTCGACGTATCATAGGCGCCTATCTGACCAACTGACGAACTGACACGTGTTTCATCCGGCCAATAAGAATTTTACATGTGGAAATTTCCCATTGGTCGGGGATGTTAACGGGTTATCGGATCCAAAACCTGACCCGATAGCTTAATGGTGTTTCGTTACGGTGGATGCCACGTGTCGGTCACCCTTGACGAAAGCACTTCTGTGACGCGCGATTTATCGTCATGGAAGTGGACACTTCTGTGATGATAATTTTGGTAATGTCATGGAACACTTCTACGACAGCACAAGTATGACTATCTTGGTTCTGTCATAAATTTGTCATGGATGTACATGCATGACAAAAAAAGTGACCTACTGTGACAAACACGTATCATCACGGAAGTGTATTTTTTTGTAGTGGATACAATACGTGCCTTGCTGCCCCTTTTGTCACTGGGAAAGGACACCGCAAGATCGAACCCAAAGCTAAGCACTTCTCCCATGGCAAGAACTACCAATCTAGTTGGCCAAACCAAACGGATAATTCGAAGAGACTTGCAAAGATAACCAATCATACATAAAAGAATTCAGAGAAGATTCAAATATTATTCATAGATAGACTTGATCATAAACCCACAATTCATCGGTCTCAACAAACACACCGCAAAAAGAAGAAGATTACATCGAATAGATCTCCACAAGAGAGGGGGAGAACTTTGTATTGAGATCCAAAAAGAGAGAAGAAGCCATCTAGCTAATAACTATGGACCCGAAGGTCTGAGGTAAACTACTCACACTTCATCGGAGAGGCTATGGTGATGTAGAAGCCCTCCGTGATGACGACCCTCTCCGGCGGAGCTCCGGAACAGGCCCCAAGATGGGATCTCGTGGATACAGAAAGTTGTGGCGGTGGAATTAGGTTTTTGGCTCCTTATCTGTTCGTTTGGGGGTACGTAGGTATATATAGGAGGAAGAAGTACGTCGGTGGAGCTTCGGTGGGCCCACGAGGGTGGGGGGCGCGCCTGGGGGTATAGGGCGCGCCCCCTACCTCGTGCCCACCTCGAAGCTTCCTTGGCGTAGGGTCCAAGTCTCCTGGGTCATATTCGGGAAGAAAATCACGTTCCAGAAAGGTTTATTCCGTTTGGACTCCGTTTGATATTCCGTTTCTTCGAAACACTGAAATAGGCAAAAAACAGCAATTCTGGGCTGGGCCTCCGGTTAATAGGTTAGTCCCAAAAATAATATAAAAGTGGAAAATAAAGCCCAATATAGTCCAAAACAGTAGATAATATAGCATGGAGCAATCAAAAATTATAGATACGTTGGAGACGTATCAGGCATACCCAAGCTTAATTCCTGCTCGTCCTCGAGTAGGTAAATGATAAAAAAGAGAATTTTTGATGCGGAGTGCTACTTGGCATAATTTCAATGCAAATCTTCTTAATTGTGATATGAATATTCAGATTCGAAAGATTCAAGACAAAAGTTTATATTGGCATGAAAATAATAATACTTCAAGCATACTAACAAAGCAATTATGTCTTCTCAAAATAACATGGCCAAAGAAAGTTATCCCTACAAAATCATATAGTCTGGCTATGCTCTATCTTCACCACACAAAGTATTTAAATCATGCACAACCCCGATGACAAGCCAAGCAATTGTTTCATACTCTAACTTTTTCAAAACTTTTTCAATCTTCACGCAATACATGAGCGTGAGCCATGGATATAGCACTATATGTGGAATAGAATGGTGGTTGTGGAGAAGACAAAAAGAGGGGAAGATAGTCTCACATCAACTAGGCGTATCAATGGGCTATGGAGATGCCCATCAATAGATATCAATGTGAGTGAGTAGGGATTGCCATGCAACAAATGCACTAGAGCTATAAGTATATGAAAGCTCATCAAAAGAAACTAAGTGGGTGTGCATCCAACTTGCTTGCTCATGAAGACCTAGGGCAATTTGAGGAAGCCCATCATTGGAATATACAAGCCAAGTTCTATAATGAAAGATTCCCACTAGTATATGAAAGTGATAACATGAGAGACTCTCTACTATGAAGATCATGGTGCTACTTCAAAGCACAAGTGTGGTAAAAGGATAATAACATTGTCCCTTCTCTCTTTTTCTCTCATTTTTTTTAATTTTTTTATTTGGGCCTTTTCTTTTTTATGGCCTCTTTTCTTTCTCTCTCTTTTTTGGGCTTCTTTGGCCTCTTTTATTTATTTTTCGTCCGGAGTCTCATCCCGACTTGTGGGGGAATCATGGTCTCCATCATCCTTTCCTCACTGGGACAATGCTCTAATAATGATGATCATCACACTTTTATTTTTCTTACAACTCAACAATTACAACTCGATACTTAGAACAAAATATGACTATATGAATGCCTCCGGCGGTGTACCGGGATATGCAATATGACAATGATGGAGTGTGTCATAATAAAGGGAACGGTGGAAAGTTGCATGGCAATATATCTCGGAATGGCTATGGAAATGCCATAATAGGTAGGTATGGTGGCTGTTTTGAGGAAGGTATATGGTGGGTGTATGATACCGGCGAAAAGTGCGCGGTATTAGAGAGGCTAGCAATGGTGGAAGGATGGGAAAAAGTGCATATAATCCATGGACTCAACATTAGTCATAAAGAACTCATATACTTATTGCAAAAATCTAGAAGTTATCAAAGCAAAGTATTACGCCATGCTCCTAGGGGGATAGATTGGTAGGAAAAGACCATCGCTCGTCCCCGACCGCCACTCATAAGGAAGACAATCAATAAATAAATCATGCTCCGACTTCATCACATAACGGTTCACCATACGTGCATGCTACGGAATCACAAACTTTAACATAAGTATTCTTTAAATTCACAACTACTCAACTAGCATGACTCTAATATTATCACCTCCATATCTCAAAACAATTATCATGCTTCAATCTTTTCTTAGTATTCAATGCACTCAAAAGAAAGTTTCACAAATCTTGAATACCAAGCATATTATTATTAAGCAAATTACCATGCTATTAAGAGACTCTCAAAATAATTTAAGTGAAGCATTAGAGATCAATAGTTTCTTTAAAACAAATCCACCACCGTG
This sequence comes from Triticum urartu, assembly GCF_056163025.1. Taxonomy (NCBI): domain Eukaryota; kingdom Viridiplantae; phylum Streptophyta; class Magnoliopsida; order Poales; family Poaceae; genus Triticum; species Triticum urartu. The sequence continues at coordinate 66,149,405 of NC_141874.1, forward strand.
CTCTAAAAGATCTAAGTGAAGCACATAGAGCAAAACTACATAGCTCAAAAGATATAAGTGAAGCACATAGAGTATTCTATCAAATTTTAATTCATGTATGGCTCTCTCAAAAGGTGTGTACAGCAAGTATGATTGTGGCACACTAAAACACAAAGACACAAATAATACAAGACGCTCCAAGCAAAACACATATCATGTTGGTGAATAAAAATATAGCTCCAAGTAAATTACCGATGGAAGTGGACGAAAGAGGGGATGCCTTTCGGGGCATCCCCAAGCTTTGACTTTTTGGTGTCCTTGTATTAGCTTGGGGGTGACATGGGCATCCCCAAGCTTAGGCTCCTGCCACTCCTTGTTCCATAATCCATCAAAAGAATTCACCCAAAACTTGAAAACTTCACAGCACAAAACTCAATAGAAATCTCGTGAGCTCCGTTAGAGAAAGAAAACAAAAGACCACTTCAAGGTACTGTAATGAACTCATTCTTTATTCATATTGGTGTTAAACCTACTGTATTTCAACTTATCTATGGATTATAAACTATTTTACTGACCATAGATTCATCAAAATAAGCAAACAACACACGAAAAACAGAATCTGTCAAAAACAGAACAGTCTGTAGTAATCTGTAACTAACGCAAACTTCTGGAACCTCAAAAATTCTAAAATAAATTTCTGGACGTGAGGAATTTATCTATTAATCATCTGCAAAAAGAATTAACTAAATAGCACTCTCCAAATAAAAATGACAGCAGTTCTCGTGAGCGCTAAAGTTTCTGTTTTTTTACAGCAAGTTCAACAAGACTTTCCCCAAGTCTTCCCAACGGTTCTACTTGGCACAAACACCAATTAAACAAAAAACACAACCAAAACAGAGGCTAAATAATTTATTTATTACTAAACAGGAGCAAAAATCAAGCAATAAAAATAAAATTGGGTTGCCTCCCAACAAGCGCTATTGTTTAACGCCCCTAGCTAGGCATAAAAGCGAGGATAGATCTAGGTATTTCCATCTTTGGTAGGCAATCCATAAGTGGCTCTCATGATAGTTTCATATGGCAATTTTATTTTATTTCTTGGAAAGTGTTCCATGCCCTTTTTTTAATGGAAATTGAAATCTAATATTCCCTTCCTTCATATCAATAATCGCACCAACCGTTCTAAGGAAAGGTCTACCAAGAATAATAGGGCAAGAAGGATTGCAATCTATATCAAGAACAATGAAATCTACGGGCACATAATTCCTATTTGCAACAATAAGAACATCATTAATTCTTCCCATAGGTTTCTTGATAGTGGAATCCGCAAGATGCAAGTTTACAGAGCAATCATCAAAATCGCGGAAATCTAGCAAATCACACAAAGTTTTGGGGATAGTGGAAACACTAGCACCCAAATCACACAAGGCATAAATCTCATGATCTTTAATTTTAATTTTAATAGTTGGTTCCCACTCATCATAGAGTTTTCTAGGAATAGAAACTTTCAACTCAAGTTTTTCTTCATAAGATTGCATCAAGGCATCAACAATATGTTCGGTAAAGGCTTTCTTTTGACTATAAGCATGTGGAGAATTTAGCATGGATTGCAACAACGAAATACAATCAATTAAAGAGAAACTTTCATAATTAAATTCCTTGAAATCCAATATAGTGGGTTTAGCAACATCTAGATTTTTATTTCTTTCAATCCCACTTTCATCAATTTCATCATAAAGATCTAAATACTCCGAATTTTTAGAACGCCTTCTAGGTAAAGGAAGATCATATTCAGTTTCATCAAGATTCATATTGCAAAACAAAGTTTTAATAGGAGACACATCAATAACTTTTAGATCTTCATCTTGATTTTCATAGGAATTGGAAGAACACGTTTTAATAAAGGCATCTTTGGAAGCACGCATCCTAGCGGTTCTTCCCTTGCACTCATCAATGGAAATTCTCATGGCTTTGAGAGACTCATTGATATCATGCTTAGGAGGAATAGATCTAAGCTTTAAAGAATCAACCTCAAGAGAAATTATATCAATGTTCCTAGCCAAATCATCAACTTTAAGCAATTTCTCTTCAAGCAAAGCATTAAAATTCTTTTGTGAATTCATAAACTCTTTAACACTATTCTCAAATTCAGAGGGCATCTTATTATAATTTCCATAAGAGTTGTTGTAGGAATTCCCATAATTATTATAAAGATTACTAGGATAAGGCCTAGGATTAAAATTCCCTCTATAAGCGTTGTTACCAAAATTATTCCTACCAACAAAATTCACATCCATAGATTCATTGTTATTCTCAATCAAAGTAGACAAAGGCATATCATTAGGATCAGAAGAAACACTCTTAGTAGCAAATAATTTCATAAGTTCATCCATCTTTCCACTCAAAACATTGATTTCTTCTATCGCATGCACTTTTTTATTAGAAGATCTTTCAGTATGCCATTGAGAATAATTAACCACAATATTATCTAGGAGTTTAGTAGCATCTCTTCAAGTGATTTCCATAAAAGTGCCTCCCGCGACCAAATCTAAAAGATTTCTAGAAGCAAAATTCAATCCGGCATAAAAGTTTTGTATAATCATCCACAAATTCAAACCATGAGTAGGGCAATTATGTATCATTAATTTCATTCTCTCCCAAGCTTGTGCAACATGTTCATGATCAAGTTGCTTAAAGTTCATAGTATCGTTTCTAAGAGAGATGATCTTAGCGGGAGGGAAATACTTAGAGATAAAAGCATCTTTGCACTTGTTCCAAGAATCAATACTATTTTTAGGCAAAGACGAAAACCAAGCTTTAGCACGATCTCTAAGCGAAAAAGGAAATAGCTTCAATTGAACGACATCATTATCGACATCTTTTTTCTTTTGCATATCACATAAATCAACGAAGCTATTCAGATGAGTAGCGGCATCTTCACTAGGAAGGCCGGCGAATTGATCTTTCATAACAAGATTCAACAAAGCAGTATTGATTTCACAAGATTCAGTATTGGCAAGAGGAGCAATCAGAGTGCTAAGGAAATCATTATTATTGGTATTGGTGAAGTCACACAATTTGGTAGTATCTTGAGCCATCGCGACAAACAAGCAATCCAACACACGAGCATGCAAGCGAGAAAAAGGCAAACGGAAAAGAGAGGGTGAAGGAGAAGGAGAAGGAGATTGGGAAAGAGAGGGCGAATAAAACGGCAAGGGTGAAGTGGGGGAGAGGAAAACGAGAGGCAAATGGCAAATAATGTAATGCGAGAGATAGGGATTGTGATGGGTACTTGGTATGTTGACTTTTTGCGTAGACTCCCCGTCAACGGCGCCAGAAATTCTTCTTGCTACCTCTTGAGCTTGCGTTGGATTTCCCCGAAGAGGAAGGGATGATGCAGCAGAGTAGCGTAAGTATTTCCCTCAGTTTTTGAGAACCAAGGTATCAATCCAGTAGGAGGCCACGCTCAAGTCCCTCGTACCTACACAAAATGATAGCTACTCGCAACCAACGCGATTAGCGGTTGTCAATCCCTTCACGGTTACTTACGAGAGTGAGATCTGATAGATATAATATTTTTGGTATTTTTGGTATAGAGATGCAAAGTGAAAAGTAAAAGGCAAAGTAAAAAGCAAAGCAAGATTAAAGTGATGGAGATTGATATGATGAGAATAGACCCGGGGGCCATAGGTTTCACTAGTGGCTTCTCTCAAGAGCATAAGTATTCTACAGTGGGTGAACAAATTACTTTTGAGAAATTGACAGAATTGAGCATAGTTATGAGAATATCTAGGCATGATCATGTATATAGGCATCACGTCCGTGACAAGTAGACCGAAACGATTCTGCATCTACCACTATTACTCCACTCATCGACCGCTATCCAGCATGCATCTAGAGTATTAAGTTAAAAATAGAGTAACGCTTTAAGCAAGATGACATGATGTAGAGAGATAAATTCATGCAATATGAAATAAACCCCATCTTGTTATCCTCGATGGCAACGATACAATACGCGCCTTGCTGCCCCTTCTGTCACTGGGAAAGGACACCGCAAGATCGAACCCAAAGCTAAGCACTTCTCCCATGGCAAGAACTACCAATCTAGTTGGCCAAACCAAACGGATAATTCGAAGAGACTTGGAAAGATAACCAATCATACATAAAAGAATTCAGAGAAGATTCAAATATTATTCATACATAGACTTGATCATAAACCCACAATTCATCGGTCTCAACAAACACACCTCAAAAAGAAGAAGATTACATCGAATAGATCTCCACAAGAGAGGGGGAGAACTTTGTATTGAGGTCCAAAAAGAGAGAAGAAGCCATCTAGCTAATAACTATGGACCCGAAGGTCTGAGGTAAACTACTCACACTTCATCGGAGAGGCTATGGTGATGTAGAAGCCCTCCGTGATTACGGCCCTCTCCGGCGGAGCTCCGGAACAGGCCCCAAGATGGGATCTCGTGGATACAGAAAGTTGCGGCGGTGGAATTAGGTTTTTGGCTCCGTATCTGTTCGTTTGGGGGTACGTAGGTATATATAGGAGGAAGAAGTACGTCCGTGGAGCTTCGGTGGGCCCACGAGGGTGGGGGGCGCCCCCCCCTACCTCGTGCCCACCTCGAAGCTTCCTTGGCGTAGGGTCCAAGTCTCCTGGGTCATATTCGGGAAGAAAATCACGTTCCAGAAAGGTTTATTCCGTTTGGACTCCGTTTGATATTCCGTTTCTTCAAAACACTGAAATAGGCAAAAAACAGCAATTCTGGGCTAGGCCTCCGGTTAATAGGTTTGTCCCAAAAATAATATAAAAGTTGAAAATAAAGCCCAATATAGTCCAAAACAGTAGATAATATAGCATGGAGCAATCAAAAATTATAGATACATTGGAGACGTATCAAGGAGTGGTCACTTGATCATCTTCAGCGCCGTCTTGAGCTTGTTCTTGATCTCGAGGAAGCTCTTGATCTTGAACTTGCTCAGAGGAGAGAACTTGGCCTTGGGCATCACTTGATGTTACAACACCATCTTGAGATTGACCTTGCCCTTGGTCTTGTTCTTGAGGTTGAGGGCCTTCACTTTGTTCTTCGGAAGCGTGTGGATCTTGGGTTGGTGAAGGTTCCACTTGAGTGGAACATTGTCCTTCTCCTTCGGCCACAAGGGGTTCCTCAATGGGTAGGATATGACCAACACCCATTCTTCTTATGGCTTGGGGAGGAATTTCATCACCTACATCACAAGTACCACTTTGCTCCACTTGGGAGTCGTTATTCTCATCAAACTCCACGTTACACGTTTCCTCAATAAGTCCCGTGGACTTATTGAGAACGCGGTAAGCATGAGAGTTTGTAGCATAACCAACAAATATGCCCTCATAAGCTCTAGCCTCAAATTTAGACAAACAGACACCTTTCTTGAGAATGAAACACTTACACCCGAACACCCAGAAGTATTTGAGGTTGGGCTTGTTACCGGTGAGTATCTCATATGGAGTCTTGTTCAAGCCTTTCCGGAGGTAGAGCCGATTAGATGCATGACACGCGGTGTTGATGGCTTCGGCCCAAAAGTTGTAGGGAGACTTGAACTCCGCCATCATGGTCCTTGCCGCATCCATCAACGTCCGGTTCTTCCTCTCCGCCACACCATTTTGTTGAGGGGTATAAGGTGCGGAATATTGATGCTTGATTCCCTTGTCACTCAAAAACTCATCCAAGGTGTAGTTCTTGAACTCGGAGCCGTTGTCACTTCTTATAGTCAAGATCTTTGTATTGTATTGTCGTTGAGCTTCATTTGCAAAGTCGATTACGGTTTGTTGGGTCTCGCTCTTCCTCTTGAAGAAATATACCCAAGTGTACCTCTTGAAGAAATATACCCAAGTGTATCTTGAATAGTCATCCACAATCACCAAGCAATACTTTCTACCGCCAAGACTATCAAAGGATGGAGGCCCGAAGAGATCCAAATGAAGGAGCTCCAAAGGCCTCTTCGAGTAGACGATAGTCGTGGGAGGGTGAGCCTTCTCATGTAGCTTTCCTTCGATACAAGCACTGCAAGCACGATCTTTGACAAAACTAACATTTGTTAGTCCATGGACATGGTCCCCCTTGATAAGACTTTGCAAAGATCTCATATTGATGTGGGCTAAACGGCGATGCCAAATCCATCCCACGTCAACCTTAGCCATTAGGCATGTCGCGGTTTTAGTGGGTCGCTCTGAAAAGTTAATCACTTAGAGACCGTTCTCGACATGCCCAACAAAGGCTACTTTAAGAGTCTTGCTCCACAAGAGGGCCACGATATCAATATCAAAGAAAGTGGCAAAGCCCATAAGTGCTAGTTGACGAATAGAAAGTAAATTGTATGCAAGGGACTCGACAAGCATGACCTTCTCGATCATAAGATCATGAGAAATGACAACTTTGCCGAGTCCCAATACGTTAGAGGACGAGGCGTCACCCCACTCGACATTGGTGGGCATGGATGGAATCTTTTGCACGTCCACCACCAAGTCCTTGCTTTTGGTCATATGATTAGTAGCTCCACTATCGAGCAACCATGATCCCCCACCAGAAGCAAACACCTACAAGAGATCAATGCTTGGTTTTAGGTACCCATTTTGCAATGGGTCCTTTGATGTTAATAACAAGGGTCTTAGGAACCCAAATAGACCATTCAATGTACTCATAAGGAGAACCAACAAATTTGGCATAAACATGCCCATCTCTAGCATGACACAACACATAAGAAGGGTTAAAGTCACCGGCTTTGTTGGCAATGGAAGTGTTGCCCTCCTTGGCATCACTACCCCTCACAGAGTTCTTCTCCTTCTCCTTAGTAGCACCCTCTCCCTCCTTCACAAAAGTTTGCTTGAGAGGAGGAGGTCGTTTGGCCTAGTCATTCTTCTTCTTGTTCTTGGACTTGGGCACGTACACAATCCCTTCCTTGGCCACAACTCCCTTTTGGTTGGTCAAAAGGCCGTTGAGATTCTTCTCGCCTTGTATGCAAGACACAAGACCTTTCTCAAGTTGCACCTTTAGCTTAGCATTCTCCTCAACAAGATGCACATGCTCACAACATGGGTTAGTAGCATTTGCATTATCAATTAACATCATACGAGGAAAAGTGGCTTTCTCCTTGGTTAGCTTTACTTGAAGTTGATCATGAGACTCTTTGAGGCTAGCATGAGCAACCTTCAAGACCTTGTGAGCCTTGTCAAGTAGATCAAACTCCTCTTTGAGTCTAGCAAGATCAACCCCAAGCTTGGCCTTCTCGGAGTTTAGCACACGAGAGACAACAAGAGCATGATCAAAATCTTTCTTTAACTTAGCGTGATCAACGTTGTGTGACTCCTCAAGAGCTAAACGAAGACCACGCTCTTCCTCAAGAACATTGGAAAGATCCAAAATCTCATTGGCATAGTCACGACTATGCCCCTCCATCTTGGAGATAGTATCTTCGTGAGCCTCGATCATGTCATTGGCTTCACCAAGTTGTTCCAAGAGAGCAACAAAATGCTTCTTGAATTTACCCTTGAGTTTACCCATAAAGGACTCAAACTCATTTTCCTCCACATTGGATCCCTTATATTCATCAATGCAATCCGTCAAGGAAGGATTATTAATGATGGTAGTTTTGATGTTGGGGGTTACCTTGTTGGTGGCTTTAGCCATGAAGCACTTGGCGGTGATGTTCTCATTGGGTGAGTCAAAGAGAGACACTCGTGGAGTTTTTGCAATGGCAACAGAGGCCATGGCAACCGACTCACCATATTCATCATCATCATCATCCTCATGGTACTCTTCTTGAACCACCAATGCCTTGTGAGGGGTCTTCTTGGTGAAGTTGCTCTTGTTGGGGAAAGACTTGGCTTTGTACTTTCGGATGAGCTTTCCACCATTGTCTTCCCTCTTCTCATACGGACACTCTGCAACAAAATGGCTCACATTGCCACAATTGTAGCAACTCCTCACACGTTGCTTGCTCTTCGTGCCACTTGAGTTGTTCTTGTTGAAGTTTGGCCTTGAGTTCTTCTTGCTCCAAAATTGCCTTGAAGCAAGTGCCATGTGTTCATGATAGGCATACTTTGTATCTTCGGGGTTGCTTTCCTCCTCTTCTTCTTCTTCTTCAACACAAACCTTGGCCTTCAATGCAAGGTTGGGCTTCTTTGCCCTTTGAGAGCGAAGCACCGCTTTGTCGGTGGTCTTGTCCAAGATGTTCATAGCCACAAACTCATCCAACACTTCACTTTGAGGTCAAGGTGTGGAAGTCCGGCCTTTGACGAATGACGGAGGACATGGCCTTGTGGTAAGGCATCATTGCCTTGAGGAATTTACGCTTGATCTAATTGTCATCCGTGTCCTTGCTCCCATGATCTCGGAGTGAGACCACGAGTTTGGTTACTCTCCGATAAGGCTCACGAGGTTCTTCATCTTCTTTCATAGCAAACTCATCGGCTTCATCTTGCACTACTTCATAGTTGGAGCGTTGAATGCTTGCGCTTCCCCGGTAGAGAGAGACAACACAAAGCCATGCATCTTTGGCCAAGGCGAAGGGCCGAAGATGAGGTAGATCTTCGGGTGGAATTGCATCTTGGATGATGAAGAGAGCATTCTCATTGAATTGATTATACGCGGCTTCTCGAGGAGTGAAGTTGCTTGGGTCATGCGGATAGAAACCTTCTTCAATGATTCTCCAAAGATTAGTATTCACAAGATTTAAATGATGCTTAAAGCGATAAACCCAAGAATCAAAGTCCTAATTTTTCACAATCTTAGGGGGAGGACCGGCATGATTCAAATGAGTGGAAGGAATCGGTCCACCATAAACAAGTGGTGGTTCCACATGGGCAAAGATGCCGGTGCCATTTTTACCACTAGAAGAAGGAGCCTTTTCACTACTAGCTTCCCCCTTGTCAGAGTTAGCATCCATCACCTTGTCAGTGGGATCACCCACTTTCAATGGTGCGGTGGATAGTTTAAGCCCTTCAATGAATTTAGTAAACATGCTTTCAACCTCGGTCGTCATTGAGGTTTTCAATGTCTCCAAGGCTACATTGAATTCCTCACGGGAGACCGAGGTTCCCCCATCACCCGTAGACGAGATCGGATTCACACCGGAGTGCTCCTCCACACCGTCTACGGTGTCAACCATACTCTTCGGATGGCAAAGTCCTTAGTAAAGAGACGTGGCTCTGATACCAATTGAAATGATCGATATGGTTGACTAGAGGGGGGGTGAATAGGCAACCGACAATTTTTAGCTTTTCTTTGCCAAATTAAACTTTGCATCAAAGTAGGTTGTCTTGATGTGCAACTAGGTGAGCAACCTATATGATGCAACAACAATGAGCACACAAGCAAGCAAGAGAAGTAACACTAATAAGCTTGCACAAGTAAAGGTACGAGATAACCAAGAGTGGAGCCGGTGAAGACGAGGATGTGTTACCGAAGTTCCTTCCTTTTGAAGGGAAGTACGTCTCCGTTGGAGCGGTGTGGAGGCACAATGCTCCCCAAGAAGCCACTAGGGCCACCGTATTCTCCTCACGCCCTCACACAATGCAAGATGCCGTGATTCCACTATTGGTGCCCTTGGAGGCGGTGACCGGACCTTTACAAACAAGGTTGGGGAAATCTCAACAACTTAATCGGAGGCTCCCAACAACACCATGAAGCTTCACCACAATGGACTATGGCTCCGTGGTGACCTCAACCGTCTAGGGTGCTCAGACACCAAAGAGTAACAAGATCCGCTAGGGATTGGTGGGGGAATCAAAATTCTCTTGGTGGAAGTGTAGATCGGGGCCTTCTCAACCAATCCCGAGCAAATCAACAAGCTTGATTGGCTAGGGAGAGAGATCGGGCGAAAATGGAGCTTAAAGCATTAATGGAGCTTTTGGGGGAAGAGGTAAGTCAACGAAGAAGAAGAGGACCCCCTTTTATAGAAGGGGATCCCATCCAACCGTTACCCCCCAAAACAGCCCCACACAGGGCGGTACTACCGCAGGTGGCAGCGGTACTACCGCTGGACCCAATGGTACTACCGCCCATCCTGGGAGGGCTAGAAGAGAGAGAGCAGGAAACGTGCCCAGTACGGTACTGCCGCAGTGGTAGCGCGGTACTACTGCCCTCGAGCGGTACTACCGCCCTCGAGCGGTACTGCCACTTCTACAACCGCTACAAAGTGCCGCTCAACCCGACACGAGAGGCGACCCCCTCGAGTCGACGCGGTAGTAGCCCGGTACCGCAGCGGTACTGCGACTGAGAACCACAAGCGGTACTACCGCTAGGTACCGTGGTACTACCGCTCGGACACAAACCAGCACAACTGCAAGGGGAACGAGCTCTCTAGTTGAAGCGGAAAAGCTCAGAGGGTGAGAGAGGGATGTGTACGTGTTGATTCCACCCAAGCCTTACCAAAGTGGACCCCCTCTTGATAGAACGGTGACTCCTACGAAACTAGTCCACCAAACAAGAAACGAAGGAGCTACACCGTCTTCAAAAACACTCCGAGGGGAAAGAAATCGTCTCGTGCCAAAGGATGAATCTCTGAAAGGCTCAAAGCACATGGTTAGTCCACAAACATGTTGTCATTAATCACCAAAACTACATCGAGAGAGATATGCCTTAACAACTGCTCAATATTCGTGTCAAGAAACCCAGCGCATTGGCAAGAATTTGTTGCAGAACCTGTCGCTCCCCAAAGAGCTGCAGGCGTCGTACAATCACTGCATGGACAAGTACAACATAGTGGTGAAGAAGATCAAAGCCATCGATAGTGCCGCGTACACTTGCTGGTCCAAACCTTCAAGTAGGATTGCAAGGATGTTGCCGCTGCAATCGACGATTGTGCTCATAACTTGCAGCCCGTCGGCTCATCTTCGCCTTTGTACAAGATGGTCTTAGCTGACCGGGATCTGACCACGCTTAGTTGCTCACTGGCACTCCTCAGTGTCGCTAAGCAATGGAATTAAGAAGTGATAAATCTAGTTTTTTTTCGACCATGAAGACTACAGGGCTTACACCCCACAGCATTTTATTAAAAGAAAGCATAAACCATACAATGCTTCCTCAAGGTGAGGAAAAAGAAAACAAGAACAAAGAAAAGAAGAAACAAAAGAAGGCTATACAAAGGAGGGGTGCACTAACTCTAATAATTACAGTGTTACATAGAAGCAACTCTCCTCAAGGAGGAAGAAAACCAATCCACTTAAGTAAGTATTCTCTATACCTCCGTTTGATTCTGTGAGAGAGTAGAGTGAGGTCATGAATGAAGCCATTTTTCCACATCCTGAAAGATGGCTTGATGTTCCTGAAGGCTCTGTCATTCCTAACCTTCCAAATATTCCACCATGCAGTGAAAACCACCTCCCCAAAGAAAGGTTTGTTGAAATCCTTTCTAGCATGGCAAGCAATCTCCACCATGTCATCACTGTCTTTCCATAGAATTTGCAGATAGTTCCACATGCGTACACTGAAATTGCACTGGAAAAAGAGGTGATTTCTGTCCTCCAAAATCCCAGTAGGACAAAGAATACATTCTGGTCCCTCATTAATCCTCCAATGCCTCCTCTGGATCATGTCTTTAGTGTTAACCCTGTCCATTATTACAAGCCAAGCAAACATCTTAATCGACATTGTACAACAACTTTTCCATATCCACCCCAGGATGGGGTTAGCTACCATTGGCTGATAGACAAAGTCATAAAACTTTTTTGCAGTATATTCAGACTTCTTTCCATGCCTCCACCCCCAAGAGTCATGAGAGGTACTGTCCAAATTAAAGGACCCCATTAAGGAGGAGAGCTGCTGTAGTTCCTGAAAGGCTTGTTCAGAAAGAGGCAAGTAAAAAAGTTCTTGGAAACTGCTAGCCTGAAAGACTTCCCGGACTGAGAGGTTTTTGTGGAGACAAAATGAATAGAGTCTAGGAAATTGATCTTGAAGAGGGACAACACTGTTTCCAAGTTGCCAATAATCAGACCAGAACAACACAGTATCTCCACTATGCACATCAACCGAAGTAACTGCTCTGAAATTCTCCATCAATTTGCAGACATCTTTCCACCAAAAAGAGCCACAAAGAATGGTATCATGTGGAATCCTTTGAAAATAGTAAGAATCCCAAACTAACTGAACCCAAGGCACATCCATCTTATTATAAAATTTGTTCAGATGTTTCAGAAGGAGAGCATCATTTTGCAAACCAAGGTTTAAGATTCCAAGCCCCCCCTTCGACTTAGGCCTGCAGACAAGTGGCCAAGCAGCTAGCGAATGGCCCCTTTCCTGACCATATTTCCTCCACAAACACTGCCTCTGAATCCTTTCCAACTGCTTCAAAATACCCCGAGGAATTAACAAGCTGCAAAGGAAGAAGATAGGCAAAGAGGAAATGATAGAGTTTACTAATTGCAATCTACTCCCTTGAGGCAAAAACCAAGAACTTGTTGTCAATCTTCTCTCCATACAATCCACAAGGGGAAGAAGATCCACAATTTTTGGCCTGGTAGTCCCCACTGGCAGACCTAGGTATGTGAACGGCATTTTGCCTAACTTACATCCAAAATAGGCAGCAAGATCAGTAGCATCCTGGTCAATCACATTAATAGGGTACATGGAGGACTTATGAAAGTTAATCTGAAGTCCAGTTGCCTTTGAGAAAGAATATAATACTGATTTCAGTGCCCCCAATTGATCTTTTTCAGCATTTAACAAAAGCAGTGTGTCGTCGGCATATTGGACAACAGGAAAATCAGGATCATGGGTTAGCAGAGGCCTGCTTATTAAACCTTGCTGAAGAAGATCATTGATCAATATCTGCAAGAGATCAGCCGCTATAACAAAAATCAAGGGAGAGATTGGGTCCCCTTGCTTAACTCCACATTTGCATTTAAAATGTTTACCAGGAACTCCATTCAGTAGAACAGAAGAAGTGCCCGATGACAACAACTGCTTAATCCAAATAATCCATCTGTCATCAAAACCTTTTGCAACAAGAATCCTTATAATAGCCTCATGCTGGATAGAATCAAAAGCCTTTTCAAAGTCTAACTTTAGCAAAAGGATGGGCCTTTTAGACTGATTGCACTGATGGATATATTCAAAGGTCCAAGCAAGGAAATCCTGGATTGTTCTTGATTTTATGAAGCCATATTGGTTTTTATGCACACATTTGGTGATCTCCTGTTGAAATCTGTTGGCAGCAAGCTTTGTAAGAAATTTTAGGCCAACACTGGTGAGTGAAATAGGCCTAAAGTCTCCCACACTCTCAGGTGTCTGCTTCTTTGGGATCAAAGTAATATATGCATCATTGAGATTTTCTAACTGAACTGTTCCAGCATGGAACTCATGAACCAATTGAATAAAATCAGCAGAAATTATGCGCCAACACTTTTTTTAAAAAAGGCCATTAAAACCATCAGGCCCAGGGGCCTTATCAATAGGCAAGTCTTTAATAACCGGTTCAATTTCTTTTAGATCAAATGGTTTTGTGATCACCTCCAAGCCCTGAACCCTAGGTATTAAAGACAATATGTTTTCATCCAAAGATATTGGCCGTACCGTCCCCATTCTGCTTTTGAAAGATAACAAGGACTCTTTGGCCATTTCCTCATGGTTTGATGTGACTGTGCCATCATACAGTAAAAGGCTAGCAATGGAATTCTTTCTATATCTTTCAGTTGCCATGGCCTGAAAGAACTTGGAATTTTCCTCTCCCACTTCGATATACCTGATGGTACACCTCTTCCTCCAGTAAAGATATTGCATGTGCAACAGATGCTCATGATGCAATTTAGTGATTTTCCTGAAATTAAACTCAGGTCTTGAAAGAGATCTCATGTCCTCAAGATTGTCCAACCAAAGAATTACCCAGTTGCACTTCTCAATTAACTTTTTAATATGTGACAAACCTTTTTGCCATTTCTTCAAAGCAAAACGCAAAGCCTTTAGTTTATCCACAATAATTGCTGAGATATGGGTCTTACGAGAGGGACGAGTCCAGACCTCCTACACACAATCCATAAAACCAGCCTGATGGACCCAAAAATTTTCAAACCTGAAGATATGAGCTTTTGGAATAGTTGTACTGATGGTAACCAGACAAGGTACATGATCAGACGCAGTCTTAGCCAATGGAGTCACTTGCGTCATGGGATAAATGCTAATCCAACTAGCAGAGGTAAAAACCCAGTCCAACTGTTCCAGAAGAGGCATGTCCTGCATGTTAGACCAAGTGAACTTTCTTCCTTTTAAAGGAAGTTCCAGCAGTCCCAAGTGGCCAATAATTTCATTGAAAATAAACATATCATTGATATCACCACCTGGGAGATTCCTATTTTCAGTGGAACGAATAAAGTTGAAATCCCCCATCAACATCCACTTCTTGTCCGGGTCAATGTCTAAATTATAGATCCAGGAAACAAACTCATCACGCAATTCACCCTGACAGGGGCCATAAACATTAACCAGAAACCACTGTTCGTTATTATGGACAAAGGTGAATTGCATAACGATGGCATAGGGTTTAACTTCTAGCAGAGTGCCATGAAACACATCGGATCGCCAGACAACTAAAAGACCCCCAAAGGCTCCCCTAGATGGAGACTCAACAAATTGATCAAAACCATAGGGACATATGCTTTTCATAGTTGTACGCGAGCAAGAGGATAGTTTACTTTCTTGCAGACAAACCACCGAACACTGACTATCAGTCACTTTCTCCCTGACAGAACGCTGCCTAGCATCAGAATTCAAACCACGAACATTCCAACATAAAATTTTCCAACTACGCGTTGTAACACGATTCATTAATGACCGATGCGTAGAAGAGCAAATAGAGCATGACACACAATGCCATGCCATCCAAAATATAACAAAGTTCAGAACCACGAAGTGCCACCTCCCAGATCGGTATTAGTTCAACCATAAAGAAAACAAACATAACAGGCACTCTCGGCCTCGACATAAAAGATATCATAAACATTAAGCTGAAGATGCAGAAGAATCCTCCTATGGATTAGCCGTAAGCTTGTCCACTGATAGAAGAGAAGGATCAATCTCCAGCTCCGCGCCCACGGCCTGAAGAACATGAATCGGAGTATGTGGTGGTGCAGTAGTCTGTGCATCTTCAGAGTTAGCCGTAGAAGTAGGCTGGGCCTTGTCCTCCATGGGCTTTGCGTGGGGGCACTTCTTTGATGTCTGAAGTGAGAGATGCTCGAAAACCACATTTTTGAATCCATCCAGCTTTGTCACGCTCCGAGTGCAACGTATTAATGATGTATAAACAACATGAGCCTTCTTCTTCTCTCTCCTCTTTCTCGCAGTAGATTGTTCCACAGAGAAAACCAGAGGTGGTGACTGAGCAGAGACAGAAACAGCAGAATTAGCAGATGCGACCTCTTGAGAAATAGAAACTGTATCATCCGGCAGTTCCTCAAATAGAGCTCTGGCCACCGGACGCTTCACCATGACAGGCCTTCTGACAACAGTAACCATGGGCAAAGAGGCTGTCAAACAAGACATCTTTCTTGATTCATCAAAAGCAATGGACCAGGACCTCTTGGAATAAATGATTGTGCCCATCGGTTGGAAGAAGATTGACCTTCGCACCTCCTTAACTGAAAAATCAAACATGAGATTCTGGAAAGACCTCTTCCAAATCATCTTAGGAGGGAGAGGGGGTCCAGCCACAATGCGTGCCATGCCAATAAAGACCTGATGCTGCTGAATCACAGGTGGTTGGTAAGGCACAATTGCAAGCTGATTCTCCTCAAAGACAGGCTGCTGAAGATCTGGGAGAGGCAAATCATCAAAGCCCTGCTCTGGTTGGTCCACAGAAACTGATCCCTCTAGTTGATCAATCACAATTGAAACTTGATCCTGTTCGGGAGCAACAGGCTGGAGGGCTTGCTCGTTCTCTGCTTCCTCACCCCACACTCCATTACCCCAACCAGGCGCTTCGTCCACATGTGGAGGAGGAGGAGGAATGACAGGTGCATCATTCCATCCCAACATTGGGTATGGTGGCAAGACAAACATCAAATTATCCGGAACCAGATTACCGGACAAAGGGTGAGGGTTTCCATCCAGAAGCATTGGGTCTTCATCGTTCGACATCTGATCTGCAAATTCTGCACCTAGAACATAACATGCAGCAGTCCAAGACACTTGAGCACCTCCATATTCCGCATAATCACCAAAAACAACATCCCTTGGGACCAGCGGCGTATCTGGAAAGCTAGCCTCAACCAAAGTCCGGACCAGGTAAGGATCCTCACTATCCCAAGAAATAAACTTTCCAAAAGTGCCTACAGCCTGCGAGATGTACTCTGTAGTGCGGTAATCCAGAGGAATCCCAATGAACATTAACCAGCCCCTTGCGAAAACCATGCGTTCCCTTGAAATTTTCTCCCTCACCATGCTTCACAAATCTAACAAAATGATCGTTGCCCAACGGAAAAGGTGCATGCTGAATCAAGGTGTATCTAACCGATGGATCTCTGACTTGAAACAAACCCACCCCATGAAACCATGGCTGAGTAGACCAGACCATAATACCTCTATTCTGCAGAAACTGCACAACCTGTAACCGCACCGGGCCGAGCAGGCCCTCCGGCGCCGGCATCACCTCAACAACCATGAAGTCCTCATGACGACGGGGTGGACAAGCAGCATGCATGAAGAAGGTGCGCGGAAGCCGACGATCGCCACCGTCGATGATGTGATGGCCAGGAGGCACAAAGCGCTGAGGATCGAGCTCATAGTTCGCCATGGAAGAGCCAAAAGCTTGTGGGGTGTTTTCTTTAGCTTGAGGAGAGGGAAGATGCAATGGGGGCGGCGTCGATGGGACTGGGCAGTCTATCCCAATAACTCCGGCTCTGTTCCCATGAGAAGCAGCAGATTCCGATAAAATCGTTTTTTGTTGCATCGAAATTGGCCTCCAAACCAATCCATTAGAGCGCGCGGAATCATTACAGTCGCGGCTAGAGTGACCTAGGCGAGAGCAAGCCGAACAGACCGCTCGCATTCCACATGCCGCTGACAAGTGGCCCCTCTGTGAACAAATAGTGCATGTAACCACACGGTCCACCATGTCATCGACCATAGCTTCAAACTGCCTCGCAGCCTCTTGAGATGAGGGGATATCCTGACAATGGCCCAGAGGGTTCGGACCCTGAGGCATGGAAGGCCCAGAAGTAGTTGGGCTAGGCAGCAAAGATTGGCTCGAGACTTGTTGGGCCTCCAAAGCAACTGAGTCGGAAACCCGACAATTAATTTGAATGGGTGGTAATCCCGCCTCAGCGAAACGTGCGGGCGAGATCCCATCATGCATGGGGGAAAGTTCCTCAGAAATTGGATCATTCACCGGCGCAGATGATGCCGGCTGGCTCAACTTTGGCAAAGGAGTGACTGTACCAAAAACAATGGGTGGATGAGCCACCGTCCAAAGCAAGTCCGCGGGAGGGGATTGATGTATGACTACACGCTCATGAACAGGAAGATCATACCCAACATCCCTAATGGTGCCAATACACTCTTGTGTAGCCGGATATCTATATCCCTTGCAAGCAGAATATCGCTCAAACGTGGCAAAAGAGAGCTTTTTGGAGCAGATGCAGAAGACTTGATAGCTGATTTAACTGGAGGTTTATGCATGGCCAAGAGACCTAAAGATGATCTATGCTTAGTAGGACTAACTAGAATCCATTCAACATCACATTCCTTCCTCCATATCCGGAGCTCTCTAAACCAATTAGGGCCCCCATTACCCCACAAATGAAAATAACACTTGAACAGATCACAGGCAAAGGAACGAAGATCCATAATAATAAAACCAACTTGCTTGCAAGAAACATGGAAAGAATAAACCTTGTCTTTGATGTGATCAACATGAAGATCAATTGCGGAACCTCCAATTGCTGCTTCCAGATCTGCTGCCACAGAATCCTCCGAGAGACGAAAGGCATGACGGCTGAATGAAACAACTAAGATGAAAGACCTCCTGTGTCCCGACGAATGAACCGTTTGCCCAGTAGATCTGAAGATCTCATCCGCTAAAACCCTACCCTTGGAGAAGTCCAAGCCAAGGGTAGATCCACCAGAAGAACCCATGTGATAAATCTAGTTGCTCGCTGGCATTCCTTGGTGTCGCTAAGCAATTGAAAATAATTGCATGATTAGATGTGAAGATTTGTTTACTTCAATAAACATCAATTTCTATGGGCACCAATAGATTTGATGCCACAAATCTGTATACATTCCATATGACGTTGCATCCAGAAAAATCTCGATCAAGAGGTGTTACAACTATAGATACTAGTAAGACGCCCGTGCGTTCCATGGGGCTACAGTGCATGTGAATGAGTTAAACAATTAATAATTAAGGTCATTTCAAGGTCGAAACTTATTTCTCCTTAATATTCCTTAATTTGAGGAGTTCATGTATTCACTATATGTTAATGCTTTGTTCCGGTTCTCTATTAAAAGGAGGCCTTAATATCCCTTAGTTTCCTTATGGACCCCGCTGCCACGGGAGGGTAGGACAAAAGATGTCATGCAAGTTCTTTTTCATAAGTACGTATGAGTACAGACAGAATATATGCCTACATTACATTGATGAATTGGAGCTAGTTCTGTGTCACCCTAGGTTATCACTGTTACACGATGAAAATTATCCAACGTTTTCACCGATCCAATGCCTACGAGATGTTCACATAATTGTTCTTGCTAAGTTACTACTGATGTTGCCACTGTTACAACTACTAAGAAACTATTGCTACTGCTATTACCTTCACTATTGCTATCGTTACTACTACTATCAAATTACCATACTATTGTGCTACTGATCACTCTGCTGCAGATATTTGGTCTCCAGGTGTGAATGAATTGACAACTCAATTGCTAATACTTACAAGTATTCTTTGACTCCCCTTGTGTCGAATCAATACATTTAGGTTGAATACCCTATCCTCGAAAACTGTTGCGATCCCCTATACTTGTGGGTTATCAAGACCTTTTTCCGGGGAGCATAACTATATTTGTTGAGTCACTTGAGATTTATATCTATTGATCACTATGAAGAATCTTAAGGATGATAGGAACAAGATTGTTCCCTCTAAGACGAGGGGAAGTAAGGAACTATTATCTATCTTTGCACTTGATTCACCTTCTGTTTTGAGTAAGCTTGCAACACCACCATCTACTATTAATTCTGATATGTCGCAAGTAACTAATGATGCCACTTCTGCTATGAATGATGATATTGATGATGCTAGTACTTTGTTGATAAGACTGTGCCACTAGGTGAATTTATTGATGAACAACTTGCTAGAGCAAAAAAATTGAGAATGTTGAAACCAATGAAATTACTGAAACTGATGAAATTGTTGAAACTGGAAATTATGATTCACCTATTGGGACTAGTGCCCCTAGATATGAATTGCCTGAGATACCTGAGGGTTATGTTATGGATGGAGAGGTGGCTAGGGATTTTCTTGCTTGTAAGGGTAGAGATGATCTTAAGAAATTACTATGCAAGTTGAAAGAAAAAACTTTGAATGCTAGAATGAAATATGATCCTGACTTTGCTATTTCACCTATTTTTATTACTGATAAGGATTATGAATTCTCTATCGGCCCAGAGTTAATTACTTTGGTTGAATCTGATCCTTTCCATGGCTATGAAAATGAAATTCTTGTGGCACACCTTACTAAATTAAATGGCATAGCCACCCTATTTGCTCATGAGTAAATTTTTTGCTATTATTATATTCTTAAACTGTTTTCGTTCTCATTAAAGGGTGATGCTAAGATATGGTATAATACTATTGCTCCTGTTGTGTGCATAGTCCCAGGATATGATTTATTACTTCTCTGAAAAATATTTTCCTGCTCATAAGAAACAAGCTGCCTTACAGAAAATATTTAACTTTGTGCAAATTGAAGAAGAGAGTCTCCCCCAATCTTGGGGGAGGCTTCTCCAATTACTAAATGCTTTGCCTGGTCATGCTCTTAAGAAAAATGAAGTACTCAATATATTCTATAATGGACTAACCAATGCTTCCAGGGACTACCTAGATAGTTATGTTGGTTGTGTTTTAAAGGAACAAACTATTGAACAAGCTGAGGAGCAATTGAATAATATATTGAAGAATGATAATGATTGGACACTTCCTGAGACACCGCCTAAACCCACTCCAAAAAAGAGGGGTATATTATATCTCAGTCCTGAAGATATGCAAGGGGCAAAGAAATGTGTGAAGGAAAAAGGTATTAAAGTTGAAGATGTTAAGAATTTACCACCTATTGAAGAAATACATGGTCTTGACACACCACCACAAGTGGTAGAGGTAAATTCTCTTACAAAGTTTAATGAAGGTGATATTCCTTATAATAAATCTCCTGGTCATTGCTTGTATGAATTTGATAACTATATTATTAAGCAAGATCATTTTAATGCAAATGTTATGAAACAATTGAAACGAAATGCTTACATGATTGATCGCTTAAGTGACTTGTTATTTAGAATTGTTAATGATGTCAAAGGTGTTAGTAAACATGCATCTATGGTTCAAACCCAGTTAGAACAAGTTGCTAAATCCCAAAGTGAATTACTCAATGAAATGAATAATAATATCAATGATCATGTTGTTAGAGTAATGACTAGAGGAGGTAGAATGAATCAGGAGCCACTTTATCCTGAAGGTCACCCCAAAAGAATTGAACAAAATAGTCAAAAAAAGAATTGAACAAGACTCTCAAAGAATTAATGTAGATGCACCTAGTCCATCCAAAAAGAAAAAGAAAAAGAAAAAGAAAAAGAAAAATGGTAGGACTTTGCATACTTCTAGTGAACCTGAGGTAGAAAAACATTCTGAGGATAATAATGATGTCTCTATTTCTGATGCAGAAACACAATCTGGTAATGAGCATTCATCTAGTGATAATGAAAATGACAATGATGATATTCATGTAGATGCTCAACTAGACAATGATAAAGAACCTGACAATGATGTTGAAATAGAACCCGTTGTTGATCTTGATAACCCACCTCCTAAAAATAAACGTTATGATAAAAGAGACTTTGTTGCTAGAAAATATGGTAAAGAAAGGGAACCATGGGTTCAGAAACCCATGCCCTTCCCTCCTAAATGATCTAAGAATAAGGATGAGGAATAATTTGAACACTTTGCTGAAATGCTTAGGCCAGTCTTTTTGCATACTCGTTTGACTAATATTTTGAAGATGGCCCCTTATGCTAAATATATGAAAGATATTGTCACCAATAAAAGAAAAATACCCGAAGCTAAAATATCCACCATGCTTGATAATTATTCTTGTAAGGATGGAGTACCTAAGAAACTAGGAGATTCAGGAATACTAACTATGCCATGCTCCATTAAAGAAGTTATGTCAAAAATGCTTTATGTGATTTGGGAGCCGGTGTTAGTGTTATGCCTTTCTCTTTATACCAAAGACTTGATTTGAATAAACTCATACCTACTAACAAATCAACTGGTGGACAAATATCATTGCAAATGGCTGACAAATCAACTGCCATATCTATCAGTATTTGTGAGGATGTGCCCGTTGTAGTTGCACATGTTACTATCTTAATAGACTTTGTTATACCTGATATGCCCGAGGATGACAACATGTCGATTATCCTTGGTAGACCCTTTTTGAATACTGTAGGGGCTGTTATTGATTGCAATAAAAGGAATATCACTTTTTTATCAATGCTAATGAGCATATGGTGCACTTTCCGAAGAAACAATTTCAAGTGAATGGTATCAATGTTATTGAAAAACTCCTACAATTACTATTTGCCAAAAAGAAATATGAAATACTTATTGTAGGGGATATGCATATTCCCGTTGAGGTGACCTAGTGTTATACGAAGATTCTTTGGTTTCATGTCGATCGAAAATAGTTTGTTAATAAGACTTGATCAACCTTATTAATGGATTCTTTTTGAAAGGCATGTGGTCGATGAATTTAGTAAGCACAACCTTCTGTCCCCACCTTTTGTTTTCTATTACTTTTAGTTAAATGCAATAAAATTCCATGTTTACTCGGTTTTCTGAATTATCCGTGCAATTAAAAAATAGCCCAAAATATAAAAGTGCCCAGAATGACATAAATTTTAACACGATTTTTTCTGAATATTTGAGAATTTCTGGCACTGAATACACCATAGGGGGGCGCCCCAGGTGCCCACTAGGCACCAAAGCGCGCCACTCTACCAGGGTGCGCCCTGGTGGGTAGTGGGCCCCACAAGGACCCCCTCACTTATTCTCTCAGCTCACATCGTCACTCACCTCAAGAAAAAATCCTTGTAGCTCTCTCTCTGTCTCTCTCTCATGTTCTTGCTCCCAAACCTGAGATTTTCGATCTCTTTGCTCGGAGCTCCTTTTCTGAAACTATTTTGGGGGATTGCTACTTGGTATGTGACTCCTCCATTGCTCCAATTAGTTTTTGCTTTAGTGGTTTATATTTTTAGTAATTAGTTACTTTTGCTGCTACTAAAAATGAGATTGCATGTTAGATTCTTTGAGTTCCAAGTTGGGATGCTTGATATAGCCTCTTGACATCCATATGAGTAGTTGCTATCAGTTTTATGAGGTTTTATTGATATCATTTTGTGGCCCAAAATTTTTAGAAATTTGTTCATAGGAAAATAGATTACTTCCGGAGGAGATCCTTGAAGCAGAATGCTAAGGGAGTTCTTGGGGCATCCTCAGACAGTGACCTCAACACTCCTCATAGGACGAAGGTCCGGCCATGCGAATGGCCTCACGTTGCCTTCATGAATGAAGCCGAATTCTACCAAGAGTTCGCGTAATTCATTGCAAATGATGGACTTACCGACTTCCTCGTAGATGACTGTGACTGATGACCTACAAGTATAGGGGATCTATTGTAGTACTTTCGATAAGAGTGTCGAACCCAACGAGGAGCATAAGGAAATGATAAACGGTTTTCAACAAGGTATTCTCTGCAAGTACTGAAATAAGTGGTAACAGATAGTTTTGTGATAAGATAATTTGTAACGAGAAACAAGTAACAAAAGTAAATAAAGTGCAGCAAAGTGGCCCAATCCTTTTTGTAGCAAAGGACAAGCCTGGACAAACTCTTATATAAGGAAAAGGCGCTCCCGAGGACACATGGGAATATCGTCAAGCTAGTTTTCATCACGTTCATATGATTCGCGTTCGGTACTTTGATAATTTGACATGTGGGTGGACCGGTGCTTGGGTGCTGTTCTTACTTGAACAAGCATCCCACTTATGATTAACCTCTATTGCAAGCATCCGCAACTACAACAAAAGTATTAAGGTAAACCTAACCATAGCATGAAACATATGGATCCAAATCAGCCCCTTACGAAGCAACGCATAAACTAGGGTTTAAGCTTCTGTCACTCTAGCAATCCATCATCTACTTATTACTTCCCAATGCCTTCCTCTAGGCCCAAATAATGGTGAAGTGTTATGTAGTCGACGTTCACATAACACCACTGGAGGCTAGACAACATACATCTCATCAAAATATCGAACGAATACCAAATTCACATGACTACTAATAGCAAGACTTCTCCCTTGTCCTCAGGAACAAACGTAACTACTCACAAAGCATATTCATGTTCATAATCAGAGGGGTAATAATATGCATAAATGATCTGAACATATGATCTTCCACCAATTAAACCAACTAGCATCAACTACAAGGAGTAATTAACACTACTAGCAACCTACTAGCACCAATCCCGGACTTGGAGACAAGAATTGGATACAAGAGATGAACTAGGGTTTTGAGATGAGATGGTGCTGATGAAGATGTTGATGGAGATTGCCCTCTCCCGATGAGAGGAGCGTTGGTGATGACGATGGCGATGATTTCCCCCTCCGGGAGGGAAGTTTCCCCGGCAGAACAGCTCTGCCGGAGCTCTAGATTGGATCCACCAAGGTTCCGCCTCGTGGCGGCGGAGTTTCGTCCCGTAAGGTTGCTTATTATTTTTTTCTCAACGGAAGACTTCGTATAGGAGAATATGGTCATCAGAGAGCCACCAGGGGGCCCACGAGGTAGGGGGCGCGCCCTAGGGGGGGCCCCACCCTCGTGAGAAGGGTGTGGGCCCCCTGGTCTTCATCTTTGGCGAGGATTTTTCATTATTTATTATAAGGTATTCCGTGGAGTTTCAGGACTTTTGGATTTGTGCAGAATAGGTCTCTAATATTTGCTCCTTTTCCAGCCCAGAATTCCAGCTGCCGGCATTCTCCCTCCTTATGTAAACCTTGTAAAATAAGAGAGAATAGCCATAAGTATTGTGACATAATGTGAAATAACAACCCATAATGCAATAAATATCGATATAAAAGCATGATGCAAAATGGACGTATCAGTGACCAACACCACCTCCTTAAAAATTCTTTTGGGAAAAACTTCCATTTCTTGAATAGGCTCGAACCCCCTAAGGCGCGCCTTGATTTATATGCCGGGCATCACCAGATACCGCTTACCAAATTTTGTGATATATGTTTGATTCCTTCTGATGGGTAATTAAGAGAGCCCAGACCAGCGGAGTTTGATGGTTCCCCCCGCACCTTAATTGTGGAAGAGGAAATGGGCATGTTGAAAGCCACAACTACTAGTTTGCATTCCCTTCTATGCATTACTTTGCTTTATTCACAGGGAAATGTTTGACTGCTAGGGAGCAAGCCAATATACTTAGTGCCCCGACCTTGCTATTTTACGCCATGCACTTCATGACCACACCTATAACCTAGGGGCTATCATTGCACGCCGCTTGCACAATAATAGAACTAAAGTTAAAATTCATGGAGGCATGTATTCCACTCGCTTGGCGAGATGTTTCAATGTTGCTATACGCCCCCGGGATTATTTATTGCCTAGGGTCTATTTAGATCACCAGTCTATGATAGCTCAACACTTTATCGATGCCCCTGAGCCTTCTCACACATTCGTTATAACTTGGTTTTTAGTGAGGATAGCCGTGATATTATTCTGTTGCCCGCACCTGCTTTGTTTGATTCTTATGTCAGGAACGGATACACCATCCTACTAGTGGACATCATTGCCCGCACCTTCACGATGATCTTTCTTGGAGCGAAAGCAATCCAGAAGACTTGGAGTTGAAGTCTGGAACTCTGCGAGGCAGCCACGAGGCAGGAGGGCGTGCCCAAGGGGGTAGGCGCACCCCCACCCTCGTGGGCCCCACGGAGCTCCACCGATGTACTTCTTTCGCCTATATATACTCTTATACCCTAAAAACATAAGGGGGAGCCACAAAACCACTTTTCCACCGCCGCAACCTTCTGTACCCGTGAGATCCCATCCTGGGGCCTTTTCTAGCGATCTGCCGGAGGGGGAATCAATCACGGAGGGCTTATACATCAACACCATAGCCTCTACGATGATGTGTGAGTAGTTTACCACAGACCTTCGGGTCCATAGTTATTAGCTAGATGGCTTCTTCTCTCTCTTTGGTTCTCAATACAAAGTTCTCCTCGATGTTCTTGGAGATCTATTTGATGTAATACTTTTTGCGGTGTGTTTGCCGAGATCCGATGAATTGTGGATTTATGATCAAGTTTATCTATGAATAATATTTGGTTCTTCTCTGAATTCTTATATGCATGATTTGATATCTTTTCAAGTCTCTTCGAATTATCGGTTTAGTTTGGCCTACTAGATTGATCTTTCTTGCAATGGGAGAAGTGCTTAGCTTTGGGTTCAATCTTGCGGTGTCCTTTCCCAGTGACAGTAGGGGCAGCAAGGCACATATTGTATTGTTGCCATCGAGGATAAAAAGATGGGGTTTATATCATATTGCTTGAGTTTATCCCTCTACATCATGTCATCTTGCTTAATGCATCCTCTGTTCTTATGAACTTAATACTCTAGATGCATGTTGGATAGCGGGCGATGTGTGGAGTAATAGTAGTAGATGTAGAATCGTTTCGGTCTACTTGACACAGACGTGATGCCTATATTCATGATCATTTCCTAGATATTCTCATAACTATGCGCTCTTCTATCAGTTGCTCGGCAGTAATTTGTCCACCCACCGTAATATATGCTATCTTGAGAGAAGCCACTAGTGAAACCTATGGCCCCCGGGTCTATTTTACATCATATAATCTTCTATTTTACATCATATAAGTTTCCGATCTACAATTCTAGTTTCCTATTTATTTTATTTTGCAATCTTTATTTTCCAATATATACAACAAAAATACCAAAAATATTTATATTACTATCTTTATTAGAACTCACTTTTGCGAGTGACCGTGAAGGGATTGACAACCCCTTTATTGCATTGGTTGCAAGGTTCTTGATTGTTTGTGTAGGTAGTAGGTGACTTGTGTGTTATCTCCTACTGGATTGATACCTTGGTTCTCAAAAACTGAGGGAAATACTTACGCTACTTTGCTGCATCACCCTTTCCTCTTCAAGGGAAAACGAACGCATGCTCAAGAGGTAGCAGTTAGCTTCAATACCCCTTTCCAAAATCAGAAAACCCAAAAGCTTGCGTGCTGGCACACCAAAGACACATTTGGCTGAGTTAAGCATCATCTTGTAGACCTGGAGGTTGTCAAAGGTTTCCTTCAAATCATCTATCAAGGTTTCCTTCTTCCTGGATTTTACCACAATATCATCCATGTAGGCATGAACATTGTGCCCAATTTGATCATGAAGAAAATTCTGCATGCACCGCTGGTAAGTCGCCTGGGCGCTCCTGATCCCAAAAGGCATAGACACGTAACATAAGGCTCCAAAGGGAGTGATGAAAGCTGTTTTCTCCTGATATTTAACTGCCATCTTGATCTGATGATAACCATACTAAGCGTCCAAAAAACTCAAACGCTCACAACCCGTCGTAGCATCAATAATCTGATCAATACGGGGGAGAGCAAAGGGATCAACCAGACAAGCCTTGTTTAAGTTCATATAGTCCACACACATGTGCCAGGTGCCATTTTTCTTATGAACCAGCATTGGGTTAGCCAACCATCCAGGATGAAAAACTTCGATAATGAACCCAGCCGCCAAGACCGGGCTACCTCCTCACCAATATCCTTACGCCTCTCTTCATTGAAACGGTGAAGGAATTGCTTGACCGGCTTAAACTTTGGGTCAATATTGAGAGTGTGCTCATCGAGTTCCCTCGGGACACCTGGCATATCTGAAGGCTTCCACGCAAAGATGTCCCGATTCTCACGGATGAACTCGATGAGCTTGCTTTCCTATTTCAGATCCATATTAGCACTGATGCTGAACTGCTGGGATGAGTCGCCGGGAACAAAGTCAACTAGCTTAGTGTCGCCAGGAACAAGGTCAACATCTCAGATCTGGAATCGTACTCATCTCCAAAGGCAACCTCCAAAGATATTTTACCCACTGGATATGCCGACTTACCAGGCACCACACAGTGAAAAACAGTGTTCGACGGCTTAAGAATTTTTTCTGTCAATCCCATGCGACGAGAAGTTTCATAATAAAGGATATTAATGCTGCTGCCTCCATCCATGAGTACTTTAGTGAACTTGTATCCTCCAACCTGAGGTGCCAACACCAGTGCCAAATGACCCGGATTATCAACCCAGGGCGGGTGATCCTTGCGGCTCCAGAGAATAGGGTGTTCAGACCATCGCAAGTAATGGGGCACCGCCGGCTCAACGGTGTTCATTGCCCTTTTATGGAGCTTCTGATCCCGCTTACATAAACTCGTGGTGAAAACGTGGTATTGCCCACTATTCAATTGCTTCGGGTTACTTTGATAACCAGATTGCTGCTGACTCCCCTGATTATTCTGTTGATTGTAACCGCCCTGATTGCCTTGGCCTTGAAAACCGGAATTGAGCCGCCACCTCCATGACCCGGACCATGGGAGCCGGATCCTGAACCACCATTTGGCCATGGTTATTCTGTAAAAGATGGGAATTCTTGAACTCTTTCATGATAAAACAATCTTTCCACAAATGGGCAGATGGCCTTTCCTGTGTTCCGTGCCTCGGACACGGCTGATTCATTATTGCCTCGAGGTCGAATTTCCCCCCTCCAGACTGAGCCGGCCTCCCCCTGCGACGCTAGTTATTATTCCGTGCACCAGTGTTGGCCAGGAAGTCTAAATTTCCATCAGCTCTGCGCTTTCTGTTACCACCTTGACTGTCTGGGTTGTACTATTATCCCTTCATGCCGCTACTCTTCTTTCCCTTGCCCGTCCTTTCATCATCAGATTCGGGGTCCTTGGTACTATCAGAGTCGTCATACTTGACAAGATCTGCCATGAGCTCCCCCATGTCACCGAAATGGCGCTTAAGTCGCCCAAGCTTCTGTTTAAGAGGGAGGAAACGACAATTTTTCTCCAACATTAAAATTGCTGAGCTGACGTTGATATTATATGATGAATGTATGATAGTTGAGACCCGACGCACCCAGTTGGTGGTTGACTCGCCTTCACCTTGGACACAAGAAACCAAATCCATGATTGACATAGGCTGCTTGCACGTATCTTTGAAGTTTTGAATAAACCGGGCCTTCAGTTCCGCCCACGACCTTATGGAGTTGGCAGGCAACCCCTTCAACCAAGTACGAGCTGACCCTTCTAACAGCATGGTGAAATACTCAGCACACGCAGCCTCACTAACATCCAACATCTCCATGGCCATCTCATAACTTTCAACCCAAGCCTCAGGAGGTTGATCTGCTGTGTAATTAGGCACCTTGCGGGGACACTTGAAATCCTTGGGCAAACGCTCATTACGCAGAGCCGGCACTAAACAGGGCACACCCAAGGTCTTAGAGGTCATGCCTGTTTCTACTGAGGTTGTCGGGTAAACAGGAGACTGCCGGTGAGCTGCTTGCTGAGCCACCAGCTCGGCCTCCCGACGCGCCCTGCCCTGATCCACCAGGGTCTGAGCATTGGCACCATCGCACGCCGGGTTACGGTGTTGTTCTCTGCTTGCGACCGCCAGTTCCTCAATGTGCCTGCTGTAACTCTGGCTTAGCCGAGGGGTTGAGTGGATGCGCTCGCGACTATAAGAATAAGCCGCCTGCTGAGCCACGACTGTCTGAAGAATTTCCCTGACCCACCTTGTCTCTACCGCTGCTGGGGACTCACCTTCAACTGGTAGAGCTGCCAATCGTGATGCCGCAACAATCATATTGTCCAAAGGGTTAGAATAATGACTCGGTGGTGCTGAAACATATTGAGGCGGAATACTGTTCACGCGCGGAAAGTCCATTGTGTGCGGCTGAACCGGAGCTCCGGCTCCAGGCGCTTCGACCGTCTGGTTTACCGCCGGCGGATCATTGGTCCCTGCTCCAGGCGTGTTAAAGAGGTTTCTTGGCTCATAAACTGGGGGTAGATGACTCCGGTGTCTCCTTCTCATGACCCCATTGAAGCATTCTGATCCAACATGAGCTGTAAGGAATCGACTTGGATCCGCTGTGCCTGTGCATCCAAAGCGGCCCGTTCTGCAGCCATCCTGGTGTTCTCAGCCGCCAAGTCTTCCTTAGCTTGAGCTATCTCATCTCGCAACTTAGCCACATCCACCTTGTGCTGATCTTGGTTGTCCGGGGTTACCTCCACCCCCATCAAAGTCGCCAGCACCTCTAGCAATGCGGTGAGAACTCGAGCCGGCGGGCGCGTAGATCCACCAGCACCAGCCGCCGCTGCAGCCATCAAACTAGAGGTCATGGCCACGGCGGTGGATGAACCAAGCATTGGTTGTGTACCAGCCGTGAAAACTGCAACCCTGTTCGGCGGCTCGTAGGGGTCCGGAATACTGTCACCATCGGAATAGCCCCCAAGCCGGCCGTCTGGAAGTTGATATAATGAGTTGGTCTCGCCAGTGGACAACTCACCATCAGAATAAATGGCCGTCTCACCGCCAGATACAGATCCATCCTCAATTTACGCCCCATGAATAAAACCAACAAAGGCACGCTTCATGGCGGGTTGAACCTGGGCAGGTCGTGCACACTGAGCTGTCTCAATGATGTCGGTGCAGATGTCCGGCTCAGGGCCCGGTTCGCCGATCTCGCCGATCAAGACATGGATTCTGCCGAAGGGGACCCAGTACCCGTACTCGATTGAGCCGGACTCGGGGCCCCAGCCTGCATTGTCGATGTAGAGCTTGCCGCGACGACTCTTGGTCATCCGGCCCACAACATATCCCTTGATCCCTTTGAAGATGCCCTTCAAGAACTCGAAACCACCGTGCGTTGGCCCCATGGTGGGCGCCAACTATCGTGGAGTTGTCACTGCAGATGTCCTAGCAGAAGGACTTAGTCGTGGAGCCATCGCAACTAGGTTAGCTTAAAGGGGTTAAATGGGACAAAGGACACAAGAGTTTATACTAGTTTGGCCCCTTGCGGTGAAGGTAAAAGCCTAGTCCAGTTTGAGGTGGTATTGCTTGGGTTTCGATTACCAGGGAGCGAATACGCTTAACCTAGCTCTCAATCTCTTGTTTCTTGACCCTAAACCGCCGCCGGGTCGTCCCTTTATATACACAGGTTGACGCCCAACGGCTCATGGAGTCCTGGCCGGCTTATACAACGTGTCCGACTCGGTGACCAACTACTCATGCCTTACAATACAAGTCACACATATATGGCGGTTTACACCTGTGGGCCTTAAGTTGTCGTTGGGCTCCGGCCCTTTAGTAAGCCTGCTTCGTGAGACCACCATCTTCAACATCTTGATGGGCTTTGTCAATGATGAACCGCCAGAGGTATAACCCAGCCCCTGATACGTCTCCGTCGTGTCTACTTTTCCAAACACTTTTGCCCTTGTTTTGGACTCTAACTTGCATGATTTGAATGGAAGTAACCCGGACTGACGCTGTTTTTAGCAGAATTGCCATGGTGTTATTTTTGTGCAGCAATAAAAGTTCTCGGAGTGATATGAAAATCAACGGAGAATTATTTTGGAATATATAAAAAATACTGGAAGAAGAATCCACGTCAGGGGGGCTCCACCTGTCCACGAGGGTGGGGGGCGCGCCCCCTGCCTCGTGGGCCCCCTGACGCTCCACCGACCTCAACCTTGACTCCATATATTCACTTTCGGGGAGAAAAAAACCAGGGAGAAGGATTTGATACGTCTCCGTCGTATCTACTTTTCCAAACACTTTTGCCCTTGTTTTGGACTCTAACTTGCATGATTTGAATGGAACTAACCCGGACTGACACTGTTTTCAGCAAAACTGCCATGGTGTTATTTTTGTGCAGAAATAAAAGTTCTCGGAATGAGCTGAAAATCAACAGAGAATTATTTTGGAATATATAAAAAATACTAGAAGAAAGATCTATGTTAGGGGGGCCACCACCTGTCCACGAGGGTGGGGGCGCGCCCTACCCCCATGGGCGCGTCCCCTGCCTCGTGGGCCCCCTGGCGCTCCATCGACCTCAACCTTGACTCCATATATTCACTTTCGGGGAGTAAAAATTGGAGAGAAGGATTCATCGCATTTTATGATACAGAGTCGCCGCCAAGCCCTAAACTCTCTTGGGAGGGTTGATCTGGAGTCCGTTCGGGGCTCTGGAGAGGGGAATCCGTC
This sequence comes from Triticum urartu, assembly GCF_056163025.1. Taxonomy (NCBI): domain Eukaryota; kingdom Viridiplantae; phylum Streptophyta; class Magnoliopsida; order Poales; family Poaceae; genus Triticum; species Triticum urartu. Next base: position 66,180,966 of record NC_141874.1, read on the forward strand.
GCCATCGTCATCATCAACCTTCCTCCATCACCAATTTCGTGATGCTCACCGCCGTGCGCGAGTAATTCCATCATAGGCTTGTTGGACGGTGATGGGTTGGATGAGATTTATCATGTAATCAAGTTAGTTTTGTTAGGGTTTGATCCCTAGTATCCACTATGTTCTGAGATTGATGTTGCTATGACTTTGCTATGCTTAATGCTTGTCACTAGGGTCCGAGTGCCATGATTTCATAGCTGAACCTATTATGTTTTCATCAATATATGAGAGTTCTTGGTCCTATCTTGCAAGTCTATAGTCACCTACTATGTGTTATGATCCGGCAACCCCGAAGTGACAATAATCGGGACCACTCCTGGTGATGACCGTAGTTTGAGGAGTTCATGTATTCACTCTGTGTTAATGCTTTGGTCCGGTACTCTATTAAAAGAAGGCCTAAATATGAGAGCGAATTTTTGGAGGCCGAGCACCTCGGGTTGGGTTATCTCGGCCGTTCGGTGTGGCCTCATGATCCGTTCCTGTCGGCAGCCTGCCTCCATGTTTGAGCAACAGGTTTAGGTGCTAGTGCCCCTAGGCATACACCGGTGGCACAACTGCTACGTGTTCGATGTGCTGCGTGTAGGAAGGTGACCTGGTCCAGTTCGGGTCATTTATTGCTTCCAACCGAACGAGGGCGAATTTATTTCCTGTGGCCCACTGCTCATGGTCCGTGACCTCAGGTACAGGCTGCATCAGGGGTGGGGGTGGGTCTGGAGGATGCCAGTCTGGGGTAATCTTCTTCTTCCACATCCCACCTCTGTCGACCTCCTCGTCATGGATTTGGACATGGACGTGCTTTTCGAAGATGCAACTGCAGAACCGCACAGGTTAGAAGTTCTGTCGTCCCATGTTTGAATCGCATCTCACCTCTTCTAGATCTCTCACACTTCTTGTTCCGTGGATCCACTGATATGCAGGATGCCGGTCTTGGAGGCACGTCCTATAGCCATGGCCGGGCCGGTGGAGTCGCCGGCTTCTCTTAGCATCGCCAATGCGGAGATAGGCCACGTCGGAGTTCGCGCACACATCGGTTAAAGAGCTGGATTTCTGCCGGAACAAGGAGCTTTTCCAGATTTGTTCAGAGGCTAGCAGCGGCTGGACTAGGAGGTGTGTCTCTAATTTCTTTATTCAGTCTGTCATTTGTTCATACACGTTCTCGGAGTAGTAAGTCTATTTGTTGATTCTTCCTGGTTGCTTGTTCTGCCATTGTTCATACACATAGTCTCGATGTTAATTTTCAAGCTTAAGCCTATCAGTCAAAATAATGATGTTACATAGGGTGATTGAATCATTAATTTGGTTCTTGCATAGCTAACATTTCCAAGTTGTTCATAGGTAAGTCTGGTTCAAAATTGATTATGAAATTAGGCGCACATACTTTTGTGCAGTAAAATTCTTATCTTAATTACTCTGAAAAAACTGGACTGATGGTATCTTGTTCTGCTCGCCTGTATGAAGGGTCAAAGTGTTGGTAGATCCCTATTTAAGAATTAATCATTACTTTGGCTCTGGCATAACTAAAAATTTCCAAGTTGTTCATAGGCAATTCAGGTTCAAAATTGATTCTGAAATTAGTCACACACACTTTTGTGCAGTACAATTTTTATCTGAATTACTCTGAAAAAAGTGGAGTGATGGTCTCTTGTTCTGCTTGCCTGTATGAAGGGTCAAGGTGTTTAGTTTTGTTGGTAGATCCCTGTTGAAGAATTATAGAATTGGAATTTTTGTTTGCAGTCATAGATGATTTATTGTATTTAGTAGAAAACATTCCTAAGGAAAAATTGATCTTTGATCTGTGAGTCTTATTTCTTTTAGCGTAAGGATTGGCAAAGCACCGATGTAGCGCGAGGCAAACCCAAATAGGAAGAGTGCTATGGAGATTTTGATGAGTGCTCTGAGAAGAAGACGAGCTGGTTCGATGAGGTTGGAGTACTAGTGCAGGTCGTGGGTGAGAGGAGAACAGAGGACAGTTGACAAGACATGACCATGCCACTTTAAAAAATTGTAGTAGGGCCAGATTCGAAAATGCACTGTGGACAAGCCATGACCACGGTGCTGTACCGGTACTGCGTGAAAAATGCTACCATAATCAAGGTCCAATTACTCAAAGATTGCCTACTTGGAGTTGCTAATTACATTCTGGTTGATCGAAAATGCATTATTAGTATGAGTAAAATTGTCCATTCGTATTTATTCGTATTGTGCGACTAGTAACTCAGGTTAATCATACTTCTCTTCTTAATGCATGGTTTACTAGAAAGGAAATTAGTAAAAACGTCCAAACAGTACGATGCATTTTGTTCAACTTCTTACTAGTAATACACAAACCTCTCACATTTGGAACATTTAAATTTTTTCCATATGATTAATACAAGGAAAATACAACAAATGTTCAACTTCCACGTGTGGATCATTTAGTCAACTTATGGCAGGACCTAAGATAATCGTTCACTAATGGAACTCCGTCTGTTGGGCAAGTAATTGATGCAGTCTTGTCATCGAGCTAGGACTGGCCACGCGCGTCACCCAGTTTCTGAGTGGACCCGATGTGTGCCAAGTAACACTGATGTAGACACGTGATACTGCCTAGATTCTCTAGCTAATGCTATCCTATGCACTGCGCAATACGCGGGCAGAGAGAGGTCTACGGGGGACAGCGAGCGTGAATACAGGAAAGGCATGGATCCCAAAAGGATCTAGACAGCCAGGATTCCAGCCTACCTGGGGCACGGCCTCCATTAGGCATTTTCGGCCTAAATATACCTTAGTTTCCAATAGGACCCCGCTGCCACGGAAGGGTAGGACAAAAGATGTCATGCAAGTTCTTTTCCATAAGCATGTATGACTATATTCGGAATACATGCCTACATTACATTGATGAACTGGAGCTAGTTCTGTGTCACCCTAGGTTATGACTGTTACATGTTCGATCGCATCCGACATAATTCTCCATCACCGATCCAATGCCTACGAGCTTTTCTGTTGGGGATATAGCTATCAGTTATGACCCGCCCAGGAGGGACCGGGTCAGCCCCAATGGCGGGTCACAAAGGAAGCCCAGTAAACATTCAAGGCGATAGTTTACTAAATCTTATAGAAGGCCTAAAGGCCTAGAGGCGGCTTAAGGCCCAATATTGTAAACCGCCGTATGTAAGGAAAGACTTGTAAGGAAAGGCATGTAAAAGAAGTCACCGAGCCGGACACGATTTATGAGCCGGCCGGGACTCTGTAGGCCACCAGGCGTCAACCCGTGTATATAAGGGGACGACCCAGTCGCGGCTTAGGGTGAGAAACAAGAGATTGATAACCAAGCCGGCGAACTAGCCTCTTGGTGATCGAAACCCCAGCAATATCAACACAACTAGACGTAGGCTTTTACCTTCATCATAAGGGGCAGAACTAGTATAAAATCTCTCGTGTCCTTTGTCCCGATTAACCCCTTTAAACTTCCTAGTTGCGATCACCCTACGACTAAGTCCTTTTGTTAGGACATCTGCCATGACAATTCCACAACAGTTGGCGCCCACCGTGGGGCCAGCACATGGTGGATTTGAGTTCTTGAAGGGCAACTTTGAAGGGCTCAAGGGATACGTTGTGGGCCGGATGACCAAGAGTCGTCGCGGCAAGATCTACATCGACGACGAAGGCTGGGGCCCCGAGGCTGGCTCAATAGAGTACGGGTACCGGGTCCCCTTCGGCGGAATTCATGTCTTCATTGGCCAGATCGGTGAATTGGGCCCTGAGCCGGACGTCACAACCAACATCATCGAGATGGCTCAGCTCGCGAGACCCGCCCGGGCCCGACCCGCTGTAAAGCGCGCTTTTGTGGGTTGCATGCACGGAGGTGAATATTCGGAAGAATCAGTGGATGGCGGTGAGACGTCCATCTGTTCCGACGCTACATCATCAATCGGCGAGACAGATTCTTTGTATCAGCTGCATGATGGCATGCTTGGGGGCTGTTCCGACGGCAGCAGTATTCTGGACCCCTTTGAGCCGCCGAATCGAGCCGGAGTCTTCATGGAAAGCACTCAGCCCGGGCAGAACTGCACACAGCTGCAGCAGCAACAACCACCGGGTCGGCAGCAGCCTGGTCAGGAGACCTCACGCGCCCCCGGCTCAGATACTAATGGACATCACGGATAAACTGACAGCTCTATTGACTGCCGTGGTGGAGCCGGCCGAATAAGGTTCAGCATGACGCGGAGGTGGTACGGGTACGCGAAGAGATGGTACAAGCCAAAGACAATTTAGCAGCAGAAGAGGTCAGGATGGCCGCGGAACGGGCGGCTTTGGACGCTCGTGCTCAGCAGCTTCAAGCGGAGACCTTCCGGCTGTCAGTGGATCTAAATGCGTCAAACGAAGTCATGAGGAGAAGGCATCAGAAAACTCAGTCACGTCTACCTCTGACGCTCGATCCTAGGAACCTTTTCCATACCCCTGGGGCTGGGCCAAGTAACCCGCCAAAGGCAAACCGAATCGCGACACCCGGGGCACCGGTTCAGCCGCGGACCATGGAGCCACCTCGCATGTATACCGCCCCACCTCATTACACGCCAACACTATCGGGTCACTTCTCCAATCCTTTGGAAAACCTCATTGCTGCGTCGGCTCGTTTGGCGGCTCTCCCGATGGAAGGTGACTCTCCGACAACAATTGAAACACGAAGGGTGAGAGAACTTCTTCAGACGGCTCTGGCACAACAGGATGCGTACTCTTACAGTTGAGACAGAATCCATTCAACCCCTCGCCCGAGCCGGAGCCCGAGCTACAGCAGGCATATGGACTCAGCTGACATGTCAAGCAATGCTTAGCGCCGCAACCAGCCGCGCAGGCATGAGCCAGTACAGGCTGGAGTCCTTAACTTAGCGGACCAGGAGAGGATTCGACAAGAAGCTGAGCGCACGGTTCAACCGGCAGCTGAGCAGGCGGCTCATCAAACTTTTCCGGCTTATCCAGCAACCTCGGTTGAGGCAGGAGTGGCCACAAGAAACGAAGGTGTCCCTTGCCTGGTGCCGGCCATACGTAATGAGCGCTTGCCAAAAGACTTCAAGGGGCCTCGTAAGGTGCCTAATTACACGGCCGACTTGCAGCCGGGGGCCTGGATTGAGAGTTATGAGATGGCAATGGAGTTGTTGGAGGTCAGCGACGCGGCAATGGCTAAATATTTCACTATGATGTTGGATGGAACAGCTCGCACTTGGCTAAAAGGATTGCCCCCCAATTCCATCGACTCATGGGCGGAGTTAAAGGCCCGGTTCATTCAGAACTTCAAGGACACATGCAAACAACCTATGTCAAGCGTGGACCTGACTAATTGTAAACAAGAGGAAGGTGAGTCCACAACCCACTGGGTGCGCCGGGCCAAGGAGATAATTCATTCATCTGATAAGATGGATGCCGGCTCGGCAGTCTTAATGTTGGAGAAAAAATGCCGTTTTGAACCTCTGAAGCAGAAGTTGGGGCTGTTGGAAATATGCCCTAGAGGCAATAATAAAAGCATTATTATTATATTTCCTTGTTCATGATAATTGTCTTTTATTCATGCTATAATTGTGTTATCCGGAAATCGTAATACATGTGTGAATACTTAGACACCAACATGTCCCTAGTAAGCCTCTAGTTGACTAGCTCGTTGATCAACAGATAGTCATGGTTTCCTGACTATGGACATTGGATGTCATTGATAACGAGATCACATCATTAGGAGAATGATGTGATGGACAAGACCCAATCCTAAACATAGCACAAGATCGTATAGTTCGTTTGCTAGAGTTTTCCAATGTCAAGTATCTTTTCCTTAGACCATGAGATCGTGTAACTCCCGGATACCGTAGGAGTGCTTTGGGTGTACCAAACGTCACAACGTAACTGGGTGACTATAAAGGTATACTACGGGTATCTCCGAAAGTGTTTGTTGGGTTGACACGGATCAAGACTGGGATTTGTCACTCCGTATGACGGAGAGGTATCACTGGGCCCACTCGGTAATGCATCATCATAATGAGCTCAAAGTGACCAAGTGTCTGGTCACGGGATCATGCATTACGGTACGAGTAAAGTGACTTGCCGGTAACGAGATTGAACGAGGTATTGGGATACCGACGATCGAATCTCGGGCAAGTAACATACCGATTGACGAAGGGAATTGTATGCAGGATTGATTGAATCCTCGACATCGTGGTTCATCCGATGAGATCATCGAGGAGCATGTGGGAGCCAACATGGGTATCCAGATCCCGCTATTGGTTATTGGCCGGAGAGTCGTCTCGGTCATGTCTACGTGTCTCCCGAACCCGTAGGGTCTACACACTTAAGGTTCGGTGACGCTAGGGTTGTAGGGATATGTATATGCAGTAACCCGAATGTTGTTCGGAGTCCCGGATGAGATCCCGGACGTCACGAGGAGTTCCGGAATGGTCCGGAGGTAAAGAATTATATATAGGAAGTGCTATTTCGGCCGTCGGGACAAGTTTCGGGGTCACCGGTATTGTACCGAGACCACCGGAAGGGTCCCGGGGGTCCACCGGGTGGGGCCACCTGCCCCGGGGGGCCACATGGGCTGTAGGGGTGTGCGCCTTGGCCTATATGGGCCAAGGGCACCAGCCCCAAGAGGCCCATGCGTCAGGAGATCAAGAAAGGAAGAGTCCTAAAGGGGGAAGGCACCTCCTAGGTGCCTTGGGGAGGAGGGATTCCTCCCTTGGCCGGCGCCCCCCCTAGGAGATTGCATCTCCTAGGGCCGGCGCCCCCCCTAGGAGATTGCATCTCCTAGGGCCGGCGCCCCCCTAGGCTCCCTATATATAGTGGGGGAAGGAGGGCCTCTCAACCCACGCCTTTGGTGCCTCCCTCTCCCTCTCCAACACATCCTCCTCCTCCATAGAGCTTGGCGAAGCCCTGCCGGAGTACTGCAGCTCCATCACCACCACGCCGTCGTGCTGCTGCTGGAGCCATCTTCCTCAACCTCTCCTTCCCCCTTGCTGGATCAAGAAGAAGGAGACGTTACGCTGACCGTACGTGTGTTGAACGCGGAGGTGCTGTCCGTTCGGCGCTAGGATCTCCGGTGATTTGGATCACGTCGAGTACGCCTTCCTAGATGCAATCCGATCACTCATTGCTAGATGAACTCCTAGATGGATCTTGGTGAAACCGTAGGAAAATTTTTGTTTTCTGCAATGTTCCCCAACAGAGGCATCATGAGCTAGGTCTATGCGTAGTTCTCTTGCACGAGTAGAACACAATTTGTTGTGGGTGTTGATGTTGTCAACTTTTCTTGCCGCTACTAGTCTTATCTTGCTTCAACGGTATTGTGGGATGAAGCGGCCCGGACCAACCTTACACGTACGCTTACGTGAGACCGGTTCCACCGACTAACATGCACAAGTTGCATAAGGTGGCTGGCGGGTGTCTGTCTCTACCACTTTAGTTGGAGCGGATTCGATGAAAAGGGTCCTTATGAAGGGTAAATAGAAGTTGACAAATCATGTTGTGGCTTTCACGTAGGTAAGAAAACGTTCTTGCTAGAACCCTACTTCAGCCACGTAAAACTTGCAACAACAATTAGAGGAAGTCTAACTTGTTTTTGCAGCAAGTGCTTTGTGATATGATATGACCAAAGTTGTGATGAATGATGAATGATATATATGTGATGTATGAGATGTTCATGCTATTGTAATAGGAATCACGACTTGCATGTCGTTGAGTATGACAACCGACAGGAGCCATAGGAGTTGTCTTTATTTTTTTGTATGACCTGCGTGTCATTGAGAAACGCCATGTAAATTACTTTACTTTATTGCTAAACGCGTTAGCCATAGTAGTAGAAGTAATAGTTGGCAAGCAACTTCATGGAGACACGATGATGGAGATCATGATGATGGAGATCATGGTGTCATGCCGGTGACAAGATGATCATGGAGCCCCAAGATGGAGATCAAAGGAGCTATGTGATATTGGCCATATCATGTCACTATTATTATTTGATTGCATGTGATGTTTATCATGTTTTTGCATCTTGTTTACTTAGAACGACGGTAGTAAATAAGATGATCCCTCATAATAATTTCAAGAAAGTGTTCCCCCTAACTGTGCACCATTGCGACAGTTCGTTGTTTCGAAGCACCACGTGATGATCGGGTGTGATAGATTCCAACGTTCACATACAACGGGTGTAAGACAGATTTACACATGCAAACACAGGTTGACTTGATGAGCCTAGCATGTACAGACATGGCCTCGGAACACAGAAGACCGAAAGGTCGAGCATGAGTCGTATAGAAGATACGATCAACATGAAGATGTTCACCGACGTTGACTAGTCCGTCTCACGTGATGATCGGACACGGCCTAGTTAACTCGGATCATGTTATACTTAGATGACTGGAGGGATGTCTATCTGAGTGGGAGTTCATTATAATTTGATTAGATGAACTTATTTATCATGAACTTAGTCTAAATTTTTACAATATGTCTTGTAGATCAAATGGCCAACGTAGTCCTCAACTTCAACGCGTTCCTAGAGAAAACCAAGCTGAAAGACGATGGCAGCAACTACACGGACTGGGTCCGGAACCTGAGCATCATCCTCATAGCTGCCAAGAAAGATTATGTCCTACAAGCACCGCTAGGTGACGCACTTGTTCTCCCTACAGAACAAGACGTTATGAACGCTTGGCAGGCACGTACCGATGACTACTCCCTCGTTCAGTGCGGCATGCTTTACAGCTTAGAGCCGGGGCTCCAAAAGCGTTTTGAGAGACACGGAGCATATGAGATGTTCGAAGAGCTAAAAATGGTTTTCCAAGCTCATGCCCGGGTCGAGAGATATGAAGTCTCCGACAAGTTCTTCAGCTGTAAGATGGAGGAAAACGGTTCTGTCAGTGAGCACATACTCACTATGTCTGGGTTGCATAACCGCTTGACTCAGCTGGGAGTTAATCTCCCGGATGACACGGTCATTGATAGAATCCTCCAGTCGCTTCCACCGAGCTATAAGAGCTTTGTGATGAACTTCAATATGCAGCGGATGGAAAAGACCATTCCTGAAGTATTTGCAATGCTGAAATCAGCAGAGGTAGAAGTCAAAAAGGAACATCAAGTGTTGATGGTGAATAAAACCACTAAGTTCAAGAAAGGCAAGGGTAAGAAGAACTTCAAGAAGGACGGCAAGCGAGTTGCCGCGCCCGGAAGCAAGCTGCCGGGAAGAAGCCAAAGAATGGACCCAAGCCCGAGACTGAGTGTTTTTATTGCAAGGGAAGTGGTCACTGGAAGCGGAACTGCCCCAAATACTTAGCGGACAAGAAGGCCGGTAACACTAAAGGTATATGTGATATACATGTAATTGATGTGTACCTTACCAGTACTCGTAGTAGCTCCTGGGTATTTGATACTGGTGCTGTTGCTCACATTTGTAACTCAAAGCAGGAGCTGCGGAATAAGCGGAGACTGGCGAAGGACGAGGTGACGATGCGCGTCGGGAATGGTTCCAAGGTCGATGTGATCGCCGTCGGCACGCTACCTCTACATTTACCTACGGGATTAGTTTTGAACCTCAATAATTGTTATTTAGTGCCAAGTTTGAGCATGAACGTTGTATCAAGATCTCGTTTAATACGAGATGACTACTCATTTAAATCCGAGAATAATGGTTGTTCTATTTATATGAGAGATATGTTTTATGGTCATGCTCCGATGGTGAATGGTTTATTCTTGATGAATCTCGAGCGTAATGCTACACATGTTCATAGTGTGAGTACCAAAAGATGTAAGATTGATAATGATAGTCCGACATACTTGTGGCATTGCCGCCTTGGTCACATAGGTGTCAAACGCATGAAGAAGCTCCATGCTGATGGACTTTTAGAGTCTCTTGATTACGAATCATTTGACACGTGCGAACCATGCCTCATGGGTAAAATGACCAAGACTCCGTTCTCAGGAACAATGGAGCGAGCAACCAACTTATTGGAAATCATACATACTGATGTGTGCGGTCCAATGAGTGTTGAGGCTCGCGGTGGCTATCGTTATGTTCTCACCCTCACTGATGACTTGAGTAGATATGGGTATGTCTACTTAATGAAACACAAGTCTGAGACCTTTGAAAAGTTCAAGGAATTTCAGAGTGAGGTTGAGAATCAACGTGACAGGAAAATCAAGTTCCTGCGATCAGATCGTGGAGGAGAATACTTGAGTCACGAGTTTGGCACACACTTAAGAAAATGTGGAATAGTTTCACAACTCATGCCGCCTAGAACACCTCAGCGTAATGGTGTGTCTGAACGTCGTAATCGCACTCTATTAGATATGGTGCGATCTATGATGTCTCTTACCGATTTACCGCTATCTTTTTGGGGCTATGCTTTAGAGACTGCCGCATTCACTTTAAATAGGGCTCCGTCGAAATCCGTTGAGACGACACCGTATGAATTATGGTTTGGGAAGAAACCTAAGCTGCTGTTTCTAAAAGTTTGGGGATGCGATGCTTATGTCAAGAAACTTCAACCTGAAAAGCTTGAACCCAAGTCGGAAAAATGTGTCTTCATAGGATACCCTAAAGAAACTATTGGGTATACCTTCTACCTCAGATCCGAAGGCAAGATCTTTGTTGCTAAGAATGGATCATTTCTAGAGAAAGAGTTTCTCTCGAAAGAAGTAAGTGGGAGGAAAGTAGAACTTGATGAAGTATTACCTCTTGAACCGGAAAATGGCGCAACTCAAGAAAATGTTCCTGAGGTGCCTGCACCGACTAGAGAGGAAGTTAATGATGATGATCAAGATACTTCTGATCAAGCTCCTACTGAAATTCGTAGGTCCACAAGGACACGTTCTGCACCAGAGTGGTACGGCAACCATGTCTTGGAAATCATGTTGTTAGACAACGGTGAACCTTCGAACTATGAAGAAGCGATGGCGGGCCCGGATTCCGACAAATGGCTAGAAGACATGAAATCCGAGATAGGATCCATGTATGAAAACGAAGTATGGACTTTGACTGACTTGCCCGTTGAGCGGCGAGCCATAGAAAATAAATGGATCTTTAAGAAGAAGACAGACGCGGATGGTAATGTGACCATCTATAAAGATCGGCTTGTCGCTAAGGGTTATCGACAAGTTCAAGGGGTTGACTACGATGAGACTTTCTCACCGGTAGCGAAGCTAAAGTCCGTCCGAATCATGTTAGAAATTGCCGCATTCTACGATTATGAGATATGGCAAATGGACGTCAAAACGGCATTCCTTAATGGTTTCCTTAAGGAAGAATTGTATATGATGCAGCCGGAAGGTTTTGTCGATCCTAAGAATGCTAACAAGGTGTGCAAGCTCCAACGCTCGATTTATGGGCTGGTGCAAGCATCTCGGAGTTGGAACATTTGCTTTGATGAGATGATCAAAGCGTTTGGGTTTACACAGACTTATGGAGAAGCCTGCGTTTACAAGAAAGTGAGTGGGAGCTCTGTAGCATTTCTCATATTATATGTAGATGACATACTTTTGATGGGAAATGATATAGAGCTTTTGGACGGCATTAAGGCCTACTTGAATAAGAGTTTTTCAATGAAGGACCTTGGAGAAGCTGCTTATATATTAGGCATCAAGATCTACAGAGATAGATCAAGACGCCTCATAGGTCTTTCACAAAGCACATACCTTGATAAGATATTGAAGAAGTTCAATATGGATCAGTCTAAGAAGGGGTTCTTGCCTGTGTTACAAGGTGTGAAATTGAGCTCAGCTCAATGTCCGACCACGGCAGAAGATATAGAAGAGATGAGTGTCATCCCCTATGCCTCAGCCATAGGTTCTATTATGTATGCCATGCTGTGTACCAGACCTAATGTAAACCTTGCCGTAAGTTTGGTAGGAAGGTACCAAAGTAATCCCGGCAAGGAACACTGGACAGCGGTCAAGAATATCCTGAAGTACCTGAAAAGGACTAAGGAAATGTTTCTCGTTTATGGAGGTGACGAAGAGCTCGTCGTAAAAGGTTACGTCGACGCTAGCTTCGACACAGATCTGGATGACTCTAAGTCACAAACCGGATACGTGTATATTTTGAATGGTGGGGCAGTAAGCTGGTGCAGTTGCAAGCAGAGCGTCGTGGCGGGATCTACATGTGAAGCGGAGTACATGGCAGCCTCGGAGGCAGCACATGAAGCAATTTGGGTGAAGGAGTTCATCACCAACCTAGGAGTCATACCCAATGCGTCGGGGCCGATCAAGCTCTTCTGTGACAACACTGGAGCTATTGCTCTTGCCAAGGAGCCCAGGTTTCACAAGAAGACAAGGCACATCAAGCGTCGCTTCAACTCCATTCATGAAAATGTTCAAGATGGAGACATAGATATTTGTAAAGTACATACGGACCTGAATGTAGCGGATCCGTTGACTAAACCTCTCCCTAGAGCAAAACATGATCAACACCAGAATTCCATGGGTGTTTGATTCATCACAATGTAACTATATTATTGACTCTAGTGCAAGTGGGAGACTGTTGGAAATATGCCCTAGAGGCAATAATAAAAGCATTATTATTATATTTCCTTGTTCATGATAATTGTCTTTTATTCATGCTATAATTGTGTTATCCGGAAATCGTAATACATGTGTGAATACCTAGACACCAACATGTCCCTAGTAAGCCTCTAGTTGACTAGCTCGTTGATCAACAGATAGTCATGGTTTCCTGACAATGGACATTGGATGTCATTGATAACGAGATCACATCATTAGGAGAATGATGTGATGGACAAGACCCAATCCTAAACATAGCACAAGATCGTATAGTTCGTTTGCTAGAGTTTTCCAATGTCAAGTATCTTTTCCTTAGACCATGAGATCGTGTAACTCCCGGATACCGTAGGAGTGCTTTGGGTGTACCAAACGTCACAACGTAACTGGGTGACTATAAAGGTATACTACGGGTATCTCCGAAAGTGTCTGTTGGGTTGACACGGATCAAGACTGGGATTTGTCACTCTGTATGACGGAGAGGTATCACTGGGCCCACTCGGTAATGCATCATCATAATGAGCTCAAAGTGACCAACTGTCTGGTCACGGGATCATGCATTACGGTACGAGTAAAGTGACTTGCCGGTAACGAGATTGAACGAGGTATTGGGATACCGACGATCGAATCTCGGGCAAGTAACATACCGATTGACGAAGGGAATTGTATGCGGGATTGATTGAATCCTCGACATCGTGGTTCATCCGATGAGATCATCGAGGAGCATGTGGGAGCCAACATGGGTATCCAGATCCCGCTGTTGGTTATTGGCCGGAGAGTCGTCTCGGTCATGTCTACGTGTCTCCCGAACCCGTAGGGTCTACACACTTAAGGTTCGGTGACGCTAGGGTTGTAGGGATATTTATATGCAGTAACCCGAATGTTGTTCGGAGTCCCGGATGAGATCCCGGACGTCACAAGGAGTTCCGGAATGGTCCGGAGGTAAAGAATTATATATAGGAAGTGCTATTTCGGCCGTCGGGACAAGTTTCGGGGTCACCGGTATTGTACCGGGACCACCGGAAGGGTCCCGGGGGTCCACCGGGTGGGGCCACCTGCCCCGGGGGGCCACATGGGCTGTAGGGGTGTGCGCCTTGGCCTATATGGGCCAAGGGCACCAGCCCCAAGAGGCCCATGCGTCAGGAGATCAAGAAAGGAAGAGTCCTAAAGGGGGAAGGCACCTCCTAGGTGCCTTGGGGAGGAGGGATTCCTCCCTTGGCCGCCGCCCCCCTAGGAGATTGCATCTCCTAGGGACGGCGCCCCCTAGGCTCCCTATATATAGTGGGGGAAGGAGGGCCTCTCAACCCACGCCTTTGGTGCCTCCCTCTCCCTCTCCAACACATCCTCCTCCTCCATAGAGCTTGGCGAAGCCCTGCCGGAGTACTGCAGCTCCATCACCACCACGCCGTCATGCTGCTGCTGGAGCCATCTTCCTCAACCTCTCCTTCCCCCTTGCTGGATCAAGAAGAAGGAGACGTTATGCTGACCGTACGTGTGTTGAACGTGGAGGTGCCGTCCGTTCGGCGCTAGGATCTCCGGTGATTTGGATCACGTCGAGTACGCCTTCCTCATCCCCGTTCTTTGAACGCTTCCGCGCGTGATCTACAAAGGTATGTAGATGCAATCCGATCACTCGTTGCTAGATGAACTCCTAGATGGATCTTGGTGAAACCGTAGAAAAATTTTTGTTTTCTGCAACGTTCCCCAACAGGGGCGGCTTAAGTGTGACTGCAATGACTTGGGCCAGTTGATGGCAGCTCTCGTCAAGTATGCTGATTCCGATAGTACCAAGGACCCTGTGTCTGATGAAGAAAAGACAGGGAAGGGAAAGAAGAACGGCAACGGCAAGGGTCACCAGCATAACCCGACAAATCAAGGAGGTAATAAATGTAAGGCTGACGAATTTGTGGCTAACACCAATGCGCAGGGCAACAATCAACAGCGCAAGGGTAGGCAACCCCCTCGGTCGGGCGGGTCAGGTCCCACCCTTAAGAAACTATTGAATGAACCTTGTCCAAGACATGGCACCCGGGAGAAGCCAGCCACCCATCTATGGAAGGACTGTACAATCATGAAGGCGTTTAAAAATTCAAACGCATTTGATGGAAGTCACGACCCTGACGGCGGTTCAGGTGGAGGCGGTTTTCATGGCCCGGGCACCGGTTCAGGTGGAGGGGGCTTTCACGGTCAGGGTCATACGGGTAACCAGGGAGGTTATAATCCACAACCCGGCCAAGGTAATCAACAACAATAGTCTGGATATCAGAGCAACCCAAAACAGTTGAATAGTGGGCAATATCATGTATTTACCACTAGCTTGTGCAAAAGGGACCAGAAGCTTCACAAGAGGGCTGTCAATGCTGTGGAGCCGGTCGGCGATTCCTTGTTACTTACGGTGGTCAGAACAACCTATTGTGTGGAGCAGAGAGGATCATCCTCCCCGGGTTGATAATCTGGGTCACTTGGCCTTGGTAGTAGCGCCTCAGGTTGGTGGATATAAATTCACTAAAGTGCTCATGGATGGAGGCAGTAGCATCAACATCCTCTACTATTAGACTTTTCATCAGATGGGGTTGACTGATAAGAGTCTTAAGCAATCCAACACTATTTTTCACGGTGTGGTACCTGGCAAGTCGGCATACCCAGTTGGTAAGATTGAACTGGAAGTAGCCTTTGGGGATGAATATGATTCCAGAGCGGAAAAATTAACCTTTGAGGTGGTTAAGATCAAAAGCCCATATCATGCTCTGTTTGGACGGCCGGCTTACGCCAAGTTCATGGCTCGGCTGTGTTATGTGTATCTGCAGCTCAAGATGCCAGGTTATAAGGGCACCATTACAGTACATGGAAGCCGAAAAATAGCCCTGGAGTGTGAAGAAGGAGATGCTGCATATGCCGAGTCTGTTTGTGCAACAGAGGAGTTAAAGTTTTATAAGGATAATGTTGACCCGGCAGACATGACGTCTTTAAAGAAGCCAACAACGGAGCATGAACCGGTGTTGAAATTCAAGTCAGCTGATGACACCAAGACGGTTGATTTTGTGCCCGACGACTCATCCAAGCAGTTCATCATCAGTGCCAACTTGGATCCAAAATAGGAAAGCGCGCTCATCGAGTTCATCCATGAGAACCGGGACATTTTTGCATGGAAACCTTCTGACATGCCGGGTGTCCCGAGAGAACTCGCCGAGCACACTCTCAATATTGATCCAAAGTTTAAGCCGATCTGGCAATTTCTCCGACGGTTCAACGAGGAAAGGCGCAAGGCCATTGGAGAAGAGGTGGCCCGGCTCTTGGCGGTCGGGTTCATTGTGGAAGTCTTTCACTCAGAGTGGTTGGCCAACCCAGTTCTTGTACTCAAGAAGAACGACACCTGGCGTATGTGTGTGGATTACACCGGTTTAAACAAAGCTTGTCCAGCTGACCCTTTTGCTCTTCCCCGTATTGATCAGATCATTGATGCTACAGCGGGTTGCGTGCGTTTGAGTTTTCTGGATGCTTATTCAGGTTATCATCATATCAAGATGGCAGTCAAGGACCAGGAGAAGACAGCTTTCATCACTCCGTTTGGAGCCTTCTGCTATGTGTCTATGCCCTTTGGGCTTAAGAGTGCCCATGCAACTTATCAACGGTGTATGCAGAATTGCCTTCACAATCAAATTGGGCGTAATGTTCATGCTTATGTGGATGATATAGTGGTAAAGTCCAGGAAAGAGGAAACCTTGGTAACAGATCTGAAGGAGACCTTTGATAACCTTCGGGTCTACAAAATGATGCTTAACCCGGCCAAGTGTGTTTTTGGAGTCCCAACTGGCAAGCTCTTGGTTTTTTTGGTGTCCAACCAAGGTATTGAAGCTAACCCATAGAAAATTAAGGCAATCACATCCCTGGCCAAACCAACATGCATCAATGACGTTCAACGGCTGGCGGGTCATGTTGCTGCTTTGAGCCGGTTCATAAGCCGGTTAGGGGAGAAGGTGATGCCTTTGTATCAGATGATGAAGAAAACGGATGATTTCGTTTGGAGCGATGCTGCGAACTCTGCTTTTGAGGATCTAAAGAAACAGCTTGCTAAGCCACCGGTTCTTGCTGCTTCGGTTGAGAAAGAGCCGCTATTGTTATACGTAGCCGCTAACTCACGAGCTGTTAGTGTGGCAATGGTGGTGGGGCGCAAGGAGGTTGGCAAGGAACATCCGGTTCAACGACCGGTTTATTACGTCAGTGAGGTGCTGATTGAATCTAAACAAAGATATCCACATTAGCAGAAGCTCGTGTATGGGGTGTTCATGGCAAGCCGGAAACTCAAACATTACTTTCAGGGTCACCCAATCACTGTGGTTAGCTCTGCTCCTTTGGGAGACATCATTCAAAATAGAGAAGCCACTGGACGAGTCGCCAAGTGGGCCATTGAACTTGGGTCTCATGGGTTGAAGTATGTACCACGTACTGCGATCAAATCTCAAGCACTGGTTGACTTTACTAATGACTGGACAGAGATGTAGATGCCAGAGGAGAAACCAGACAACACATATTGGACGATTCACTTTGATGGGTCCAGACAGTTGGAGGGCTCGGGGGCTGGAGTTGTGTTAACTTCCCCCCGAGGTGAAAGTTTTTGTTATGTGTTGCGACTGATGTTTCCTTGTACTAACAACGCAGCAGAATATGAACCCTTGTTCCATGGTCTTCGAATGGCTAAAGAGATGAGCCTGAGCCGGGTCACGTGTCTTGGCGATTCAGATTTGGTGGCCCAACAAGTATCAGGCAAGTGGGATTCCAAGGACCCTCTCATGGTGGCTTATCGCCGTGAAGTTGATGCTGTTGCAGGACATTTTAAGGGTTATCAGGTGGAACACATTGACCATAGGAAGAACGAAGCGGCTGATGCTTTAAGCCGGTTGGGATCTTAGCATAAGCCGGTGCCACCTAACACCTTTTTGGATGTTTTGCATAACCCGTCTGTTAAGTTACCTGCGGAAGAAGATCTAGCCGTTCCTGACCCGGAGGCGCAGTTGATGGCGACTCTTCACGTCATCCCAGATTGGACGTGCCGTTCTTGGCTTACATGACCCGGGGCGAGTTGCCAATGGATGAGACCCTAGCCCAACAGATAACCCGACGGTCTAAGTCAATGACGATTTCTGACAGAGAATTATACCATCGCAGTGTCTCCAGAGCGTTTCAACGGTGTGTTTCTCCTAAGGAAGGCCAAGAAATACTTCCTGAGATCCATGAAGGCGATTGTGGTCATCACGCCGGGTCAAAATCTCTTGTGGCTAAAGCTTTTTGTCATGGTTTTTACTGGTTAACGACTCATGCTGATGCAAAAGATCTGGTCAGTAGGTGTGATGGATGTCAAAAATTCGCACGGTGAACACATGTGCCGGCTCAAGAGTTGCGGATGATTCCAATCACCTGGCCGTTTGCGGTCTGGGGCTTGACATTGTTGGACCTTTCAAAAGGTCTAAAGATAAAAAAATACACATCTTTTAGTGGCAGTTGACAAATTCACAAAGTGGGTTGAGGCAGAGCTAGTGAGTAAGTGTGCTGCGGCCATGGCAGTTCAGTTCATGAAAAAGGTGATTTTTCGTTTTGGTTTTCCACACAACATTATCACTGACAATGGCACTAATCTATCCCAAGGGGCTATGGAGGAGTTTTGTCAACGTGAGCATATCCGGCTTGATGTTTCTTCTGTATCTCATCCTCAATCCAATGGTCAAGCTGAGAGAGCAAATCAGGAAATCTTAAAAGGTCTCAAGCCCCGGCTTATGGTTCCCTTGCAGCGAACGCCGGGTTGTTGGGTAGAGGAGTTACCCTCGGTGCTGTGGAGTATCAACACCACTCCTAACAGGTCTACAGGTTATACACCTTTCTTCATGGTTTATGGAGCGGAAGCGGTGCTGCCTAATGACATCCGTCATGAGTCGCCCCGTGTGGCGACTTATGTTGAAGCTAATAATGAACAAGCCACACAGGATGTGCTTGACTTGTTATATGAGGAAAGAGACTTAGCAGCAGCTCGGTCAACAATTTATCAACAGGACTTGCGCCGCTATCACAGCCGCCGGGTTAAGTCCAGGACTTTTCAAGAAGGTGACCTTGTGCTCTGGCTCATCCAGGATCTGTCAGATGCACACAAGCTATCCCCGCCTTGGGAAGGACCCTTTGTGGTCAGCAAGAACTTAAACAACGGGTCATATTACCTCATTTTGACGTTCGAGAGCACAAAGACTCACGTAAGTCGGAGGAGGAGACCCGCCGGCCGTTGAACATTGCTCAACTTCGGCCGTACTACACCCGAGCCACCGACTCTCATCATGTACATACTTTGACGTTGTATATACGATGATAAGTAATAAAGCAGGACCTCGTTCTTTGTCCTTTTCAAATATTACATATCTTTACTATTTTTTATTTAATATGACTATTAAGGAGCTGATCATATCTGAATCAAGTCTAACCTTTTTGGTCCGGCTTATGATCGTATTTGAATCTAGCTGTAAACTATCATGGTCACTTGGGGGCTTCCTCTTCAAACATAGGTCATATTCGAACCAAAGAGAACATAGTTATCGTAACCCTCTTGATCGGCTCAAAAGCCAAACTCACTAGGGGGCTTCTTGATCGTATTCGAATCATAGCTTAACCCCTTTTGGGTCTGACTTGGATCGTATTCGAATCAGGGTCGTTAAAAACCTCTCAAGGTCATTTGGGGGCTTCCTGTTCAAACATAGGTCATATTCGAACCAAAGAGAACATAGCTGTCGGTACCCTCTTGATCGGCGCAACGCCAAAGCCACCGGGGGCTATATGGTCGTATTCGAATCTTAGCTTAACCCCTTTGGTCCGATTTATTGATCGTATTCGAATCAGAAACCCCCAGCTTTTAACTACAAGGTTAATTTATATTGATTACCAACTGTTATGTGTCTCATTTGTCTTATTGATCCTTTGTTGTCTCAATTTTAAACAAATCAGCATGGTCTT
Source organism: Triticum urartu (assembly GCF_056163025.1). Taxonomy (NCBI): domain Eukaryota; kingdom Viridiplantae; phylum Streptophyta; class Magnoliopsida; order Poales; family Poaceae; genus Triticum; species Triticum urartu. Next base: position 66,200,502 of record NC_141874.1, read on the forward strand.
TTTACCGGCTTAAACTATTTGACAATAAGTCGCCAAGGCATTATAGTCCTCAGTTATACAGAAGCATTGACTTCTCAAAAAGACTAGATCATCAACCTCATCATCCGGGTCATATAAACCGATGGTCCTGAGGTCAAAGATACAGGTATGACTATTGTTTATAAACAGTTTTCTTTTGTATTAACCCAAGGTTATTTCAACCTTGTTTTTTCTTTTCATGTCTGGTTCTGTTTTCTACTATGATAAAGCTATCGGTCATGTACTGGATATTCTGACCCGTTCGGTGTTAAACTGCCAAGCAAGTTTTTCTTTTGCTACAGGAACATAGCTGAAATATTGCAAAGATAAACATGAATGTGACGCATATATTGACATCAAGAAGCAAAGAGTCACACACGGCGTCTTATGCGCGATGGCATAGGCAAAATATGCAACTGTTTTCAAAGCTAAGTCTATTACAAGGCTGTTAAAAAGCCCACAAAGATGGTTCTCACTCCTCCCTCGCCGGTTCACTTCCTTCTTTTAGTTGGAAGCCGGGGTTGGACCAGTCAAAGCCGTTCACGGCGATGAATTCTGATTCTTCATCAATCAAGCCGGCTGGATCAACATCCGGAGCAAATGTATGTTGACGAACCGGCGGGATAAGGTCGGTCACCTTATAGGAGGGAGTCGCCATCTTCTTATTTTCCAAATCAAAACCCGACTGGTATTTATCGATATTTGTTTCATCTCCGAGAATGGTGGCCTGAGGTCGCACCTCCCTCACGCAAGCAACGAAGTCATCCTGTTCAAACAGAGACCCGTCTTCCTTCACCGTGGGGTACCCTCTGGCAACATCCGCCGGGTCTAGATCTGGCACCCAAGCCTTGGAGCGGCTCAGGGCAGTCAAAGCTCCGACTCTGGCACAGGATCGCTTGACTTCTTGGAACCTAGCGGGTAAGATTGACAGCTTTTTCAAGACATCACTGAGCCGGTTAGGTCCTTGATTAGCAGGAGAGATCGTGGCAAGTGCCCGTTGTGCGCCAATGTACAACTGCTCCACTAAGGTATAGACTGCCTTCAGTTTAGTCACGTTGTCTTGGCTCAGATTCTTGCTTCGTGGGCCTGCACATGTTTTGTAAACAAAGGGTCAGCTAGCGGTTTGTATTTCGGGTCAAAAGAAGGTAAAAAAAGGGTCAGTACAGATGGCTTACCAAAGATGGCGGAAACCATTTGAGATATCCGGTCCTTTAAGACGGTCAACTCCGTAGTAACCTCCTCAAGAGATGCTTCAGCCTTTTCGGCGCGTTGTGTCAACAGCGTTTTCTCTTCAGCCCAGATCTTCTTCTTGGCAGTAAAGCTGGTTTTCAATTTCTCCGTCTCAACAAGATTCAATTGCAGTTTGGAGTCAGCAGACTTGATCTCTGCCTCCTGATCCGACAGCCGGGTCTTCGCATCATTTAATTGCGAGCTCAATTCAGATAAGGCATTCTACAAAACATACCCAGGTGTGCCAAGATTTCAATTAAAGTTCAAGAGTCAAGATTCAAGTCTCAAGTACTTTTCACTGCAAAACACTTGACACTTGGGGGCTAATGTATGCCAAAACAATTTCTTATGACTCTAGCATACTTCAAGTCCCAAGTACTTTACAAAGTAACAACACTTGGCACTTGGGGGATAATGTATGCTATTCAACAAGTTTCTCAAGGTTAAGCCGGATTACAATATTTGTTGAGTCCGGCACAAGACAGTTATGAAATACAAAGTACTGGCTCATTTATGGTCAAATGAACCGGCCCTTGGGGACTACCGGTGAAGTTTATTCTATTTTTTTGGATTTCAGAAATATCTAAAGGTAAAGCTTTAGCCTATATCATAAGTCTACAGATCATTCAGGTTCTATCATAATCTAAAGACTTGGGGGCTGGCATAATATAAGTAAGTCGGAAGAACATACCTCATACTTCAGCTGCAACTACTTGACCATTTCGATTTCTGAGTCACGGCTGGAGTGCACATGGCTGAGATAGCTGGACAATATATCATTGGCGTTTAGATGGCTATAATGAGAAATATCAAAACGCACCTTTTGTCTCTCCAAAGCCTCTTGTTTAGCCGTGTGACCAGCCAACACGGTGGGATTCCCCGGGTCAACAAAGCGGCTTCCAGTGATCAGAACATCCTGGGCAGACGGTGATGGCGGGTTGGCTGAGCTGGATGGACCGGTAGCAGAAGGGTTAACGATAGTATCATCAACTGACGGCTCAGGAGGATCTACTTCAGCATTGGAAGCCGGGTCTTCTGGTGCTTCAATTAATGGAGGAGAAGGTGGCATGGCTGATTCAGGTGCAAGGACTGGCAGGTCTTCCACTAACCTAGTCACCTTAGCCTTCTTGGACTTGGCTTGGCCACTAAGAAAGATATTATGAAACAGTTAGTATAAAAAGCAGATTTGAAAGACAAAGAGGAAAGATGATTTCTTCCTTACCCAAGAGCAGTCTTAAGGGCCAGGAATTGAGTTTGAGATGAGTCGCCAGAAGAGCGAGACACCTCCATCAAAGATAAAATAAAGTTAGTAATGCAAGGGAGAAGATCCATTAATGGAAAGTAAAAGGCGAAGAAGTAAACCTCATTCTGGCGCTTTTTAGGAGTTTGTTGAAGAACAGCAGGCGGTTTATCGTCGTTCCGGGCATGATGGCGGCTCTCTTGTTGCTGCTTTTTCAAAAGAAAATGAGGGTCCGGATAAGCCAAAGGGTGTGAAAACCTTACTTTCCGGGTTACAACTCGAAGTTTCTGTCTTGGCAAATGGGCTGAGTCGGAGGAAATAGTTACCTCTTCTTCCACGGCCTAACTGGCCCCTGTGTCGTCCTAGCAATGATCAATGTTAATAATATTATTAAAAAGCTGGCCAAGGGAGTCAAGGGCTACCTCCGACTCAGAAGTATCATCGTCAAGCTTCAGCAGGTCTTTAGCGGTGCTCTTCTTCTTCTTCTTAGATCTCCGGGTCATCTTCTTGGCGGTTATGGCGGCGGCTCTCGCTTTCTTGGCGGCTTCGTGGTCATATTTGACTTTCCAGAAAGCAGATTTGGCCTATAAACAAGTAAAACGAGATGAAGGGTCAGGCAAGTATTTAAAATGGCTGAGAAAAATACAAAAGATAAAGAGATCAGAGGTTCTTTACCTCTGGCGCCGGGTTAAGTTTGCAGAAGGGGTTTAACCCGAATTTACTGCAGTCTTCATATTTGCCGTTTACCAGAAGGGTTGACATTGCAACAATATCTTCTTCGGGTAATTGAATGGAGCTGTAACAAACAGAATCATTCGGACCTCCACCATATTCATACATCAGTTTGGATCGGCGGCTTAGAGGGATGACCCGCCATGAGATCCAGCAACGGGTCAAATCAACCCCGGTTAAGCCGTTCCCCAGTAAAGCATTAATCCTTTTGATCGATGGAATCAGCTTCTTGCGTTCGGCAGCAGTAAGCTTGTCAGGGAGCGCAAATTTGGAGTCAAGATGCTCGGCGCGATAACCCGACAGTGGCTTCTCATTTGCTGGTGAAGTGTCTTGACAATAGAACCAAGTCTGATTCCAGTCTTTGGGATGACTCAGTAAGACTATGAGGAGGAAGACGGTGCCCTGTCGGCGTTGAATCGAGATGCCTCCAAGCTCCAAGCTAGGGCCATTGGTGCACTCGTTCTGGCGGTTCAGATAAAAAATACTCTCTAAAGAGTTCCACAGTCGGTTCTTCTTGAAGGTACACCTCACAGAGAACTTGGAAGTTACAGATATTGGAGATGGAATTGGGCCCGAGATCTTGAGGGTGGAGTTTGAAAAAATGAAGTACATCTCTAAAGAACTTTGAGCCGGGTGGTGAAAAGCCACGGTTCATGTGGTCAGAAAAGACAATGACTTCACCATCTCTTGGATTGGGCCATTCCTCGTCCGGGTCAGGTGCACGATAAGACATGACATTTTTCCCTGGCAAAAATCCTATGGAGAAGAACTCCTTCAAATTGTCCTCAGTTACTGTTGAGGGAACCCAGTTGCAGACAGTCGATGCTTTGGACGACATGATGTTTAAAAGACGAACTGAAAAGAAAGCAACATGCCGGTTCAATTCAATAACAATGGTACAAGGGAGTAATGGAGGCTTAAGTAAGGGCTAATGTCATATAAGGAAAAGTAAGCCGGCGAATAAGCCGCCATGACTACAGATATTTGAGAAAGCAGATTCGGCTAAGTATTGAGACAAACAAGTTCCCTAATTGTTTGATATTATTCCAGATCAAATGGCTATTCAAAATGGAAAAAATTCTAGACCTAAAAGTTTTGCACAGATGAGTTTGTGAGTCCTAATGAGGGATTTATACTGGGAAAAGGGATCTATCAGTGTCAAGAGCAGGCACAAAAACAACTACCACACAAGTATATATCTCTTTTGGGATCAGGAAGAGGTTGCAGTTGAAGAACTACGGAGAAACCACGATGAACTGCGAAGAACATGCAGAAACCTAGAAGGCCCTAATGCAGATCCGAGGAGCAAGAAGGGAAACGCTTATAGCCACAGATCTTCCGCAGAAAGTCGCCGCCGTTTTCTGGACTGATTCCGGTTGATGCAGCGGCCAAGGTCAACGGAGGTGAGGTGCTCTCAGACGGCAGCGGAGTTCGAGTAGCAGCGGAGGTCGCGAGAGGAGGAAGACGAAGAAGAGAGGAAAGGAGAAAGATCGGGGCATGCCTATTTATAAGGGGATAAGAGAACAGGCGGGCGCGAAAATTGAGGAAGACCCGAATAATGGTTATCTAACTAAATGGATGCCTTGATTCTCGGAAGGCAATAAAGATGAAGATCCATTGAGAGATGATGTCATAAAAGTTTTTCGTGTTTTCCCGAGATGACGTCATGGCGGGTTACAAAAACTTCTGCGAGGAAAGGAAGATGGATTTGTTTAAGTGTTGGAGATTGACAAAGAACAAAGTTCAAAGTCAACCTGGGGCCTAATGTTGGGGATATAGCTATCAGTTATGACCCGCCCAGGAGGGTCCAGGTCAGCCCCAATGGCGGGTCACAAAGGAAGCCCAGTAAACATTCAAGGCAATAGTTTATTAAATCTTATAGAAGGCCTAAAGGCCTAGAGGCGGCTTAAGGCCCAATATTGTAAACCGCCGTATGTAATGAAAGACTTGTAAGGAAAGGCGTGTAAAAGAAGTCACCGAGCCGGACACGATTTATGAGCCGGCCGGGACTCTGTAGGCCGCCAGGCGTCAACCCGTGTATATAAGGGGACGGCCCGGTGGCGGCTTAGGGCGAGAAACAAGAGATCGATAACCAAGCCGGCGAACTAGCCTCTTGGTGATCGAAACCCCAACAATATCAACACAACTAGACATAGGCTTTTACCTTCATCGTAAGGGGCCGAACTAGTATAAAATCTCTCGTGTCCTTTGTCCCGGTTAACCCCTTTAAGCTTCCTAGTTGCAATGGCCCTACAACTAAGTCCTTTCGTTAGGACATCTGCCGTGACAATTCCATGACATTTTCCATATATTGTTCTTCGCTTATTTACTTTTCCATTGCTACTGTTACAATCACCACAAAACCCAAAAATATTACTTTTGCTATCATTACCTTTTGCCACCGTTACCACTACTATCATATTACTTTGCTGCAAATATTAAGTTTCTAGGTGTGGTTGAATTGACAACTCAGCTGCTAATACTTGAGAATATTCTTTGGCTCCCCTTGTGTCGAATCAATAAATTTGGGTTGAATAATCTACCCTTGAAAACGGTTGCGATCCCCTATACTTGTGGGTTATCAAGAACATTTTCTGGCGCCGTTCCCGGGGAGCATAGCTCTATTCTTTGAGTCACTTGGGATTTATATCTGCTTATCATTATGAAGAACTTGAAAGATCAAAGAACCAAGATCTATCCATCAACTACGAGGGAGGTAAGGAACTCCCATCTAGCTCTGCACTTGATTCACGTTCTGCTGTGAGTAAACTTGCGACACCTACACATGCTATTGATTCTGTTAGGTCACATGTTATTGATGATGCCACTTCTGCTATGCATGATACTTATGATGAAACTACTTCTATGCTTGATACTACTATGCCTTTAGGTGAATTTCTTGATGAACAACTTGCTAGGGCTAGAGATTATGAAATTATTGAAACTGATAATATTGATGAAAGTGATGATGAAGATTCTCCCCCTAGATATGAATTGCCTGTTGTTCCAAAGGGTTATGTTATGGATGAATAAACTGCTAGGGACTTTCTTGCTTGCAACGATAGAAGTGATCTTAAGAAAATATTAGCTAAGCTTAAAGAAAAACTCTGAATGCTAGAATGAAATATGATCTTGCTAATGCTACATCACCTATCTTTGTTACTGATAAGGATTATGATTTCTCTATCGATCCTGAGTTAATTACTTTGGTTGAATCTGATCCTTTCTACGGCTATGAATCTGAAACTGTTGTGGCACATCTTACTAAATTAAATGATATAGCTACCCTGTTCACTAATGATGAGAAAACATGCTATTATTATATCCTTAAATTATTTCCGTTCTCATTAAAGGGTGATGCTAAGATATGGTTTAATTCTCTTGATCCTGGTTGTGTGCGTAGTCCCTAGGATATGATTTACTACTTCTCTGCTAAATATTTCCCCGCTCATAAGAAACAAGCTGCTTTAAGGGAAATATATATTTTTTGTGCAAATTGAAGAAGAAAGTCTCCCACAAGCTTGGGGGAGGCTTCTTCGATTACTTAATGCTTTGCCTGACCATCCTCTGAAAAATGAAATACTTGATATCTTCTATAATGGACTAACCGATGCTTCTAGAGATTACCTGGATAGTTGTGCTGGTTGTGTTTTCAGGGAAAGAACTGTTGATCAAGCTGAAATTCTATTGAATAATATGTTTACCAATGAAAATAATTGGACACTTCCTGAACCAACTCCTAATCCAACTCCGAAGAAAAGGGGTATTCTATTTCTCGGTAATGAAGATATGCAAGAGGCAAAGAAATCTATGAAAGAAAAAGGTATTAAAGCTGAAGATGTTAAGAATTTACCTCCTATTGAAGAAATACATGGTCTTAATTTGCCGCCTGTTGAAGAAACACATGGTCTCGATAACCCGACACAGGTAGTAAAGGTAAATTCTCTCTATAGATATGATAAAGCCGAAATCCCTCCTGCTAAGTTTGCTAGCCAATGTTTGGATGAATTTAGTAACTTCATGGTTAATCAAGAAGACTTTAATGCTTATGTTGGTAGACAATTGAAACACAATTCTTAGATGATTGAACACTTGAGTGATTATATGGCTAATGTTAAAGGTGAACTTAAACTTATTAGTAAACATGCTTCTATGGTTACCACTCAAGTAGAACACGTACTTAAAGCTCAGAATGATTTGCTCAATGAATTGAATAGTAAAAATAATGATAATGCTGTTAGAGTTATGACTAGAGGAGGCAAAATGACTCAGGAGACTTTGTATCCTAAGGGCCACCCTAAGAGAATTGAGCAAGATTCTCAGAGAGCTAATATAGATGCACCTAGTCCTTCTAAAAGGAAGAAAAAAGAAAAATGATAGGACTTTGCATGCTTCTAGTGAACCTGTTGTAGACACACCTGAGAATCCCAATGATATTTCTACTTCTGATGCTGAAACACAATCTGGTAATGAACATGAACCTAGTGATAATGTTAATGATGATGCTCATGTTGATGTCCAACCTAGTAATGACAATGATGTAGAGATTGAACCTGCTGTTGATCTTGATAACCCACAATCAAAGAATCAACTTTATGATAAGAGAGACTTTGTTGCTAGGAAGCACGGTAAGGAAAGAGAACCATGGGTTCAGAAACCATGCCTTTTCCTCCTAAACCATCCAAGAAAAAGGATGATGAGGATTTTGAGCGCTTTGCTGAAATGATTAGACCTATCTTTTTGCGTACGTGTTTGACTGATATGCTCAAAATGAATCATTATGCTAAGTATATGAAGGATATTGTTACAAATAAGAGAAAGATACCAAAAGCTGAAATTTCCACCGTGCTTGCTAATTATACTTTTAAGGGTGGAATACCAAAAAAACTTGGAGATCCAGGAGTACCAACTATACCATGCTCCATTAAAAGAAACTATGTTAAAGCTGCTTTATGTGATCTTGGAGCCGGTGTTAGTGTTATGCCTCTCTCTTTATACCGTGGACTTGATTTGAATAAGTTGACACCTACTGAAATATCTTTGCAAATGGCTGATAAATCAACTGATATACCTGTCGGTATTTGTGCGGATGTGCCTGTTGTGGTTGCAAACGTTACTATTGTAACGGACTTTGTTATTCTTGATATTCCCGGGGACGATAGTATGTCTATTATTCTTGGAAGACCCTTTTTGAATACTACAGAGGCTGTTATTGATTGCATCAAAGGCAATGTCACTTTTCATGTTAATGGTAATGAGCATACGGTACACTTTCCGAGGAAACAACCTCAAGTCCACAGTATCAATTCTATTGGAAAAATTTCAACTATTACTATTGGAGGTTTTGAATTTCCTCTTCCTACTGTCAAGAAGAAATATGATATTCTTATCGTTGGGACATGCATATCCCCGTTGAGGTAACATAGTGTTATTCGAAAATTCTCCGGTTTCATGTTATTTGAAATGAGTTTGTTAACAAGACCTGATCAACCTTGTTAGTAGATTCCTTTTGATGAGCATGAGATGGATGAAGTTAGAAAACACAACTCTCTGTACCCTCTTTTAACTTTCTGTTATTTATATTAAATAAAGCAAAAATAGTATATTCTGTCTGTTTTCTGAATTATCAATGCAATAAAAATACCCCAAAAATAAAAGTTCTCCAAATGCCCTAAAATTTAAATATGATTTTTTCTGGAATATTTGAGAATATCTGGCACTGAGAACACAGCACGGGGAGCAAGGACCTGGCCACGAGGGTGGAGGGCGCGCCCTACCCCCTGGGCGCGCCCCCTGCCTCGTGGGCCCACGGTGGCTCCCCTCCACTTATTCCATCTACCACACACTCCTTCTTCCTCCCCAAAACATCACTAGCCAACTCAAACCAGAGTCCAAGCTCATCTTGCTGCCATTTTCGATCTCCTTGCTCAAAGCTCCATTCACAAAACTGCTTTGGGGGATTGTTTTTTTTAACTATATACTGCAAGGCAACAGCCTCATAGCCCTTTATTAAAACCAAGAGGTAAAGAATACAAAGTTACACGATAGAAACAAATAAAGAGAAGAGGCTACTTACAAAGAGAGATTAGGGTAAGGAGGCTATCCAAGAAGTTAGGCTATCTCTATATTTACACTTGATTCTATGAGCTAAAAGAGAAATATCATGAATTAGTTTTTGTTCTTTGGTATGTGACTCCTCCAATGGTCCAATTAGTTTTTGTTCTAGTGCTTTATTCATTGCATATTTTTGCTGCTTAGGTGACCCTGTTCTTGAGCTTGCATGTCAAATTTATGTGGTCAAAAATAGTTTTGATGCATGATATTGTCTCTAGGCACTTGTAGGAGTAGTTGCTATCAATTTTGTTGAGTTTGGTTCACTTTTATTTTGAAGTTACTAAAAATTTCAGAAATTTTTCAGAGGAAGAAATATGTTTAGGAAAATTTACCAAGGTGGTTCTTCAAGGAAACAAGCACCCAGAATCGCAATACGCGATGCGGGCGAGGAACCACCAAGAGATGCTCAAGTGTGGCCATGTGAATGGCCGTTAGAGGACATCATGGTTCGAGCGGGAATCAAGGAGGAATTTGAAGCTTATGTGCATAATGCTGATCTTGAGAGCTTCGAGGCAGATAAGTGCCGTCAATACCTCTATTTAACTAATTCATTTGTGAGAAGGTTTAAATTCTCATCATCACGCAATTCTCAAACTGTCCTGTTTGATCTTTATGATAAATCTTATACCATGGACTTAGAAGAGTTTAACACTACTTGTAAACTCCTACAGTGGGGTGATGTTAGTGAACCTCGCAAGTATGAATTTAGAGAATTTTTTGCTAGTATAACCGTGGGGGAATCTAGGGATGTGACGTAAGCTACCATAGGGAGCATTCATTTTCCTGCTATACATTATTTTGCTCTCTTCATAGGTAGATGCATTAATGGTAAAGATGAAGCATGTCACATGTGTGTGCCTGATTTTAGCGTTCTCAGAAGTGCTGTTTTAGGAGATAAACAATACAACTTGGGGGCTATCATTGCACGTAGGTTGCATAATAATCGTATTCATGGAGATTTCTTTGGTGGAATTTATGCAACCCATATAGCTAACTTTCTTGAGATACCCATACGTGGACATGATATTGAGTTGCCTCCTTCTTATCTAGATTATGATGCTATGGTTCGTCATCAGTTTGTTGAGAGGAACGATCAGTTCCTCCAGTACCAACTAATCTTTGACAGACGATGCATCTATCACGTCGCTTTCCCTGCTCCTACTTTCTTTGACTTTCAGGAAAAAGGGAGATATTTATTAACCAGGGAGGAGGCGGCCGAGTATGAGAGGAGGGCGGAAAAAGCTCGCCTCCAAGCTGCAGCTCAGGCAATTGCCGCTGCATCTCAGTATGACCCCGGCTACAACTTTGGATATCCGCCAGGCCAGCCGTGGCCATAGACCAACTTAGGCCAAAAGCCTAAGCTTGGGGGAGTACGTATTTCTCACCGACATTACATTCATGTTCACACACTCATGCTAGTTGTCGGTGCTCATACTTTTTCATTGTAATATCCATGCTAGTTTATTTCCCTTCTTATACTTTCTTCTTGTGTGTTTGATAAACCTTAAGAAAAACCAAAAAAAATAGTTGTAGCTTTTAGTTAGTTTACTTTCCATGCCTATAGTAGTAGTAATTAAAAAGAAAACCCAAAAAGATTTCTCATTCTTCTTTTGCTTGTTGGGAGCTTTCCCGTGTAAATAGTTTTGTTTCTTTTCTGTTTTTTGGGGGTCAGGAGGAGAAGACCATGATTAAAACGTTAAGTGGCTCTTATATGCATTATTGTTGATCTAACAAAGAGCCCATATTACCTTGTCTTCTCTCTTGAATTGAATGCTTGCAGATTCCAGCTTAGTCCAATGCACACCCACTATTATTATTATCCTCACTATTCGGTCGTGCAAGTGAAAGGCAATAATGATGATTATATGATGAACTTATTGAGATGAGAAAAGCTGGTATGAACTCGGCCTCTCTTGTTTTTGTAAATATGATTAGTTCCTCATTCCTGATTCAGCCTATTATGACTAAACATGTTTGCAATGACAATTAGATATTGTAGTTGCTTATGCCATGCTTAATTAGCTAGGAGCTTATAATGGTTTACCTTGCGTGCCAACATGCTATTAAAATGGTTGTGATGTGGTATGATAGGGTGGTATCCTCTTTTGAACGATTCGAGTGGCTTGACTTGGCACATGTTCACGCATGTAGTTGAAACAAAATCAACATAGCCTCTACGATATTTATGTTCATGGTGCATTATATCCTACTCATGCTTGCATTCGGTGTTGATTAATTTTAATGCATGTTCATGACTGTTGTCGCTCTCTAGCTGGTCGCTTCCCAGTCTTTTTCTAGCCTTCACTTGTACTAAGCGGGAATACTGCTTGTGCATCCAATTCCATAAACCCCAAAGTTGTTCCATATGAGTCCACCATACCTACCTATATATGGTATCTACCTGCCGTTCCAAGTAAATTTGTATGTGCCAAACTCTAAACCTTCAAATAAACATTCTGTTTTGTATGCTCGAATAGCTCATGTATCAACTAGGGTTGTCTGTATCTTTCATGCTAGGCGGGTTATTCTCAAGAGGAGTGGACTCTGCTCCTCACTCACGAGAACATGGCTGGTCACCGGGATGCCCAGTCCCATGCTTTATGCAAATCAAATCAAAATAACTGCAAACAAAACTCCCCCGGGACTCTGGTTAGTTGGAGGCACTCGTTGTTTCGAGCAAGCCATGGATTGATGCTTGTTGGTGGAGGGGGAGTATAAACTTTACCATTCTGTTTAGAAACCGCCTATAATGTGTGTAGCATGGAAGATATTGAGATATCTCGGTTGTTATGTTGACAATGAAAGTATACCACTCAAAATATTATTCATATCTATTTCTAAACCGAGCTCTGGCACCTCTACAAATCCCTGCTTCCCTCTGCGAAGGGCTTATCTATTTACTTTTATGTTGAGTTATCATCCTCTTATTAAAAAGCACTAGTTGGAGAGCACCGCTGTAATTTGCATCCATTACTATTAGTTTACATTGAGTATGACTTGACTGGATCTTTTTTACCATGAATTACAATGTCTAGTCAGTCCTTGATCTTTAAAGGTGTTCTGCATTTATGTTTTGTAGTCTCAGAAAGGGCTAGTGAGATACCATCTTGTCATATCATATCATGATTATTTTGAGAAAGTGTTGTCATCCGAGATTTACTATTATTGCTCGCTAGTTGATTATGTCACTGATATGAGTAAACATGAGACCTAGATGTTATTGTGAATATTGTTAGTTCATAATCTTTGCTGAAAACCTGAATGCTGGCTTTACATATTTACAACAACAAGAGCAAACAGAGTTTGTAAAAGTTTTTCTTTATCACTTTTAGTTTATCAACTGAATTGCTTGAGGACAAGCAAAGGTTTAAGCTTGGGGGAGTTGATACGTCTCTGTCGTATCTACTTTTCCAAACACTTTTGCCCTTGTTTTGGACTCTAACTTGCATGATTTGAATGGAACTAACCCGGACAGATGCTGTTTTCAACAAAACTGCCATGGTGTTATTTTTGTGCAGAAATAAAAGTTCTCAGAATGACGTGAAAATCAACGGAGAATTATTTTGGAATATATAAAAACTACTGGAAGCAGAATCCACGTCAGGGGGCCCTCCACCTGTCCACGAGGGTGGGGGCGCGCCCCCGGCCTCGTGGGCCCCCTGATGCTCCACCGAGCTCAACCTTGACTCCATATATTCACTTTCGGGTAGAAAAAAAATCGGAGAGAAGGATTCAACGCGTTTTACGATACGAAACCGCCGCCAAGCCCTAAACTCTCTTGTGGGGGCTGATCTGGAGTCCGTTCGGGGCTCCGGAGAGGGGAATCCGTCGCCATCGTCATCATCAACCTTCCTCCATCCCCAATTTCATGATGCTCACCGACGTGCGTGAGTAATTCCATCGTAGGCTTGCTGGACGGTGATGGGTTGGATGAGATTTATCATGTAATCGAGTTAGTTTTGTTAGGGTTTGAACCCTAGTATCCACTATGTTCTGAGATTGATGTTGCTATGACTTTGCTATGTTTAATGCTTGTCACTAGGGCCCGAGTGCAATGATTTCAGACCGGAACCTATTATGTTTTCATCAATATATGAGAGTTCTTGATCCTATCTTGCAAGTCTATAGTCACCTACTATGTGTTATGATCCGGCAACCCCGAAGTGACAATAATCGGGACCACTCCCGGTGATGATCGTAGTTTGAGGAGTTCATGTATTCACTATGTGTTAATGCTTTGGTCCGATACTCTATTAAAATGAGGCCTTAATATTCCTTAGTTTCCAATAGGACCCAACTGCCACGGGAGGGTAGGACAAAAGATGTCATGCAAGTTCTTTTCCATAAGCATGTATGACTATATTCAGAATATATGCCTACATTACATTGATGAACTGGAGCTAGTTTTGTGTGACCCTAGGTTATGACTGTTACATGATCAATCGCATCCGGCATAATTCTCCATCACCAATCCAAGGCCTACGAGCTTTTCCAAATATTGTTCTTCGCTTATTTACTTTTTCGTTGCTAGTGTTACAATCACCACAAAACCCAAAAATATTACTTTTGCTACCATTACCTTTTGCCACTGTTACCACTACTATCATATTACTTTGCTACTAAACACTTGCTGCAGATATTAAGTTTCCAGGTGTGGTTGAATTGACAACTCAGCTGCAATACTTGAGAATATTCTTTGGCTCCCCTTGTGTCGAATCAATAAATTTGGGTTGAATACTCTACCCTCGAAAACTGTTGCGATCCCCTATACTTGTGTGTTATCAGGATTCATTGCGTTTTACGATACGGAGCCGCTGCCAAGCCCTAAAATCTCTTGGGACGGCTGATCTGGAGTCCGTTCGGGGCTCCGGAGAGGGGAATCCGCCGCCATCGTCATCATCAACCTTCCTCCATCACCAATTTCATGATGCTCGCCGCCGTGCGTGAGTAATTCCGTCGTAGGCTTGCTGGACAGTGATGGGTTGGATGAGATTTATCATGTAATCGAGTTAGTTTTGTTAGGGTTTGATCCCTATTATCCACTATGTTCTGAGATTGATGTTGCTATGACTTTGCTATGCTTAATGCTTGTCACTAGGGCCCGAGTGCCATGATTTCATAACTGAACCTATTATGTTTTCATCAATATATGAGAGTTCTTGATCCTATCTTGCAAGTCTATAGCCACCTACTATGTGTTATGATCCGGCAACCCCGAAGTGACAATAATCGGGACCACTCCCGGTGATGACCGTAGTTTGAGGAGTTCATGTATTCACTATGTGTTAATGCTTTGGTCCGGTACTCTATTAAAAGGAGGCCTCAATATCCCTTAGTTTCCAATAGGACCCCGCTGCCACGGGAGGGTAGGATAAAAGATGTCATGCAAGTTGTTTCCATAAGCACATATGACTATATTCGGAATACATGCCTACATTACATTGATGAACTGGACCTAGTTCTGTGTCACCCTATGTTATGACTGTTATATGATCGATCGCATCCGGCATAATTCTCCATCACTGATCCATTGCCTACGAGCTTTTCTTATATTGTTCTTTGCTTATTTACTTTTCCGCTGCTACTATTACCATCACTACAAAACCCAAAAAAAATTACTTTTGCTACCGTTACTTTTGCCACTGTTACCACTACTATCATATTACTTTGCTACTAAATACCTTGCTGCAGATATTAAGTTTCCAGGTGTGGTTGAATTGACAACTCAGCTGCTAATACTTGATAATATTCTTTGGCTACCCTTGCGTCGAATCAATAAATTTGGGTTGAATACTCTACCCTCAAAAACTGTTGTGATCCCCTATACTTGTGGGTTATCAAGAACATTTTCTGGCGCCGTTGCTGGGGAGCATAGCTCTATTCTTTGAGCCACTTGGGATTTATATCTGCTTATCATTATGAAGAACTTGAAAGATCAAAGAACCAAGATTTTTCCCTCAACTACGAGGGGAGGTAAGGAACTGCCATCTAGCTCCGCACTTGATTCACCTTCTGTTTTGAGTAAGCTTGCGACACCTAAACCTGCTTCTGCTATTAATTCTGATATGTCACATGTTATTGATGATGCCACTTCTGCTATGCATGATACTTATGATGAAACTACTTCTATGCTTGATACTACTGTGCCACTAGGTGGATTTCTTGATGAACAACTTGCTAGGGCTAGAGAATGAAATTATTGAAACTGATAATATTGATGAAAGTGATGATGAAGATTCTCCCCTAGATATGATTGCGTGTTGTTCTTGAGGGTTATGCTATGGATGAAGAGACTGCTAGAGACTTTCTTGCCTGCAATGATAGAAGTGATCTTAAGAAACTATTAGCTAAGCATAAAGAAAAATCTCTGAATGCTAGAATGAAATATGATCCTGCTTATGCTACTTCACCTATCTTTATTACTAATAAGGATTATGATTTCTGTGTTGATCCTGATATAATTACTTTGGTTGAATCTGATCCTTTCTATGGCTATGAATCTGAAACTGTTGTGGCACATCTTACTAAATTAAATGATATAGCCACCCTGTTCACTAATGATGAGAAAACTCACTGCTACTATATCCTTAAATTATTTCCGTTCTCATTAAAGGGTGATGTTAAGATATGGTTTAATTCTCTTGATCCTGGTTGTGTGTGTAGTCCCCAGGATATGATTTACTACTTCTCTGCTAAATATTTTCCCGCTCATAAGAAACATGCTACTTTAAGGGAGATATATAATTTTGTGCAAATTGAAGAAGAGAGTCTCCCACAAGCTTGGGGGAGGCTTCTCCAATTACTTAATGCTTTGCCTGATCATCCTCTCAAGAAAAATGAAATGCTTGATATCTTTTATAATGGACTAACCGATGCTTTCAGAGATTACCTAGATAGTTGTGCTGGTTGTGTTTTCAGGGAAAGAACAGTTGACCAAGCTGAAATTCTATTGAATAATATGTTGACCAATGAAAATAATTGGACACTTCCTGAGCCAACTCCTAAGCCGACTCCGAAGAAAAGGGTATTCTACTTCTCAGTCCTAAAGATATGCAAGAGGCAAAGAAATCTATGAAAGAAAAAGGTATTAAAGCTGAAGATGTTAAGAATTTACGTCCTATTGAAGAAATACATGGTATTAATTTGCCGCTTGTTGAAGAAATACATGGTCTCGATAACTGATACGTCCATTTTGCATCATGCTTTTATATTAATATCTATTGCATTATGGGCTGTTATTACACATTATGTCACAATATTTATGCTTATTCTCTCTTATTTTACAAGGTTTACATAAAGAGGGACAATGCCGGCAGCTGGGATTTTGGGCTGGAAAAGGAGCAAATATTAGAGACCTATTCTGCACAGCTCCAAAAGTCTTGAAACTTCACGGAAGTCATTTTTAGAATATATAAATGAGCATAAGAAGTTTCAAAGGGGGGCCAGACCCTGCCCACGAGGGTGGGGGGCGCGCCCCCTGCCTCGTGGGTCCCCTGGTGGCCCTCCGATGCCCATCTTCTGCTATATGGAGTCTCTCGATGAGGAAAAAATCATAAGCAACCTTTCGGGACCAGACTCCGCCGCCACGAGGCGGAACCTTGGCGGAACCAATCTAGGGCTCCGGCAGAGCTGTTATGTCAGGGACACATCCCTCCGGGAGGGGGAAATCATCGCCATCGTCATCACCAACGCTCCTCTCATCGGGAGAGGGCAATCACCATCAACATCTTCACCAGCACCATCTCCTCTCAAAACCCTAGTTCATCTCTTGTATCCAATTCTTGTCTCCAAGTCCGGGATTGGTACCTGTGGGTTGCTAGTAGTGTTAATTACGCCTTGTAGTTGATGCTAGTTGGTTTATTTGGTGGAAGATCATATGTTCAGATCCTATATGCATATTAATACCCCTCTGATTATGAACGTGAATATGCTTTGTGAGTAGTTACGTTTGTTCCTGAGGACATGGGAGAAGTCTTGCTATTAGTAGTCATGTGAATTTGGTATTCATTCGATATTTTGATGAGATTTATGTTGTCTCTCCTCTAGTGGTGTTATGTGAACGTCGACTACATGACACTTCACCATTATTTGGGCCTAGAGGAAGGCATTGGGAAGTAATAAGTAGATGATGGGTTGCTAGAGTGACAGAAGCTTAAACCCTAGTTTATGCGTTGCTTCGTAAGGGGCTGATTTGCATCCATATGTTTCATGCTATGGTTAGGTTTACCTTAATACTTTTGTTGTAGTTGCGGATGCTTGCAATGCTTGTCCAAGTAAGGACAATACCCAAGCACCGGTCCACCCACATACCAAATTATCAAAGTACCGAACGTGAATCATATGAACATGATGAAAACTAGCTTGATGATAATTCCCATATGTCCTCGGGAGCGCTTTTCTCTATATAAGAGTTTGTCCAGGCTTGTCCTTTGCTACAAAAAGGATTGGGCCACCTTACTGCACTTTATTTACTTTTGTTACTTGTTACTCGTTACAAATTATCCTATCATAAAACTATCTGTTACCTATTATTTCAGTGCTTGCAGAGAATACCTTGCTGAAAACCTCTTATCATTTCCTTCTGCTCCTCGTTGGGTTCGACACTCTTACTTATCGAAAGGACTACGATAAATCCCCTATACTTGTGGGTCATCAAGACTCTTTTCTGGCGCCATTGCCGGGGAGTGAAGCGCCTTTGGTAGGTGGAATTTGGTAAGGAAAAATTCATATAATGTGCTGAAATTTACTGTCACTTGTTACTATGGAAAGTAATCTTCTAAGGGGCTTGTACGGGGTATCTTCACCCCGACCAGTAGAGCAAAGAGTTTCTCCTCAACCTACTGAACCTACTGAAAATGAAAATGTCTGCTTTGAAATTCCTCCGGGTATGTTAGAAAAACTGCTAGCTAATCCTTTTGCAGGAGATGGAACAAAGCATCCTGATGAGCACCTAATATATGTGGATGAAGTTTGTGGATTATTTAAGCTTGCAGGTGTGCCCGGAGATGTTATTAAGAAGAAGGTCTTCCCTTTATCTTTGAAGGGAGATGCATTGACATGGTATAGGCTATGTGATGATACGGGGTCATGGAACTACAAACCATTGAAATTGGAATTTCATCAGAAGTTTTATCATATGCATCTTGTTCATCGTGATCGCAATTATATATATAATTTCTGGCCTCGCGAAGGAGAAAGCAT
The DNA here is from genome assembly GCF_056163025.1 of Triticum urartu. NCBI lineage: Eukaryota > Viridiplantae > Streptophyta > Magnoliopsida > Poales > Poaceae > Triticum > Triticum urartu. Next base: position 66,219,037 of record NC_141874.1, read on the forward strand.
CGCTCAAGCTTGGGGGAGGCTTAAATCAATGTTATATTCATGCCCCAGTCATGAGCTCTCAAGAGAATTGATTTTATTCAAAAAATTTATGCTCGGCTTTCTGATAACAATTGCACCATGCTCGATATTTCTTGTGCTGGCTCTTTTATGATGAAGACCATTGAATTCAAATGGGATTTATTGGAAAGAATTAAACGCAACTCTGAAGATTGGGACCTCGACGAAGGTAAGGAGTCAGGTATGACACCTAAGTATGATTTGTTAAATCTTTTATGGGTACCGATGTTTTTCGTAAATTTAGCACTAAATATGGACTTGACTCTAAGATAGTAGCCTCTTTCTGTGAATCTTTTGCTGCTCATATCGATCTCCCTAAGGAGAAGTGGTTTAAATATGATCCTCCCATAGAAGTAAAAGTAGCTGCACCTATTAAAGTTGAAGAAAAGACTATCACTTATAATGATCCTATTGTTCCTACTTCTTATGTTGAGAAACCACCTTTCCCTGTTAGGATAAAGGATCATGCTAAAGCTCCAACTGTGGTTCGTTAAAGAAATATTAGAACTTATACACCTCCTAAGCAAATTAAACTTGAACCTAATATTGCTATTGTTAAAGATCTCTTGTCTGATAATATTGATGGGCATGTTATTCATTTCTGTGATGAGACTGCTAGAATTGCTAAACCATGTGCTAAAGATAAACATAGACCCGTGGTAGGCATGCCTGTTATTTCTGTTAAAATAGGAGATCATTGTTATCATGGCTTATATCATATGGGTGCTAGTGCTAGTGCTATACCTCATGACTTATACAAAGAAATTATGCATGATATTGCACCTGCTGAGCTAGAGATATTGATCTCACAATTAAACTTGCCAATAGAGATACTATTTCACCAATTGGAATTGTTAGAGATGTTGAAGTCTTGTGTGGGAAAACTAAATATCCTGCTGATTTTCTTGTTCTTGGTTCCCCACAAGATAGCTTTTGTCCCATTATATTTGGTAGAACCTTCTTGAACACAGTTAATGCTAAGATAGATTGCGAAAAGGATGTTGTTACTATTGGTTTAGGTGATATGTCTCATGAATTTAATTTCTCTAAATTTCATAGACAACACCGTGAAGAGGAATTGCCTAGTAAAGATGAAATTATTGGTCTTGCTTCTATTGTCATGCCTCCTAGTGATCCTTTAGAACAATATTTGCTAGACCATGAAAATGATATGTTTTTGAATGAAAGAAGGGAAATAGATGAAGTATTCTTTAAACAAGAACCCATCCTAAAACACAATTTGCCTGTTGAAATCCTAGGGGATCCTCCTCCACCCAAGGGTGATCCCGTGTTTGAGCTTAAACCGTTACCTGATACTATTAAATATGCTTATCTTGATGAAAAGAAGATATATCCTGTTATTATTAGTGCTAACCTTTCAGAGCATGAAGAAGAGATTATTGATAACTCTGAAGAAGCACCGTGCTGCTATTGGATATACTCTCGATGATCTTAAGGGCATTAGTCCCACACTATGTCAACACAAAATAAATTTGGAGAAAGATGCCAAACCAGTTCGTGATCACCAACGACGGCTGAATCCTAAGATGAAAGAAGTGGTAAGAAAGGAAATACTAAAGCTCCTTGAGGCAGGTATAATTTATCCCATTGCTGATAGTCAGTGGGTAAGTCATGTCCATTGTGTCCCTAAGAAGGGAGGTATTACTGTTGTTCCTAATGATAAAGATGAATTGATTCCGCAAAGAATTATTACAGGTTATAGGATGGTAATTGATTTCCGCAAATTAAAGAAGGCTACTAAAAAAGATCATTACCCCTTACCTTTTATTGATCAAATGATAGAAAGATAATCCAAACATACACATTTTTGCTTTCTAGATGGTTATTCTGGTTTCTCTCAGATACCTGTGCCAACTGATGATCAATCTAAGACCACTTTTACTTGCCCATTCGGTAGTTTTGCTTATCGATGTATGCCTTTTGGTTTATGTAATGCACCTGCTACCTTCCAAAGATGCATGCTGGCTATATTCTCTGACTTTTGTGAAAAGATTTGTGAGGTTTTCATGGAAGATTTCTCCGTCTATGGATCCTCTTTTGATGATTGCTTGAGCAACCTTGATCGAGTTTTGCAGAGATGTGAAGAAACTAATCTTGTCTTGAATTGCGAAAAGTGCCACTTTATGGTTAATGAAGGTATTGTCTTGGGGCATAAAGTTTCTGAAAGAGGTATTGAAGTTGATAAAGCCAAGGTTGATGCTATTGAAAAGATGCCATGTCCCACGGACATCAAAGGTATAAGAAGTTTCCTTGGTCATGCCAGTTTTTATAGGAGGTTCATTCAGGACTTCTCAAAAATTTCTCGGCCTCTGACTAATTTATTACAAAAAGATATACCATTTGTCTTTGATGATGATTGTGTAGAAGCATTTGAAATACTTAAGAAAGCATTGATCTCTGCACCGATTGTTCAGCCACCTGATTGGGATTTACCCTTTGAAATTATGTGTGATGCTCGTGATTATGCTGTAGGTGCTGTTCTAGGGAAAGAGTTGATAAGAAATTAAATGTTATTCAATATGCTAGTAAAACTCTAGACAATGCTCAGAGAAATTATGCTACTACTGAAAAGGAATTCCTAGCAGTTGTATTTGCTTGTGATAAGTTTATACCATATATTGTTGATTCTAAAGTAACTATTCACACGGATCATGCTGCTATTAAATACCTTATGGAAAATAAAGATGCTAAACCTAGACTTATTAGATGGGTTCTCCTGCTACAGATAACTTGTCTACGTTAGAGAATGTTCTTGATGACCCACTACCTATTGATGATAGCTTTCATGATGAACAATTAAATGTCATAAATGCTTCTCGTACTATTCCATGGTATGTTGATTATGCTAATTATATTGTTGCTAAATTTATACCACCTAGTTTCACATACCAGCAAAAGAAAAAGTTTTTCTATGATTTGAGACATTACTTTTGGGATGACCCACATCTTTATAAAGAAGGAGTAGATGGTGTTATTAGACGTTGTGTACCTGAGCATGAACATGAACAGATCCTACGCAAGTGTCACTCCGAGGCTTATGGAGGACACCACGCTGGAGATAGAACTGCACATAAGGTATTGCAATCTGGTTTTTATTGGCCTACTCTCTTCAAGGATGCCCGTAAGTTTGTCTTATCTTGTGATGAATGTCAAAGAATTGGTAATATTAGTAGACGTCAAGAAATGCCTATGAACTATTCACTTGTTATTGAACCATTTGATGTTTGGGGCTTTGATTATATGGGGCCTTTTCCTGCCTCTAATGGTTACACACATATTTTAGTTGCTGTTGATTACGTTACTAAGTGGGTAGAAGCTATTCCAACTAGTAGTGCTGATCATAACACTTCTATTAAAATGCTTAAAGAAGTTATTTTTCTGAGGCTTGGAGTCCCTAGATATTTAATGACTGATGGTGGTTCACATTTTATTCATGGCGCTTTCCGTAAAATGCTTGCTATGTATGATGTTAATCATAGAATTGCATCTCCGTATCACCCGCAGTCTAGTGGTCAAGTAGAATTGAGTAATAGAGAGCTCAAATTCATTTTGCAAAAGACTGTCAATAGATCCAGAAAGAATTGGTCCAAGAAACTTGATGACACATTATGGGCCTATAGAACTGCATATAAAAATCCTATGGGTATGTCTCCGTATAAAATGGTTTATGGAAAAGCATGTCACTTACCTCTCGAATTAGAACATAAGGCTTATTGGGATATTAAAGAACTCAACTATGATTTCAAACTTGCCGGTGAGAAGAGGTTATTCGACATTAGCTCACTTGATGAATGGAGAACCCAAGCCTACGAAAATGCCAAGTTGTTTAAAGAAAAAGTCAAAAGATGGCATGACAAAAGAATACAAAAGTGTGAGTTTAATGTAGGTGATTATGTATTATTATACAACTCTCGTTTAAGATTTTTTGCAGGAAAACTTCTCTCTAAATGGGAAGGTCCTTACGTTATTGAGGAGGTCTATTGTTCTGGTGCCATAAAAATCAACAACTTCGAAGGCACAAGTCCGAAGGTGGTGAACGGTCAAAGAATTAAACATTATATCTCAGGTAATCCTATAAATGTTGAAACCAATGTTATTGAAACTGTAACCCCGGAGGAATACATAAGGGACACTTTTCAGAACGTTTCAGACTCCGAATAGGAATAGGTATGTGGTACGGTAAGTAAACCGTCTCCAACACAGTTCTAATGGCAATTTTCTTCTGTTTTGGAATATTTAGAAAAATAAGAAGCAGTCCGGGAAGGACACGAGGGTGGAGGGCGCGTCCTACCCCCTGGGCGCGCCCCTACCTCGTGGGCACCTCGTGTGCTCTCCGGACTCCGTTTTCTTACACGTCACGTATTTTGGTCGGTAAAAATTCATTATATAACCTCCCGAAGGTTTTGACCGCCGTATCACGCAAAAATCTCCTATTCTTGTTTCGAGCTATTTTTTGCCAGGGTTGTCAAATCCAAGCATCATGTCGTCTCCCTCCTCCTCCAACAATGAGGGCAACGATGCTTGGCTAATGAAGATAGAGCTGAAGAGAGAAGAACCCATGGAGATCAACAAGGATGAAGGGATCAAGAAGGCCACGGAGAACCAAGTTCTGGCAACAGAAGACATCCTTCAACTTGATCACAATCTTCTTACCCAACTGAGATCGAAGCTTTCAAGATGATTGAGCTAGCTCGTATACAAAACAAGTATCTCACACATGAAAATATTTTGTTTAAGGAGCATATCATCGCACTCAAGGGCATTATCCGCAAGTTGGAAGACCTCCTACGCTCGATGTGCGACTACCCTTCATCACCACCATGTTCTTCACCAACAAAGGAGACATAATCACATGGGTATGGGCACTCCCCTTGGCAACTGCCAAGCTTGGGGGAGTGTCCCGGTACCGTATCACCATCACTTTTATCTTTACCATTTTTCTTAGTTCGATCCTTTTGATAATATCTTGATCTAGTAGCATAAAGTTTTTAGTATGATCTAGTTATGAGTTTTGCTTTATGATCCTTCTATGTAATCGAGTCCGTGAGCTATATAATATTAGTGCTGAGTCAAGGGCTTGATTATTTTGCCATAATCTTGAGTGAATAAAATAAAAGAGAAAGAATAAAAAGAAATAAAAGAGATCATATGGATCTTATGGAGAGTAATGAGCTCACATAGAAAAAGTATGATGATTAAAAGTTGTTGAGAGTTGACAAACATAGTTTTGTTCATCATTGCAATTAACAGGAAGTAATAAAGAAAGAGAGGTCTTCACATATAAATACACTATCTTGGACATCTTTTATGATTGTGAGCACTCATTAAAATATGACATGCTAAAGAGTTGACGTTGGACAAGGAAGACAACATAATGGGTTATGTTTTCTTACATCTGAGATAAATTATATTGTCATGGATCACCCAACATGATTGAGCTTGCCTTTCCCTCTCATGCTAGCCAATTCTTTGCGCCAAGTAGAGATACTACTTGTGCTTCCAAATATCCCTAAACCCAGTTTTGCCATGAGATTCCACCATATATACCTATGGATTGAGTAGGATCCTTCAAGTAAGTTGTCATTGGTGCAAGCAATAAAAATTGCTCTCTAAATATGTATGACTTATTAGTGTGGGAGAAAATAAGCTTTATACGATCTTGTGATATGGAAGAAATAAAAGCGACGGACTGCATAATAAAGGTCCATATCGCAAGTGGCAATATAAAGTGACATTCTTTCGCATTAAGATTTTGTGCATCCAACCATAAAAGCGCATGACAACCACTGCTTCCCTCTACGAAGGGCATAACTTTTACCTTTATCTCCTACCTTACATAAGAGTCATGGTGATCTTCACCTTTCCTTTTTACATTTTATCTTTTGGCAAGCACAATATGTTGGAAAGATCCTGGTATATATGGCTAATTGGATGTGAGTTTTCATGAACTATTATTGTTGACATTACCCTTGAGGTAAAACGTTGGGAGGGAAAACTATAAGCCCCTATCTTTCTCTGTGTCCGATTAAGACTTCATACCCATAAATATTACGTGAGTGTTAGCAATTGTGAAAGACTAAAAGATGGTTGAGTATGTGGACTTGCTGAAAAGCTCTTATATTGACTCTTTCCTATGTTATGATAAATTGCAATTGCCTCAATGACTGAGATTATAGTTTGTTAGTTTCAATGAAGTTTATGATTCATACTTGAAATTGTGATTGAATTGTTACTCTAGCATAAGAGATCATATGATGATATATATATATATATATATATATTGTTCTAAGAATGATCATGATGCCCTCATGTCCGTATTTTATTTTTATCGACACCTCTATCTCTAAACATGTGGACATATTTTTCGATTTCGGCTTTCGCTTGAGGACAAGCAAGGTCTAAGCTTGGGGGAGTTGATACGTCCATTTTGCATCATGCTTTTATATTGATATTTATTGCATTATGGGCCGTTATTACACATTATGTCACAATACTTATGCCTATTCTCTCTTATTTTACAAGGTTTACATAAAGAGGGAGAATGCCGGCAGCTGGGATTCTGGGCTGGAAAAGGAGCAAATATTAGAGACCTATTCTGCACATCTCCAAAAGTCCTGAAACTTCACGGAAGTCATTTTTAGAATATATAAAAAATAATGAGCGCAGGGGGCCACACCCTGCCCACAAGGGTGGGGGGCGCGCCCTACCCCCCTGGGTGCGCCCCCTGCCTCGTGGGTCCCCTGGTGGCCCTCCGATGCCCATCTCCTGCTATATGGAGTCTTTCGATGAGGAAAAAAATCATAAGCAACCTTTCGGGACGAGACTCCGCCGCCACGAGGCGGAACCAATCTAGGGCTCCGGCAGAGCTGTTCTGCCGGGGACACTTCCCTCCGGGAGGGGGAAATCATCGCCATCGTCATCACCAATGCTCCTCTCGTCGAGAGAGGGCAATCTCCATCAACATCTTCACCAGCACCATCTCCTCTCAAAACCCTAGTTCATCTCTTGTATCCAATTCTTGTCTCCAAGTCCGGGATTGGTACCTGTGGGTTGCTAATAGTGTTAATTACTCCTTGTAGTTGATGCTAGTTGGTTTATTTGGTGGAAGATCATATGTTCAGATCCTATATGCATATTAATACCCCTCTTATTATGAACATGAATATGCTTTGTGAGTAGTTATGTTTGTTCCTGAGGACATGGGAGAAGTCTTGCTATTAGTAGTCATGTGAATTTGGTATTCGTTCGATATTTTGATGAGATGTATGTTGTCTCTCCTCTAGTGGTGTTATGTGAACGTCGACTACATGACACTTCACCATTATTTGGGCCTAGAGGAAGGCATTGGGAAGTAATAAGTAGATGATGGGTTGCTAGAGTGACAGAAGCTTAAACCCTAGTTTATGCGTTGCTTTGTAAGGGGCTGATTTGGATCAATAGGTTTCATGATATGGTTAGGTTTACCTTAATACTTTTGTTGTAGTTGCGGATGCTTGCAATAGGGGTTAATCATAAGTGGGATTCTTGTCCAAGTAAGGACAGTACCCAAGCACCGGTCCACCCACATAACAAATTATCAAAGTACCGAACGCGAATCATATGAACGTGATGAAAACTAGCTTGACGATAATTCCCATGTGTCCTCGGGAGCGCTTTTCTCTATATAAGAGTTTGTCCAGGCTTGTCCTTTGCTACAAAAAGGATTGGGCCACCTTGCTGCACTTTATTTACTTTTGTTACTTGTTACTCGTGACAAATTATCCTATCACAAAACTATCTTTTACATATTATTTCAGTGCTTGTAGAGAATACCTTGCTGAAAACCGCTTATCATTTCCTTCTGCTCCTTGTTGGGTTCGACACTCTTACTTATCGAAAGGACTATGATAGATCCCCTATCACTACAAAAAAATACTCTTCCGTGATGATACGTGTTTGTCACAGTACGTCGTGTTTTTTGTCATGCATGTACATCCATGACAAATTTATGACAATATCAAGATAGTCATACCTGTGCTGTCATAGAAGTGTTCCATGACATTACCAAATTTATCATCATGGAAGTGTCCACTTCCATGACGATAAATCACGCGTCACAGAAGAGCTTTCGTCAAGGGTGACCAACACGTGGCATCCACCGTAACGGAACGTCGTTAAGCTATCGGGTCGGGTTTTGGATCCGATAACCCGTTAACAGCCCCGACCAATGGGGATTTTCCACGTGTGAAATCATCATTGGCTGGAGGAGACACGTGTCAGGTCCGCGTTGGCACATGTGTCACTCATCCAATGGGCGAGACGCGCCTATGATATGTTGACACGTGGACCGGCCCATCAAGTTTAAATGGGCCGGCCCAACTAAAGGCCCACGAGATTTTGCGGACCATAATGGGCCGGCCCAGCTAAAGGCCCACGAGATTTTGCGGACCATAATGGGATGGCCCAGCTAAAGGCCCACAAGATTTTGCGGGCCATAATGGGCCGGCTCAGGTAAAGGCCCATAAGATTTTTGTGTGCCTTAATGGGCCGGCCCAGGTAAAGGCCCACGAGATTCTTGCGGATCATAATGGGCCGACCCAGCTAAAGGCCCACGAGATTTCGCCGACATTAATGGGCCGGCCCAGCTGTAGGCCCACAAGATTTTGAGGACCCTAGTAGGCCGGCCCATTAACTGGCTGCCATGTTTTGGGCAAAATGCCGGCCCATATTTGATCCAGTCCATTAACGGCCTGCCACGCTCCGGGCAATTCAGGAAGTTTACCACAGAATCTTCTTCAAAAGCATTGCCTTTATTCTACATTTTGTTAAGAGTAAATATAGATGTGATAATATACGAAAAAATGGAGAATATTTAAGATAAGATGAAGAGTGATGCTACATAACCAAGTAGCTATAAATGTAAGTGCAGCGATACAGGCAAAAGGTACAACCAAGAGGAATGCACAGCTAAACTTCTTCAGTACCAACCTTATGGTAAGAGTAAATATAGATCTGATGTGTAGAAAATGCAGAGCAAAGGAAAATAAGCTGCAGAGTGATGGTACATGAACAACTACCTGTCATTATAAGTACACTGATAAAGGACATCATGTACTTACAAGAACAATGCAGTGCTAAAAAACATTGGCATTGGATATATTCTACACTAATGTAACCATTCATACAGATCAGATAATTTGGAGCGAACAATTGATAAGCAAGCTATCATGCATACTGTTGTCACAGAATGAACCAGGTATGTATGCAAGTACAGTGATACAGGACAGCAGGTACTAACAAGAGCAAAGCAGCGGGCAGCATATTTGTGATATCCTGTCGTTCTTGTCAAACTGGAATTCTTCTTCGAGCAGATTTCCTGCAAAAAAGATCCATAAGGCACATGTGGAAAAGTAGAAGTTCAAATTGTCATGTGATTTCATAGACAGTACCTCATCCTGGGAACGAGACCAGTGCCTAATAAGGTTTTTCCATTCAATGTCTTCTAAATTTAGCACAGGAGACTTCACCGGAAATTCGTTTATAGACTTGCCATCAAAGTGTGATTTCCTCATGTAACACCGATACTGCTGCAATGCTTCCTTGAAAAGCACAAGCAAGCTTTGCTCTTCATGACTATCCAGATTGACCCTCGCCTAGTTACAACAATGTAGTGTAAATCATTGATGTGTTCAATCAGTAGAAAACAGGAAAATAATAACCATGAATAATAGCACTTACACGTAAGTTGGACAGGAAGATGTGAAAATGGTGTTTGTCTTCACAATAATCTTCCCATGATGGGAATATATGCACGTAGTCCCTAACAACATTGAAAGCATTGTCTTTTAAACTGGGAATAAATGGAATGGGGTTCCAATCTGCTGGAATTGGCCGTCTCTGCAGTTGGGATAGGTCTTCGGCCGGTGGACTTACTGTACTTTTTGCTGGAGTGGGATTTTTCTGTGGTACAACTGGTGCTATGGCAAATGAAATCGGTATACCTTTTGCTAGAGTGCAGGTCCTGTGTGGTGGGGCTAGTGGTGTGGCCAGTGAAGTATGGGTACAGTCTGCTGGAGTCGGTCCTACGTTTTGTGTCATTGGTTGTACAACCAATATAAGTGGGGTGCTATCCGATTTCTCTGGCACCACCACATTTTTCAAGGACTTTGCTGGTGCTCCTTCAGGTTCGGCAATCACCCTCTTCCTTTTTGATGTCTGATGCACAAGAACAACATTTGAGTGGAAAAACATGGTATGATGACAGATGGAATATGTATTGATAATGGATGGGCATGGCATCTCGACATATATGATGAGTAAACTAAGCAGATGGCGGTGCAACAAAGTAGAAGAAATGCAAGACAACATATGCAAGATACCCGCAATCAATAAAACATTGACAAATTAGAACAGGCACCTTGATGGGTGAACAGGACATGCCATCTGCCTTTGACTCCTCGAGGTTAGAATAGTCATTAGGATCATATTCTGAACAAGAATCAACAGGTGGGGAGCGTATGAGTTTCATTACATCCCGAATGGCACTCAATGCCTTGGTGCCAATTTTGTAAGTCATTGGAGTGTTTAGCTTCAAGAGTGGACTGCTGCTAGTGCGACACAAAGCAGCTACACATATCATAGTGTAGATATAATGGGAAAACCTTAAGCATCAGAGTAAAGTCAGCAAAGTGGAACTTGCTGGAATATATGTGCTAGTATTGCCGGTACGGCTAGAAAGGCTTCGGATACCGGCTCTCTTCAAGTGAAGGTGCGGTACTGTTAATATTAGTGTAACTCTCAAAGGCGACACAGCTCCCCGCATTTCCTTGCTATTTTTATAGGATTCAAGTGGGCAGGCCACTACAAATCCTATTCCTATGTTTACAAGATCCTACGAATCAAAGAGGCTCAAAGTGTCCATCACAACCGACCGTATAGACCTCTACACTGCAAATGTCCCTGCTCATCTTCAATACAAGGAACATACTGTACTACTATCATACTCCCTCCGTTCCAAAATATAAGTCTTGGTGGAGATTTCCACTATGGATCACATACAGATGTATCCCGATACATTTTAGAGTGTAGATTCACTCATTTTGCTCCATATGTAGTCCATGGTGGAATATATACAAAGACTTGTATTTAGGAACGGAGAGAGTACATATTAAAGAAGAACGGAAGAGGAACATGGTAAAGAAGAGCAAGCAGATTTTGGATAATAAAATGTTGGTTGCGCAGTGCCCACACATGATGAACCAGAGCACATTAAGAATGCAACTCCCAGCTGTCTCTCGACCATTTCAGGTGGTTGGATGAAGATCCTACGTCTCCTAACCCTTCTTCTTCCTCGTCTCTGATTCTTCCCATACAGAACACCACACGGGCCGCCGGCCGGACCACCGGCCCCCACCGCCTATGTTCCTCCGGCACCCCCACCCCCACCCCAACCCCCACCCACGTCGAGTTTTCTTCGTTCAGCGAGGCCCCACAACCACCCGAGCCCTTTCGATCGCACTGGCGAACTCCGGCGAGCTCTGAAAAATCGACTGACCCAATTTTGAAATTTAGTCTACTGTGATTTAACTAGTGTGGAATATAAAAGGGGAAAACCATAAGCATTGGGCGTATAGTGTTGAGCGTGCCATGGCGGATCTGAAGGTGCAAACCGGACAAAGGCAACTTCGCAACCAAGACAAGAAATTAGAGTAAAGTAGTGGCGATCTATTTTCTTGCTGCGATAAATAAGTTGAGCAGATACGAAAGAGTATCGCCTCTGGTGCGGCGCCGTGTGCGCATCTGCTGAGAATTTGACGGTGCTGCAGTAGCGATGGCTGTCGGCAGCGTGGAAGCAGATCTAGGAGGTTAGACGGTGGCGGAGGGGCGCGGTGGACGAGAAGGTCGTAGGAGCGGCGCCGACAAGGTGGACGACGGCGGGGATGAAGCGAGAGGACGGGATGCAAGGATCCTGGTCCGAAGTCATGGATGAGAGAGGTCGATCTCTTGTAATGGACGGCAGCGTCGGGGTATCAGCTCTGGCATGGTGGAGGAGGACGATGGTGGATGGGGTGGCGGACGGCGGCGGACGGAGGAGGGTGGGGTGGAGAGGGTGTTTTGGCGCCCACGGAGTACGAATGGGGAAAAGGGAGGTAGAGAGGAAGGGGGAACCATGTATTCAGGGCGCGCTTGTCTCAAATGCGAGGAAATTTACAAACTTAGCCCCCGTTTCAAATTTTTACTACATCACAGCAACATTAGTCGGTTGGGGATAGGATGGTAATCTCGCATACACCGAATATTTGCCGACGAGAGTTTGTTTTTGGCGCCCACCGTGTATGAATATGAATCGGGGAGGGAGTCGATTTCGGCCGAGGACACAATGTGTTTTGGCACCCACCGTGTATGAATCCGGGTGAGAGGAGGCGGTTACGTCACGTTTGGGTGAAATTACAAACCTACCCCTATCGAAACCTATAGAAATCCAATAGATAGGCTTTGCGCGGCATGGATAGGCAGTAGTGATTTCCATCTCGCAGATTTTGGTTTTGGGCGGTTACTGCGACTTTCCCCGCTTCGTTCAAATTTTGCAGAGTGCACGTTTACCGTGCCAACTCAATTCGAATCCCGTTTGTATTCTATTTTTTTCGGGCGGATCCATTTTCAATTGGAATTACATTCTATATACATCATTTTTTATATATACTTTCAAAAGCACAACAAAGAATTCTGCTCCTTTATATGTATAATATGATTTACAAATACAACGATCTCGAAATCTTAAGGTTGAATTCGAATTTTTTTAACCAAATTATGTTCTACTAAAATGTATGGATCGGTAATATCTACATATTAAATAACATAGATGTGCGTGAATTCTTATGAGTATGCATGTTTGATAGATCAATTTTGGTTCGAGTATGGATTACATGTATCATCATCTCGAATTCAAATATTTGAATCCTTTTTTTGTTCACTCCTTTCACGCCCATCTCTCTCGCATGCATGCTCCATCAGGTATCTATCACTCTCTTTTCTCCAGCTCACCCGCACGCTCACTTCATGTTTCTCCTATCCTCGCAAACATGGTCTCTCGATGTCTCCCTTGAGAAGTGTCACACTCTCCCTATCATTATACATTACACGGTTTTCATTATCTCTCACGTCTCTACTGTTCTCTAGTATCACTCGGTACCTAAGCTTTCTTTTTCACCGCCACACACACAGTCTCCACTCGTCTTTCACTTTGTCTTTCTCTCTATGGGATTCTCTCACACACCCTATATGTCTCTACATATGACTCATACCACTAAAATTACTCTCTCTCTCTCTCCTGTAGACACAACATTTGTTGCGGTCTCCTTTTCGTCTCCATCCCAGACTGACATTATTCATTTGTTTACCGATCAGACAACCCCGACTATCGTCTCCTCTCTCTCTCACAGACACACACACACACAACTCCTACTTCCACTCCCCTTCCCGACTACCGTCTCTCTCTCACACACACACACAAAACTCTCGGTTTCGCACCCCGACTCGTATTTCTCTCACAAACATTTATCGTCTAGCTAGCCTCCAGATAGGTTTATACACCCGCACACTCGTGCTTCCACCATCGCATACATGTCTGTCTCCCGCTCCTTGTATCTATGTAGATTTTTCTTCCCTTCTTGAGACACACCCTCTCGATCGTGCACACACACACACTATCGCCTCATTTTAAGCTGATACCTATCGCACACAGACACTCCTTGTGTCTTTGTCACACATGCACTCCGTCCTTCTCCACTATCCCTCTCTCTCTCACACACATGGGCTTTTTGCAACAACTAGCAAGATGCCCATGCGTTGCACGGAACATCAAGATGCATTTGTATGAGTAGTTTATCTTGTGGGGGAAAAGGATGAACGAGGGAAGGCCTTATTTGCAAATGTGGAGAGGGGTGTGGGTATCTTTTTGCAAAATTGCCATAGTTTCCTTCCTATCCATCAGATATAGATGGGACGGCCTATATTGCAGGATGGCAGGCACACGATCATAACTGACAATGCTTTTTATAAGAGTAGGGATAAAAAATAGAGTTGGTGATGATGGTGGGCCTGCCATCCTGGAATGTAGGTCATCCAATTTATATCTGACGGATAGGAAGGAAAATATGGCAATTTACCCGCACTCTTCACCACATTTGCAGATAAGGCCTTCCCTCGTTCATCCTTTTCTCCCACAAGATCTTGATGTTCCGTGCAACGCACGGGCATCTTGCTAGTAAGAGTAGAAATTAGACATATACCACTTCTCGAATCTTGAAACCAACAACATTCCTCCCTTATCTCATCAAAACCGCCAAAGGAATCTATTTTGAGTGAAACATAACATATTTTTAGTGATATACGTATTTCAAAACTAGGCTTTTTTTCTATCAAATAGGTGAATATGTATTAATCTACTCTGATCGTGTGGGAACGCATTGGCACATTGCTAGTAGTTATTGTAATTTTTTGGACACCAGACAAACGGTGGAGTACATATACGAAGAGAAGAGGCGCACGCACGCAGTCGACCTCTCGCTGTCTCGCACACATGAGTGTTCCGTAAAGGCGACGTTAACAAATAAACCCTAAAACCCTAGGTGCACGATTGCTGCATTCGCGGGTACAGGGTACATGGTGGAGCAAATTTGTAGGAATAGTCAGCTGAGCATGCCTCCTCGCCGCGTAATTGCTCTGACACGGACACGACCTCTCATAGCGCAGGCATTGAACCGGCGCGCCGGCCAAGAGGGCCGCACTCGCTGCAGGCCCGGCTAAGCACGCCTCCTCGCCGCGTGCCCGCGTGCTACCAGCTTAAGACTGCCCCGCCTGCCTTCATTGAATCCACGTGTGTGCCGGTAACACGTCCTTTCGCGAGCCGGCAGGCATTTTAGAACACAAAAAATGACTAAAATATAATTAATTTACGCATGGTCTTGAATAGTTGTGCTCGCACTGGTAGCAGGAACTAGTAGAGGATTTTCTTTATTTATAACTCTCCTCACATTTTTTTGGCTTTGAAGTGAATCATGGTTGTGGACATTATGTATGAATGTTCAGATATCTGTGAACATGAGTTTGATGTGGAAGTTGAACTTGGAATGTCAGGCTTGCGCGTGAACTATACCATGTCCAATGCTTCGTCTATTATTGTTTGGAAAGTAATTGTTGTTATTACATGACCCGAAAAAAAATACATTTTATGCCACATCAGTAGATGCACGGACATCACAATAGGTATGCTGACTGGATAAACATTTGAACCTAGCTATTATGAAGGAAATTTTGTATTGACAACAATTTTAGATAGCAGGAGACGCCTAGCCTGCTCTGCCTCTGCTAGCTTATTTCTGGCTTCTTCCATCTCTTCTTTGGCTTGGGTGAAGAGAGCATCTGATTGCTCTTTTCGCTTCTTCAGGAACTCAGCTACATTCTCAAGGGCTGCTGCACACTTTCTTTCAGCCTTTACTAATGCCACGAGGACACGAACACCTGACGACTCCACCTGGCTTGTGTGTAATCCAGCATCATTTGGGAATTTGCACCTTGTGTCTAATCCAGCATCATTAGGGAACTGGCACCTTGTGTGTAATCCATCCTCTTTTTGGAAACATGATCTCGAGGTTGACCATACTTCCCTCCTCACAGGAACTGCATCCTGACATGAAGTTACTTCTTTTTTAGATCAATACTCAGAGAAACCCAGATCCATTTAGTAGAAGCCAGATAAATAGAACTCGGAGAAGTGAATTCAAAAGGAAAAAAATAATAAAAATAGACTACAAGGTGAGAACACCCACTTCCTACATCAAGCTAAAAACGAAAAGCATTAAGACGATTAAGACTCTTCTTATTACACATCAAAGAACACCACGCTTAAGAGAAACAGAAACTACAACATATACACATCGAAGAACACGAGGCTATAGGAAAGTAATTGAAAGGGTGTTACTTACCAAAGCTCGTTTTACAGGTTCGGTGCAACTCCTCTTTAACTTTCCACGCTCCTTGAAGATGTCCCGAATATCCCGTGTTTGGTCTTCATTGCTCCTCTGCATGTTCACACTCGTAGTTTTAAAATCTCAACATGGCAAGAAAAATATAGTACTAGTAATACTCGCGCATCTTGTGGGCAACATTAAAGCACTCGTCTGCCATGTTAGAGCATCTCCAACAGAATCACAATGCGCGGCGCTTTAAAAATCTCAACATGCTATCTCTACTCTCTTCGCTACTGTTATATTTATTTTATATTTAATATTTAATATTTATCTCTACTTCCTTTACTGTCTACTTTTTTTTCTTACAATATAGGTCGTTCGATTTATATCTGGCAGATAGGAAGGAAACAAATGAGAATTTTGCAAAAAGATACCCATACCCCTCTCTAGATTTGCAAATAAGGCCTTTCCTCGTTCATCTTTTTCTCCCACAAGATAAACTACTCATACAAATGCATCTTGATGCGTGCAACGCATGGGCATCTTGCTAGTTCTAAAAACCTTTCCATCATTTGCCACACTACTGGTTGCAGATGAAAAACCTACCCATGCACAGCGCGATACAAGAGTGACGCACAATTACTAGCTGATATTCTGTTGGACAATGGAGGCTATAACCAATTACTTTTACGGGAACAATAGCACCTAGGAAATTTGAAGGGTAGGTATGAACAAAATTGGAACTGCACATGTACTGCTAAGTGATTCAATACACACATTACCAATCGAGGAGGAGTACAATGGTCGCGGCAGCCTCTATGAGTCATGGTTGGCAACGGGAGTCAGTTCATTGTCCACGACGATGGTACTTCTGCGCTTGGCGTCGGCTTCCGGGAAGCAGATCCGAGACCGTGGAAGACGATGCCGGGGAAGAGGCTCCGTGTACGATGACGACGGTGGACCGGCTCTAGTGCGGCGTACGAGGTCGTTGATGAGGCAGATGCGCTGCGGTGGACGAGTGCATTGATATAAAGGGGAGGAGCACAAAGGTTGCGGTGCTGTGGAGAAGTCTATTTTGCGGTGGGGATAGAAAATGGGGAGTATTCAGGTGTACTACTCTAGGTGCCGGGGTGGGGTTGGCTGGGTAGGGTGAACCTGAAGTTACAAAAACAGCCCCCTACCAAGCGTCATCCGTAGGCATATTCCGAAGGTTATGATGGTAACTTCCCACTGCTCGAATCAGGGTCACGGGAGATTTTCCCGCCGACCTCAAAATTTTGTGACACTGGACTCCCCGTGTGGCATGTTGAGTGATTCGGCTAAGAAACTAGCGAGTAGTAGTAGTAAACTCTGCATATTAGGTTTGACCGAAGTCAAACTTCCTAAAGTTTGACCAAGTTTATAAAAAATATAAATATTTACCATTACAAATATGTATGATGTGAAAGTACATTCAATAATGAATCTAATGGTATTTATTTGTTATTGTATATGTTAATATTTTTTGTTATAAGCTTTCTGAGAGTTTACAAAACTTGACTTTGACCAATGCTAATATGCGGACTTAAATAAAAACGGAGGGAGTACACATTTGTTTTCTTAGTTTGTAGTGAACTAATCATTTGTTGAAATTGTGAAATAAATATATTAGGCTATTGACTTCGAATGTAATGGTCTATACAATTCAATAGTTACAATCATTATCGAATCCCAAGATGTATACAAGGTCTATAGTACTTCACAACATGCTCAAACTCACATAATCCCAGTCAAATGAGAATCTAAATGCATTTCATAGTTATTACTTTGTAGGATGCAACAAAAACAACCATAACTCTACATCAACCATTATAGAAGCAACATTTTGACATATCCCAATGTGTGAATGAAACGTGCAGAGAGAGCTTTTGAAGATGGAGCAGATAGGGCGGGAAAGATTGTATGTTTGTGGACAAGAGAGTACGAGACAAACCTAACGAGACACAGAGAGAGATAGAGAGAGATAGAGAGAGAAAGAAGTTAGGTTTGTGAGAAAGATGGATACATGTAATATACATGAGATGCGTGTGCATCTGGATTCTGTATACGTGGAAGGAGAAGAGACAACATGTTTGATGAGAGAGCTGGAAAAACATGGACAAGAGGGGAAGGATCTCGTGGGTTGAGGGATTGACAATTTTGTGCGGGGAGAGAGGGATTGGTAATTTTGTGCAAGAGAGAGAGAGGGTGGGGGGAGGAGTCAGTCAGCCGTCGTCACATCACCCTGCTTCCAAATGACCCCACATTCTCTAGCGCGGTGTGGTCGCCGTCTTTGATCTGCTCGATGCCCTCTTTGAAGATTGAGGTGTTGTGCATGTTGGGGTGCAAAGAAGCACAAGCGAGAGTGGTCGCCGTATAACCTTGGATGGGGATGAATTGTGTGCTCGGGGGAGTGTGTGTGTTGTGTTGCATGTGTCTTTGTTTGTGTGTGTGTGTCAGATATTGAGAGAAAACAAACCTAAGGAGAGAAATGGGTATTCACGAAGAGAATGTGCGTGCCTTGAGGTGGGCAGGGGCCGGGTGAGGGTGTCAAAATGTGTGCGTTGATGCATGTGTTGCATGCGACCATGCAAGGGACGGACGAATCGAGAGAGATGGTTGTTGTGTTACGGATGCTCCTCTCTCTGTCTCTCTCTCCCTCTCTCTCTCACACACACACACACACACATACACGCACAAGTATGGCCCTGTTTGGTTCCAAATAAGTCACCAACTTATAAGTCGAAAAGTGCAAAAAGTGACTTATTTTGCCAAACAGACCCAAGTTATAAGTCACCCCAACTTATAAGTCATAAGTTGCTCCACCCCAACTTAAAACTTATAAGTGACCCCTTTTTACGTGGGTCCCATCACCTTTACATTAAAAAATAAGGTGGGAAGGTGTGGTCAGGTGACTTATAAGTCAGATGACAACCAAACAGGCGTGACTTATAAGTCAGTGATTTTAAGTCACCTGACTTATAAGTCAGGTGACTTATTGGAACCAAACAGGCCCTAAACTAGAAGACCATTCTCTCATGTATACACAACGTATCGACATCTGTCTATGTCTCACTCGTGCATGATCATTTGCACATTCAGACCTCTCTATGTCTGTATCACACGCACACCGTCTCCACATTGCCCTTCCGCCACAACACCCATATGGACACATACACACGTTCTCTCTCAGTCACACACACAAAATCAGTATTAAAAAAACTAGGGCGCACCTAAAACGTCCAAATTCAAATAAACACGAACTGGAGCTAAATTCAAATATATGGAAATATTGCAGTGTCAAGAACTTTCACAGGAAAAAAATTTGAGTAATATTCGAGGATTGTTTTCACACACACAAAAAGGTTCGGTGGATGTCCTTCGAGCACGACACGGTGACGCACCGTTCGATCGACGCGCGGCCGCGGTTCACGCGCTTGCACAGGATTCCGTATCGTGGCTGTGGTACTAACTAATAAAAGCGTTGCCTAAGTCTAATGTTTACGTGTACTAGTACGTTTTTCTTTTAAGTTTGACCAACCTTATATATAAAAAACTAAAGTAAGCTCCCACACGCGCACTCATCAATATGCAGCCGCCGTTGCACATGCTGGCGCCCGCCTGCTCTGGCCAACAATTTCTCGCCCATCACCGCCGTGTCGCCGCCATCCCTGTGCCATGAAGCTGAAGGCTCGCCCGCTCACATCGTCTACAGTCCCTCCTCACGATGCCGCTGCGCTGCCAAGCACGCGAGCAGCTGGTGGAGCTGCGTCTATGCACGCATCGTACAAAGAGGAGGACGAGCGCGTGCTCCAGCACGCCGGCGAGGAGGAACTACCATGTCATTGTCATCTCCGGCCGCGCGGAGGAGGCGCACATGGTGGCTGTCGTGGCGGAAGCCGGTCGCGCGCGCGTCGAGCCCGCAAACCGGGTGCGGACGCGGAATCTACCTTTGAGACCTTGAATGCCACGTGGATCCTGCAATCTGAAGGAGCAATTTGGGTCAGTCGACTCATGTGAGCCGTTTGATGCAACATGGATGGCTAGAAGGGCTTCTTCCACCTCTTCTGTCGTCTTCTTCCTTCGCTCCGTCGAACTTCTTTCACAAATCGACTGACCCAAATTATACTACTAGTACGAATGTATTAAGTATAGTAGGAACACGAAGATACGAGCAGTAGTACCAACTGCAAGAAGAACAGTAGTAAGACATAGTACTAGTACTACTGTACGTACTAAAGAGTTCAAATAACGAGAAAGAACATAAACATAGTTCTGCTGGGGCCTCAGCACAACACACCCTTGAAAATAAACTAAGCAACTAGTCCGCTTGACACTGTAGTAGAACCAGCATGAGCGACGGCACTGCCACCTACTCGGAGTCTGAGTCCATGTCCTCGACTTCGTCCTCGTCCCTCTTCCTCTTCCTCTTCGCCGACGCTTCTTTGCTTGAACCGGACACTGGGCTCTGCTTCTTCATCCAACCCTTGTAGATATTTAAACAAAGGTAGGAATCCATTGTTGCGTACAGGATGTGATCTTCATCTAATGTCTTTGACTCCCATGCATGATGAAACTCGTGATGAGGTTTCTTCAGTTTAGCGTACGAATGATCAATCATGGCTGCTGCTAGGGTCAGCATTGAAGGTTGAGAGGAGGACACCAGGCTTGCCTTCTGGAGATCGAAGGGCTGGCCTACAACGAGACCTATCCGACGCAGGACATCCCTGTCGTTCTTAAAGCCTACAATAACGAATTTCACTCTTTTGTCCTTGAGGAAGTTCTTAAAATCCTGGCACTCAATGTCGGCATGGCATATGTGGTAGACCAAGCAAATGTTATGTACGCAAACCTAGATCACGGCGGGCTTCTTCTTCTCTTCGTCCTTTAGATCCTTCTCTCGTCCTAGGACTGTGGTGTACTCGACATCTAGCCCAGCGACCCACTCATCCATTGAATTGTTGAACATGCGTAGGAAGCGAGCAAGCCATGCTTTCACCGTCTCGGATCCACGTGTGTAGATGACGATGAACTGATCGCTGGTGATGGCTCTAACCTGGTACTCAGCGGCGACCATGGAGATTTGGGAGGCCATGGATTTTGGAGGAGGGTTAGGAGAAGTTGAACCATTGTACCCCGCAAAAAAAATGGGAGCGAACTAATGTGAAAGGACGGGACGACTGGGAGCGAACTATTGTAAGGTAGAAGACGGGGACGAGTAGGGCGTGCGAACGGCGTGGGGTTGCTGGCTTGCCCGGTGGATAAACGGCTGCAAGCCCCCAAAGAGTTCTCGAGAACTATGCGGGACCCACTAGATGTCATGTCTACTAGACCCATATCGTAGGCCTGAAGGCATAGCCTCTGCCTGTTCGCATGCCATGCCGGCGCGTGGATGTAACTTCACTTAATTCCGTCAAACGTCGCGCCTCCCACGAACTTCGCCTCCCTCGCGCGGTAGCGCCCTTTGAGACTTCGACCGGCTATAAATGAGAATTTTTTTTTGCCTTTTTTTAGACAAGCAATTTTTTTGCCTACTCCGCATGCATGATACTCCCTCTGGTCCTTTTTACTCCCGTCAACCGTTTGCAAAGTGTTTGACCAAATTTATACTTTTTTTAACACCACCTTATATTAATTAACCAGCCACACTAGTACACTCATTCGATACAATATTCACCACACATGGCGGTACGTTATTTACAAGAATACCATCTAATCTATTGTCAAAGCTATACTTAGCGATTAAGTGTGCCACCTTATTGGTCGAACGGCTAATCTTTGACAATTGAAGATTGTTGATCAACTTTGAGATGCTCAACGCTTTCATCTTCAGGTCACGCATAGCAGACCTGTCATAGTCCCCCGATGCAAGAGACGCTACCACAAAAGCGCAATCAGTCTCTAAAAGTCCAGGATTATGAAGAGAAATACCTATGTAGAGACCGGCAATGCAAGCCCTAAGCTCCGCTTCCTCCACGCTTTGACAGGCATCAATGAAATCCCACGACCAAATTTATACTAAAAATATCAATATCTACAATACTGATTATAATGAGTATAAGAACTACGTTTTATAATGAGTGTAAAAATATTGATTTGACATTGAGAATGTTGACACATTTTTCTATAAGTCTGTTGAAAGTAGAGGTACATTGACTTCAGACAAAACTTAAATGCACAATGCAGACTAGTTCCTCCGTCCAGGTGCGTGCCATGTCCTATCTTGTCATCACAACAAGGTTAGCTATTAGAGTACCACTACCTCCCTTCTAGTTTAAAGGGCTCGATTCAAAAATTTCACCTACTCTTAGCAAGATAGTAGAGGCGGTGAAATAGTTTTTGAAGTCTGCAAAAGTACTCAACTAGTGTTGTTGTTCTTCACAAAAAATGTGTTTACCAATGCATGCATGAACACTAGTTACTCTAACCCCCCCTCTCTTCTTTAATTCTTTGCCACATCAGCATGTTTGCTATTCCCGTGTGCATGATACCAGCTAAGATACCACCATTATGGCCAGCCTTAATCATTGCATGCAATAATTTAGTGCACCTTGAAATATGAACATGTGTGGGGCGTGTATGTTTTTAATGACTTGAGACTATACCTAGCCCGGCATGCAAGATGATTTATTATGCACCGTTCCCCATACCTGCAGGAAGCCCGTTCATCTCCAAATCTTTTCCTCTCCATGTGTGGAAACAATATGCCTGCCAAACTCTCCTTCTCCCTCCGGCGGTCCCACCACTCCACCCTGTGTGAAAAATTTGCATGCATGACTCTCCTCCCCCCACGCTCGTCCAATCCGTTGTGACCAGCAATATTTCCACCCCTTCGCTCCCCCGTAATTTACTCCAACAAATATGCCCACGTAGTTGTTACTTAACTGCGGGTGCATTGGGTCACTGACATGTGGGCCCAATAGGGGTCTGGCCCACATGTCAGTGACGCAACTGGACCTGCAGTTAAGTCAGTGCAGCTCAGTCCATATATTACGTAGGTGTGCCATTGCTCGCTATAAATACTGCGCCTCCCACGACATCGCTATCTCCTCCCCCTCACGTTCACGTTCATCGCTATCTCCTCCTCCTCCCTCTCACGTCGATCCTCCAGCGACTCCGGCATGATGAACGGGTAGCACATCTCGTACTTGATGTTCTCCACCAAGGGCCAGCAGTGACCGCTGCACGCATCCATGAGGTGATGCATCATGTCCGCCGGCGAGCCACAAAACGGCATCGGACACTCATAGCAGTGGACGAAGGGCTCCTTGGAGGCATCGACCAGGCCGTCCATGAAACGGGAGTGGCTGTAGGGGACGTTACGCCAGTTGAATATATGAGCATTTACTTTGAGGTTTAATCCGAATAAGCGCAAAATAAATCATGAATTCTACCACGATTTCGAACAGGAAGGACAGAAACACATACGTTGCAACGGGAGCAGCACCGTTGGTGTTGAGGTTGTCGCCCATGTCCAAACACCACGTAGACACGGTCTTTGAGCATGGTTCGTAGTCGTTCCACGCTCGGGCATTAAAGTTTGTAACTATTTTAGATTAGAATATACTACTCCTCCGGTGCTAGTAGTAGAGCAGAGTCCTACTCTACTACTCTACTCAAGCAAGTTAGGGCATAACACTGTAGGGAGTACCAGTACTGTGATCACTCAAGCAAGTTGTCTGGCACTGACATGACCCTACGCTGCTGGTATGTGTCTCGTAAGTCAAGCGGCGTGCTGTAGTCATCATCACCTGTCCACTTCCCGCAGCACATATTCGCTTCTCCATCTTTGTCTGCACATAATCTCGTCCAATCTTCCATCCCCACTAAGGCGCCTCCCCCCTTGTCCGAAACCCAACCACTAACAATGGCAGAACCGAGCAGCGTCCTCCGAAAGAGTGGCTGGAATTCGCTCCCCACAGAGGTAATCAAGCTCATTGTTTCATGTGTGGTCAATCTCAGTACCATGCCGCTCGCCGTGTGCTCGTCGGGGCTGTACCGTTTACTCAAAGCCCTCAGGCCGGAGCTTTTTAAGCCAGCTCCTTGCTTGCTGATGCCGCCTGATCTTCAGAAACGATGTGTCACACAGCATAACGATCGTAGGGTGGCGAGCATCAACCCCCTTGACTGCGATCCGATCCCCATCAGCCTCAACTACATTAACGGTATGTACTGGGTCGGCATGAACACGTCTTGGATGGTGCTCGTCGACGGTCGCGGCAGCTGGATGCTCGTGGAGGTCTACACCCGGCGATTGATCCCCCTTCATTCGATTAACACTTCACTGCTTTGGCACCGTGACCCAGAATACTCGGAATCTTATAGTAGCCAACATGATACCAAGTTTGATTTGCTCAAGGTTGTAATCTGCCAAGTGCCCACAAGATCTGCGAATTATAAAGACTTCAGGCTAATTGCGTTCTTCAACCGCGGTCTCGCCTATCTGACAGGTCACTGCGGTAAGTGGATAAATCTGCACGTCCATCGCAGGATCATACATCCTCCATGGTTCTCTGATGCCATTGAACACAAGGGCTTCATTTACACCGTCGACTCCTTCTATGGCTGGACGTATTGCTGGCCTACTTCAGTCATCGCTACAAAGGGCTGTTACAGCAGTATGTTACTTTCCCATGACATCATGATGGCTTGCTTATATTACTGTCAACATTTGCTGAAAAAATATTCATGCTCATAACATGCTGTTCTTAAGATTGACTAAATCAAGAGCCCTTTTTTATTTGACTCCAACTTGATATGATGTTGTAGGCCGCCTGGTGTCCCTACCCTTCCTAATCCCAGAACCTTTCAAGCGGCATGGCAGTTGCAGGTGGTTCCTGGCTCGATCAGACGACGACGAAAGATTGATGATCGTTCGCACGTACCGGACGTGTTGTTTCGCGGAATACAATCACAGTCACTGCAAGGTCTTTGAGCAGGATCCCAGCTTCTCTGGGCCTTCAGGAATTTTTGACTGGAGGCTGGTAAGTAGCCTTGGTACACGCTCTTTGTTTGTCGGACTGAATTATCCGATTAACCAGGAGATAACCGACGGCAAGGATCATGATGGCAGCGCGGTTTCATTCATCAGGCAAAACTGTGTGTACACAGCATACCATGCGTCTCTGCATGCACCATTGCTACCTCTTGAGCTTGCGTTGGATTTCCCCAAAGAGGAAGGGATGATGCAGCAGAGTAGCGTAAGTATTTCCCTCAGTTTTTGAGAACCAAGGTATCAATCCAGTAGGAGACCACGCACGAGTCACCTCTATATGAATGCCTTCGGCGGTGTACCGGGATATGCAATATGACAATGATGAATGTGTCATGATAAACAGGATGGTGGAAAGTTGCATGGCAATATATCTCGGAATGGCTATGTAAATGCCATGATAGGTAGGTATGGTGGCTGTTTTGAGGAAGGTATATGGTGGGTGTATGATACCGGCGAAAGGTACGCGGTATTAGAGAGGCTAGCAAAGGTGGAAGGGTGAGAGTGCGTATAATCCATGGACTCAACATTAGTCATAAAGAACTCATATACCTATTGTAAAAATCTAGAAGTTATCAAAGCAAAGTATTACACGCATGCTCCTAGGGGGATAGATTGGTAGGAAAAGACCATCGCTCGTCCCCGACCGCCACTCATAAGGAAGACAATCAATCAATAAATAAATAAATCATGCTCCGACTTCATCACATAACAGTTCACCATACGTGCATGCTACGGGAATCACAAACTTTAACACAAGTATTCTTTAAATTCACAACTACTCAACTAGCATGACTCTAATATTATCACCTCCATATCTCAAAACAATTATCATGCTTCAATCTTTTCTTAGTATTCAACACACTTGAGGGAGTCCTGGATTAGGGGGTGTTCGGATAGCCGAACTCCTGGACTATGAAGATACAAGATTGAAGACTCTGTCCCGTGTCCGGAAGGGACTTTTCTTGGCGTGGAAGGAAAGCTTGGCGATACGGATGTTCAGATCTCCTACCATTGTAACCGACTCTATGTAACCCTAACCCTATCCGGTGTCTATATAAACCGGAGGGTTTTAGTCCGTAGAACCAATATACACATCAACAATCATACCATAGGCTAGCTTCTAGGGTTTAGCCTCTCTGATCTCATGGTAGATCAACTCTTGTAATACCCATACCATCAATATTAATCAAGCAGGACGTAGGGTTTTACCTCCATCGAGAGGGCCCGAACCTGGGTAAAACTTCGTGTCCCCTACCTCCTGTTACCATCCGGCCTAGACGCACAGTTCGGGACCCCCTACCCGAGATCCGCCGGTTTTGACACCGACATTGGTGCTTTCATTGAGAGTTCCTCTGTGTCGTCGCCATCAGGAAGGATGCCTCGCCCCGTCTTTAAAGACGGCACCGTTGCTAAAGGAGCTTTGGCTGTCGGCCAAACCCTCCGGCTAGGTGGTTTTCTTATGACCACCTGTTCGGCTTCTACGCCGACGATGACCTCTCGAGCCATCGAAAACAATCTTCATGTCAACTTGGAACTTGCCAAACAGTTAGATCCAATAGAGCTTTCCTCTATAAACGAGCTCTTGGATCGCTTCGCCGCTCTGGGAGTCGCTACGGATTACGACCAGATTGGGCCTAAAACCGATCTGAGAGAGATTAACTCTCCCCAAGCCACCCACCACGTTGCCATGGTAGAGGGACAGTGCGGCGACCCTTCATCTATCCTATGGACTCGCTACGTCCGAATTCCCGATCCCTCCAAGCCGGATGTCTGCGGAGGGGAGGATATCACTCAAGACCTGAACCTAGAATCAGGCGATGGACTGGGTTCATTGGACGACATCCAGGAATCCAAATTTTCGAGTTCGGAAATTCCTCGGCCTCTGAGCCTCAGAAGGGGTAAGGCTTCGGATTCAATTCCACCCACCCACCCAAACATTAGCGATCTATCCCAAATCAGGCAAGAGCCCAAAGAAACAGTACATCATTACTGGGCCAGATTCCTCCTGGTTATGCACAGGATAAAGGGCTGCCGTGAGGAAGACGCAATTCTATCCTTCTGCAATAATTGCACGGACAAGGGAATACTCAACGCCATAAGTCTCCGTGATATTACACGCTTCGTTGACTTAGCGTCCATAGTACAAAAGTACTGTGCGATGGAAAGTGCCCGGAAAACCGAAACAAAATTTTGGGACAGTCCGGCCCTTAATGCAAGCCCAGTCCGAAATAAAAGGGTGCATCATCGCCAGACACCCGGGTCAAACACCAAAAGGCAAAAACCCTCTATAGGGCATGGAACCTTACTGGAAGGATGGCTTAACGGACCCTGTAAAATTCATAGTACAGAGGACGCCACACCAACTCACAGCCTTAGAGCATGTTGGATACTCCGGCAGGTGGCTAAAATTGGCGAAAACCTCCTAATCTCGGAAGCCACAGAAAGCCACCCCAGAGACACCAATACGGTATTAACAGTCTTCGAGACCTTCGCATCAAATAACATGCAAAAAAGGACACTTCACAGCCTTGCCGAAGTCTACCAAGTAGCAACACTAAACCCATGGAGTGACACGGCCATTGCCTTCAATGCCAGTGATGAACCTAAATTCCGAACAGCCCGAGCACCAGCCGCATTGGTCCTTAGTCCAATAGTGGACAGCTTTCGTCTCACCAAGGTACTCATGGACGGCGGCAGCGGATTGAACCTCATTTATGAGGAAACCCTCCAAAAAATGGATATAGACTGGAACCGCATCACGCGAAGCAGCACAACCTTTAGAGGAATAATCCCCAGTCGGGAAGCGCGCTGTACAGGAAAAATCACACTAGATGTGGTGTTCGGCACGCCGGACAATTACAGGTCCGAAGAAGTCACGTTCCACGTGGCCCCGTTCAGCAGTGGTTATCACGCTTTGCTAGGGCGGGAAGCATTCACAATCTTCCAAGCAATACCCCATTACGGGTACATGAAGCTCAAGATGCCCAGGCCTAACAGGATCATCACTCTCGCTAGTGATCCGGATATAGCACTCCGCGCCGAAAACAAGACAGCCGCACTGGCCCTCGAGGCACTATCCGAAGCCCTAGCAGCCGAGGAACTGACTGTGCTGCGCTCTACCGTGAATAGGGACGACGTGGTACTCGACAAAAGATCCAAATCCACCTCTTTAAACCAGCGGACGAAATAGTCAAATTCCAAGTCCATCCAACGGACCCCATTAAAACAGCTTCCATCGGGGCACAGTTAAACCCTGATGTCGACGCCGCATTGCGAGAGTTCCTACGAGAGAACTGGGACATTTTCGCCTGGCACCCTTCAGACATGCCAGGAATCCCACGCAGGCTGGCGGAGCACAACATAAATATCCAAAAAGGATTCAAACCTGTCAAACAGGCTCTCCGGCGTTTTTCCGAACCTAAGAGACAGGCTATGGGAGAGGAGCTAGCAAAGCTATTAGAGGCCGGATTCATCAGAGATATAAAACATCCGGACTGGCTAGCAAACCTGGTGATGGTACCAAAGAAGGACAAATCCTGGCGCCTGTGTGTTGATTTTAAAGACCATAACAAGGCTTTCCCAAAGGATCCCTTCCCCCTCCCCCGCATCGATCAAATTATCGATGCAACCGCAGGACACGATTCGTTGTGTTTCCTCGACGCATATTCTGGCTACCATCAAATCAAGATGGCAGAACCAGACCAAGCCGCAACGGCATTTATCACACCATACGGGCCATTCTGCTTCAACACGATGCCCTTCGGGCTCAAAAACGCCGGCGGAACATATCAGCGCATGATTCAGACATGTTTGGCAAGCCAGATCGGTAAAACAGTGGAGGCATACGTAGATGATGTGGTCGTCAAAACAAGACATGTTGAATCTCTAGTAGACGACTTGAGGCTCACATTTGATAATCTCCGAACATACGACATCAAGCTCAATCCGGAAAAATGCGTTTTCGGCGTTCCAGTCGGAAAGCTCTTGGGCTTCATTGTATCCAGCAGAGGAATTGAAGCAAATCCAGCCAAGATCCGAGCTCTGTCACAACTAGATATCCCAAAGGACCTCAAACAAATACAAAAGTTAACCGGATGCGTGGCGGCTCTAAGCCGCTTTATCTCCCGCTTGGGAGAAAAGGCCCTCCCCCTTTACCGTCTTCTTCGGTGCACCGAACACTTCAAATGGACGGACGCAGCCACGGCCGGACTCGACGAAATAAAAGCCATACTGGCAACAAACCCAGTCCTGGCCGCGCCAAACACCGGCGAACCAATGCTATTGTACATCACAACAACACATCAGGTTGTAAGCGCAGTGCTCGTCGTCGAACGAGAAGCGGACGAACACAAATTCCCCCTTCAAAGGCCGGTCTATTACGTGTCCACTGTCCTCACTCCCTGCAAATCACGGTACCCGCATTATCAAAAGATTGCGTACGCGGTATTCATGGCATCCCGGAAGCTACGACACTACTTTCAAGAGTGTTCAATAACAGTAGCCTCGGAAGTACCACTTAACGACATTATAAACAACCGTGATGCAACAGGCTGGATTGCCAAATGGGCCATTGACCTCCTCCCATTCGACATAACTTATAATCCACGATGAGCCATCAAGTCACAAGTTTTGGCCGACTTCGTCGTAGAATGGACGGAGGCCGAACTCCCTAGAGAGTACGGCACATATTCAAATTGGATCATGCATTTCGACGGCTCCAAAATGTTGGCTGGACTGGGGGCTGGCGTCGTTTTGACGTCCCCCATAGGAGACACAGTTCAATAGGTACTACAGATTCTGTACACGGACTCCAATAATGCAGCGGAATATGAGGCCCTTCTACATGGTCTCTGGATGGCAGTATCCATGGGCATCCAACGCCTAGAGGCGCGCCGGGACTCGAACCTCGCAATCTCCCAAATAAATGGAGACTTCGATGCCAAGTATCCGAAAATGGCAGCTTAATGAAACGCTGTCCTAAAAATGTCAGCTCGGTTTGAGGGACTTGAATTTCACCATATAGCCCGGGAAAATAATCAGGCGGCAGACGTCCTGGCACGCATCGGCGCAAAACGCGATGTAGTCCCCCCCAACATCTTCTTGGAAAGGCTTTTCAAGCCATCCGTGGCATGGGAAGGGGAGCCAAACAATAACAGCCCAGACCCAACCGCACTGCCCGACACCGAACATTCTGACACAATCGGAGGCTCTGACATTGAAATAACACCCTCAGCCCATGTAATAATGGCCGTCATCGCCCCGTGGATAGAACCATTCCTTGCCTACCTTACTAGGCAGGAACTCCCCGAGGACCAAAATGAGGCACGCTGCATAGTGCGGCGATCCAAAGCCTACAAAGTCCATGAAGGAGAGCTTTACAAGAAAAGCACTACCGGAGTCCTTCAAAGGTGCATCTCCGAAGAGGAAGGGTGGAACCTCCTGACTGAAATTCATGCCGGACTCGGTGGTCATCACGCTGCAGCTCGGTCCCTAGTAAGCAAGGCCTTCCGTACAGGCTTTTATTGGCCGACGGCCCGGGCAGACGCCCAGGACTTAGTCCAAAAATGCACCGGTTGCCAGCTCTTTGCAAACCAAAGCCATATGCCACCTACTGCCCTCCAAACCATCCCCATCACTTGGCCTTTCGCAGTCTGGGGGCTTGACATGGTTGGACCCTTAAAGGCGGAACCCACAAACACAAATACTTACTGGTCATGGTGGATAAGTTCACCAAATGGATAGAAGCCAAGCCTGTTAAGACGGCCGAATCCGGACCTGTGATAGACTTTATATCCGGGGTTGTACACCATTACGACGTCCCCCACAGCATCATCACTGATAATGGCACGAACTTCACGGCCGACGAGGTAAAACTCTGGTGCAAAAACATGGGCATCAAGCTCGATTATGCTTCCGTCTATCATCCACAAACTAACGGCCAGATCAAACATGCAAATGGTCTTATCATGAGCGGCATTAAACCCAGATTAGTGCGGTCCCTCACGGAATCCAACACGCACTGGGTAGAGGAGCTCGACTCCGTACTCTGGGGGCTGCGGACCACGCCGAACCGCACCACCGGATACACACCATTTTTTATGGTGTACGGTGCAGAGGCAGTTTTGCCTTGCGACATAATTCATGACTCACCTCGGGTGCGCATGTACGAAGAAAGAGAAGCCGAGCTCGATCGGCAGGACAGTTTGGACGCATTGGAGGAAGCGCGTGACATGGCAAAAGCCCGTTCCGCATTCTATCAACAGCAGGCTCGACGATACCAAAGCAGAGAAGTACGGGCCAAAAATTACAATGTTGGCGAATTAGTTCTACGCCTGCCGGACAAGAAAAAGGACAAACTCAAGCCCAAGTGGGAAGGTCCCTTCATAATTGACCAAGTTCTGACTGGTGGAGCATACCGCCTGCGAAATGCATCGGATAACCGACTCGAGCCGAACCCATGGAACGCAGCCCGTCTCCGAAGATTTTATGCCTAGCGCCGGACTCAGTGTTTGTCTCCTTCCTCTATCCATTTTTCATATACTTTCTGTCTTACATTCCTCTTCTTCTCTCTCAATCTCTTATAGCCTTTAAAAGCTCATAAAGTGACGCGCTATCCGCGCTCATCAGACCTGGGGGCTTCTTTAAACAGAAGCTTATTTATACGGGCTTCATGCCCCACACATGTGTCACACTTCCGCATGTACCTTTTATTCACCATTATATGCATCGATATGACTTAAGTTTTGGCCAAGCTGGGTTGCCTGGCTCCTGTGCTTACCCCTACGTTCCCGATTGTTTGGCTAGGTGGTAAAGGGAGCACCTCTGCGATTGTTACTGCCGGGTCAGCCGGACGTGTACCTTAGACTGGGTGAAGCCGAAAGCTAGCGTTCTTAAGGGAATATTCGGTCGGTGAACTAAAGATGATCTTTTTTATTTTATCTATATGCCCCCAAATGTTTTTCCTACGTTTCTTTTCGCAGCATGGACATGCACTTTAGGGCATGCCTCCCAGGGAAAGGAACCCCTAACGGAACTATTCTCCTTGGAAGATGTTTCTTATAAACCATGTAATATAACATAACTAGTCGGGTACTTGTCTGATAACGACATAATGACCCCTACGCCTGGTCTCCACGCATTCCCCGGTTCCTATATAACCGCATGGGAATTCGGACACACTCCGGACCGTCAGGCCCCGAGGTTGAAGCGAAAAGGTCGGCCATGACAAATGATCTACAATCCGGCTAGAAGGCATTATAAATGTCAATTCGATTACATAGTCATTTTGACTGACTGTACTCCTCTTCAATACCATCTAACAGGCTGTCCAATTTACAGTCCTGCTGTGAATACTTTGCGGCTAACTCTACTTGGCCGTATACTAAGCTCACAGGGATCTCCTTCCCATCGGGCCCTACAGGTCCAACCTCGGCCATATAGGGAGAGGGAGGAGGGTGCGCCCCCTCTAGGGTTCCCACCCCTAGGGGGCGGCAGCCCTAGATGGGAAAGGGGAGGCGGCCAAGAGGGGAGAGGAGAGGGAGGCGCACCAATATGGGCCCTAAGGCCCATATCCCCTTAGGGTTTGCCCCCTTTCCACCTCTTAGGCACCTTGGGCCCTTGTGGGGGGCGCACCAGCCCACCTGGGGCTGGTCCCCTCCCACACTTAGCCCACGCAAGCCTCCGGGGTTGGTGGCCCCACTTGGTGGACCCCCGGGACCCTCCCGGTGGTCCCGGTACGTTACCGATAAACCCCGAAACTCTTCCGGTGACCAAAACAGGACTTCCCATATATAAATCTTTACCTCCGGACCATTCCGAAACTCCTCGTGACGTCCGGGATCTCATCCGGGACTCCGAACAACATTCGGTAACCACTTACAAACTTCCTTTATAACCCTAGCATCATCGAACCTTAAGTGTGTAGACCCTACGGGTTCGGGAGACATGCAGACATGACCGAGACGTTCTCCGGTCAATAACCAACAGCGGGATCTGGATACCCATGTTGGCTCCCACATGTTCCACGATGATCTCATCGGATGAACCACGATGTCAAGGACTTAATCAATCCCGTATACAATTCCCTTTGTCTATCGGTACGACACTTGCCCGAGATTCGATCGTCGGTATCCCGATACCTTGTTCAATCTCGTTACCGGCAAGTCTCTTTACTCGTTCCGTAACACATCATCCTGTGATCAACTCCTTGATCACATTGTGCACATTATGATGATGTCCTACCGAGTGGGCCCAGAGATACCTCTTCGTCACACAGAGTGACAAATCCCAGTCTCGATTCGTGCCAACCCAACAGACACTTTCGGAGATACCCGTAGTGCACCTTTATAGTCACCCAGTTACGTTGTGACGTTTGGTACACCCAAAGCACTCCTACGGTATCCGGGAGTTGCACAATCTCATGGTCTAAGGAAATGATACTTGACATTAGAAAAGCTTTAGCATACGAACTACACGATCTATGAGCTATGCTTAGGATTGGGTCTTGTCCATCACATCATTCTCCTAATGATGTGATCCCGTTATCAACGACATCCTATGTCCATGGTCAGGAAACCGTAACCATCTATTGATCAACGAGCTAGTCAACTAGAGGCTTACTAGGGACATGGTGTTGTCTATGTATCCACACATGTATCTGAGTTTCCTATCAATACAATTCTAGCATGGATAATAAATGATTATCATGAACAAGGAAATATAATAATAATCAATTTATTATTGCCTCTAGGGCATATTTCCAACACCCCCCCCCAACGCTCATTATTCATCCAATCGATCGGCTTCAGTTAGCAGCAGTGGCGAAGGAATCACTCGATCGGGTTCAGTTAACAGCCATCGATCGATCGCTCGGGTTCAGTAACGCGTAGCCTGCAGTGGAATCGCTCGGGTTTAGTTAGAGCCCAACGCCTCGCTCGGGTTCAGTTAGAGCCAACGCCTCGCACACACACGCATACGTGTACGAGAGAAACGCGCATCTCTCGGCCGCCAACCTCCCACCGTAACCGGGAACTCCCCAAAATTTTCCTCCCCCTCGCTTCTACCATGGTTTTTTCCATCATGGACGGCCCAAAGAATGTCATGCAGCTGCGTCTCCGGCCCGCCCAGGACAAATAGCCCATTTTCTGTCATGATTATTTGTCATAGAAGTAGGAGCCCACCACAGCTATGATGATACCGGGTTTTGTCACAATTATCGTCATAGAAGTGTCATATGTATGACAGAAATAAATTTTGTTCGGCCCAAAATGTCACGGATGTGTCTTTTTTGTAGTGTATACTTGTGGTTCATCAATAACCTGACACAGGTAGTAAAGGTAAATTTCTCTCTATAGATATGATAAAGCTGAAATCCCTCCTGCTAAGTTTGCTAGCCAATGTTTGGATGAATTTGATAACTTTATGGTTAAGCAAGAAGATTTTAATGCTTATGTGGGTAGAAAATTGAAACATAATGCTTACATGATTGAACACTTGAGTGATTATATGGCTAGTGTTAAAGGTGAACTTAAACTTATTAGTAAACATGCTTCTATGGTTACCACTCAAGTAGAACAAGTACTTAAAGCTCAGAATGATTTGCTCAATGAATTGAATAGTAAAAATAATGACTTTGATGTTAGAGTTGCAACTAGAGGAGGTAAAGTGACTCGGGAACCTTCGTATCCTGAGGGCCACCCTAAGAGAATTGAGCAAGATTCTCGGAGAACTAATATTGATGCACCTAGTCCTTCTAAAAGGAAGAAAAAGAAAAATGATAGGACTTTGCATGCTTCTAGTGAACCTGTTGTTGACACACCTGAGAATCCCAATGATATTTCTATCTCTGATGCTGAAACACAATATGGTAATGAACATGAACCTAGTGATAATGTTAATACTTAATAATGATGTTCATATTGATGCTCAACCTAGCAATAATAATGATGTAGAGATTGAACCTGCTGTTGATCTTGATAACCCACAATCGAAGAATCAACGTTATGATAAGAGAGACTTTGTTGCTAGGAAGCACGGTAAAGAAAGAGAACCATGGGTTCAGAAACCCATGCCTTTTCCTCCTAAACCATCCAAGAAAAAGGATGATGAGGATTTTGAGCGCTTTGCTGAAATGATTAGACCTATCTTTTTGCGTATGCGTTTGACTGATATGCTTAAAATGAATCCTTATGCTAAGTGCATGAAGAAAATAGTTACTAGTAAGAGAAAGATATCGGAAGCTGAAATTTCCACCATGCTTGCTAATTATACTTTTAAGGGTGCAATACCAAAGAAACTTGGAGATCCAGGAGTACCAACTATACCATGCTCCATTAAAAGAAACTATGTTAAAACTGCTTTACGTGATCTTGGAGCCGGTGTTAGTGTTATGCCTCTCTCTTTATATCGTAGACTTGATTTGAATAAGTTGACACCTACTGAAATATCTTTGCAAATGGCTGACAAATCAACTGCTGCACATGTCGGTTTTTGTGAGGATGTGCCTATTGTGGTTGCAAACGTTGCTATTTTAACGGACTTTGTTATTCTTGATATTCCTGAGGACGATAGTATGTATAATATTCTTGGAAGACCCTTTTTGAATACTGCAGGGGCTGTTATTGATTGCACCAAAGGAAATGTCACTTTTCATGTTAATGGTAATGAGCATACGGTACACTTTCCGAGGAAACAACCTCAAGTCCAAAGTATTAATTCTATTGGAAAAATTTCAACAATCACTATTGGAGGTTTTGAATTTCCTCTCTCTACTGTCAAAAAGAAGTATGACATTCTTATTGTTGGGGACATGCATATCCCCGTTGAGGTAACCTAGTGTTATTCGAAATTTCTCCAGTTTCATGTTACTCGAAATGAGTTTGTTAACAAGACCTGATCAACCTTGTTAGTGCATTCCTTTTGATCATCATGAGATGGATGAAGTTAGAAGGCACAACTCTATGTACCCTATTTTTACTTTATGTTATTTATATTAAATAA
Source organism: Triticum urartu (assembly GCF_056163025.1). NCBI lineage: Eukaryota > Viridiplantae > Streptophyta > Magnoliopsida > Poales > Poaceae > Triticum > Triticum urartu. The sequence continues at coordinate 66,255,076 of NC_141874.1, forward strand.
AGCAAAAATAGTATTTTTCCTGTCAGTTTTCTGAATTATTCATGCAAAAAATACCCCAAAAATAAAAGTTCTCCAAATGCCCTGAAAATTAAATATGATTTTTTTCTAGAATATTTGAGAATATCTAGCACTGAGAACACAACAGGGGGAGCAAGCACCTGTCCACGAGCATCCAGGGCGCGCCCCCTACCTCGTGGGCCCATGGTGGCTCCCCTCCACTTATTCCAGCTACCACACACTCCTTCTTCCTCCCAAAAACATCACTAGCGAGCTCAAACCCGAGTCCAAGCTCATCTTGCTGCCATTTTCGATCTTCTTGCTCAAAGCTCCATTCACAAAACTGCTTTGGGGGATTGTTCTTTGGTATGTGACTCCTCCAATGGTCCAATTAGTTTTTGTTCTAATGCTTTATTCATTGCAAATTTTTGCTGCTTAGGTGACCCTGTTCTTGAGCTTGCATGTCAAATTTATATGGTCAAAAGTAGTTTTAATGCATGATATATCCTCTAGGCACTTGTAGGAGTAGTTGCTATCAATATTGTTGAGTTTGGTTCACTTTTATTTTGAAGTTACTAAAAATATCAGAAATTTTCAGAAAAAGATGAAGAGATTTTTTTAGGGGCTCATCGAGCCGAAGCTCGAAGGATAAACAAAGTGAAGAGAACAAGAAGCCCAAGTATAATCTCCCTCGCACCGCGGAGGTTCGGCCGTGTGAATGGCCTTGTGACGATTTCTTGAGAGCAGCCGGGATTTATGATGATTTCTATGAATTGGCTGAGAATGCAGGCCTCACCGCCTTCCTCCACGACCAACGTGAATAGTATCTCTTACTCACCAATATCTTTCTGCAAAACTTTCATTTCCATGCTAGGAGCTCACCACCTACGGTGGAATTTTATTTATACGATGAGCATAAGGAGATGTCACTTCGTGATTTTTGTCGGGTTTGTTTGATCCCTTTCGAGGGCACTGTATAGGAACCACATCGTGATGATGTGGAAGGGTTTATTGATACAATTGCTGTAGGGGAAACAAGGAAAGTTTCCGATGCAAGAATTACTAGCATACATTTTCTTGTTTTACGTTACTTTGCAATATTTGCTAGTAGATGCTTAATTGGTCGCGGAAACTGTGGCAACCTTAGTGCCCCTGATATTGTTATTTTGTGCCATGCCGTGTTCCGTGATGAAACATTTAGTATGGGCACTATTGTTGCAAAGCGGTTAAATCTTAACCGTACTAAGGGCCCCATCTTGGGAGGTATTTTTGCCTCGCGCCTCGCTGCACATTTTAACATACCTATTAGACATTATGAGAAGGAAGAAAAGGTGTTGCCTCCTGTTTTTCTAGACTATAAGAGTATGGTAGCACATGATTTTATCGTTAAGAATAAGGAAAAGATGCTTAAGTACAAGCTGATATTTGATAAAAATCACCCTGAGACTATTACTTTGCCTGCTCCTTCCTTGTTTGACTTATCTGCAGGCAAGTACCTTGTTCCGCTGGAGGCCATACATGCCTACCGAAACCCCACACCAGCTACAGAGCCAGAGCCGGAACCACAATTTGATCCTCACTGGCAGTCTGTTTATCAGTGGAACCCGGAAGAGATCGCCAACCAGTGGCACCAGGGGGATTCTTCTCAGTACGACCCGAACTATAACTTTGGATATCTGCCAGGCCAGCCGTGGCCATAGACCAACTTAGGCCAAAAGCCTAAGCTTGGGGAAGTACGTATTTCTCACCGACAATACATTAATGTTCACACACTCATGCTAGTTATCGGTGCTCATACTTTTTCACTTTATCATCCATGCTAGTTTATTTTTCTTTTTATCCTTTATTCTTGTGTGTATGATAAACCTTAAGAAAAACAAAAAATAGTTGTGGCTTTTAGTTAGTTTACTTTCCATGCCTGTAGTAGTAGTAATTAAAAAGGAAACGCAAAAAGATTTCTCGTTCTTCTTTTGCTTATTGGGAGGTTTCCCGTGTAAATAGTTTTGTTTCTTTTCTTTGGGGTCGAGAGGAGAAGACCATAATGAAAATGTTGAGTCGCTCTTATATGCATTATTGTTGATCTAACAAAGAGCCCATAGTACCTTGTCTTCTCTCTTGAATTGAATGCTTGTAGATTCCAGCTTAGTCTAATGCACGTGCACTATTATTATTACCCACACTATTCGGCCGTGCAAGTGAAAGGCAATAATGATGATTATATGATGAACTTATTGAGATGAGAAAAGCTGGTATGAACTCGACCTCTCTTGTTTTTGTAAATATGATTAGTTCATCATTCCTGATTTAGCCTATTATGAAAGAAACATGTTTGCAATGACAATTATAGATTGTAGTTGCTTATGCCATGCTTAATTAGCTAGGAGCTTATAATGGTTTACCTTGCGTGCCAACATGCTATTAAAACGGTTGTGATGTGGTATGATAGGGTGGTATCCTCTTTTGAACAATTCGAGTGGCTTGACTTGGCACATGTTCACGCATGTAGTTGAAACAAAATCAACATAGCCTCTACGATATTTATGTTCATGGTGCATTATATCCTACTCACGCTTGCATTCGGTGTTGATTAATTTTAATGCATGTTCATGACTGTTGTTGCTCTCTAGCTGGTCGCTTCCCAGTCTTTTGCTAGCCTTCACTTGTACTAAGCGGCAATACTGCTTGTGCATCCAATTCCATAAACCCCAAAGTTATTCCATATGAGTCCACCATACCTACCTATATACGGTATCTACCTGTCGTTCCAAGTAAATTTGTATGTACCAAACTCTAAACCTTCAAATAAACATTCTGTTTTGTATGCTCGAATAGCTCATGTATCAACTAGGGCTGTATGTATCTTCCATGCTAGCTAGGCGGGTTATTCTCAAGATGAGTGGACTCCGCTCCTCACTCACGAGAACATGGCTGGTCACCGGGATGCCCAGTCCCATGATTTATGCAAATCAAATCAAAATAATTGCAAACAAAACTCCCCCGGGACTCTTGTTAATAGGAGGCACTCGTTGTTTTGAGCAAGCCATGGTTTGATGCTTGTTGGTGGAGGGGGAGTATAAACTTTACCATTCTGTTTGGGAACCGCCTATAATGTGTGTAGCATGGAAGATATCGAGATCTCTCGGTTGTTATGTTGACAATGAAAGTATACCGCTCAAAATATTATTCATATCTATTTCAAAACTGTGGCACCTCTACAAATCCCTGCTTCCCTCTGCGAAGGGCCTATCTATTTACTTTTATGTTGAGTCATCATCCTCTTATTGAAAAGCACCAGTTGGAGAGCACCGTTGTCATTTGCATCCATTACCGTTAGTTTACATTGAGTATGACTTGACTGGATCTCTTTTACCATGAATTACAATGTCTAGTCAGTCCTTGATCTTTAAAGGTGCTCTGCATTTATGTTTTGTGGTCTCAGAAAGGGCTAGCGAGATACCATATTGTCATATCATATCATGATTATTTTGATAAAGTGTTGTCATCCGAGATTTATTATTATTGCTCGCTAGTTGATTATGTCATTGATATGAGTAAACATGAGACCTAAGTTTTATTGTGAATATGGTTAGTTCATAATCTTTGCTGAAAACCTGAATGTTGGCTTTACATATTTACAACAACAAGAGCAAACAGAGTTTGTAAAAGTTTTTCTTTATCACTTTCAGTTTATCAACTGAATTGCTTGAGGACAAGCAAAGGTTTAAGCTTGGGGGAGTTGATACGTCTCCGTCGTATCTACTTTTCCAAACACTTTTGCCCTTGTTTTGGACTCTAACTTGCATGATTTGAATGGAACTAACCCGGACTGATGCTGTTTTCACCAGAATTGCCATGGTGTTATTTTTGTGCAGAAATAAAAGTTCTTGGAATGACCTGAAAATCAACGGAGAATTATTTTGGAATATATAAAAAATACTGGAATAAGAATCCACGTCAGGGGGGCCTCCACCTGTCCACGAGGGTGGGGGCGCGCCCCCTGCCTTGTGGGCCCCCTAATGCTTCACCGACCTCAACCTTGACTCCATATATTCACTTCCGGGGAGAAAAAATCAGGGAGAAGGATTCATCGCGTTTTACGATATGGAGCCGCCGCCAAGCCCTAAACTCTCTCGGGAGGGCTGATCTGGAGTCCGTTCGGGGCTCCAAAGAGGGGAATCCGTCGCCATCGTCATCATCCACCTTCCTCCATCACCAATTTCATGATGCTCACCGCCGTCCGTGAGTAATTCCATCGTAGGCTTGCTGGACGGTGATGGGTTGGATGAGATTTATCATGTAATCGAGTTAGTTTTGTTAGGGTTTGATCCCTAGTATCCACTATGTTCTGAGATTGATGTTCCTATGACTTTGCTATGCTTAATGCTTATCACTAGGGCCCGAGTGCCATGATTTCAGATCTGAACCTATTATGTTTTCATCAATATATGAGAGTTCTTGATCCTATCTTGCAAGTCTATAGTCACCTACTATGTGTTATGATCTGGCAACCCCGAAGTGACAATAATCGGGACCACTCCCGGTGATGACCGTAGTTTGAGGAGTTCATGTATTCACTATGTGTTAATGCTTTGGTCCGGTACTCTATTAAAAGGAGGCCTTAATATCCCTTAGTTTCCAATAGGACCCCGCTGCCATGGGATGGTAGGAAAAAAGATGTCATGCAAGTTCTTTTCCATAAGCACGTATGACTATATTCGGAATACATGCCTACATTACATTGATGAACTGGATCTAGTTCTATGTCACCCTATGTTATGACTGTTACATGATCGATCGCATCCGGCATAATTCTCCATCACCGATCCATTGCCTACGAGCTTTTCTTATATTGTTCTTCACTTATTTACTTTTCCGCTGCTATTGTTACCATCACTACGAAACCCAAAAAAATTACTTTTGCTACCGTTACTTTTGCCACCGTTACCACTACTATCATATTACTTTGCTACTAAATACCTTGCTGCAGATATTAAGTTTCCAGGTGTGGTTGAATTGACAACTCAGCTGCTAATACTTGAGAATATTCTTTGGCTCCCCTTGTGTCAAATCAATAAATTTTGGTTGAATACTCTACCCTCGAAAACTGTTGTGATCCCCTATACTTGTGGGTTATCAGCCCCTCCTGGGCGGGTCATACCCAGTAGTTATATCCCCAACAGGGTCCGTCTTGAAAAACTTCTTGACTGAGTCCCAATGGTGTCGTGCCCTGAGGATGTCACGCTCCTGCGGGACGGTGAAGTCCGTCAAGGGGTCTGGGATGCCCAGACTTTTGCGTTCCGTGTCCTCCTTGGCCCATATGGACCTCTTCCCGCCGTAACCACGGTGAAAGGATCGATATGGTTGACTATAGGGGGGGTGAATAGGCAACTAACAATTTTTAGCTTTTCTTTAACAATTTAAACTTTGCATCAAAGTAGGTTGTCTAGATATGCAACTAGGTGAGCAACCTATATGATGCAACAAGGATAGGAACACAAGCAAGCAAGAGATATGACACAAATAAGCTTGCACAAGTAAAGGCACGAGATAACCAAGAGTGGAGACGGTGGAGACGAGGATGTGTTACCGAAGTTCCTTCCCTTTAAAGGGGAGTACATCTCCGTTGGAGCGGTGTGGAGGCACAATGCTCCCCAAGAAGCCACTAGGGCCACCGTATTCTCCTCACACCCTCACACAATGCGAGATGTCGTGATTCCACTATTGGTGCCCTTGGAGGCGGCGACCGAACCTTTACAAACAAGGTTGGGGAAATCTCCACAACTCAATAACAAAATCCGCAAGGGATTAGTGGGGGGAATCAAATTTCTCTTGGTGGAAGTGTGGATCGAGGCCTTCTCAACCACTCCCGAGCAAATCAACAAGTTTGATTGGCTAGGGAGTGAGATCGGGCAAAAATGGAGCTTAGAGCAACAATGGAGCTTAGGGTTGGAAGAGATAAGTCAACGGGGAAGAAGGGTACCCCTTATATAGTGAGGGACAAAGATCCAACCGTTATCCACCTACCAGCCCGCGGCCAGCGGTACTACCGCACCAGGCAAGCGGTACTACCATGGGGCCACGCGGTACTACCGCTTGCTGCCAAGCGGTACTACCGCGAGGTCACGCGGTACAACCGTGCAGGCCCGCGGTACTGCCGCTGCACCAGCAATGGCTAGGGCAGACCTGTGGCACAAGTGCTGAGGGCGGTACTTCCGTGGGCGTGGTACTACCGCTCCCCCTTGCGGTACTACCGCAAGGCAGGAATCCCCTAGCCTGGGAAGAGAGAGGATAAGGAAACAACCGTGCCTACTTCCGCTGAAAAATGGAAGAAGCAAAAACCCGACACAGTAATATCGCAGAGGGGCGGTACTACCGCCTGGCAGCTGAGCACGGTACTACCGCGGAGTGAAAGCGGTACTACCGTGGTAGGCGCGGATGTAAAAACTTACATCCGCCCCTACTACCGCGGGGGAGCAGTACTAGCCTGGTGGGCCACGGTAGTGCAGCTCCAGGGGAGCGGTACTACTGTGGGCACCTGCGGTACTACCATGCCGCAGCACGGTACTACCGCTGGTGCCTACGGTACTGCCGCTCACCTGGGAGCAGTACTACCGCAGGCCAACACAGCAGCCAGAAGCAAGGTGACGAGATAAGCAACGGAGGAAGCTCCAAGGTGCAAGAGAAAGGAGGGGACAAGGAAGAAACGTGTACGTGATGATTCCACCCAAACCTTTCTGACGCGGACCCCCTTTTAATAGTACGGCTTTCCTACAACTCAAATCCACCAAAAAGAAACGTATAGAAGACGCCATCTTCAACAGTCTTCGAGGGGCACCCAACCGTCTTGTGCCTAGCGATGAAATGTCTGGGATACTCAAGGCACACGATTAGTCCGCAAACGCGTTGTCATCAATCACCAAAACACCTTAGGGATAAATATGACCTTACAATCTCCCCCTATTTGGTGGATTGATGACAATACGGGATTTGCACAAGGGAAATAATATTAAGGAACCGCAAACCCCTCCTCTCTAGAATATAGACGAGCTCCCCCTAGACGTGTGCCAACTAGATGGGTGCTTTGGACTGCACGGCACACATACTAGGATCAAAGCTACCCCTATATTATAGAGACGAAGCATATCTAGTAATAGGAAGGCTAACACTAGACAAGATAGCACAAACATAAGTTAACTAAGATAGATAGAGTGCATATGTCTTACACCATATGTAGGATAAGTCTCAAAGGCACAAACCAAACAAAGGCAAACGAGGTTCAAACGACAAAGCAAACACACCAAGCACGACACAACGCAAATCCCTACACTCTCTCCCCCTTTGGCATCGAGACGCCAAAAAGGCAGAGAGGACACCTACACTCACGGGGTGGCTCAGGCAGAGAAGTCATCCCACTGCTCCTCGTGCTCCTCATCAGACTCAGCTGCGGGGATGGACTCCTCGATGTCCTGCTCTGAACTGGTCCACTTGTACCCCTGCTTCGCCATCCAGGCAGCCTCTGGCATGATGACATCCTCAGAACCGCCAGAGACATCCTCTCCAAAGAGCCTCATAACCTTCTTGTCACGGCGGCGACTCTCCTTGTCTGCCACGTGAGTCCTGTATTGTCCCTTTGCCTGCATGCAGAAGAGTCTTCATCTTGTCCTTTAACTTCTTGGCCCACGATGGCTCAGAGGAAGGTGTGGTAGACCTAGTAGCACGGTCCTCAGCAACATGCTCTGCACCGGCCTCCTCCTCACCAACAGCCCTCCTAGCAGAAGAAGCCTCAGCACGGGTGGTAGTGTTGGCCCAGTTGGGCTTGACGCGGAGACTGATGGACTCATGCCGAATCCAGTCTGGAGCAAGGAACTCATCACCAGGATACATCTTCTCCCAAGTTGTGGAGAGCAACAGAAACAGGTACGGTCCATAGATAGGTACCTTGCGAGTGAACACCGCAAACCAAAGCTCACACCACATGATGTGTGAGACATCAAGTGGGTGAGTCTAAGATGAACGTGCCTCTGCACATAGGAGCAACATGTCCACTAGATAAGAATGAACCTTGTCCTTGTCGCCAATGTGTGGGAACAGAGTGTTGCGGAAGATGCGATGCATGATATCCAGAAAGGAGTTCAGCACCCAAGTCGACTTGCCATTGGGGAGCACCTTCTCAACAAGGAATGGCTGAAGCAGGTTCTTGTTAGCAGACTCAGAGTTGGCGTGGGGGTGAACACCAACGGGTGTGTGAAGCCCGTCATCAGGAATGTGAAGCAGATCCATGAACTCCTTCCATGTAGCAGACAGCTGACGGCCGTTGGTCATCCAGGTCATCCTCCACTCATCCCCGGGATGAAAGTAAACTGAGGCAAAGAAGTGACAGATAAGCTCAGGGTCATAGTCAAGGTGAAAGGAGATCACAGGCTCAATAGCAAACTGCTCCACCAAGTCCAGAGCCTCTCCAAAATAGTCATGAAACTTGTCCTTCCGCATGTGATTCATTTCTATCCACTTGACATCCACGAAGGTATTCTGCTTGTTCTTGATCACATCCAGATAGATGAGAGCCTGTTGTTTGGTCCAGAACAACTCGGTGCCTCTGAGGACAGCCCGAGGATTCACATAGGGATTGATCTTCCGGCGTTCGACATACTCATTGACTGAAATCTCGTCCATGCCCTTAGCAGGTTCCTTTTGCTTGCTAGCAGTGGTCTTGACATTGCGCTTGGGGGCATTGGAGCCCTCTGGTGCTTCATCTTGGGGATTGCGCAGACGCTTGGAGCCAATGTCATGACTGGGATTGGAACGGCGAGAGCCACCACCTGAGACACAAAGCACAAAACACACACGACAAGCAAGAAGGATCAATGCAAAGACCACAACAAAGCAAAAGAAACATGCAGGAAGCACACAAGATAATTGCCATGAGAGAAATTTGATCCCTACGGTAGTACTGCCAAGTGCTGCGGTACTAAGATTGTAGTACCGCTCTTAGTCGCGGTAGTACCATGTAGGGCCACGGTAGTACCGGGTCTGGGAGCGGTAGTAGGATCTTAGTGCCACAGCTAGCGCGGTAGTACCGCGTCTGATGGGCGGTAGTACCGCATGAGCTGGTGCGGTAGTACCGCACCTGATGGGCGGTAGTACCGCACGAGCGGTAGTACCGCACATGAGACACGATAGTACCGCACCGTGTCAGATCCGAACAAGTTCAAATCTGAGAAAAACCCGCGAAACCGCGGCGGTACTATGGTTGGACAAATCTACCACATGACAATATATCAAGTATGATTCCTACACAACACGACTCTCCTACATCCTACTCTCGCACAGATTTGGCCTAAAATCTCAAGAACAACAAGCATCTCCCCAAAAACCTAGAAGCGAGAGAACAACCAAGAAAAAGAGGGATTTGGGGAAAAACCTTGGTCCATGACAAGAGGAAGTGGTGGAGAACAATCCCATCGGTCGGAATCCGAGGAGAGTGGTCGGAGATGGAGATCTGGCGAGGACCTCCGGCACCGTTCTTGAGCAAGAGAGAGAGAGACGTGGGGAGAGAGACAAGTGAATGGGTATGGGGAGTTGGAACTCCCCTGCCCGAGTCATAACCCCCACGCTCACTCGATGGCGCGGTAGTACCGTGCCTCATCGCGGTAGTACCGCTCGGCGAAAGTACCGCACCTGAGCGGTAGTACCGCGCTCTGGCGCGGTAGTACCGTGCCCTCTCAAGTGGTAGTACCGTGGGCTCAAGAAGATGCACGTTTCAAGCACACGAAAAAGAGGTCTTTGCACAAACACTCCGGGGCAACACGACACCACAAGACCATGCTACACACGAAGGCAGAAAGGCAAACGACAAAATGAAACAACCACGAGACACCACCTCTCCAAAGAGAGGGTGGTGGTCGTGGCCACCTATGTTTGAGTCAATTGGTATGGCACCGTGAAGAATTATCCTTGGGCCCATGACCAAAACTCGTCTTTGAAGCACAAGCACCATCAAACATGGCTAATGTGAAAGACTTGATCAATTTATTCATAATGGGGGAGGAAGAGTTCATTGAGAGAACAACACTCACCCTATGTCCATGCCTACATCTAAACAAGACAACAAGTTGAGTATGGTGGGGTGTGCAAGGGTTCGAGCAACATTGCTCGAATCAATGATATTTAGCTCATGCCTTAACTCGTGAAATCTTGCTTCATCCAAGGGCTTCGTGAAAATATCTGCAAGGTTATCATGAGTGTTGACATAGTTGAGCTCAATCTCTCCTCGCCTAATGTGATACCGGATCTCAATATGCTTCGTCTTCAAGTGTTGCACCGGGTTGAGAGAGATCTTGATGGCACTTTCATTGTCACACCAAAGAGGCACTTTGTCACAAATGACACCGTAATCCTTTAAAGTTTGCCTCATCCATAAGAGTTGTGCACAACAACTACCGGCCGCCACATACTCCGCTTCGGTGGACGAGAGAGACACACAACTTTGCTTTTTGGAAGACCAACTTACCAAAGAGCAGCCAAGGAATTGGCACCCTCCGGAAGTGGACTTCCTATCCACTTTGTCTCCCGCCCAATCGGAATCCGAATACCCTACAAGCTTGAAGTTTGCTCCTCTTGGGTACCATAAGCCAAAGTTTGGGGTATGAGCCAAATATTGAAAGATTCGTTTGACCGCCACATAGTGACTTTCCTTAGGTGCGGCTTGAAACCGTGCACAAATTCCCACACTCAACATGATATCCGGTCTAGATGCACAAAGGTAAAGCAAGGAGCCTATCATGGAACGATATACCTTTTGATCCACCGCTTTACCATTGGGATCTATGTCAAGTTGGCACTTGGTGGGCATTGGAGTGGAAACCGCCTTGACATCACTTAGCTTGAATCTCTTGAGCATGTCTTGAGTGTATTTGGCTTGGTTGATGAAGGTTCCTTCTCTTCTTTGATTCACTTCGAACCCTAGAAAGAACTTCAACTCTCCCATGGAAGACATCTCGAACTTTAAGGTCATGAGAGCGGCAAATTCCTCATTGAAAGCTTTGTTAGGGGAACCAAAGATAATATCATCAACATATAATTGGCACACAAACAACTCCCCTTTGACCTTCTTAGTAAAAAGAGTGGGGTCGATTAGCCCAACTTCAAAACCACGGTCTTGTAACAACTCGGTAAGGTGGTCATACCACGCATGTGGGGCTTGTTTAAGGCCATAGAGTGCCTTATCGAGTTGATACACATGATTGGGAAAGTACGGATCCTCGAACCCGGGGGGTTGCTTGACATAAACCAATTCATTAATGGGACCATTAAGAAAAGCACTCTTCACATCCATTTGTTGTAACTTAAAGTTATGATGAGAAGCATATGCAATCAACATGCGAATGGATTCAAGACAAGCAACGGGAGCAAAGGTTTCACCGTAGTCGATACCCTCGACTTGGGAGTAGCCTTGTGCTACCAAACGAGCCTTGTTGCGAATGATAATCCCATGGACATCTTGCTTGTTCTTAAATATCCACTTTGTTCCAATGACATTGTGGTTCCCCGTCGGTCTTGGCACCAACCTCCACACTTTGTTGCGCTCGAAGTTGTTGAGTTCTTCATGCATGGCATTGAGCCAATCCGGATCTTCAAGCGCCTCATAGACCTTGTGGGGTTCGACACAAGAGACAAACGCGTGATGCTCACAATAGTTTGCTAATTGTCTACGAGTGCTTATCCCCTTTCTTAAGCTTCCAAGCACATTCATCATGAGATGATCCTTGGTGGAGAGCTTGGAAGAAACCTTGGCGGCACGACGCTCCAATTCCTCCTCGGGGGTGAGACGAGGAGTAGTCACTTGATCATCTTGAGCGTCGTCTTGAGCTTGTTCTTGTTCTTGAACTTGCTCGGAGGAGAGAACTTGACCTTGGGCATCACTTGATGTGTCAACACCGTCTTGAGCATGATCTTCCCTTGGTCATGTTCTTGAGGATGAGGGCCTTCATGTTGTTCTTCGGAAGCGTGTGGGCCTTGGGTTTGTGATGGCTCCACTTGAGTGGAGCATTGTCCTTCTCCTTCGGCCACAAGGGGTTCCTCAATGGGTAGGATAAAGCCAACACCCATTCTTCTTATGGCTTGAGGAGGAATTTCATCACCTACATCACAAGTGCCACTTTGCTCCACTTGGGAGCCGTTATTCTCATCAAACTCCACGTTACACGTCTCCTCAATAAGTCCCGTGGATTTATTGAGGACACGGTAAGCATGAGAGTTTCTAGCATAACCAACAAATATGCCCTCATAAGCTCTAGCCTCAAATTTAGACAACCGAACACCTTTCTTGAGAATGAAACACTTACACCCGAACACCCGAAAGTACTTGAGGTTGGGCTTGTTACCGGTGAGTATCTCATATGGAGTCTTGTTCAAGCCCTTGCAGAGGTAGAGCCGATTGGATGCATGACACGCGGTGTTGATGGCTTCGGCCCAAAAGTTGTATGGAGACTTGAACTCCGCCATCATGGTCCTTGCCGCATCCATCAACGTCCGGTTCTTCCTCTCCGCAACACCATTTTGTTGAGGGGTGTAAGGTGCGGAATATTGATGCTTGATCCCCTCATCACCAAGAAACTCATCCAAGATGTAGTTCTTAAACTCGGTGCCGTTGTCACTTCTTATTGTCAAGATATTTGCATTGTGTTGACGTTGTGCTTCATTTGCAAAGTCAATGACTGTTTGTTGGGTCTCGCTCTTCCTCTTTAAGAAATACACCCAAGTGTATCTTGAGTAGTCATCCACAATCACCAAGCAATACCTTCCTACCCCCAAGACTATCGAAGGATGGAGGCCCAAAGAGATCCAAGTGAAGGAGTTCCAAAGGCCTCTTTGAGTAAATGATAGTCGTGGGAGGGTGAGCCTTCTCATGTAGCTTTCCTTCTATACAAGCACTGCAAGCACGATCTTTAGCAAAACTAACATTCATTAGTCCACGGACATGGTCCCCCTTGAGAAGACTTTGCAAAGATCTCATATTGACATGGGCTAAACGGCGATGCCAAAGCCATCCCACATCAACTTTAGCCATTAGGCATGTCGCGGTCTTAGTGGGTCGCTCCGAAAAGTTAATCACATATAGACCGTTCTCGACATGCCCAACAAAGGCTACTTTAAGAGTCTTGCTCCATAAGAGGGCCACGGTATCGATATCAAAGAAAGTGGCAAAGCCCATGATTGCAAGTTGACGAACGGAAAGTAAATTGTATGCAAGGGACTCAACAAGCATGACCTTCTCGATCATGAGATCATGAGAAATGACTACCTTGCCAAGTCCCAATACCTTAGAAGATGAGGCATCACCCCACTCGACATTGGTGGGCATAGATGGAATCTTGTGCACGTCCACCACCAAGTCCTTGCTTCCGGTCATATGATTTGTAGCTCCACTATCGAGCAACCATGATCCCCCACCGGAAGCAAACACCTACAAGAGATCAATGCTTGGTTTTAGGTACCCATTTTGTAATGGGTCCTTTGATGTTAGTAACAAGGGTCTTTGAACCCAAATAGACCATTCAATGTACTCATGAGGGGAACCAACAAATTTGTCATGGAGATGCCCATCACTAGCATGACATAACATATAAGAAGGATTAAAGTCGCCGGCTTTGATGGGAGGAGTGGCATTGTCCTTTTTGACACTGCCACCCTTCTCATTGTTCTTCTTCTCCTTGGAAGCACTCTCTCCCTCCTTCACAAAGGTTTGCATGAGAGGAGGAGGTTGTTTGGTCTTGTCATTCTTCTTCTTGTTCTTGGACTCGGGCACGTACCCAATCCCTTCCTTAGCCACAACTCCCTTTTGGTTGGACAAGAGGTCGTTGAGGTTCTTCTTGCCTTGTATGCAAGACGCAAGACCCTTCTCAAGTTGCACCTTTAGCTTAGCGTTCTCCTCAACAAGATGCACATGCTCACAACACGGGTTAGTAGCATTTGCATTATCAATTAACATCATACGAGGAAAAGTGGCTTTTTCCTTGGTTAGCTTCACTTGAAGTTGATCATGAGACTCTTTAAGGCTAGTATGAGCACCCTTCAAGACCTTGTGAGCCTTGTCAAGTAGATCAAACTCCTCTTTGAGTCTAGCAAGATCAACCTCAAGTTCAGCCTTCTCGGATTTTAGCACACGAGAAACAATGAGAACATGATCAAAATCTTTCTTTAACTTAGCATGATCAGCGTTGTGTGACTCCTAAAGAGCCAAACGAAGACCACGCTCTTCCTCAAGAGCATTTGAAAGATCCAAGATCTCATTGGCATAGTCACGACTATGCCCTTCCATCTTAGAGATGGTATCTTCGTGAGCCTCGATCATGTCATTGGCTTCACCAAGTTGTTCCAAGAGAGCAACAAAGTACTTCTTGGATTTACCCTTAAGTTTGCCCATAAAGGCATCAAACTCATTCACCTCCACATTATCTCCCTCATGTTCATCAATGCTATCCGTCGAAGAAGGATGATTAATGATGGTAGTTTTGATGTTGGAGGTTACCTTGTTGGTGTCTTTAGCCATGAGGCACTTGGCGGTGATGCTCTCATTGGGTGAGTCGAAGAGAGACACCCGTGGAGTCGTCGCAATGGCAACAGAGGCCATGGAAACCGACTCACCATATTCATCATCGTCATCATCCTCATTGTACTCTTCTTGTACCACCAATGCCTTGGGGGAAGTCTTCTTGGTGAAGTTGCTCTTGTTGGGGAACGACTTGGCCTTGTCCTTTCGGATGAGTTTGCCACCATTGTCTTCCCTCTTCTCATACGGGCACTCCGCAACAAAATGACTCACATTGCCACAATTGTAGCAAGTCCTTACACGTTGCTTGCTCTTCGTGCCACTTGAGTTGTTTTTGTTAAAGTTTGGCCTTGAGTTTTTCTTGCTCCAAAATTGCCTTGAAGCAAGTGCCATGTGTTCATGATATGCATACTTAGTATCTTAGGGGTTGCTCTCCTCTTCTTCCTCTTCCTCTTCTTCAACGCAGAGCTTGGCCTTCAATGCAAGGTTGGGCTTCTTTGCCCTTTGAGAACGAAGCACCGCATTGTCGGCGGTCTTGTCCAAAATGTTCATGGCCACAAACTCATCCAACACTTCGCTTGAGGTCAAAGTGTGGAAGTCCGGCCTTTGACGAATGACGGAGGACATGGCCTTGTGGTAGGGCATCATTGCCTTGAGGAATTTGCGCTTGATCCAATTGTCATCCGTGTCCTTGCTCCCGTGATCTCGAAGTGAGACCGCGAGTTTGGTTACTCTCCGATAAAGCTCACGAGGTTCTTCATCTTCTTTCATTGCAAACTCATCGGCCTCATCTTGCACCACTTCATAGTTGGAGCGTTGAATGCTTGAGCTTCCCCGGTAGAGTGAGACAACACAAAGCCATGCATCTTTGGCCAAGGCGAAGGGCCGAAGATGAGGTAGATCTTCGGGTGGAATTGCATCTTGAATGATGAAGAGAGCATTCTCATTGAATTGATTATCCGCAGATTCTCGAGGAGTGAAGTTGCTTGGATCATGCGGATAGAAACCTTCTTCAATGATTCTCCAAAGATTAGTGTTCACATGATTCAAATGACGTTTAAAGCGGTAAACCCAAGAATCAAAGTCCTCATTTTTCACAATCTTAGGGGGAGGACCGGCATGATTCAAATGAGTGGAAGGAACCGGTCCACCATAAACAAGTGGTGGTTCCACATGAGCAAAGATGTCGGTGCCATTCTTACCACTAGAAGAAGGAGACTTTTCGCTACTAGCTTCCCCCTTATTGGAGGTAGCATCCGTCACCTTGTCGGTGGGATTACCCACTTTCAACGGTGCGGTGGATAGTTTAAGCCCTTCAAGG
Organism: Triticum urartu; assembly: GCF_056163025.1. NCBI lineage: Eukaryota > Viridiplantae > Streptophyta > Magnoliopsida > Poales > Poaceae > Triticum > Triticum urartu. The sequence goes on from NC_141874.1 coordinate 66,270,945, forward strand.
AATTTAGTAAACATGCTTTCAACCTCGATCGTCATGGAGGTTTTCAATGTCTCCAAGGCCACATTGAACTCCTCACGAGAGACCGAGGTTTCCCCATCGCCCGTAGACGAGATCGGATTCACACCGGAGTGTTCCTCCACACCGTCTACAGTATCAACCATACTCTTCGGACGGTAAAGTCCTTAATAAAGAGACGAGGCTCTGATACCAATTGAAAGGATCGATATGGTTGACTAGAGGGGGAGTGAATAGGCAACTAACAATTTTTAGCTTTTCTTTAACAATTTAAACTTTGCATCAAAGTAGGTTGTCTAGATATGCAACTAGGTGAGCAACCTATATGATGCAACAAGGATAGGAACACAAGCAAGCAAGAGATATGACACAAATAAGCTTGCACAAGTAAAGGCACGAGATAACCAAGAGTGGAGACGGTGGAGACGAGGATGTGTTACCGAAGTTCCTTCCCTTTGAAGGGAAGTACGTCTCCGTTGGAGCGGTGTGGAGGCACAATGCTCCCCAAAAAGCCACTAGGGCCACCGTATTCTCCTCACGCCCTCACACAATGCGAGATGCCGTGATTCCACTATTGGTGCCCTTGGAGGCGGCGACCGAACCTTTACAAACAAGGTTGGGGCAATCTCCACAACTCAATTAGAGGCTCCCAACGACACCATGAAGCTTCACCACAATGGACTATGGCTCCGCGGTGACCTCAACCGTCTAGGATGCTCAAACACCTAAGAGTAACAAGATCCGCAAGGGATTAGTGGGGGGAATCAAATTTCTCTTGGTGGAAGTGTGGATCGAGGCCTTCTCAACCACTCCCGAGCAAATCAACAAGTTTGATTGGCTAGGGAGTGAGATCGGGGGGAAATGGAGCTTAGAGCAACAATGGAGCTTAGGGTTGGAAGAGATAAGTCAACGGGGAAGAAGGGTACCCCTTATATAGTGAGGGACAAAGATCCAACCGTTATCCACCTACCAGCCCGCGGCCAGCGGTACTACCGCACCAGGCAAGCGGTACTACTGTGGGGCCACGCGGTACTACCGCTTGCTGCCAAGCGGTACTACCGCGAGGTCACGCGGTACAACCGTGCAGGCCCGAGGTACTACCGCTGCACCAGCAACGGCTAGGGCAGACCTGTGGCACAAGTGCTGAGGGCGGTACTTCCGCAGGTGCGGTACTACCGCTCCCCCTTGCGGTACTACCGCAAGGCAGGAATCCCCTAGCCTGGGAAGAGAGAGGATAAGGAAACAACTGTGCCTACTTCCACTGAAAAATGGAAGAAGCAAAAACCCGACACAGTACTACCGCAGAGGGGCAGTACTATCGCCTAGCAGCTGAGCACGGTACTACCGCGGAGTGAAAGCGGTACTACCGTGGTAGGCGCGGATGTAAAAAATTACATCCGCCCCTACTACCGCGGGGGAGCAGTACTAGCCTGGTGGGCCACGGTAGTGCAGCTCTAGGGGAGCGGTACTACCGTGGGCACCTGCGGTACTACCGCGCCGCAGCACGGTACTACCGCTGGTGCCTACGGTACTACTGCTCACCTGGGAGCAGTACTACCGCAGGCCAACACAGCAGCCAGAAGCAAGGTGACGAGATAAGCAACGGAGGAAGCTCCAAGGTGCAAGAGAAAGGAGGGGACAAGGAAGAAACGTGTACGTGATGATTCCACCCAAACCATTCCGACGCAAACCCCCTCTTAATAGTACGACTTTCCTATGACTCAAATCCACCAAAAAGAAACGTAGAAAAGACGCCGTCTTCAATAGTCTTCGAGGGGCACCCAACCGTCTTGTGCCTAGCGATGAAATGTCTGGGATACTCAAGGCACACGATTAGTCCGCAAACGCGTTGTCATCAATCACCAAAACACCTTAGGGATAAATATGCCCTTACACACGGCTTCCGAGGTGGTGGCGCCCCATGTTCCTTTGTTGAAGCCCCTTCATGTACTTAGACTTTTTTTGGCAGCTTCGGCCTCGCAAGTCGCCTTGAATATTTCAAACTACTCTTGCATGATTGTAGGATTATCCTTTACAATCTCAAAGTAGGGTTCCTTTTTGTTGACGGTGCGATGTTTCACCCTTGCTTTCCAGGCGGCCAATGCGTCGCTAAACTTGGTCATGGCGTGTTTGCTTATCTTCTTCATTATCGGGTCCTTATCTGGATTTTCATATTCCTTTTCATACCGGCCCGAGAACAAGAATATCTGGTGCAGCTTCTTTAGGAGGGAGGGCATCATATTATCTATCTTCTTTAGTTTCTCATTGTTGATGGTGGCGATTGTCCGTACGATGCAGCCTATTTGATTGCGGTAGCACGATCGTGCTTCCTCGAGCGATGTTGGCTCAAAAATGTTGTTGTCCATCTCCGTGACCACCAGTCTAGTAGTCATGAGCTGGTTTAGCCACCATGGCCTCTTTGCTTTCGGTTCTATACCGGCTCCGCTAGTATCGGTGCCGGTCTCAGTCTCAGCGCCGGTCTGCATGTCGGTCTAAGTCCCCGATGCGATAGGTGGGCCCAGCAACAACATCCGTTGATCGTCAGCAATGCTCAAAAATTCGTCTGCCGCCAGGTAGACGTTGTCGCAATCACCAGAACCCTGTCTTTCATCGTTGCTAGCCATGTTTCCTACGATTAAATCTAGTCAATTAATCTAGCCTTAATAAAATGAATAATGACATAAAAAGGCCTATGTTAGGACCGTTGACTCCTTCCCGGTGTGGCAAATCCCAGGCACTCGATATGTCCTAGTTTGTACCACAAGTCACGCCGAAATTCATGGAATATTTCGGCATGACCTTTGCTAAAAATTGGACAAATCGAGCACCTAAAATTTGCCAGAACGGAAATGAATCAACATTCCGGCAAAACATAGGCCACTCGGCTTCATTTCCTGCAAACAACAAAAGGCCACTCGGCCACAATCGAACCACTTCTATGTTGCATATAACAAGACCACTTAAGAATATGTACATGAGAAACTACAACAGTAGCTAAAGATGAGCAAACACAATTGAGGAATTTGCATATATCATGACCACTTCAAATTTGCATCTCCTAGTGTTTGACACTTCAAGAAAATCTACACAAATCTCATGCTCTCTCAAACTCAATTCAAAAACCAAATATAGATTATATTTAGTTAACTACTAAACTAAATTTTACTCTAAACTAAACCCTACTACCTTAATTAACATCTAGTTAAACAAACTCAATTCAAAAACTAAACCCTACTGAACTAATTAACATCTACATTATCTACTACATAACATCTATTATTACCCTAACTAAAAAACATCTACTATTAACCCTATTGCCCTAGTTAACCAGTACCACCACTACTACTAATTACCATCTAGTACTACTACTACTAAAAAACATTATCTATGAACCCTACTACTAATTAACATCTACTACTACTGCTAATTAACATGGCGGGAAGAAAATGCAGAGAGAGAGGAGGGGTGGGGGCAGGGGTGGGGGACTTACAGAGAGGGGAGAGATGGTGGCGGGGAGGTGCTCGGCGAAGGAGGCAGGGGCAGGGAGGGCGGGCTTGGGCTCGGGCAGCGGCAGTCCTGGGCGGGCTCGGGCGGCGGTGAGGTCAAGGGCGGCGGCGGTGAGGTCGAGGGCGGCGATAGTGAGGTCGAGGGCGGCCTCGGGCGCCGGCGGTGAGGTTGAGGGCGGCCCCGGGCAGAGACGGTGAGGTTGCGGGTGTCGCCGTCGGCAGGAGACGGCGGCAAAGTGGGGCGACGGTGAATTGGGGAGACGGAGGCGGAGTGGGGCGAGGGATTTGGGGAAGAAGTGGTGGCCGGGTGGAGGGAAACCGCTGGTTAAGTCAAACAAAGCAGTAGAGCGTTACTGAAAACACGCTATAGCTAAGTTAGCTATAGCGCGTTTAACTAAACGCGCTACTGCTATGCCTTTTCTCTTTTTTACCCTTTTTTATTTATTTTTCTTTACATTTTATCTTTTCCTTTTTCCTTTTTCTATTTCTTTCATTTTCATTTACTTTTCTATTGGCTTTTCATTTTATTTTATTTCCATTAGCAGTAGCGCGTTTCTACGTAAACGCGCTGCTACAACAGTATTAGCGGTAGCGCTGTTTCTATAAGACCGCTACTACTATGTGTATCCTATCGGCTTAGTAGTGGGAATTTTAGTAGTAGCGCTTTTATCGCTAGACGTGTTACTGCTATATATGTATCTGTAGCGCTATTATTCAGCATGCGCTACTGCTATGTAGCACTAGCGCGCTTTTTTAACAAGTGCTACTGCTAAAGATCTGTGTATAAGGTTTTTCCTAGTAGTGGGAAATAGGGATTTGTAGAGGTGTCAGAGCTCAAAGCGAAAAACTTAGAGATAAAAACATTTTGGGAGGTGTGTCATTCCCACCAACAAAAATGACTTAGAGTTCCCAACACTTTCCATGCTAGATATATTATAGGTGGTTCCCAAACAAAAATTAAAGTTTATTCCTTTTTCAACCAAACTTTCACTTTCCATGGCTAGTCGTATCCACGGTTGCCCTCCATAACAACATTTTCCAAGGAATTTATTATTTTAAAACATAAAGTAAATTCATTTTTCATTTCGGGACTGGACATCCCTGATACCTTTGCCTTACTCTCGTGCAATGACAAGTGAATAAACACTCATCGTGAGAATAACACATCTAGCATGGAAAAAATTAGCCACCTCTCACCGCTCATCGAGCGAAACGAACACACAAGAGACAAGTTTATTTTGAAAATTAGAGATGACACAAACAAATTTGCTTAGAACGGCAAAATAATACCGCATATAGGTAGATATAGTGGACTCATGTGCAAAACTGGTTTAAAGGTTTTTGGATGCACAAGTAGTGATCATACTTGGTGCAAAATGAAGGCTAGCAAAAGATTGAGAAGCGACCAACAAAGAAATGAATAATCTCATAAGCGAGCATTAAGCATAATTAACACCGAATAATGCATCACAAGTAAGATATAATTTCATTGCATAATTATTGACTTTCGTGCTTGCATAGCGAATCATAAACCTTAACATCAATATTCTTACTAAAGCATAATTACTCATCAACATAACTCACATATCACATCATCATATCTCAAAACTATTACTAATAATCAAGTTTATTTTGTCCAATGATCTTCATTTATTATATCCTTCTTGGATATCTATCACTTTGGGACTAATTTTAATGTGTTGCTTTTGACAAGCTCAAACAAATATAAGTGAAGATCATGAGCATAACATTTCTTTCTCTCAAATTAATTTAAGTGAAGCAAGAGAGAATTTCTTGAAAATTTTACTAACTCTCAAATAAATCTAAGTGAAGCACGAGAGCATTTCTTCAAAATAAATCACACCGTGCTCAAAAAGATATAAGTGAAGCACTAGAGCAAGTCCATAGCTCATGAAAAATTAAGTGAAGCATAGAGAGCAATTCTAACAAGTCATGGCATAATTTTGGCTCTCTCAAATAGGTGTGTCCAACAAGGAATCAAGACTTAAAACACAAAATAAAACAAGCAAAGACTCAAATCATACAAGACGCTCCAAGCAAAACACATAGTATGTGACGAATAAAAATATAGCTTCGAGTAAAATACCGATGGTCGTTAGAAGAAAGAGGGGATGCCACTCGGGGGCATCCCCAAGCTTAGTTGCTTGCTCTCCTTTGGATAAAAGCTTGGGATGTCGGGGCATCCCCAAGCTTAGTTGCTTGCTCTCCTTTGGATAATAGCTTGGGATGTCGGGGCATCCCCATGTTTATGCTCTTCTTACTCCTTATTCCTTCATCCATCATAAGATAACCCAAAACTCGAAAACCTCAATCACACAAAACTCAACAAAAGCCTTCGTGAGATCCGTTAGTACTCCCTCCATTTTTGTATACAAGGCCACAAACTCATATTACAGGTACCAAGGTAGAAATTAATGCCTACTTAAGCCAAAGTTGCAAGCTAGTCTTTTTTTTCTCGCTTGACGTGTTAATTAATGTGCATTTTCTCTTCAACACACAACAAGACAACCCTCTCACTCCTCATTGGTTGATTAATGTGGTACACGAAAACCAACCTTCTCACTCCCACATGCATGCAAGGGATATTAATGTCCTCGGTTGCTAGTACGAGGCGAACCTCATCAATTTTACCTCGATTGATGTTAGTGGCCTTGTATATATGCAAATTGTAATTTTGATAGTGGTCTTGTATACAAAATGGAGGGAGTATAAGAAAACAAATCACTACTATAAGTACTGTAGTAAACCAATTAGTATTTTGTTCTTGCATTATATCTATTATATTCCAACTTTTATTATATCTATTGTATTCCAACTTTTATATGGGCAAAACTCATCAAATAAAACCATAGAGCCATCAAAACAAGCACACAACGCAAACAAAACAGAATCTGTCAAAAACAGAATAGTATGTAGAAATCTAGATGTTTCGAGTACTTCTGTAACTCAAAAAACTCTGACAAATTAGGAAGGCCTGAGAAATTTTTATATTGATCCACTTCAAAAGGAATGGGTATTTTATCACTCTCTGGTTAAAAATGAGAATTATTTTCGTGAGCACAATAGTTTTTGTTTTTTCAGCAAGATCAAACAACTATCACCCAAGAAGATCCTAAAGGCTTTACTTGGCACAAACACTAACTAAAACATAAAAAAACACAACCATAACAGTAGCATAATTCTGTTAACACTCAAAAACGGGAAGCAAAAGGCAAAAATAAATTTTATTCATTGGGTTGCCTCCCAACAAGCGATATAGTTTTACGCCCTTAGCTAGGCATAAAGCAAGGATCTACGTTTTGTCATCATTCTTCTTAATTCCCTTAGAGGTATTTTCATCATGGGGCTTTGTAAAAACAACATAAAACATATTGTCCATGGAAACCTTAGCATTATTAAGTTGCCCATTATCATAACCCCGTTGATTTCCGGCAATAATCCAAGAATAATGTTGGTTAACATTATTAAAAACTTGTTGAATTACATCTAGGATCGGGACTTCCTTTTTAAGATTATCATCAAATATTTTATTATCCCCAAGCAAATGTCTTAAAGCATAATCACTATTGTAAATAATAATGTTGGCATCTATCACGGGCTTTTCACGATTCATACCATAAAAAACAAAGATTTCCCTAGCTTCCCGTATGATATAGTCAAACTCATTCATAAGAACGAGAGAGGCCAACTTTTTAGCCTTAGGATTCTTTATAATAGTGAGCTCAAAAAAAAATCTTTGCAAAGTAGGATGGGTACGGATAAATTTTCTTTCAAGTTTCAGAAGTAGCGCTGAAATAGCATCCGCATAAGATCTAGTAGTTCTAAGTATAAGAGCATCATCAAGACTTAGATTTCCCACACAATTGAAAAATTCTTGGATACGTTCCTTTCCCATAGCATTCTCTTGCCCCAAGATAAAAGTTTTAGCATCCAGATTGCTCGTACGTCCAATCTTAGGAGTTAGGCCATCATCTGTTGGTGCCATACCGAAATCACTCATGGTTGCAAGCAAATGATAGATCTGACTAGAAAACGGTGAACGAAAAAGAGGGGCGAATAAAACGGCAACTTTTTATGAAGTGGGGGAGAGGAAAATGAGAGGCAAATGGCAAATAATGTAAATTGTGAGGAGATGAGATTTGTGATTAGGAACCTGGTATATGTTGAAGATCCTCCCCGACAATGGCGCCAAAAATCCCTTTTGATGTCGCTTGAAGCTGCGTCGGTATTTCCCCAAAGAGGAAAGGATGATGCAGCACAGCGGCGGTAGATATTTCCCTCAGATATGAAACCAAGGTTATTGAACCAGTAGGAGAACCAAGCAACACAACATAAACAACACCTGCACACAAATAAAAACTACTCGCAACCCGACGTGTTAAAGGGGTTGTCAACCCCTTTTGGGTAACGACGCCAGAAATTGGCAAACGGACGTGACAGAGTTGTAAATATTGTTAGATCGAATGCCAAATAAAATAAATTGCAGCAATGTATTTTCGTATTTTTGGTTTAGTAGATCTAAAAATAAAAGGCAAATAAAATAGATCGCGAAGGCAAATAATATAAGAAAGAGACCCGGGGGTCGTAGGTTTCACTAGTGGCTTCTCTCGAGAAAAATAGCAAACAGTGGGTAAACAAATTACTGTTGGGAAATTGATAGAATTTCAAATAATCATGACGATATCCAGGCAATGATCATTACATAGGCATCATGTCCAAGATTAATAGACCGACTCCTGCTTGCATCTACTACTATTACTCCACACATTGACCGCTATCCGGCATACATCTAGTGTATTAAGTTCATGGAGAAACGGAGTAATGCAATAAGAACGATGACATGATGTAGACAAGATCTATCTATGTAGAGATAGACCCCATCGTTTTATCCTTAGTAGTATTGATACATACGTGTCGGTTCCTCTTCTGTCACTGGGATCAAGCACCATAAGATCGAACCCACTACAAAGCACCTCTTCCCATTGCAAGATAAATAGATCAAGTTGATCAAACAAAACCCAAATATCGGAGAAGAAATATGAGGCTATAAGCAATCATGCATATAAGAGATCAAAGAAACTCAAATAACTTTCATGGATAAAAAAATAGAATTGATCATAAACTCAAAGTTCATCCGATCCCAACAAACACACCGCAAAAAAAGTTACATCATATGGATCTCCAAGAGACCATTGTATTGAGAATCAAACGAGAGAGAGGAAGCCATGTAGCTACTAATAACTACGGACCCGAAGGTCTACAAAGAACTACCCACGCATCATCGAAGAGGCGCCAATGGAAGTGGCGAACCCCTCCGTGATGGTGTCTAGATTGGATCTGGTGGTTTTGGACTCTGCGGCGGCTGGAATTGATTTTCGTCGACTCCCCTAGGGTTTCTGGAATATTGGGGTATTTATAGAGCAAAGAGGCGGTCCGGGGGCACCCGAGGAGGGTTGTGCTCTCCTCGGAGCACCCCCCAGGTGCAGCCTTAGCCCATTAGGTTTCTTCTGGTCAACAAAAAATCTACGTAAAGTTTCGTTGCATTTGGACTCCGTTTTGTATTGATTTTCCACGATGTAAAAAAACATGCAAAAAACAGCAACTGTCACTTGGCACTATGTCAATAGGTTAGTAGCAAAATGATATAAAATGACTATAAATGATTATAAAACATCCAAAATTGATAATATAACAACATGGAACAATTAAAAATTATAGATATGTTGGAGACGTATCATCGGGTAGGTCGCATTGTAGAAGATGGGCAAGAGTTGCGCCTGGGCGGTGGTGAGGGTCGCCGCCGCAAGAAGCACAACCACCGTTGCGCGTCGCGCCAGCGCCACCATCTCCCCCTAGAACCCTTGCGAGAGAGATGGAATAAGAGAAATGTGATGCTACTCTCCCGGTCTACCTCTACCACCAGTGGCGGAGCTAACCGAAAATCATTGGGGACAAAATACAAATCATCATTGTTTGGGGGAGCAAATGCTAAAAAACTATATAATCTAAGACCACCTACAAAAATTTCCTTCAAGGCTGGGGGGCATCGCCCCCCCCCCCCCGGCCTCAACATACCTCTGTTGCTCTCTACCTCTCTATGTACTTCCTTCTTGAAGAGGGATCCGTTGGTAGCGTACGCCCGGGCGATACCATTCGTGGTGCTGTTACTAGCGGCGTCGCCGCCGAAGAGCTCTTGGTCCGAATGAAGGAGGATGCGTCGGGCGATCAGGTCACTGAAGAATGCGTTGTCAAACTTGTATGGTCCTTGCAGCTCCAGCGGTGCAAGGTTGTTGTCACCGCCAGTCCAGGGGAAGACGCCGGTGCGGAGCTACGAGGCAAACATCGAGTCTATGCCCATGTCGTTGTATATATATGTATGGAACTTGGAGCACTGGGCGAACCCGACCGTGTGCGCCTCGGACATCGCGGTATGGTCACGAGCGTCGAGGCCCTTGGCTCTGAACGAGCGGAGCATGAGGAGTGATGATAGAGGGCTTGGAAGGTTAATGCTCGGGCTCATCGTGAGAGAGTATCTCCGCCCCAGCATCACCATCCTGTTGCCCCCCCCCCCCCCCCCCCCGAGTTGCACGCCATCAGCTCGTCACCCAACGTTATGGCATTTCTAACCGATCCCCAATAAATAGTGCAGTATCTGGTGAAGTAAACTTCATTTGCATTTTATTTTCAGCTATTGGAACACTTTTCTTTACTTCTTTATTTCATTCAATGACATTTTGATACATTTTAGTGGATAATTCATCAATTCTTCGCTGCGAGAGTAAGATTAAAGAAAACAAGAATCATAATTAGACATTTAGAAAGATATACAACTTTCATAACTGCTCCCACTAGTTGGATTTGAGCTTGCACACTTCTTCTTTTTTTATTCTAAAGAAGTAGACGTTGATTTGTATCTAATCTCATCTCTAGCCTCTATTCTAGCAACGAGTGCATGAGCATCTATCAATTTTCGTGCTATCAATAGATTGATGTAATGTTCTTCCTAATACCAAAAATTGCATCCATCCTACACGCAAATTTGAGCAAACAATGAGGTACCAAAATTGCGCCAAATCCGGTGAACAACCGAATCAAAAGAAGCACATACCCCGTTATTTTTGCACTTTAAGAACACCCATCTGGGATGTTCCAGCATGGTAGAAACTTGGCGCACCACCTACCTCATGCAGTCGTCGCACTTTATGACCAGCAACGGTGAGTCGACGAGCCGTTGGGCCAGCGCTGAGCCCGGGCGACGGCCCGGTGTGTCTCTTTCGGTGAACCACCGACGAGAGAGATTCAAGTGGCTAGTGGTGGAGCCGATACTTGCATGCGGCGTGGAGGCATTGCCGGGGCTGTGCGATCTGGTTCCCGGCAATCCATGGCAATGCGCAATCGCTGGCAGCCGAAAGTGCCTAATTTGGCGGCGCTGCCAGCAGCTGCAAATCCACCGGTTCTGCGCCGACGACGGGATGAGGAGGCATCCAAGTGGTCAAGGACCGCGGCGGAGCCTACGAAGCATCTGCGGCGGCGTGCGGGTGCTGGAAGGGGGTGGCAGGGGCGGTGTCGGCACAGATGCGGCGTGGGAGTGGAGCGGGGGAGGCATTGAAGGAGAGGTGCGGCTTTTACTCAGCCGTCGAGCGGTGGAGAAATATATGGAGGTTCGCCGCGGCTGAGTATAATTTTTACTCCACTAACACTGATTGGGGATCAGCTAGGTGCAGGTTAGAGGAGTAAAACCGATTTTTTACTCCTCTAACCGGTTATAGGGGATCGGTTAGAAATGCCCTTAGTCGAATTCTCGAGAGCATGTCGTAGCCATATACAAGAAAAACTGGGTTGAGCCTTGATACCGGCATACCAGGGTGACAACGTCACGAGCGGCGAGGGCCAGTATGTCGGCGCAGGAGACGGTGGCCTTGCAGGAGGCCTCGACCTAAGTCTTGATGTCGTCCATAATCTCGTAGCTGCGCACCGAGTTCGCGTTTGGCACCGCGTTCTTCTCGACGGTGAAGTTGGTCATGTCATCGAGGAGTACAGAACTGTCGCAGCTCTGCAACACACGCACGCGTCAATGGTCCAACCAGAACGAGAAAGATTTCGAACCGGGTGGATGAGAGGTAACTTGCATTGGTGAAGCAGCCGTGGAAGAAGAGATGGAGAATGGAGGCACCCATGCGCGCCTCCGTCTGCACGGCATGTGCCATGCCATGACGCATGATTGGCTGGAGTGTCGTGCAAGTCGCGTCATAGAAGGTGTGGGAGAGCTATGCCTGGGCAGCGGCGAGGGCCACCGCCGCCGCAAGAAGCACAACCACCGTTCGCGCCAGCGCCACCAGCTCTGTCGAGAACACTTGCGAGAGAAATGGCATAAGAGGAAGGTGCTGCTACTCTGCCAATCTACCTCTAGCTCCCATGGCGGAGCTAGCCCAAAATTACTGAGGGCGAAACATAAATCATCAGTGTTTGGGGGGCCAAGTGCTAAAAACAGAAATCTAATCTAAGCCTTCCTAAAAAAATTCATTGAATTGATCCAAGGCTAGGAGGCACCGCCCCCCCCCCCCCCCCCCCCCCCCCCACCATAGCTCCGCTCGTTGTCTACCTCTCTATGTACTCCCTCCTTCATTCAATTTGGGTACAATGGATTGTTTGCTGGTCGACTCAATTAAAGACGAGGGCGCTTTTCATATTTCTGATCAGGCTACTTTCTCTCTCCACGTCATGCTTGGCGACTTACAGAATAACTTCTTGTCTTTGCGTACATTGTAAACCAGTGGATGAATAAACCAATCAGTTTGATAACAAAGATCAGAACCATAACTCTCTAAAATGTCAGGCACGACTCTAACTTGTAGTGGTTCCATAGCAAAACTGGTGCAGTGCTAAGACAATTCCATTGTCATGGACGATGGAGCAATAAATAGCATAGCATATTAGCAACAGGCCGCTGGATGCAGGCTGATCAGGTATTAGGCTTTTTCCTAACAGGCGTCTTGTTTTATCAAGAAGATTTAATTCACCGACCGGAAGATTGATGCACGGGAGCGCTAAAGATCAATAGGCTTCGATAGGGTCAAATTCTTGCCAAGAGAAAAACTTGGGCTAATACAATACCCCCATGTTATATGTTACAGCTGGGGATATATACTTGTGAGAATTTGGACTTAGAAACTACAGCCAAGCATCCAACCAAGAGCCCAAGAGGTCATACGAGATGACCTGACAGCGACGGTAAAGCACAAATGAACTCACTTTGTACGGGAGGAAAGAATACAGCTGGCCTGGAAGATAATTGTATCTATAGTCCTCGTAGTCGCCGGCGACGTCCAACTTGATCCTGAAACTTGTGTATTGCTTCGATACGATTCCAGTACAAGAAAGCACGTGATCAATATGGCCCATGAGGTTGAAACAACAGTCCTCGCTCTACACACTGCATACAAATCTCGTATTTCTATAGCTGACATGCTCATTTGTCTATGGGCCGAGAAATAAAAAGAAAAAAGTGCGGCAAGAAATAAAAGGAGAACAGCTGCCGCGGGTGGATTCGAACCCGGAAATCACTGGCGGAGCTAGGGAAGAACTTCAGGGGGGGTGATAAAACATGCAAACTAGAGGGGGCCAAATACTAAATTAATCCTCATCTAAACCCTAAAAAAACCTTCACACTTTTTGCTAAGGTTGGGGGGGGGCACAGCCCCCCAAGAACACACATAGCTCCGTCATTGCCGGAAAGCTCGGCCCCATCACTAGGCGAGCTAGCCACCAGGCCAAGTCCGCAATATTGTTTCATATGAGGATGCATCGTTTATTATATGGGTATAGTTGTCTTTAAAAAAAATCATCAATTCAAAAAATGTTCATGATTCAAAAATAAAAGTTAGTGTCTACAAAAAATGTCCATGAATTTTTTCAAAACATTCATAACAATGTTTCGGAATGTTTTTAAAAATATTTCCAAAAAAATCGCTGATTAAAAAAATATTCATGAATTCATAAAATGTTTGTCACAAGCAATAAATATTTATATTTCAAAAGTTGTTCCCCAATTTCAAGAAATTTTCGCCTATGCAAAATAAAACTTGTTGACGAGTTCCAAAAAATATATTGGTCCAACGTTATTGGGAATTTTATGAAACTATGCAAACTTTTCTTTTATATTCTATAAACATTTCAAATTTTCACATATATTATTTTATGTAGTCTTTTCTATAAGAGATCTATTTAGGGTTTTTTTAGTGAAAAGATATCTATTTAGGTTTTTTAGAAAACAAAATCTATTAAGGTAGACATAGTCTTTTCTTTTGGGCTGGACGGGCCTGTATTTTTTGTTTTTCGTGTTCATTTTTCACGGTCTCCTATTTGGCGCGAGCTACCTGGTGCGCGCGCACTCACTATGTACATTTTTTTTGGAATTGCGAATATATTTAATTCATGAACATTTTTTCAAATAAATAAACATTTTTACAAATTGGGGTGAACATTTTTCGAATTTAAAATTTGTTCACCAAACTGAAAAAAAATCTTCACCATAATTATGAAGTTGCGAATATTTTCTAAATTCATGAATATTTTTCTATTCAAGAACATTTTTTCAAATTGCATAAAAATTTTGGAACTCGTCAACAAGTTTTTTTTTTTGCATAGGCGAACATTTCTTGAAATTCAGGAACAACTTTGGAAATTCAGAAACACTTTTTGTTTGTGACAAACATTTTTTGAATTCATGATTTTTTTTGAATCAATGAACATGTTTTAAAAATTTGGAATTATTTTTTAAATTCTCAAACATTGGTTTTAATAAAAAAATCATGGACGTTTTTTGTAGACACAAACTTTTATTTTTGAATCATGAACATTCTTTGAATCGATGAGCGTTTTTTTAACTCGTGACATTTTAAAAATACACGGAATTTTTTAAAAGGCAACGATATGCATATAATAGATAATGCATCCTGATTTTATACAACACCACTGACTTGACCTTTTGGACAGCTCGCACAGTGAGGGCATGTACAATGCCAAGCGCTTGAATAGGCACTTAGGGGAAGGATTTTTAGCTAAGCGTTCGTGTTAGAACCTGCCTCTCCAACGCTAACCACAAAAGGACAGGCGCTACGCTAGTTCAAAATAAAACAGAACGGCGATGAGAAAAGGCCGGGGTGCTCGATGCCTGTTTTTGCACCGGCGCTAACAAAAAGCCAGGATTTGGGTGGGAATCTGATGAAATGGACGGGATTTCTACCCTGGCGCCTGGTACTAGCACCTCCCATTGGAGATGCCCTGATGGGCCAGAGCTTGCCGGTTCGAATCCCCACTACGCCCTTTTTTACAAGATACATACACAATTTGTAGAGTCAGGACTGCTGTTTTAATCTCAGGGACCGTATTGATCACGTATTCTCTTATATCGGGACCGTATTGATCACGTATTCTTTTGTACCGGGACTGTATTTAAGCAATACGCAAGTTCCAAGACCAAGTTAGACGTCGCCAACGACTATGGAGACTATAGATACAATTATCTCCTGGCCTTGCTGCTCACCAACTTCAAGAATAATGCAGTGAACCAGAAAAGTTTATTCTCAAATGCCCCAAGCGGTAGTAGAACATAACCTGGTAGGAACCTCCTGTGATCTCACGAACATATAGCACATGCCCCGGCCGGAAGTATTTGGGTAGCTGAATATACGAACAAGCAAGAAGAGGACTGAGAGAGTGGGTGTAGAAGAGGAAGTGTCTCACGGTAGCGGCGGCGGCGGCGACACTTCCTCTTCTACACCCATGTCACGAATTGGGCCAGACCGTCATCCCTGTAAGTGCCAGCCTATCAGACTGTCTCCAACAAGTCTGCATGCTTAGTAACCGATATATAATTTTTCTCAAAATGAAAAGTAACCGATATATAATCAGGGTGAAATCTATTCATCCAAGTTAAAATTTCAAATTTCAAAAGATCTAAAGATTAATATCATCTCCTCAATGGCTTCGACAAAGTCAAAAGGATAGTCACCATGATTACATGATGATACAACCGGGTGTGGGTGAAACATGCAACTGGAACGAGTGAGTTGCAGAAAACCATTCTACGAATTCCTCCGAGAAAGCATTGATTCCGGGCTTAATCTTTTGCAGAAAATATTGACCCGTCACTTTAGGCACTTTAACCTCGATTATGACATGTGGGTCCCATTTTTTATGACGTGGCATAATAGCCGCAAAGTGACGACATTTGACAGTGCTACAGTGACCACCGACGCGCCTGCTCGATAATAACTGGCCCGAATCGGCACCGGGTCGCCCTCTCTCCTCACTCTCTCACGTCTGGGTTGCCCTCTCTCACTCTCGTGCACATCCTCTCTGTTCTTCTCCCCAGCCACCGCCCCGAAAGCCGGCTGCCGACAGCTGCCCCACCACGCCATGGTGTCGCGAAACCAATGAGGATTCAATCCAGTACGTCACCTCCTCCTGTGATGGCATCATCAAGATAAGTTTGGTAGAGCTAGAGCTAGGGTAGGGCTTCTGAACCGATTCGTAGACATATATAGGATCGCGTTGGACAGCAAAACACGTCCCGGACCACGAGGTCCGCATGATAAGGACAGTTTGGGGTTGCTGCGTTGGAGTTGCCCTAACAAACCATCGATTTCTACCTCGCAAAAAAACAAAACAACGGTCGGTTCCAACAAGTACGTTTTGGCAGTTCGGAGCATTAAACTAACAATCAACTTTGCACAGCAACACTATCAAATTTAACCCGCCGGCACCGGCTTTTGACGCCGTGCCGTGTCATGCCCTCAGCTTTCTGCATGGCCAGATCGAAAGCTAGAAGAAGTGGGGGCCGAGTCATCCGAGGGAGATAGGGACGCGAGGCCTAGTGGAATCGTGTGCTTTGCTCCACGAGGAAATATTCCTGCCGCCTTTGTTTGACAGTCTCTGAAAACTACGGGCTCCGTCAGGATTATCTTTCCATTCTTTCCTTCTCCTCTCCCCGTTGCTAAGCATGTACCGGAACCCTTCCTGTCAAGGACCGGATATTATGGTCTTTGTCTCCGCGGGTTTAATTATTGGATCTGATAAGTGTCATATGTGTGACACAAACACATGATGACTCCAAACTTTTTAATGACAAATTTGCAACTTTCTTTCAGATGGCAAGTTTTAGTTTTAATTTGTTTTTTCTTTTCGGATGACAACTTTAGTTATAAAAATATGATAAAACTGGATTGATTCATGCCACACATGTGACGTTTATCATTTAGATAATTATTTATCAGTTCTCTTAATTACAACCTCTGTGAAGCATTAGCTGTCTTTGTCCCGCTGGATTTGAATGTGACAACGAAACAGCAACGACTTTTTTAGCTAGGCGGTTGTATGGTGGTATGGGCGATGATGGGCTGGTAGTTCATGTCATCGTCCATTTCTTTTGATTTGTATCTCTATATATATGCTTGCTGATATAAGGATAACTTTATGTATACGGTAATACTAACTGACGAACATTCGCTGGGAAGGAATTGTCTTGAAATTGCTCTTGACCGCGAGGAAATTTCCACTATCTTGAAGACAAATACATTTCTTTCTGTCTGTTCTTTGTTAATAGTACAAGTAATTTGTTTTGGCTGAAACCATAACAATGGTGGAGTATATTTTACTAACACTAATCCAATGTATTGACAAGCAAAAATAAGGGAATGAATTGATCGAACATCAGCTATTCACGCATCTCCATTGGGCAGCTTGGCGTATCTGTGTCTGTGGGCTGCCGCCACCTCCTCCTCCTCCTTGCTGTCCCTGCACTCGAAGTAGTACGCCGTGACGGCCGCGACGGAGAACACCTCCACGGCGCCGAGCAGGGCCACGTAGGCGGCGCCGGCGGCCACCCCGGCGCACGGGCTCCGCGGCCAAAGCCTCAGCGCCAGCGTGTACACCGGCGACACCGCGGCGCCGAGCGCGCACGTCGCGACCACGTAGAGCGCCGCCCGCGCGCTCCTCCCCTCCATCAGCCGCCACGCGCGGGACACCGCCGCCGCGCCGTGCCGCCCCGGCTCCGCCACCGAGACCACGACCGCCACCGCGCAGACCACGGTGAGGTAGACGAGGAAGAGCGACGCGAGGAGCACGAGCAGGACGTCGAGGAAGAGGAGCAGCAGCGAGCGCTCCAGGAGGTAGACCGTGGTCAGCGCCAGCGCGACGATGGCGCCCGCGCAGGCCACCTCGAGGACGTACCCGAAGGCCACGGTCGCGACGGGCCCCCACAGGTTGCCCCTCGCGCCGCCCAGGACGGCGGACACGGTCAGCCGCTCGGTGGCGTCGTCGTCATCGGTGCCGGAGGAGAACGCCCTGACGGCGGCGAAGACGGTGGCTATCTTGATGGCGGACCCGACGACGACCGCGGCGAGGACGCACGCGCCAACCTCGAGCAGGAGCCGCCTGAGGTCGCCCCTGAGCGCCCTGACGAGGCCCGGGTACGCGGCGCCGGCCGGGTCGGCGCGGCTGATGGCGCTGGCGTCGACCAGCGCGGCGGCGGCGAGGGGCTGCACGGCGAGGGAGTTGGTGAGGAGGAGCGCCGCGGCGAGGGCCGCGGTGAGCGCGAGCAGCGGCAGGAAGAGCCCGCCGTGGCGCGCCGGGAGGAGGGCGCCGTGCTTGAGGAAGGAGAAGAAGCACGGGGGCGGCGGTCGGGCCGCCATGGCCGGCTCAGGGATTGAGCTGGGCTAGATCTTGATTGGGTGGGTGGGTGGGTGGGTGCGCGGGTGGGGTTGCTCCGTGGCCCCGTGCGCGCGCGGAGGAGCGGAACGGCGAGCTTATAAAGAAAGGATTTTTGACTCTTTTTATGACGGTGGGTGAACGAACGCGTTGTAGTACTACCTTGGAAACTTTGTTTGGTTTATTAGTTGGACTTGGATTAGACCGCTCGGATGTGGTGTGGACGGCTTGCGAATTTTAGCAGGGATCGACGAGACCAAGTGTTGATAAACTCCTACTCTGGTTACCATCGGCAGACCATCTAGATATTCAGGGGCAGACCACAGTTCTATAATTCTATCCTTCTGAAGATGGCACTTGTATTGTCTGACGAGAGGGTGATAGGTGTAGAAACAGAAACACCAAAATCCTTCTGTAACCATGGTAACCACCAAGTCACTTCTGGTCACTCTGTGCATTTGAAAATTGTATCGAAAATAAACCGAACCGAATCGATTTTATGGCTTTTATGGTTTTTGGTTTCGGTATGGTATAAACTTTTCATACCGATTTGAACTTTGGTTTTCATGGTATATACCGAAAAACTGAACGGTTAACCGAATAAATCAAAGTAAAAAAAATAAATTTATACTTCTTGAGATGAACAACCATACAAGTTGTCATTTTTCTTGTACATGAGTCAAATTCAATATTAAGCACGTAAATTTTTCTTGTAACAGTCAATTTTCCCTTTTAAAATGCTAAGCACGTCCATAACCATAAACAAATTCAATATCAATTTGGTATTTTGAGTCATACATTTGCAAATTATTATTACGTCATTTTCAAATTCGCGTCAACTTCGATTTTTATGGTATATACCAAATCATACTGAAATAATTTGGTATATACCGAAACCAAATCGTATTTTAATTACATATATCGTATTTACCGAAGTATTAATACCATACAAACCGCAAACCCGTATAAACCGAACCATGTAAACCGAATAAACCGAACACATAGGGTGAACTTATGGGTCGGAAGAGCCATAGCTCACAACTCGGCCTCAACACTTGAACGGGGAATTGCAGTATGTTTCTTCATCTTTCAGGCAATGAGAGAACCACCAAGAAAAACACGGTAAGCAAAAAGGGATCGGCGATTCGAGGGATCACTAGCCCACATAGCATCTGAATAGACCTGGAGCTGTAACGTGCTAGAACGGGGAAAAGATACGGTTATGCCACTAAGATGTCTTAGAACACGAAGAAAGTGACTACAATGAACTGAAGTGGGAGCAGAAACAAACTGACTCGGAAGACAAGATAGGAGATATCCGGACGAGTGAGAGCAAGATAGAAAAGACTCCCAACAAGATGACGATAACGCGTTGGATCAAACAAGGGCTCACCATTAGAAGCACGAAGGTGAACATTGAGCTCCATAAGAGTCTCAACAGTGCGCTCATCACTAAGAGCCGCATGAGTAAGAAGATCTTGGATATAATTTTCTTGAGAAATAAAAAAGTCATCAGAGGTGGAGGAAATCTCAATCCCAGGGAAGTAACGAAGGGGACCAAGATCAGACATACGAAACTACTCACTGAGACGGGCCTTGACAAAGGTAATGTACTCAGAATCGTCGTCGGTGATGATCATGTCAATATGTTATCAACATACAGAAGAAGAAGAGTGCACCCACGAGCAAAAAGGTTGACAAATAGCGTTGGATCATGAGTAGTGGGCAAAAAACAGCCGCAGACACCACAGAGGCAAAATGCTCAAACCAAGAGCGGGCGGCTTGCTTAAGGCCATAGAAAGAGCAACGAACACAGCAAACCACGCCATCAGGAACTGAATACCCATGTGGTGGTTGCATATAAACCTCCTCACGCAACTCACCATTAAGAAAGGCATTCTTAACATCAAGTTGAGACACAAACCAATGGTGAATAGAGGCCATGCCGAGAAGTGTGCCGATAGTGGTCATATGGGCCATAGGAGAAAATGTACAATCCTAATAACGACCATGCTCCTGCTGAAAGCCACAAGCTACAAGACAAGCTTTATAACGCTCGACAGAACCATCGAAGGGAGTATTAATCTTATAGACCCACTTACAAGTGATGGGATGAACACAGGGAGGAAGAGGAACCAGGTGGATGAATGTAGTTCTGGTCCGCTCCATGGCTTTCGAGATGCGTGCCACCACTGGTGGGTGTTTGGGCGGCGATCCATGCGTGTGTCTCAGGATGCTTACCACCATTGGTTGACATTTGGGCAGCGAGGCACGTCATGTCTCTGTCAGGTGTTGGTCAGGCGGATCTTGGTTTGCTCAATCGGATGGTGGTGGATGCTCGGTGGTGGTGCACATGATTTGGCCATCGAGCTTCGCATGCCAGGATACATTATGCCTCCACCCTCACGGCGGCTGAGGGAGTCCTGGATTAGGGGGTGTCCGGATGGCCGGACTATACCTTCAGCCGGACTCCTGGACTATGAAGATACAAGATTGAAGACTCCGTCCCGTGTCCGGAAGGGACTTTCCTTGGCGTGGAAGGCAAGCTTGGCGATACGGATATGTAGATCTCCTACCATTGTAACCGACTTTGTGTAACCCTAGCCCTCTCCGGTGTCTATATAAACCGGAGAGTTTTAGTCCGTAGGACAACATACACAACAACAATCATACCATAGGCTAGCTTCTAGGGTTTAGCCTCTCCGATCTCATGGTAGATCTAATCTTGTACTACCCATATCATCAATATTAATCAAGCAGGACGTAGGGTTTTACCTCCATCGAGAGGGCCCGAACCAGGGTAAAACTTCGTGTCCCTTGCCTCCTGTTACCATCCGGCCTAGACGCACAGTTCGGGACCCCCTACCCGAGATCCGCCGGTTTTGACACCAACATTGGTGCTTTCATTGAGAGTTCCTCTGTGTCGTCGCCATCAGGAAGGATGCCTCGCCCCATCTTTAAAGACGGCACCATTGCTAAGGGAGCTTTGGCTGTCGGCCAAACCCTCCGGCTAGGTGGTTTTCTTATGACCGCCTGTTCGGCTTCTGCGCCGACGATGACCTCTCGAGCCATCGAAAACAATCTTCATGTCAGCTCGGAACTTGCCGAGTAGTTAGATCCAATGGATCTCTCCTCCATAAACGAGCTCTTGGATCGCTTCGCCGCCCTGGGATTCGCTACAGATTACGACCAGATTGGGCCTAAACCCGATCTGAGAGATATTAACTCTCCTCAAGTCACCTATCACATTGCCGTGGTAGAGGGACAGTGCGACAACCCTTCATCTATCTTAAGGACTCGCTACGTCCGGATTCCCGATCCCTCCAAGCCAGATACCCGCGGAGGGGAGGATATCACTCAAGACCTGAACTTAGAGTCAGGCGACGGGCTGGATTCATTGGACAACATCCAGGAATCCAAATTTTTGAGTTCGGAAATTCCTCGGCCTCCGAACCTAAGAGACAGGCCATGGGAGAGGAGCTAGCAAAGCTATTGGAGGCCGGATTCATCAGAGATATAAAACATCCGGACTGGCTAGCAAACCTGGTGATGGTACCAAAGAAGGACAAATCCTGGCGCCTGTGTGTTGATTTTAAAGACCTTAACAAGGCTTGCCCAAAGGATCCCTTCCCCCTCCCCCGCATTGATCAAATTATCGACACTGCCGCAGGACACGATTCATTGTGTTTCCTCGACGCATATTCCGGCTACCATCAAATCAAGATGGCAGAACCAGACCAAGCCGCAACGGCATTTATCACACCATACGGCCCATTCTGCTTCAACATGATGCCCTTCGGGCTCAAAAACGCCGGCGCAACATATCAGCGCATGATTCAGACATGTCTGGCAAGCCAGATCGGCAAAACAATGGAGGCATATGTAGATGATGTGGTCGTCAAAACAAGACATGTTGAATCTCTAGTAGACGACTTGAGGCTCACATTTGATAACCTCCGAACATACGACATCAAGCTCAACCCGGAAAAATACGTTTTCGGCGTTCCAGACAGAAAGCTCTTGGGCTTCATTGTATCCGGTAGAGGAATTGAAGCAAATCCAGCCAAGACCCGAGCTCTGTCGCAACTGGATATCCCAAAGGACCTCAAACAAATACAAAAGTTAATCGGATGCGTGGCGGCTCTAAGCCGCTTTATCTCCCGCTTGGGAGAAAAGGCCCTACCCCTTTACCGCCTCCTTCGGCGCACCGAACACTTCAAATGGACGGATGCAGCCACGGCCGGACTCGACGAAATAAAAGCCATACTGGCAACAAACCCAGTCCTGGCCGCGCCAAACATTGGTGAACCAATGCTATTATACATTGCAGCAACACATCAGGTTGTAAGCGCAGTGCTCGTCACGAACGAGAAGCGGACGGACACAAATTCCTCCTTCAAAAGCCGGTCTATTATGTGTCCACTGTCCTCACTCCCTGCAAATCACGGTACCCGCATTATCAAAAGATTGCGTACGCAGTATTCATGGCATCCCGGAAGCTACGACACTACTTTCAAGAGTGTTCAATAACAGTAGCCTCGGAAGTACCACTTAACGATATTATAAACAACCGTGACGCAACGGGCCGGATTGCAAAATGGGCCATTGAGCTCCTCCTGTTCGACATAACTTATAAGCCACGGCGAGCCATCAAGTCGCAAGTCTTGGCCGACTTCGTCGCAGAATGGACGGAGGCCGAACTCCCTAAAGAGTACGGCACATTGTAAGTGCATCTAGTGCCACCCCTAGTTGGTTTTGGAGTATTGACGACAAACCTAGTTGAGGGACTAATGTGTTTGTGAGAATTGCAGGATAACACAGGTAGAAGTCCATCATTGATTCAGTTTTACTACCAGAGATGACCCCTAAAAATGTATGAAGACATTGACGTCATAGGTGGTATATGAAGATATTCACATTGAAGACTATGACAAAAGAAGACACGATATGAAGCCTATGGAGCTCGAAGACTTAGATCTTTCGTAGTTCTTTTTCTTTTGTGTTGAGTCATAGGAACCACCGTACTGTTAAGTGGGGTCCAGGAGAACCAGTCAGAATGACTGAAGTGATGCCTAAACCAAAAACCTATGTCTTCGAGTGAAGACAATGAGAGCTAATCTTGTCCAGAGCCAGACAAGTTAGCTTTGCTTGTAGCCCAAGTAAAGTTGCCATGAGAGTTTGAAATCTGACCGTTG
Organism: Triticum urartu; assembly: GCF_056163025.1. Lineage (NCBI taxonomy): Eukaryota > Viridiplantae > Streptophyta > Magnoliopsida > Poales > Poaceae > Triticum > Triticum urartu. The sequence continues at coordinate 66,294,391 of NC_141874.1, forward strand.
AGACACGTGTCAGTTCCTTAGTGACCCAGGGTCATTTCGGACAAATCAGGTCGGGTTGCCAAGTGGCTATAAATAGCCCACCCCCTACAACCATAAACGGTTGGCTGCTCAGATTGAGAGTAAGGCTTTTGTCGTTTGAGAGCAACCCACCTCGAAGCCTTTGAGAGAGAGAATTCCTTGCGAGGATAAAGCCCTAACCACCCAGAGCCAGAGTAAATTGGGCATCACTTAAGTCTTCTTGTCTGTGTGATCTGAAGAATTATTACACTTGAGGACTGTGCATCCTTCAGACGGTTAGGCGTCGCGTTCAGAGCATCCAAGAGACATTGTGGATTGTCAGTGAACAAAGTCTGTGAAGGTTTGGGAGTCTACCTTGAAGACTTACCAGAGTGATTGGGTGAGGACTATGTGACCTTAGCTCAAGGAGAATACGGTGAGGACTTGGTGTCCTGAGCTGCGTGTTCAGGACTGGGTGTCCGGGACTGTGTGTCCTAAGGTTTAAATACCTAGCCGCTCCAACCAGACGTACAGTTGTCACAGCAACTGGAACTGGTCCAACACGTCATTGTCTTCAACGAGTCACTGGTTTCATCTTCACTTCCTTTTACTTACTGATCACTCATTGTGAAGTCATTGCGTGTCTGTTCTATCTTTTGTCTTCACAACGTGAGTGTATGATCTGTTTGGCTTCATAGTATCTTCCTACCTGATCCTAATTACACTACAGCTATCTGTCACTGTGCTTTCACTTTGTTGATACTTGACCATGGCTTGCCTAGTGTAGTCTAACTTCCGCTGCATAGTAATAGGCATATCTCTACTGTTTGTCTTCATAACTTCCACGTTTTGAAGACTTTCATAAAAATCGCCTATTCACCCCCCCCTCTAGTCGATATAACGCACTTTCAATTGGTATCAGAGCAAGGTGCTCCCTTGTTCTGTGTGATTCGGTTTAACCACCTGGAGTTTTAGCTATGTCGACTGCAGGGATAATTAAAGTCTCCGCTGCGTGCCCCGTCTTCGATGGAACTGAATATCCCTACTAGAAGAATAAGATGCGTATGCATCTTGAAGCCATTGACGTCGACCTATGGTATGTCGTCGAGAACGGCGTTCCCAAGGCTGGAGAAGGTGTCACTGCTGCTGATGTCAAGAAATTCGTTCAACTGGACTCTACTGCCAAGAACATCATCTGTGGTCATCTGACCAAAGGACAGTATGGCCGTGTGAGTGCCTTGAAGACATCCAAGCTGGTCTGGGACTGGCTCTCCAAGGTCAATGAAGGCATCTCAACCCAGAGAGATCAAAGAATCAGTGTCCTTTGCAATCTCTTCAACCGCTTCAAGCGAAATGACAATGAGAATGTCCAGCACACATTTGACTGACTCACTGACATCGCAAATGAGCTTCAAGCCCTCGGCGCCATTGAGATTACCAAACACGAAGTCGTCAAGACGCTGCTGAGATCACTTGATAGTTCTTTTGACATCCTGACCCTGATGATCCAAGAACATCCTAATTTCAAGACACTCGATACACATGAGTTTCAGCTTTCGGAGAAAAGAGATATCTACGGTCCAAACTATGGGCGAACTCGTGCCTTGAAGGCAAAAGCTGTCTCCTCATCTGAAGAAGAATCTGATAGCAGTTCTGATGATCCTGAAGACATTGGAAGGGAACTTGCTATGCTTGTCAAGAAGTTCCAAAAATTCACGAAGAAGAAAGGTTTCAGAAAGTCTTCCCGATCAAGTTCAAGGAATGATGAAGCTCCTGCTCATGACTATAAGAAGAAAACATGTCACAAGTGCAAGAAACTTGGCCACTTCATCTCTGAGTGTCCACAGTGGGACAATGAGAACAAAAAGAAGAAGAAGAGCAAGGAATATGACTCTGACGATAAGAAGAAGAAGAAGAAATACTCAAAGTCTTCTTCCAAATCTTCCTCAAAGTCTTCATCACACAAGAAGAGCTCATCTGGCAAGGCACGTGCGTTTGTTGGCAAGGAAATGGATTCAGAGGAGGAGTCTGCTTCTGAGGAGGCGGAGGTGGAGTCTGAAGAGGAATCCGACTCAGGCGTCGCAAGTCTGGCTATAGCATACGTTGCCAAGTCCATCTTCAACACTGAAGACAATGACTTCATCACCGACACCGATGCAAATGACAAGGACTACTCCACTCCTACCTACTGCTTCATGGCACGCGGTGCCAAGGTAAACAAACGCACTACTCACTATCAAACATCTAGTGACGATGACTCTAATTGTGATTCAAAACCCAGTTACAAAACACTCGCTAAAATTGCAACTGAACAACAGAAAGCCATGGAACATATTCAAAAACTGTTAGACAGAAACGATGATCTGTTGCGTGCTGAAATGACTCGATCTGAATCCTTAATTGAAGACATAAAAAATCTTCACGTTAAGTATCAGGAACTTGAAGATCGTCATGATACTCTCTCAACAACTCATGAAAAGCTTTCCTATGATTATCTTCAAAGGAAGCAAGAACTTGAGAAATTGAGAGCGGCTCATGAAGATCTTCAAAAGGAAAACGAGTCACTTCGCGCCGAACAGATCAGTTCCGCTCAGGAAGGATTTGAACCACCATGTCTTAAATGCATTGAGCGTGATAATGCTACTTCTGTTGCTGAATGTTCCACTGCTACTGCTGTTGCAATATCTTCAACTGTTGATGTGGTAACTAACCCCTCTGCTGAGGATACCACTGTTATTGCTGATGAGAATGCTAGGTTGAAGACATTGCTTGAAACAGGGATGTACAAAAGCCTTAAAGGGCATCAGACGCTATGTGATGTCCTGAAAAAGCAGATTCTGAACCGAAACCCTAGGAAAGAGGGTGTAGGGTTCGTAAGGAAAATAAATGCAGATGGCTCTTACTGGAAACCTGAGCAGTACCCCAAAACCAAGTGGGTTGCTGCAAAGGAACCTTCAGCAGATCCATCCAATTTATCTGGCTTCACCTGTGCTAACCCCATTATCATTGATGAATCCTTTGATGCAAACTATGTACTGTTTAAAAATCAGAATGGTGTAGTGTTTGCCAGGTACATTGGTACTAACTGCAGGAATGGACCGCCTATGAAGAAGATCTGGGTTCCAAAAAAGTGTCTGGAAAATCTTCCTGTGAATGTCTTCATGACACCTCACATGAAGAAGACAAACCTCAGTCCAAAGGCTTCATGCAGACAGAGGACTCACCTGAGTCGCACTAACGCAAATGTTTTGCAGGGAAACCATACTCAGGCATATGAATATGAGAGCGGTTCATCAAACCGTCATGCTCATATGACCAAAATTTATTCTGCCTATTATTATGAGTACTATTGTCCGCCTGCTAGACTGTTTGCTAGGGCTCCAAAACCAAAATTCTCAGATGCTGCACTTAGACTTATTGCTTCTAAGCCACCCTTGAAGATGTGGGTGGTTAAGAAAGCTTAACTCTCTTTTGCAGGGAAAGGTCTCCAGCAGAAAAACAAAATCTTCTGACGCTATTGCTGGGGACCTTAAAAATCTTGTAGGGCGCAAGATAAAATGCCCGAATGGCATCATTATGTACTTCGTTCCTGAATCACATGCTACTATCCCTATTAGTCCTAATCTGGATCTAAGTTTTCATAACCCACTGGTTCGTCAAATGTTTTTGCTTCACAATTCTCTTCGTGAAGCCTATCCCCCTAACTGCACTGTAGGGTACGACACCAGCGTCTTCAAAGTCTTCAGAATGGATTATTGACAGTGGGTGTACAAATCACATGACTGGCAAAAGAAGCCTTCTTATGGACTCAACTTTACGTCCATCCGACAAGAGCCACATCACATTTGCTAACACTGGTAAAAGTAAGGTATTGGGTCTAGGTAGAGTTGCAATCTCAAAGGATCAACACATGGATAAATTCATGCTTGTTGAATCCCTTGGTTTCAACTTAATGTCTGTCTCAATGCTTTGCGATTTGAACATGGTCGTAATATTTGGAAAATATCGTTGCCTGGTACTAATGGAATCTGATAAGTCTCTAGTGTTTGAAGGGTATCGGAAAGATGATTTGTATGTGGTAGATTTCTCAGCAGGGCCACAACTTGCAGTATGTCTTCTTGCAAAAGCTTCAGAATGCTGGCTTTGGCATCGGAGGCTTGGGCATGCTGGCATGAGGAACCTCCACACCCTTGCGAAGAAGAAACATGTCATAGGCATCGAGGGCGTCAAGTTCAAGAAAGATCACTTATGCGGTGCCTGTGAAGCAGGGAAGATGACGAGGGCAAAACATCCCTCAAAGACAATCATGACCACTACTCAACCCTTCGAACTGCTTCACATGGATCTTTTTGGTCCCACTCACTACTCAACTTTTACTACTACTGCTTGCCTCTATGGCTTTGTCATTGTTGATGATTACTCTAGATATACTTGGGTGCACATAATCCTTTACAAGACTGAAGTGCAGGATGTCTTCAGACGCTTCGCCAATCGAGCTATGAACAATTACGACGCCAAGATAAAGCACATCAGAAGTGAGAATGGCACTGAATTCAAGAACACTGGCCTTGATACATATCTTGATACCTTAGGCATCACACATGAATTCTCAGCTCCGTACACGCCACAGCAGAATGGCATCGTCGAACGCAAGAACAGAACACTCATTGAGATGGCCAGAACGATGCTAGATGAATACAAGACTCCAAGAAAATTCTGGACTGAAGCCATTGACACTGCATACCATACAATCAATCGTGTTTATCTTCACAAGCTTCTGAACAAGACATCTTATGAGCTCCTTACTGGCAAAAAGCCAAATGTCAGTTACTTCAGAGTATTTGGCGCAAGGTGCTGGATCAAGGACCCACATCACACCTCAAAATTTGCACCAAAAGCACATGAGGGTTTTATGCTTGGATATGGAAAGGATTCGCACTCCTACAGAGTCTTCAATCTCTTTCATTACAAAGTGGTTGAAACAGTGGATGTGCGGTTCGATGAGACCAACGGATCACAAAGAGAGCAGCTGCCAAGTGTGCTAGATGAAGTTCCATCCAGTGAATCAATCAAGCTAATGGGAACTGGAGAGATTATACCTTCTGAAGCTCATCCTGAAGAAGAACTTATCATTTCAGCACCTGATCAACATGAAGACATTGCTCAGCCTGAAGACATTCCTTCCAACAACGACAGTGAACAGCAAGAGCAAAGTCTTCGCCCTGTACATCCTCGCGTTGCCAATGAAGTGCAGATTGAAAGAATAATTGATAGCATCAATGCACCTGGTCCACTCACTCGTTCAAGGGCAACTCAGCTAGCAAATTTCTGTGGGCACTTCGCATTCGTCTCAATATCAGAACCCAAGAAAGTTGAAGAAGCCTTCATGGAACCTGAATGGATTCAAGCTATGCAAGAAGAGCTTCAACAGTTTGAGCTGAATAATGTATGGGAACTGGTTAAGCGTCCTGATCCACGGAAGCACAACATAATAGGCACCAAATGGATATACCGCAACAAGCAAGATGAGCATGGTCAAGTTGTCAGAAACAAAGCTCGTCTCGTTGCTCAAGGATATACTCAAGTGGAAGGCATTGACTTCGATGAAACATTCGCTCCTGTGGCTAGGCTTGAAGCCATACGCATACTGCTGGCCTATGCAAATCATCATAACATACTTCTATATCAAATGGATGTGAAGAGTGCCTTTCTCAATGGCAAGATTGAAGAAGAAGTGTATGTTGCACAACCGCCTGGCTTTGAAAATCCAAAACATCCTAACATGGTATACAAGCTCAACAAGGCACTATATGGCCTCAAACAAGCCCCTAGGGCCTGGTATGACACACTCAAATACTTCCTGAAGAGCAAAGGTTTCATACCTGGTTCCCTAGATCCCACTCTTTTCACGAAGACATATGACGGTGAACTGTTTGTGTGCCAAATATATGTGGATGGCATTATCTTCGGCTGCACCAATCAGAAGTACAGTGAAGAGTTTGGATATATGATGCAAGAGCAATATCAGATGTCCATGATGGGGGAGCTGAAGTTCTTCCTTGGTCTTCAAATACGACAACAACGCAATGGCATCTTCATATCTCAAGAGAAGTATCTCAAAGATTGCCTGAAGAAGTTCGGTATGCAAGACTGCAAAGGCTTCACAACACCAATGCCAGCCAAACATCATCTGGGTCCTGACGACAATGGTAAAGAGTTCGATCAAAAGGTATACCACTCCATGATTGGTTCTTTACTTTATTTATGTGCATCTAGGCCAGATATTATGCTTAGTGTTTGCATGTGTGCTCGATTTCAAGCGGCACCAAAGGAGTCGCATCACTTAGCTGTGAAGCGAATTCTTCAATATTTGGCTCACACCCCAACTCTAGGATTATGGTATCCAAAGGGCTCAGAGTTTGATTTGGTTGGATTCTCGGATGCTGATTATGCTGGTGACAAAGTTGATCGCAAGTCTACATCAGGCACATGTCACTTTCTGGGACGATCACTTGTATGTTGGTCTTCAAAGAAGCAGAACTGTGTATCTCTCTCCACTGCTGAATCTGAATACATTGCTGCTGGATCTTGCTGCGCTCAGCTTCTGTGGATGAAGCAAACACTCAAGGACTATGGCATTCATCTGAAGCAAGTGCCACTTTACTGCGACAACGAAAGCGCCATCAAGATTGCCAACAACCCAGTTCAGCACTCGAAGACAAAGCACATTGAAATTTGTCATCACTTTCTCAGAGATCATGTTGTGAAGGAAGACATTGATATCATACACGTCAACACTGAAGAGCAATTGGCAGATATCTTCACCAAGCCCTTGGATGAGAAGAGGTTTTGCAAGTTACGGTGTGAGCTAAATATCTTGGAATCCTCAAATGTCCTGTGATCAGGCACACATCTTAACCCTTATGCATATTGATGACTTAGATGTGCAACACACAAAGTGAAGTATATCTTCAATCAATGAAGACATACATTCTAAGTGTGAATACATTAATGTGGAATTTGACTTCAGAGCGCCATGATAATTGTGCACCGTGTCTGGGTCTAATACTTCCTATACGGTGGGTAACGCCACCACCAAACGTTCTGTTTTGAAGTGTTTCACTCATGGCATTACCTTGCAATGTCTTCACATTTGGTTTGGCTTCGAACTCAACATATTTTCATGATTATCTTCACTATGTTAACTATAGATATATATATATATATATATGCTAGTGTTCTGTCCTCTACAACATTCACTTATAGCTATGTCTTCGTGTTGAATCTTTTGAACTAAGTGAATGTGATCGGACCCCAAACTTCTCTATGCTTTCTATCTCAAACTCTATCTCTCTAAGTCATATGCATTCTATTGAAACTGTTGAATGTCTTCACTGCGTCCTTGTCAGCAGAAGATATAGAGACAACCATAAAGTCCGTTTTCAATGCTCATTCCTCCACATAAAATCCGGAGAAGCAGGAACGACCACCCGACAATCCAGGCGTGCGTGGGACGTGGAACAAACCCCAAACTTCCGCAAACTGGCCACGCGTTCCTCAGATGCGAATCGCCAGGGGCACCTGTGTAATAGCACAGTGCCGCCCTTGTGCCTATAAATACACACTCACAGTGGTAACTATCTCTTCTTCCACCCTCGCACGAACCCTAGCGCCACCGCTAGCTCTCGACGACGCCGGCGACGAAGCGCTTCGCTGCCGCAACCTCTCCGACGCCGTCTTCACGCCGACCGCGGACATCGTCCTCTCCGCCGTCGCCGTAGGTCTCCTCCGTCGCCAAGTTAGGGCACGGACGAGTGAACTGCTCGGCCTCATCTCTCGCTCCGTCTAGCAGTTCTCAGTGTGGTAAATAAAACTGTCTTTTTACTGCACCGTTGATCCTATTGATCTGTCACTTTCTACCACAAGCAGTTTCTGCTCACACAAACTAGATCTCTCTCAAACTGCATCTCATAACATGCCTAGTATATTCACTTGTGCTTCACAAAGTAGTTAGATTCCTCACTTGTACTGATCTGTGGATTCGTACAAATCTGGAACCAACTTCTTATCTATGAGTGAATGTCTTCGCACGATGAGGTCAATGTCTTCTAAACTGATTTATCTTCAAAATCTTCTGAGAATGCATATGACCTCTTCCCCTTCCCTCGCACCTTAATGCTGTCACAGGTACATGTCCATGGGAGAATCCTTTGGTTCTCATAGTCTGCATTCATTTGCAGAATTCTTACAGCATCACATACATTCTCCTGAAGCCAGTTCCTGTTGGTCCAGCAAAAGAAAGCCTTTGAAGCCTTTGAACGTCTTGAAGCCTTCCAAGTTAAGGTTTATGGCTTCAGAAACAGTAGCAAGGAAGGGGGGCAGACAGCGACATGGAGGAACATCCAAAAATCTGCCTGATGAACTGGCAGAAATGTATAAAACAAATCCTGAAGAGAATTATGGTCAGCGCAAGACCCGAATCCAGTGGATTCGACGCTATTGGGCAGAACAATGGTTCAAATACCGCTTCACAACCCAAGAGTATGCTGAGAAAAGTGCCATAAAAACACCATGGGGAGACATCTTATACAAGAATCTTGTACCCAGGTCCAGAGATGAAGCTATTGCCCAAAGCTTCTATCCATGCATGGTCCGTGGGCCACAGCCTGATGATGCACATTCGTCGTCACTACTCTGGTGTCGTGATGACAATCTGTTCAAGCGCAACTTCCAGTTTGCCCAAAACTCAGCGAAGCAGAACAAGAAGAAATTTGGGTTAGACTTCAACCCTGGTCCCTCAGCACCAAGGGCAGATGGCACATGAGAAGCAGAACCCAATGTCATCGGTCTGTATGCCAACCTTGAAGGCCTCATCACCTACATCTTGGTTCAAGGGACTGCAGTGAATGAGCCTGCAGCTGACACTGAGTCTGATGAAGCGCCTGCAGTGCCTGCAGTGCCGAAGCCGAAGCAGTTGAAGAAGCCAAAAGCTTCAAAGCCAGCCCCTTCACCAAAAATCTCAAAGGCGAAGCCATTGGCGACTGCACCTCCTGAAGACAGTGTGCAGTCTGAAGACTTATCACGCGTCTCAAGGCACCAGAAGGCCAAGATGCCTCTGTCTCACACTGGCAAAGAGCTCACAGCTACTGCCATCCTGCGCAGTGAAGCCATTGATCTGTCAAGTGATGAAGATCTTGGAGATGACGCTCTTGAGCAACTGATCAAGAGCAAAGAAGAAGCAGAAATCTTCAACAATCTGCCTCTCTTTGATGTCGCCATCATCCACAACTTCATTGACGAGTGGTTTGCCACACCAAACATCATCTTTGAAGATCTACAGCTGCCCGTTGGCCTAAGCGTCGCCTTCCAAGGCGCTATTGCTTCAGAACTTGCCATTGCCCAGCGTGTTGTTGAACTGAAGCAGAAAATTGATCATGAAAAGGCTCAGTTCAAGAAGAATATGGCCAAGCTCAGCGTGCAAGAAGTGAAGAGCTTCAAGATCATGTTGCATGAGCTAAAGGAAAACTTTCTGAAGAAGCGTGCAGAAGCTCAGGATTCACGTGAGCGGATGAAGTCTCTGGCTGACAGATGTGTGCAAGCCTACAATGAGGCTGAGAAGCGCAAGGCACTTGGGCGTCCTGGCATCGACCCCAAGATGGCCGCAAAGAAAAAGAAGAAGACTGTTCCAGCTGAACCAGAGGCACCAAGGCAGGAAGCAGTTCCGCTTGTCTTCCCAACTGCAACGACTGGCTCGAAGCCAAAGAGCCGGTCAACAGCTTCAGAGCTGAAGAAGACAAGAACTGCTGAGGCTGAAGCCAGGAAGAGGAAAAGCTCTGAAGCCTCTCCTACTGCCCCCAGCAAGAAAAAGAGAAAGACCAAGAAATCTCGGGCTGCTCCCACAGATCCCTTGATAGTTGAACCTATTTCTATGGTTCACCCTGACGCAGAACGTCAACTGACGGTTCATGAGCCTGATTCCATAGAGGCTCCTGAAGCTGAAGACATTCCAGCAGCTGATCCCATTGCTGCTGAAGACATTGGTCATCGTGACAATGTAGAAGATGATGCAGCCCTTCCTCAGTTAGAACACAGCGAACTCATCAGCATTGGTCGTCCACTGACGCCAATTGCATAGGATGCTTCATGGGCGGATCGCCCTCAAGAGGAAGAAGACTATGAGGCCCAGCCCACTCCAACCCTACAGGCGTCGTCTGCGTTCCGCGGGCTTCGCAAAGGTCCAAGGCCTCAAGTCTATGCTGAAGACATTCTGGCTGCATCAACCGCAGAAGAAGCATCACAAGAGCCCACTCCTCTGCTCCACCAAGAAGCAGTTCTCCAGGAGAACGTGCTTGTGACCGACCCTCCAGCTAGTCAAGCGGAGGATGAAAATCTTGAGGCTACCACAACCAACAACGAAGATAATGTGGAGCCCTCCCCAGCAAAAGCTTCAGAAGACAGCGAAGCCACTGAACCCACAACTTCTGTTCCTGAGTCTGCTGCAGGTCCCCAATTCAACTATCATGTTGAGCACAGGCCTCAGGTCCAGAAGCCAATCCCCAGACTGCCAAGGTTTCCAGGTCCTGCATGAGCACCTGGCTCCTTCAACATCAATGGCTTCAGGGCAGATAATACCTTCTTCAATAGCTCCAAGAACCCCTATTCAAGGGAAAGGATTTCATCAGATAGGTTCTGGAGCTATCCTCAGCGCAGCTACTACTCTTGCATACTGTACAACCAAGGTCGCATTTTCCCGCACAAGCGCTTTGATGTTGAAGCTATTGCTGGTCTGCCCTGTCTAGAGGAAGCGTTGGATTGCTTCAAACAAGTGGGTCTGCTACAGTTTGTTACTGATGAAGAGCATTGGAACGAAGAGCTCCTGCTACAATTCTATGCCACACTGCACATCAAAGGATACAACAGAGATCCGAAGACTTGGGTCCTGGAGTGGATGACCGGCAATGTTCATCACGAAGCCAATGCATTTGATATCATTGAGCTCACAGGCCTGCCCACTCCAGGCGAATTCTTCGAGCAAGGCTGTCGGCTACACACTGAAGCTATTGAGAGCATATTTCAGAGGCCTAAACCAAATATGAGTCAGATGCTCTCCATGATGAAGCCATTGCCCCACGATGCTCCTTATCCCACAGAGTTCTTCGTTGAAGACCTTGAGTACCTGCCCAGGACCATCTATCACATCATCCGGCGGACTCTCTGGCCCATTAAAGGACACTCTCCAAATGCCAAGATCGAGGGTGCAATGAAGACTCTGATATTCTGTATCCTTCATGGCAAATGCTTCAATGCACAGGATTTCTTCATACGCCAACTAGCTGCATCAGGATCAGATCTGTTTGGTTTAAAGTTCTATGCTCCTTGGGTAATGAGGCTGATCAAACTTCACTCTGCCATCTCGTATCAGCCCTCAGCCCGCAACCATCGGATCTTCTTGCCTGATATGGATACCTCTGCTGAAGCCATCTATCCTGAACCTGCCAAGCAACCTCTGAGTCTTCAGAATGCAGAACACCAGAGCTTCACTCAAAATGTTGAAGGTGTTGAAGCCATCTCCAGGGTGTATCCTTTGGCTGGCACTACACGTGCACCACACCCTGCTTCAACTGAAGCCACTGACAGTGCCACTGCTTCAAGACCCAAGAAGCGCACTCGTGTTCTCAACGACCGAGAGCTTCTTGTGGCCCTTCATCAAAAGCAGGATAGGCATCATGACTGGATGAAGAGACAGATGAAAAGCCTCTTGGTGGATGTAAATCGCATCCGAAATCTTGCCACCAAGAACGCTTTCGTTGCCCATGAAACCTGTCGCCGCACATGGAAAGGGCTAACGATGATGCTTTCTGAAGCTGATCTTCAAGAGGATGGCTTCACTGAGAGATTCAAATTTGACTCCACACCTCCTCGAAGAGCTGTGCTGCTGGGGACTCCATCTCTTGAAGACTCTGAGTTCTCTTCCTCTGCTGCCACAGTCACTGCCAGAATCATTGAGGAAGAAGACGATGCTACTTCACCACCATCTGCTTCAGCACCTCCAAGCTCTTCTGCACCGCCAAATAACATCAACAACCCTGCTACTTCATCTACTCCTCATGGGAACGAGTAGAGGCTCTATGTCTTCAAACCGTTTTGGTCATTAGTGACAAAAGGGGGAGAAGCATATGAGATTGATAGTCTTCAAGCGGGTTTATATGGGCGGGTGCCTTCTATTTTGCTTCCTGCTTACAACTCTCATTTTTTTTTGCTACATTTGGTTCTTATGAGTTGTAACACTTAAACCAGATGGTCGTCTACTACTTGTTTGCCACCCTGTTTTGCGAAGATAAATTCCGCATGTGCGACGATAAATTCCGCACTTATCTCATTCTGCAGACGTCCATTTTCCATTATGCATGTCATTATCTTCATATACTTTCACATGCATAGTGGATTGTCATCATAAGCTGAAGTGGATCTCCACAAGTACAACCTGCCATGTGCATTTGCATTCCAAAAGCAAATTAACTTATATGCACATCTTCAGGGGGAGCCCTTGCAACTTATGAAGACAATTCCTTATCCTTTACAATTTCACAGACTATATTCCCCGTTGAAAACTTCAACTAGTTTGTCATCAATCACCAAAAAGGGGGAGATTGTAAGTGCATCTAGTGCTACCCCTAGTTGGTTTTGGAGTATTGACGACAAACCCAGTTGAGGGACTAATGTGTTTGTGAGAATTGCAGGATAACACAGGTAGAAGTTCCTCATTGATTCGATTTTACTACCAGAGATGACCCCTAAAAATGTATGAAGATATTGACGTCATAGGTGGTATATGAAGATATTCACATTGAAGACTATGACAAAAGAAGACACGATATGAAGCCTATGGAGCTCGAAGACTTAGATCTTTCGTAGTTCTTTTTCTTTTGTGTTGAGTCATAGGAACCACCGTACTGTTAAGTGGGGTCTAGGAGAACCAGTCAGAATGACTGAAGTGATGCCTAAACCAAAAACCTATGTCTTCGAGTGAAGACAATGAGAGCGAATCTTGTCCAGAGCCGGACAAGTCAGCTTTGCTTGTAGCCCAAGTAAAGTTGCCATGAGAGTTTGAAATCTGACCGTTGAGACACGTGTCAGTTCCTTAGTGACCCAGGGTCATTTCGGACAAATCAGGTCGGGTTGCCAAGTGGCTATAAATAGCCCACCCCCTACAACCATAAACGGTTGGCTGCTCAGATTGAGAGTACGGCTTTTGTCGTTTGAGAGCAACCCACCTCGAAGCCTTTGAGAGAGAGAATTCCTTGCGAGGATAAAGCCCTAACCACCCAGAGCCAGAGTAAATTGGGCATCACTTAAGTCTTCTTGTCTGTGTGATCTGAAGACTTATTACACTTGAGGACTGTGCATCCTTCAAACGGTTAGGCGTCGCGTTCAGAGCATCCAAGAGACATTGTGGATTGCCAGTGAACAAAGTCTGTGAAGGTTTGGGAGTGTACCTTGAAGACTTACCAGAGTGATTGGGTGAGGACTATGTGACCTTAGCTCAAGGAGAATACGGTGAGGACTTGGTGTCCTGAGCTGCGTGTTCAGGACTGGGTGTCCAGGACTGTGTGTCCTAAGGTTTAAATACCTAGCCGCTCCAACCAGACGTACAGTTGTCACAGCAACTGGAACTGGTCCAACACGTCATTGTCTTCAACGAGTCACTGGTTTCATCTTCACTTCCTTTTACTTACTGATCACTCATTGTGAAGTCATTGCGTGTCTGTTCTATCTTTTGTCTTCACAACGTGAGTGTATGATCTGTTTGGCTTCATAGTATCTTCCTACCTGATCCTAATTACACTACAGCTATCTATCACTGTGCTTTCACTTTGTTGATACTTGACCATGGCTTGCCTAGTGTAGTCTAACTTCCGCTGCATAGTAATAGGCATATCTCTACTGTTTGTCTTCATAACTTCCACGTTTTGAAGACTTTCATAAAAATCGCCTATTCACCCCCCCTCTAGTCGATATAACGCACTTCCACACATATTCAAATTGGATCATGCATTTCGACGGCTCCAAGATGTTGGCCGGACTGGGGGCTGGCGTCGTTTTGACATCCCCCACAGGAGACATAGTTCAATGCGTACTCCAGATTATGTACACGGACTCCAACAACGCAGCCGAATATGAGGCCCTTTTACATGGTCTCCGGATGGCAGTATCCATGGGCATTCAACGCCTAGAGGTGCGCGGGGACTCGAACCTCGCAATATCCCAAATAAATGGAGACTTCGATGCCAAGGATCCAAAAATGGCAGCTTACCGCAACGCCGTCCTAAAAATGTCAGCTCGGTTCGAGGGGCTTGAATTTCACCATATAGCCCGGGAAAGTAATCAGGCGGCAGATGTCCTGGCACGCATCGGCGCAAAACGCGATGTAGTCCCCCTCAACATCTTTTTGGAAAGGTTGTTCAAGCCATCCGTAGTATGGGAAGGGGAGCCGAACAATAACAGCCGGGACCCAACCGCACTGCCCGACACCGAACATTCTGACACAATCAGAGGCTCTGCCAATGAAATAACACCTTCAGCCCACGTAATAATGGCCGTTATCGCCCCGTGGACAGAACCATTCCTCGCCTACCTTACTAGGCAGGAACTCCCCGAGGACCAAAATGAGGCACGCTGCATAGTACGGCGATCCAAAGCCTACAGAGTCCACGAGGGAGAGCTTTATAAGAAAAGCACTACCAGAGTCCTTCAAAGGTGCATCTCCGAAGAGGAGGGGTGGAACCTCCTGGCTGAAATTCATGCGGGACTCGGCGGTCATCACGCTGCAGCTCGGTCCCTTGTAAGCAAGGCCTTCCGTACAGGCTTTTATTGGCCGACGGCCCAGGCAGACGCTCAGGACTTAGTCCAACGATGCACCGGTTGCCAGCTCTTTGCAAACCAAAGCCATATGCCACCCACCGCCCTCCAAACTATCCTCATTACTTGGCCCTTCGCGGTCTGGGGGCTTGACATGGTTGGACCCCTTAAAGGCGGAACCCACAAGCAAAAATACTTACTGGTCATGGTGGATAAGTTCACCAAATGGATAGAAGCCAAGCCTGTTAAGACGGCCGAATCCGGACCGGTGATAGACTTTATATCCGGGGTTGTACACCATTATGGCGTCCCCCATAGCATCATCACTGATAACGGCACGAACTTCACGGCCGACGAGGTAAAACTCTGGTGCAAAAACATGGGCATCAAGCTCGATTATGCTTCCGTCTATCACCCACAAACTAACGGCCAGGTCGAACATGCAAATGGTCTTATCATGAGCGGCATCAAACCCAGATTAGTGCGGTCCCTCAAGGAATCTAACACGCACTAGGTAGAGGAGCTCGACTCTGTACTCTGGGGGCTGCGGACCACGCCGAATCGCGCCACCGGATACACACCATTCTTTATGGTGTACGGCGCAGAGGCAGTTTTGCCTTGCGACATAATTCATGACTCACCTCGAGTGCGCATGTACGAAGAAAGAGAAGCCGAGCTCGATCGGTAGGACAGCTTGGACGCATTGGAGGAGGAGTGTGACATGGCAAAAGCCCGTTCCGCATTCTATCAACAGCAGGCTCGAAGATACCAAAGCAGAGAAGTACGGGCCAAAAATTACAACGTTGGTGAATTAGTTCTACGACTATCGGACAAGAAAAAGGACAAACTCAAGCCCAAGTGGGAAGGTCCCTTCATAATTGACCAAGTCCTGACTGGTGGAGCGTACCGCCTGTGGGATGCATCGGATAACCGACTCGAGCCGAACCCATGGAACGCAGCCCGTCTCCGAAGATTCTATGCCTAGCGCCGGACTCTGTGTTCGTCTCCTTCCTCTGTCCATTTTTTATATATTTTCTGTCTTACATTTCTCTTCTCTCTCTCTCTCTTATAGCCTTTAAAGGCTCATAAAGTGATGCGCTATCCGCGCTCATTAAACCTGGGGGCTTCTTTAAACAGAAGCTTATTCATACGGGCTTCATGCCCAACACATGTGTCACACTTCCGCATGTACCTTTTATTCACCATTATATGCATCGATATGACTTAAGTTTTGGCCAAGCTGGGTTGCCTGGCTCCTGTGCTTACCCCTACGTTCCCGATTATTCGGCTAGGTGGTAAAGGGAGCACCTCTATGATTGTTACTGTCGGGTCAGCCGGACGTGTATCTCAGACTGGGTGAAGCCGAAAGCTAGCGTTCTTAAGGGAATATTCGGTCGGTGAACTAAAGATGATCTTTTTTTATTTTTATCTATACGCCCCCAGATGTTTTTCCTGCGTTTCTTTTCGCAGCATGGACATGCACCTTAGGGCATGCCTCCCAGGGAAAGGAACCCCTAACGGAACTATTCTCCCTGGAAGATGTTTCTTACTAACCATGTAATATAACATAACTAGTCGAGCACTTGTTTGTTCACGCACTAATGACCCCTACGCCTGGTCTCCATGCATTCGCCGGTTCCTATATAACCGCATGGGAATTCGGACACACTCCGGACTGTCAGGTCCCGAGGCTGAAGCGAAAAGGTCGGCCATGACAAATGATCTACAATCCGGCTAGAAGGCATTATAAATGTCAATTAAATTACATAGTCATTTTGACTGATTGTATTCCTCTTCAATACCATCTAACAGGCTGTCTAATTTACAGTCCTGCTGGGAATACTTTGTGGCCAACTCTACTTGGCCGTATACTAAGCTTACAGGGATCTCCTTTCCATCGGGCCCTATAGGACCGACCTCAGCCATGTGGTTGGGGTCAGCCTTTGCGTACCGCGTCTTCACCATGGCCCAGGCCTCCCTAGCGCCTTGACGGCAGGCCGATATCTTCCATAATCGGAAGCGCCGCCGTGCTCCCTTTAGCTTCTCCGCAAGCTCTCCAAGACCTTCGGGCATGGAGACGGATGGCCACAGGGCCTGGGCGACGCCTTGCATCGCCTGCCGAACTCGATCGAGCAGTTGCGAGAGCTCGGGAAGAAGGTCACCCGTAGAACCGGGCATCTCCTCTGCAGGACGACCTGTTAGCACACCTACAGACATTGCTCTGTTAGTCGACTTCCCCGCCGAACTTTCTTCCAAAGGTTCATTCAAGCACTTACTAAATATGCCGCGCCGAAGCCGCTGATTCTCCTTCACGGAGTCTGACAGCTGGGCATGAACATCTTTCAGCTCGACGCCCAGCTTGGTGTTGGCATCTTGGAGATCATTTTTCTCCCGCCTCACCTTTGTCAGCACCTTCTCACCAGCCTTTAGCTGGCGTAGGAGGTGTTGCCTTTCCAGATTCAATCCGGCGCCATCTGCAATTTCATTTGTCAGATTCGCACCCATACCGTGCTTCGCAAAATACTTATCTTTCGAAGTGTATATTACCAGAGGGGGTCTCCTTGGGCTCCCCTGCCGCGGCTAGTGCGGCCTCAAGTTGGGCTTTGCACTCTTCCAGCTCCTTGGGCAGTAGGGAATTCTTTTCTGTAAGAACCTGCATAACAAATGATCCTTAAATCAGTTATTCTAACTGTTTCAAGTCTCGGGGGCTACTGGTATATATATATAATTACCAAAAATTTCTTACCCGTATGTCTTTTACATATTGCTCCGTGGCTCTGGCTAGACCATTTTGAGCAGCACGGAGGTACGCATCTCCCGAGTTGAAGGCATCTAACATCCCTTGGGAGAAACAAGCGTCGCGAAGAATTGTCCGGCGACGCCTGTGATTCATGGCACTCTCCACCTCAGAGTTGGTGGCAGACAACCCGTCCACATCCGCCGTCGGAGGAGCGTCTGGCATGCGTCTTGCGTTCGCCTCCGCCTCCGGACCAGGCTTTGGAGCCTGGCTGGTGGAGGCGCGATTGGCAGCCTCTCCGGATATAGTCCGGCGAGGTCTCTTTGTCCTGAAGAGAGCACGAGTGTCAATGTGCCTCAAAGGTATAACACCTGGGATAAGGGGGGCGCCATACCTTTGCGCTGACGCCTCGGTCCGGACTACACTTCTTTTCTGCCCACGGGGCCCTGCGGCCCCTCGTTGGCTTGTCGCCGCAGGTTCGGCCTTCCGCCTTAAAAACCTTCCCTACAAAGTTCGGTTGTAATCAGGAAACTGAAAACACGAGAGGGCGGACACCTATTCGGGGTACTGGGACTTCGATCTCAGTTACCTAGGAGGCCGGGATTAGCCCTGGGTAATCGACTGTAATGGCCACCAAGGCGTTGTCCTTGCTCAATTGATGGAACACTCCATCAATCAGCTCCACAGATATGTCCGGATCCTCTTGAGAGGCCGGGTCGAGGGACCATCCTGGGTCCTCGGATTGTGGAGGAGGGCTGCTTATTTCCTTAACAGCCCGGCGCAGTTCCTGCATTGAAGTCGTCAGACTGAATATTTAACAATGGGAATACAAAACGGATGGGCAAGTAAATACGACCGCTTACCCAGCTTGGGGGATTGTGCATAGAGAATCCACCCTGTGGGTTGACGCGGAGAAATTCCTCCTCTTCTCCCTTATACAAAGTGGACAAGATCTTTAGTAGAGCTTTAGCTGAATCCGGCCCCTTACGGCCGTAGCGGGTGGCGTCGTCCTCCCCATTGAAGTCCCACATGGGGTGGCTTCTATACTGAAGCGGTTGCACCCCCCGCATAATGCATTCGGCCATAACCCCGATCATGGTTAGTCCGGAATGGGCTAACAATCTTATTCGGCCCATCAGGTAAATGATGTCCCTGTCACTTTCCCTCTGAGGGCTCCGTGGACGCCAGCTTAGGCGCTTCTTTAAGGGAGCACTGTCGAATTCAGGGAGGCCGATCCGGACAGGATCCGGCAGCAGGACGTCTTCTATATAAAACCATTCTGAGGGCTAGTTTTCGGACGCCTTCTTTGGGGTTCCGAACAGATATCCGGTCCCGGCGATGCGCCACACTTCGGCTCCGCCCACTTGATACATTGACCCCTCCTTAGAGTGGGGCACAAGGCAGAATAACCTTTTCCATAGCCCGAAATGAGCCTCGATACCCAAAAACAGCTCGCAGAGGGCTACGAAGCCCGCGATATGCAATATGGAGGCAGGCGTGAGATTGTGTAGCTGGAGGCCATAGAACTCCAGGAGCCCCCGGAGAAATGGATGGATTGGAAATCCGAGCCCCCTTATTAAATAAGGGATGAGGCACACCCGCTCTCCTTTGGAGGGATTAGGGGCACTCTCCGCTTGCTCTCCGCCATTATAGATGGCAAGGCCGGCTTGAACCGGGACCATATAGGCCGGGGGGAGAAATCCCTTGGTCTGGAGCGTCACTAGCTTGCTATGCGGGATGGAGCATCTCTCCCAATATCCAGGCTGAGGGCTGGAAGGGCGAGAGGAGGAGTCGCGACGGCTGGCCATGGTGGAATGGACCTTTGTCGAATGCGCTCTGATGAACACTCGCGAAGGGGGGAAGATGTGGTTTGGATCTAAATCCTCGTCCCCTTAAATAGGTCAGCTCATTTACGCGGCTAGGGGTGTGAATGTAAAAACACTCAGACTTTTCATATTCGTTTGACACGTGGGAAGCGGCCATTATTGGGTGTAGAAGCCAAGGAGCGCAACATCTACAAGAAACCAGACTTTAGTCAACAGGTACACGGAATTTGGAGGAGAACCCGCCTTGCAATGCCGAAGACAATCTGTGCGCCGGACTCATCGTCATTGAAGCCTGGTTCGGGGGCTACTGAAGGAGTCCTGGATTAGGGGGTATCCGGATAGCCGGACTATACCTTCAGCCGGACTCCTGGACTATGAAGATACAAGATTGAAGACTCTATCCCGTGTCCGGAAGGGACTTTCCTTGGCGTGGAAGGCAAACTTGGCGATACGGATATGTAGATCTCCTACCATTGTAACCGACTTTGTGTAACCCTAGCCCTCTCCGGTGTCTATATAAACCGGAGGGTTTTAGTCCGTAGGACAACATACACAACAGCAATCATACCATAGGCTAGCTTCTAGGGTTTAGCCTCTCCGATCTCGTGGTAGATCTACTCTTGTACTACCCATATCATCAATATTAATCAAGCAGGACGTAGGGTTTTACCTCCATCGAGAGGGCCCGAACCTGGGTAAAACTTCGTGTCCCTTGCCTCCTGTTACCATCCGGCCTAGACGCACAGTTTGGGACCCCCTACCCGAGATCCGCCGGTTTTGACACCGACAGCGGCCATTCTTCACTAGATATCTACCGTGCTTCAGTGATCGTGGTGTTCCCCACATCGATGCCAGGTGCTAGCATGCGCGGTCATTGTTTGCATGGTCAGATTTGCCATCTCAGCAAATTCCCGATATGTGGTGTTCACTTTGATCCGCAATTCCGATGTTGATGGGGACATTGCAGCATGACTTTTTCACTGGCAAGTTGGTGGCAGCAACACAGAGGACTTCGTCTATGGTGGTGAATACCAGGTCTCGAGTTCCTGTGTGAAACCCTAGGTCTGGCGTTCATTGCTTGTACCTGGCAGTGGTGGTTTACACTCCCTTGTTGAAAGCACTGATGGGGGAATACTCGGTCATTCTCTTCTGGGTGAAACCCCATGATCTGGCCTATGTGGTCCGATCCGGCAATGAGGGTGTTCATGCATCATTTCCTTGCTGGAGGTACCGTTATTGGGGGAACCTTCTCATCGTTCGGGTGTTGTCAAAGACGGTTGTAGTAGTTGATGTGTTGCTTATGTAGATTGTTCGCCTGACCCTTATGGGTCCTTTTCTTTCTTTCTTTCTTTCTTTCTTTCTTTCATTCTTTCTTTCTTGGTTGTGTCGTCCTAGTTGTGCAGAGGCCAAGTGTGTGCCTGTTGTGTCTATCCGCTTGATGCGATATTATGAGTCAATAACGAGTGCCCTTTGTCGCAAAAAATGATTCCAACTTGGGGGAGGGTAATTACTGCATGTCACATCAACGTAGTACTTCCTCCGGTCCTTTTTAGTCCGCATATAAGTTTTATTCGAAGTTACAAATATCTCTACTTTGACCAAACTTATAAAAAAAATCAACATTCGCAATGCGAAATCAATATTGTTAGATACATTATGAAATGTAGTTTCATAGTTTATATACTTGGTATTGTAGTTGTTGATATTTTTTAAAATAAATTTGATCCAACTTTATAAAATTTGACCTGACCCAAATATAATACGCGGAGTAAATATATTTGGTTTTGTCCATAGCTATTGCAAAGCTCGCTCATTAATGTGGACCGGAGCGTAGCGAAGAAGGTTGAAACTGGCCCCGTGTGGTCTTCCTCTTTGCTCCCTTTCCAAGCCAAAGGACATGGAATCCTGCGCATATAAGTTGAGCACAAATTTCTATATTCATAGGAATATTATAATTATACAATTTTATTCTATTTGGAGATATATTTAATGAAGAGAAAAGTTGTACCCGACATTTTGTGTCTCCTACTAATGTTCACATCGCTATTCATGTGTGTTCTACCATAGTCTCGACACATCATCAACACAAAGCTCTACCGGAACACGCGACAAGGAGGAGGAGCACGGCGCAACCCGTTGCGACGTCGATCAACTACACCACCTCCATGCCAAGCTCAACAAGGCGGACCACCCACTAAACTGTACCGATGATCTTCACGGCTACTTTTCTTGAAAAAGAAAATCACGTCTAGACCGGGTCTTGTTCTTGCAAGCACGGCTCGTTAGATGCAAAAATTTCCCCAGCTTAAGCTTATTTGCCTGACAGAAGACGGCACAAAACCTGAAAGCCGATGGATGTCCAACCGTGGAGAGATTGATGATTCACTCACGTACACGTCGTGGTGGCCTGACTGCGTGACCATTCCCCATACCCTCTGATCTTGCTGCATGTGCGCGTCGTCAAGGATTCTTGTGGGAGCCTGCTGCTGACTCGAAGATGATGTGGGAGATTGGCCGAGGGTTGCACTCCCAAGTCTCTTGGTGGTGGTGGGCTGGTGGCATAGTCCATTCAATTATGACGTAGTGCTCCTTGCTTCTCACAAAGCATATCATTGATACGAGTACAAAATGCTTTGCGCCCCTCCCCCTCCCCGGTACTATGGATTTGTTCATCACAAACAATTGAAATTGCTCATCGCCAATGGTAAAAGCGCCCATCACCGCCGGTCCATTGCTGACGTGAAATTGCTCATCTCTCTGGAACTCTGGATGCCCTCCATTTCTTTCCTCGGTGTGTTTCAGATTTTTCTATTCCAATATGTAAAGATTTTTCTACTTTTTTGGTAGACCTTTGATTTTGTTTTTCCCCCTTCCACCAATAAATCGCCTTCCTTGATGCCAAAATCCTTTGTTCTCTTCAAAATTGCTTTCACGGAAGTGGTTGCATTCACATTTGGCACTTCTTTTTTGTTAGAAACACATTTGGCGGTTCTTGCTCCTTATGAAGGCTAGCAAAATGACTATCCGTTCCGT
Organism: Triticum urartu; assembly: GCF_056163025.1. NCBI lineage: Eukaryota > Viridiplantae > Streptophyta > Magnoliopsida > Poales > Poaceae > Triticum > Triticum urartu. The sequence goes on from NC_141874.1 coordinate 66,316,843, forward strand.
GGGGTCTTAAAACTTGCTCACAAAGTCACAAACCACTCGTGGGTATCCTCGTCGATATAGGATTATGTTGACGACGCAAAGTAATACCAGGTTCGAACATTTTAAAAGTAATACAAAATTCGAACATTTTTGCCACATGGCTTACATGAAGAACTGTCTCGTTACATTTATATAATTCAACACTGGAAAATAGATTGCATCCCCAAATTCAGTGCTCAAAATTCATCAACTCTTTTTCTCCGAGTGAGAACTCAGAGTATTATTCTCATGAATAACACTACGTTAACGTTGTAAATAACATATTATAAGGAGATAACATATAAGAATGGGAAAACAGTCAGATGTCAAAACCTAAAACAGTACTCCCTCTGTCGAAAAAACTTGTCTCAGGCTTGTCTCTCAAATGGATGTATCTAGCACTAACTTTGTGCTAGATATACATCCATTTGAGGGACAAGTTTTTCCAGACAGAGGGAGTACAATGTTGTTGAACAGAGATTCCATACCACTATGATATCGCAAAGATTCAGAGCCTCCATAGCCGACCTACCAAAATTCGCAGGCAAACTGGAAATCTAAGCCTCCAAGAGGGCCAAATTTTCTTCTAAAAGGAGGGGCTAATTAATTGTAGACGTACAGTGCCCCATGTTATATTACACATGTTATTATAGCTGGGGTACTTTACCCAGGATACTTGTCGTCGGCTCTGAGAATTTGAACTTACATGCTTCAGTAAAACATCCAGCAAAGAGACCATACGAGATGACCTGACACTACTCCACAGATGAACACGACTATTTGCTGGCCTGATGGCTCACCAGCCGGAATTCAGGCTTTGAGACTGCAATGGCTCCTACAAGTTAGGTTGGGGGCAAAAAATTACACAAGGCAAGATCACTGTAGCAAGGTTTCAACTACAGCAGAGATTGCCTTTGGTCCTCCTCGCTCGAGTAGTGATAGGGCAAGATCGTGCTCCTGCCAACTTCGAAGCCCCGCAGCAATCTTCTTCAGCGTGTCCAGTTTTATGTCCCGTAGCCATGTCGGGACAAACTTCACCACGAGGAATACAAAGCACGATACATACGCCTTCCACGTGCCTGGGTCGCACCCCAGCAGGATGTGCCCATCCAGAACACCAGCGATGAAATCCATGTGGGTGCCCACCACTCGCGGTCTTCTCGAGAGGAATGACAGTTTCATGATGGGAGAAGTCTTTTCTGAGCCCCAGAGTAGACTCCCACAGAAAAAAAGCATGTTGGCCATGGCATAACCTTGAAGTGTGCTGGCCACTGGTCCAGGGTCTTCCAACATCTGTTCCTGAGCTGATAGCAGTAGCGTCGGCAAGGTCTCCTCATATAGCACCTGGACCAGGAGAGGGCCCCCTGCAACACACAGCAGCCCCGCACCAAGCATGGCAACCTGAGAAGCCATGGATGCAGCACCAGACAGTGGCGGTCGACCTGATTTTAAATGTGGAGGCCCATTGGAAGACCATCCATTTGCAAGTTTGTGGGAACAATCAATCACTTGCCTGAGGATCATCTCGCTCACAAAGTAAGTATCATGGAATGTTCGACAAGTTCTCAGGTAGATGAATCCAGGGGCCATGGGAAAATGAAGACCTTGGTGGCCTGTGATTGACTCTCCCATTAAAGCTCCAACTCCACGGCTTGCAGTAATATCAGACCCACTGGATGGGGATGAGCGCAGAAAGGATGAGAAGCAACCTTGGATGAGCTGTGCTACCGCATCTTTGTCTCTGCCAAACGGAGACCGAATACATGAGAGGACAATAAAATCATGCCACCTTCGCACTTTCTGTGTCCACAAGGCCCCTATGATGGGCATGCTTGGCCAGGAACTACCCCCTGCACAGTTCTCCAGTGCCTGACCAATGATCCCGTGAATGTAGTCGAGACTCCTATCCAGCTTAAACGTAATTGTCAAGCTGACAAGTGCAGCCATTGGTAAAGGAAGCATTGGCGGCACACCACCTGCAAGAGTAAAATGAAAAATTTCTATAAGCACATAGAGCAATAAAGATATTGGGGCAAATTTTCTGCAATGATGGTGCTGAAAACCTGAAGGTTATCACACATAGTATGAACTAATGCAACTAAATTGATGCATAAGAATAGGAAGCAGGTTGTACGTGGATAGCAGCTGTGAATCTGAACACCAGCAGATGCAAGGATTTCCTTTACTTCATCTTCAATGGAGTGAAGAGCAGCACCAGGGCTGGGCCATTCAGTTCCGTTCATAGGCACAGCTTTCCATATTCCTCGTGTAATTTCTGCTGAGAAGTAGCTAACAATTGCAGCAAGAGAAGCTGGTAAGAAGTCCACTAGATCCCTTAAACCTGCAATGCAATGGCACATTAACACATGAATGAGATTAAGACATATCCCCATAGGACTGGAAAATCAATATAATATATTAAAATGGAAGCAAGGAGGTTGCTCACTGGTAGTCATGTCTCGGCTGGAAATCCTCCCGTGAGAACAAGCTGTAAGAACAGCTTCAAGAACATAAGGAACTGCTTCTAGAAATTCCCATGCTGGAAGTGTCGGCCTTTGGTAAGAATCGTCAGATGTACTTAGAGAGGAACCACTGACACTGCTACTGGAAGCAGATGAAAGATTACCAGATACTACCCCGCTTTTAGTAATTTTCCGGCAAATCATACTCAAAATTTTGTTTGCAACTTGATGGACAGGATTTGTATTGCCAAGTCCAGAAAGAGTAGAGGCTATGCAAGCTTGATTCTGAATGTACCAAGCCCTTAGCTTGGGGAAGGAGTCAATATAAATTGGTTGGGTTGGGACCTCATCGAACGAGCCCGTACTGCTGCCAGAGTTAGTACTAGTAGCAGATGAATTTGGGAACTCAATACGGCTATTGTGCATTAACACCAAATAGTCCAGGGTAAGTTCCAACCTTACCGAGCCTCCACGGCCAGCAAGACAATACTCTTGAGGGGGTTTGTAAAATTTCCACAACCGGAGAAGACAAAGAAATGCACAAGAGAAGACCGAGTAAACCGACGTTTCATCAACAATGGTAGACCTGTGGTTAGATGGGGGTGGCATTGACCCAAAAGCTTCACAGAGTGGCATTAAAGCTGCGGCAACATCTGGAACCTGTATGACAAAAGGTTATTATATTGTGAACTAACAAACAGCACAAACATATAGACTGCAGACAACATTATTCTAGAGCACATGAAAAGTGAAAAAGTAGCTATCTATCTATTTGATACTCCCTCAGTAAAGAAATATAAGAGCGTTTAGATCACTACTTTAGTGATCTAAACACTCTTATATTTCTTTATGGAGGGAGTAGAATGCAGCATTATGGGTTATCACAGTGCAGACAGTAGCGTACCAATATTAAAGCTTTAGTACATAGTGGGGTATGGCCATAACAATATACATCAAGAAACTAATCCAGAGGCACACAAATTTATGTGGTGCATCTCAAAACCTACAGAGCAACTGCAGCCATCAAGTCTTAGAACAGATATGCCAGAAAAGTGGTAAGAACATGGATTTGCCATCAATGCATCTTAAAGAAGGGCTGATAAGCATATGAGGTGCCAACTTTGAAAATGACACAAGAACAGGAACCAAGATATTGCATGCGGACATTAATTTATATCCACATGCACTATAATGGTAAACTTGTCTTCTTTTTTATATCAGTGACAAAATGTGACACTGAGGCATTGTTCAAGCTTTTGGAATTTGCTAAACAATGTAGTTAGGCTTTAGCAAATGGAGATGCCAGTTCCCCTGGGCACCAGCAAATTGCCCTTCTGACTACTGATGAACTCGCTTCTTTTTCTACTTTCAAGACAAACAAAAAAAGAACATATTTTTATGATGCGCTCTGGACAGAAAATACAGACTCCGCCACCAATTTCATATGTTAACAATGGATTGTTGCAAGAATATTACAGTCAAGCAGACAGTGCATTGCTTACCATTCCATATAAAGAAAAGATGTGGACAGCATCGACATATGAGACACCAAGTAAGATTGCATTTAAGGTAGACTTCTGACTAAGGTAGTGGCTCATGCTCCCCTGTAATGAAGAATCTGAGGGCAAAGGAGGCGACAATAACTTGACCACCATGCGGACAACATGTTCCTGAAGAAAACATGTAGAATATAAATAAGATGTTTTAAAGGAAAAGTTGCCAGATAGAATTTTCAGACCCATTTCCATGTGCTCACAAGAATAGACCCAGAAAACTACTCCCCCCGTCCGGAATTAGATGACACTCAAACGGATGTATCTAGTAAGTAACAAAAAGCTTCAACAACGTAGCAAATTAGAAAATGTGCAGTTCAGAATATTTCTACGCTGAAAACATAAACTTGTCCTATATTGAGAAATATAGGCTAGCCTTGCTTTTTCTAATACAGCAAAGAAATATGTACTAGAGCCATGAAGTTTGGGGCCATTTTCTGAACTCTTTGCTTAACGCTAATGAACAATCACTGATACTAAGATATGATTTTTACCAGAATCAGCATAAAGTAAATAGTGGATTTGGAAAGCATGGACAAGTCAACTCAATATTACTCCGTATACTGTTGTGGAGATCAACTCGTCAAAAAACACTAAATATTTTCATAAGACCTTAAAGAATTTTGATTAGTTATTATGAACTTGTAATTTTTCATGGCAAATTGGCAAAATGTAAGCATGTTGGAAACTCTTAACAATAAATAAAAGTAAATTACCTGAATATTCCACCCACGCACAAGTGATGCACCGCACACAATTTTAGCTGCAGCTGACTTTTCTTGTTCTGAACCATTCAATGCGATGTGGTACAGTTTATCCAGTTCCGCAACACTGAATAGACAAAACAGAACTACAAATCAAAGAACTAACATGATATACAGATAAGTAGGACCAGGGAAGTGCTGGGGTGAATTGAGAAGTATAATGAACAAAGAAACTAATGGCTGGTAGAATAATATTCAAGAAATGTGTTTTAACTTCGCTTTGTCAAAGATGCAATACAGAAAGAAAACTGCTTTAAAATACTCGGTGGAGTGGGAAAAAACTGTTCAATTCAATGCTCGCCTCTAAAAGTTCTATTTTGGTTCCAGATTTAGCTCCATATACCTTGAAGCAGGAGTAGCAATGAGAGCATTTTTCAGTGGATCAGATAGTGGAGCTCCTTGCATGAAGTTTACCCATGGTGATTCCTGGGGTAAAGATGTATCCTTCGAATGCCCCGGTAGTACAACATAACCAGGCCACAAGTAAGCAGTTGTGTCGATCAAATTCCTCGAAATACAGGCTTCAACTATAAGATGTAGCATGTTTCCAACTGAAAAAATATAGGTAGTAGGGGGTTAAAAGCTAAGACAACCAGAGATAAATATGTTTTCAAAGTATTAGTGCAACAGTATGAAAATATAAAATCAAAGAACAGCTAGCAACTAAATAATAAAACAGAATACTACCAGGATCCACTAAGCAGTCAGAAGTCAGTTTAGTTTACAAAACATGACCAAATTGCTAGCACAAATATAATACTCTACTTAGATTGAACTATAATAGAAGGACATGACATTGTTAAAAGAAGTACAGGAAAAATATGCCTAACAGGAAAAATCACAAATACTCACAAGCAACATTTTTCAGAAATGCCAAGACAGATTGCATATACACAAAAGTTGTCACAAATAGTAACCTCAGTGAATATTATTGAACTGTAACAACCATCAAGCATAATAAGAAAAGGTACAGGTACCAGCTTTCGTCGAAGAGTCACTCTGGCCAATCATGCCAGGGTTGCCACCAACCTTACAGTTGGCCCTAAATATTGCAGCTTTTGAAGCCGCAGCATTGGCCACATTCACCAACGATGAAGGTGGTACAAGAAGTCCTGAATATTGCACCAAATCCTGAAGAGAAGATACAAGTCCTAGTCTTCGGGGCAGACTTTTGTTTCCTTCAGCTCCACATGCATCAGTTTCTTCCTTGAGAATTGCAGCAATCGCTAGTGGAATAAGAGCTAATAGCATGCATAATCTTGTGTCTAGATGAGGAATTGGACCCTCTAGAGGTTCTCTAGCCTAGCAACGACATTAGCGTGTGAGGCCACAAAGAACTAAGTGATATGATTTCACCCATGATAATACATCAAAGGAAATGTTTATTACCCGTTGTACAAGACGAAGGGCAGAAATCCAAAGAGCTTTAAAAGTTTCCTGCCAACTTGCCTCATTAATTGCTTGGGCTGTCTTGGACATTTCTGAATCAAGGCAAATATGGTATTAGTCAATGAAAACCATGCCACACCTATAATAAAATTGGAAGATCTAAACATTATGATCAAAATTCACACTGTCGGTTACTATATAAAGACGACAGCGCAGATATGTAAAAAGATCTTCAGACACTAACAGTCTAACACAGATAGGCCCTGTTTGGTTCAGCTTTTATCGACGGATTCCGTTGCCGCGCACCAGAATCTGAACCAAAGGGCGAACCCAGCAGAATCCGATTCCAGAAATCCGCTGCCAAAATCTAAACCAAAAGCTGAAGCAGCCCAGGACGTGCTTTCCAAAATCTGATTTCGCTGCGGGCCAAAATCTGAAAAAGCTGTATCGGCTGGTTTGCCAAATGACTACATTTTTTTCACATCAGATTTTCCACAGCTGTTTTTTCACAGCAGATTTTTCGCAGCTGCTTTTAGAAATCCACAGCCGAACCAAACAGGGCCATAAAAAGGTGAAATAATTCAAGTCAATATAAGCTGATCGTGTGGGAGTACCTTTTATAATCTCGATAGCAGATATACCGCCTAGATGCCTCCCATCCATTGCATTCTCCATGTAAATATCAAATATAATCCAACAGGCAGCTCTCCCAGCTCCTGTAAGTTGGCCCAGCATGGAATTGCTGGATCTCAAGTTACCAAGAACACCCACAAGCCGTTTGTTGTTTGGTTGGTAATCTAGATTGCTCACTCTCCAGATATACATCACCAGATCATCAATTTTATGACTAGTAGGCAATAATCTCTCGAGTGCCATCTTGTGAGCTTCAATCAGTGTCAGCCTCTGGCTCAGAGCACTGAATTTGTCAGGCCTAACCTAGAAAATTGTCTAATTAGCACAAACTAGCCAATTGTAATGTTGATTCTTAGCTACACCAAAGAATAAATTGACTGACAAGTTGTTTTTTGGTGTAGTTGTTAGGCAAGGTGATGTGAATTTATATATAAGAAAAGTCTTACATTCTTAACACATAATAATGGAGCATGTTTACAGAAACGACAGCAACAAAGCCTTTCAGTCCCAAACAAGTTGGGGTAGGCTAGAGTTGCAACCCATAAGATCTCGAAACCTAGTCATAGCTCTGGCACGTGGATAGCTAACGTCCACGCACCCCTGCCCATGGCTAGTTCTTTAGAGCATGTTCACAAATTGGAAATAAAAAAGGAATAGCTAATGGAGCAGTAAGTTAACATTTGAGTAGTCACTATCTGTGCAAAGTGGAAAAGGAGTCGGAACAACCTACAGAAATGCAGCTTTACCTTGACATAATTACTATGGTTAATTATAATACTTGTGCCTACTCTGTTTGTTATATTTGATTGTAAAAGAAGACCTAATCATCCCCTTATCCTCACATGGTAACCCAACAAGGTAACAGGTGTCAAAATATGATGATTGGCTGCAGGCAAAACTGAATGCCCATGGGTATGAATATCTACAAAGTTGACATGTTAATAAGTTTGTTCAAGACATACATGTTAAGGCATATCAAGCGCAGAAATGCTTGAATCTTCCTATCAGCGGCCATCATATGCAACACTTCCAAAGCCATGACGGTGTTCTTTCGACGTAGCTGTTCACGCTGCTCATTTTGCTTCACAGCGGAGACCCCCTTGACATCCATGTCCATGGGCTGTGGCCCTTCATTGGGATATACACTCTCCTGCTCCAGAGTCGTTCCAGATGAAATACCGCAATCCTCCAGCACGGAGTCGATCAGTTTGGTGATCACAATCAACACAAACAGGATGACAACATGCCCAAAGTCCGTTCCAGCAACCCCGTAGGTTTTAGACAGTTGCAGAGCAGCGTCGATGGATTTCGTTATCCTGGGAGCCAAAGTAACCATGTATGAGCAACTGAGCAGCAACTAGCAAGCAGCATACATACAGATCACTGATAGCAGAAATCTGAACCGGGCTTCCCGTTCAAACATTGCATAGCTGAACCCTTACTTGTCACGATTAGGCCCGGCCAGGAGAGACAGCGAGGAAGACGTGACGTTGCCCTTCAGCAGCTCCAGGTACAGCCGGTACGCCTCCGGCTGCGCCCGACGCTGCGGCAGAACCCTGCAAAAACCACCGCCAGAGAGTCACTCTCGCATATCCTTCAAAAGGGCAGGTAAAACGGGCGGGCACTGGCACGGACCTGGCGGTGAGGAGCGCGAGGACGTGGAGCGGGCAGAGGAGGCGGGACGACATGGCCTGGTCGAGCAGCTTCCAGAGCGAGGGCGAGTTGTGCGCGAAGCAGAGGTTGGAGACGAGGATCCCGGCGAGGTCCGCGCTGGGGACCCCGGCCCCCGGCTCCCCGGCGACGAGGCGCGAGATCTCCACCGCCCGCAGCAGCGGCGGGTCCCCGCGCGCCTCCGACGCCTTGACCGCCGCCATCACCCTCCGCTCCAGCAGCTCGCCCCCGGCCCCGGCCAGGGTCGGCGCCTCCGCCGCCCCCATTCGCTCGCGGGCGACGTCGCCGAGGGTTTGGGTTTGGGATTTCGCGTCTCGATTTCGCCTTCCCTCTCCCTCTCTCTCATGGAAGGGGGGAAGAAGGTGGTTTATGAGGCGGGGGACAGGATGGGGGGGATCTGGGCCGTCGGATCGTTCTATTTTGGGATGGGGCCGTCGGATCTCCGTCCCGTCGCCCTCGGTCGCAGTCGTGCCGTGCGAGACGGGATTGACTTCCCAACGGAATGCCTGGCCATTCTCGGGCCCAGGCGATGAGACGAATTGTCCTCTGTGTCTTCTTTTTTATGGTAAAAAAGACCCCGGAATTATCATTAGAGGAAGAGAAATTGGGTAAAACGTCCGTGGCGTCAGTGTCGGCACACCGCACACAAATATCTAGATAAAATAGATAATGTGGCAAACAATAAATGAAAAAAAAGCATGTGATAACATAGCTAGTTACTATTAGTATGAATAACATCACACATGTCAAAGCAAGATGAGTCTATAGCCTAATAAATAAAGTGTTGCATCTTACCACACATATGTTACTCCTCACTATAGAGGTAGTAACATAGAATAGTAACATGGACATGTTACTACTTTATGTTACTATCTATTGATGATTGTACCAGGTGTATGCTAACAGGTTGATTGTCATGGTGCTCCACTTGCTTCTTCCTTGCATCCAACTCTGGGTTTTTTTCCTCTTTGAAATCCGTGTTCACAAATCATGGCGTCGTGTGAAGGACGCTCGACATCATCGTGCTAGTCAAAGTCTTTCCTTTAAAGGAGCTATCATGTGGATTTTGGACAAGACAACTTCATTGTTTTTTTTGTTGAAGAAACCGCAATATATGAAAAACACGGAATGTAGATGCAAGGCCCCTCCCTTCTGGCATAGACAGACCAAAGCATAGATAGAATCATCTACGCGACTCCTTCGAGGCTTCGACCCGTCCTTCGAACCACAAATGCTAATCCATGCATTATGCTGGGGGACGTAGATCGGATCTCGACCGTCACCCTGGCAATGCACTTTTCTGTTGAAAATTGACAACAATCATTAAACCTCAAGCCTTAAGGTAATTAACGACATGAATAAGCTTCTGAGACCACCATCTTGAATCTATCTCCTTCCTCTAGCTTTTATCGTTCGATTTGGTATACAACCATATCAATGTGTTCCCTCTCGACACCTCTTATACTTTCACATGCTGGAACAAGAGGCCACATCGGGTAAGATTGAAGGGGGCAAGAGTACCTGAGTTAATCTAGTTGATCCAGTTGTCATGAGGAACAAGAGTGCTTAAGTTCCTAGTTGTTGATCTGTCCATATACCAATATTTGGTCACCATGTAATTTTGACCTTTGTGCATGTTAAGATATTGGGCAAGTCAAATGATAGTATGCCAAACATGGTAATGCCCTATAATCCCTGGAGGGGATATGTGTGTAATCAAATGAGCTTTCATTGGTGCATCAAACGTTTTTAACCGGGTATGGACCAAAGGTAAGTCGATTGTTCTCATTCAAGCATATTTTGTTCAAAGTCGGGATGGCGTAATTCCATGATCTCATCGCTCCCTCCGTCTAGCACATCATCTTGGATGCAATGACTTTTGACTCATGTTGTGTGGGCATAATCAACAATCATGGCTGGAAGAAGATCTTACCTCTCGATGCTATATGGTATCGATGTGTTTTGAGAGTGAATGCATATCAGTGGGTTTCCTACTAGTGTCACAACTCGCTATCGCTCCTTTCCATCTTCCTTGAGCTTTTGGTGTGTAAGAACTGGGTATATTTCCGTCGAGCAATTAGTGGGAAAGGGGTAAAGCTTGGTTGGAATATGGCATGTGATGAGATAGAAATGCTCGGCACCAATTGGGGCTCTTATAGTGAATAACCAGCAGTGCCATTTTTTTTGTTAGTATGGTGAAATCCTAGGATTTGCGTCGATGGTTAGTCAAATCTATTTTTCGTCAATATTAGCCAAAATATGATTGTTAAAATCTTAATTAAAACACAGGCGAGCCTATGAAATCATTTGAACTCAAAATAAGCACAAGGGTAACTCTCAGCTTTTGAATAGGCTGCAAAGAATAGCAAAACCACCAATTATATCTTGGGTTGCTCCGCTAGTGTCAACAGTGGAATTGGGTGAGGTTCCTCAACCATTTTGCGGTAGTGACCAGGCTATGGTCTCATTTTCTCTCCTTGGTGTCTATATGATGCGATATATCGCTGTATGTGTGTTCATGTTCCCCGTTGTCGTTGTGGTGTTTTCTTCACCGTTGTTCCGAACATGGCGTAATTTAGTCTAAAAAATGGTTCGACTCCAATATTTTTTATCTACATAAGGCTTTTACCATGACGACTTCTTCGAGGCGTTGGTATAGCTGGACCTTAGCATGTCCTTTTTCTAACTACGTGATACAATGTTAGGCCGATTCCTACGATGAAGGAAGTGGGGAAGGGCTCGTGCTAGTGATCGGGCTATGTAAGAACCAAGTCCTATTTTGCTAATTTTCTGAAATATCTTCTATCGTCGGCGACCGGAGCGTAGCCAAATGGTTAGGTTTCTTGGGGTTAAACCAGCCCACCCAATCCTAAACTTGGCACTTGTGCACACATTTTTTTGAATTTATTTTAAGGGTGTGTCTAGGGCACATCTAGATGTGCTCTAGTTATTGCACATCTGAGTGAGTGAATCAAGTATAAAGAGGAAAAGAAAAAAGAAAAAAAAATATCCACACGAATCTCAACGCAAGATCAATGACATAGGACTTAGATATGCAATACTTATGGCACATCTAGATGTGCTTTAGCAAAAATGTTATTTTAATTTTTTCGACAATGTTTGTTTAGAGGAGACGTTTCTGTCAACTAAGAGGCGTTTGTGTCGACTTTGTCAATCTAAGATATTGTGTCGGCCGGGTAAGGTGCTCTTAGAAATAGGATGTGTGTACGTACGTCCATAGGGTGAGTGTACATGCGTATATGATTATACTATATGTTAAAAAAAGTTCATGAAAAGTTTACAACACCACATGATTAGACACACAAAAAATAATGCTCAACGGCCCTGTAATCTGAACCTTTGGGGATCGTATGTATGAAACCTATTAATTAATCTTGCAATCTCTTATCTTCTCCATTTTCTTGGAGCTTCAGAGGTTGCATTGCATCTGAGCATATCGTGGACGAACATAAAGAAAGAAAGGGCTGTTCTTCATCATCGAGCTTACTACATAAACGGCGGGCCGATGCATGCATCGCTTGTGTGTAATCGTAAAAGCCGATCGATCGTGCGTCAGATCAGACGTTGATCCCTTGCATCATGATCTTGAACTCGCCGAAGTCGACGCGGCCGTCGCTGTCGCGGTCGACGTTGCAGATCATCTCCCGGACGTTGGCCAGGCTGCTGGCCTCGGGCATGCCCAGCTTCTTGAGCACCTCCTGCAGCTCCGACGCCGAGATGAAGCCGTCGCCGTCGACGTCGAACACCTTGAAGGCCTCCCGCATCTCCTCCTCGTCCTGCCCGCCGGCGCCGCCCTCCTCGGCGTCGTCGGCGAGGGCGCCGAAGAGCGCGTCGCCGAGCGCGCGGTGGAGGCCCTCGAAGTCCTCGAAGCGGAGCCCGGAGGCGCCGGGCGGCACGTGCGCACCGACGGTGGCGGCCAGGCTGGCGCGGTCCGCCTCCAGCCCGAGCGCGTCCAGCGCCTGCGCCAGCTCGTCCACCGTGATCTCGCCGTCGCCGTTGCGGTCGAACATGTCGAAGACGCGCCGCAGCCGCACCGCGTTCAGGCTGCCGTTGCGCAGGCGGAACGACGGCGACGGCGAGCCCTTGGACAGGGCCTTGGCCGCGCCCTGGCTCTGCTGATGCTCGCCGGCCATTGCCTTGCTTATTTTCGGACGGTGTGGGGAGGAGGACCGCGCCGAGACTCTCGCAGCTTTATAGGACGGGGGGTGGAAGGAGGAGCGGGGCCGCGTCGTGTCCCCGGCGGAGGCGGAGGGCTGGCTTGGCTTCGTTCCTTCCTTTTTCTCTGCCGGGAAATCCATCGCCTACCATACTATTTCCGTGGAAACAGCCGATCGGAACCGACTCACGGTGGACGTGCTGGATCTGTTAGGTATGTCCCCGGCAGTAGGCAGCACACTTTCGCACCGGCTCGGGTTGGCTTTGCTCTCTTCGTTTCTGGGCCTCTGGTTCCATGGAAGCTCGCATTCATACCTTTTGTCTGCCTCACTGACTGTGGTTCGTTTTTCCTGTGTCTTCTGGTTCCATGTCCCATATTTCCCTCTTTCTGTTTATTTTTTTCATGGACTCTTTCTGATTTAAAAGGTCTACGTGTCGGCTAGATGGATAGTTCGCCAAATATAATATAATACAAACTAGCAAAAGGGCTGGTGCGTTGCAACGGGGAAAATAATTCATAATCTTCAATGGCAACGACCACATTTTGCTGCATCACTGAGATATACTATCACTCTACATTTCGTGAAATCATGAAAAAATAATAAACTCGTGAACATTTTTCAACTTCGTGAACACTTTTATAAATTTTGAAACATTTTTTAAATTCATGAACATTTTATACTATTTGCAAACATTTTTTCATATAATTTTCTTGAATCGGCGAACATTTCTAGAATCAACGGACATTTTTGGAAATTAGTGGAACAAATTTTGAAATTCATGAACATTTTTTTGGTTTAACAAACATATTTTGGAATGCACGACCATTTTTGAATTAATGAACATTTTATGAATGAATAAACTATTTTGTAAGTCATGATATTTTTTGAATTTTAGGATATTTTTTCATTCATGAATATTTTATGAGTTGGCCAAAATTTGTGCAATTACATTAACATTTTTTAATAAAAAAACTTTTTAAAAAATCACGAACATTTATTGTTTCACCAACATTTTTTTCAAAATTTCAAACACTTTTTGAATAAGCAAACATTTTTTTGCAGAATCGCAAACATTTTTTGAATCCACAAACATTTTATCATTTAGTGAACATTTTATTTCAAAATTATCAGTTTTTTAAGGATGGTAATGGGCGAGACCACTCTAGCAGGCACCTGTACTCGCCGCCCCTCTGCTTTGTTCGGGGATATGGAGTCGGCCCAATGGTTGACGGTTCATTGGTCGCTTGCCTAATGTCCTGTAACATCCTTGATGCGACTATATTTCCCACGTGTCGAGACACGACTTAGAGACATAATCGCATTGAAGGCATATGTCGCAAGTAAGGTAATCTTTACACATCCCATGTAATATAATAATAAAAGAGAGATAACATAGTTGACTTACACTCGCCACGTCAATCAAGGTACATAAATAACATTACAACATCCAAACTCTTATGGCCCGACTACGGCGCCAAAATAAAAGATAACCCAACATGCGACACGGTCCCGATCACCCCCAACTGGGCACCACTACTGATCATCAGGAAAGGAAATATAATAACGTTGAGAGTCCTCGTCGAACTCCCACTTGAGCTCGAGCGCGTCACCTGGAGCGGAATCATTAGGCCCTGCATCTGGTGTAATAGTAATCTGTGAGCCACAGGGACTCAGCAATCTCGCACCCTCGCGATCAAGACTATTTAAGCTTATAGGTAAGGCAAGGTAAAAGTAAGTGGGGCTGCAGCAAGCGACTAGCATAAATGGTGGCTAACCTGTTCGCAAAAAAGAGCGAGAAGAGGAGGCAAAGCGCGAGCGAGAAACTAGAGAACAACCTGCGCAAGCATTACTCCAACACCGTGTCCACTTCCCGGACTCCGCCAGAAGAGGCCATCACGGTAACACACTCAGTTGATTCATTTTAATTAAGTTAAGGTTCAAGTTATCTACAACCGGACATTAACAAATTCCCATCTGCCCATAACCGCGGGCACGGCTTTCGAAAGTTCAAATCCCTGCAGGGGAGTCCCAACTTAGCCCATGACAAGCTCTCACGATCAACGAAGGAATAGACCTCCTCCCAAGACGTTCCAATCAGACTCGGTATCTCGGTTCTTCAAGACACTTTGATAGGTTAAAACAAGACCAGCAACACCACCCGAATGTGCCGACAAATCCCGATAGGAGCTGCACATATCTCGTTCTCAGGGCACACTCAGATAGCTCAAGCTACGAGTAAAACCAACCCTCGAGTTTCCCCGAGGTGGCCCCGCAGGCTGCCTGGTTCGGACCAACACTCAGAGGAGCACTGGCCCGGGGGGGGGGGGTTAAAATAAGATGACCCTCGGGCTCCGGAAACCCAAGGGAAAAAGGGGCTAGGTGGCAAATGGTAAAACCAAGGATGGGCATTGCTGGAAAATCTTTAATCAAGGCGAACTATCAAGGGGTTCCCATTATAACCCAACCGCGTAAGGAACGCAAAATCCGGGAACATAACACCGATATGACGGAAAACTAGGGCGGCAAGAGTGGAACAAAACACTAGGCGAGAGGCCGAGCCTTCCACCCTTTACCAAGTGTATAGATGCATTAAGATAACAAAATAATATAATGATATCCCAACAAGTAAATAAATGTTCCAACAAGGAACATCCTCCAATCTTCACCTGCAACTAGCAACGCTATAAGAGGGGCTGAGCAAAGCGGTAACATAGCCAAACAACGGTTTGCTAGGACATGGTGGGTTAGAGGTTTGACATGGAAATTTGGGAGGCTTGAAAGCAAATGGTAGGCATCGTAGCATTGGCATAGCAAAAGAGCGAGCAATCTAGCATAGCAAAGATAGTAGTGATTTCGAGGTATGATCATCTTGCCTGCAAAGTTGTCAGAGTTGACTGGATCCTCGAAAGCAAACTCAATGGGCTCCTCGTTAGCGAACTCGTCTCCCGGCTCTACCCAAACAAGACAAACAAGCAACAAGGACACAATCAACCACGTGTAAGGATCAAACAATATGATGCAAGGGTGGTATGCTATGCGGGATGTGATGCGGGATGCATATGCAAGAATTGACAAGGAATGCATGAATCTGGCCTTGACTTGGGAATCCAAGTGTGCCACTGGAAAGATGAGATGAAATCGCTTGAAAACGATATAAAGAACGCTGGAATCGGAGTTACGGTTTGGAAATGGCGAGCAAAACAAATACGACACCGGTCTGCGATTTACAACAAGTAGTCATCTAAATGCAATGAGATGAACATGCTACAACACCCAAACATGACAACAAAATACATGGCAGGGATGCATTCAAGATGCTTAACAAAAGTGTAGCACTGAGCTACGGCCAAATTATCCATTAACAGGTTCAAACAAGCATGGCAAAAATGCATATGGCAAACAGATCTCAGACTTAGTGAAATTAACACTTGTCTGGAATTTCAGATCAGGTAGCACTCTTCGGAGCAATAAAACTACATGCTACAGGACCTGAACATGGCAAAGTAAAGCATGGCATGGAGCTACTCAAAGGTCTTAACAAAAGTCCCTTAGTGACCTTGAGCCAAAAGGGATCAGAAAATACAATTGCAAGCATGTGAACATGGCAAAAACATAATCAGATAACAGACTTAGTGAAAACTGGAGCATGCTGAAAACAGATATCAAGTAGGCATGTTTACGAGCTCGATGCACTCACTACGGAGCAAGACATGACAATCTAAGCATACATCTATCAAGAACACACAAAATGCAAGCTAGACATGGCAAGAACAATAGCATAGCATGCACAGATCAACTACAACATCATCGGCAAAATTGCAAACAAGTTGACAATCTGCCCAGATTCACAAAGTAGTAAAAGTAGAGCTCGATTGACTCAAGCTAGGGTGCTCCATAATTGCAAACAAAGACATGGATGGATAGAGCACTACAAGATTAACAAAACATCCTTACTGATCATCCTCAAAAGAGGCACGGATCACTAAGAAACAACAAGAACATATGGCAACATGAATAAACAGATCAAGGACTTAGTGAAAATGCTAAGTCCCTGAAAACAGAATTACCAAGTGCACCACTTTGCAAGCTCGTGCTAGTCACCACATACATCACAAAAATATATGGGTTGCACCTCTAGAAAGATGATAAAACCCTTAACAAAACATATGTAGAACATCAGGGCATATCATGCACACAATAATGATGGCAAAAATGACAAAAAGCTAAATGGAGCAGCAGATCTGACAATTATCTCAAGTAGCCCTCTTCTAACAGCATTTCGGGCATCAAGATGAACTCAAATGAAAATGATACAATGGAATGAAATGATGTACTCTCTCAGATGAACATTTTGATATGCTATATGCCAAAATCGGAGCTACGGATGAGGAGATACGATGCTATGAACATGGGCACTTGGACTAGGAAATTCCGGGGACTTAGGGAAAAAAAATCAACCTCTCTTAGATCTAGGGTTTGCATGGAAAACGAGGCACGGTCGGGGCACTGTAGTAGATCGGCGCCGGAGTTCGCCGGAGGGGAACGAGCTCGTCGGTGGAGAGGGAGGAGTTCGACGGAGGGGTCGCCGGCCTTCCCCTGCGGCGGCAGCGGCGAGGACGGGCGACGGTGGCCGGGGCGGCGAGCGCCGGCGTCGAGGTGGCGTGGCGGCTTCGGGCGGTGATGGCGAGGCGGCAGAGCTGCGGAGGTGCGGCGCCGGCGCGGTGGCGGCGGGGAGCCGGCGAGCGGCACGGGAGGAAGGAGAAGGGTCGGGCGGCGACGGAGGAGACCCGGGCCACGGGGGCTGGCGCTGGGCCGCGCGGGCCTCGGCGGCGGCGGGTGGCGGCGCGCCACGTGGCAGGCGGCGGTTGGCGGTGGCGGATCCGGATGCGTCCGGCTCCGTCCGGACGTGTCCGGCGGCGGCGGAGATCCGAAATTTAGGGTTAGGACGGGGGAGGATCCGGATTTTCGAGGAGGACCTATATATAGGCATAGAGGGAGCTAGGAGAGTCCAAATGAGGTGCGGTTTTCGGCCACACGATCGTGATCGAACGCTCTAGATGATGGAGCAGGTTTAGATGGGTTTTGGGCCAAATTGGAGGGGTGTTGGGCTGCAACACACACGAGGCCTTTTCGGTCCCTCGGTTAACCGTTGGAGTATCAAACGAAGTCAAATGGTACGAAACTTGACAGGCGGTCTACCGGTAGTAAACCAAGGCCGCTTGGCAAGTCTCGGTCCAATCCGGAAATGTTTAATCCCCACACACGAAAGAAAGGTAGAAATGACCACCGGAGGAGAACGAAACGCCGGAATGCAAAACGGACAACGGGGAAAATGCTCGAATGCATGAGATGAACATGTATGCAAATGCAATGCACATGATGACATGATATGAGATGCATGACAATGATAACAACACACGGAGACAAAAACCCGAACCCGAGAAAATAAAATAACTTAACGTCGGAAACGGCAAGAGTTGGAGTACAAATTGGGAAAGTCATATCCGGGGTGTTACATGTCCCTATTCCACTCCATCTGCAGAAGGTCTATAAATTTTGTCTCAAGTCGAACGGTGTAACGTTTGATCAAGTTTATAGAAAAAACTATCAACAACTATAAAAACAAATTACTATCATTAAATATATAATAAAATATATTTTATATTGTATCCATTTAGTATTGTAGTCGATGGTGCTTTTCCGTGCAAATTTGGTCAAACTTGGCATGGTTTGATATGAGAAAAAGCTATATATCCTATTTGGAGACGGAGGAAGTACTTTTTTTAGGAAAGCCATCATGACTAGCTTTATTAAAAATTAAATAGGGATCACATCGTCCACAAGGTTGTGAACTAGGCAGTTCGGAGGCTCCACCGTCCAACTACTAGAAATCTTATTACGAAAACCCTGATTAACTAGCACATGCGCCGCTTGATGAGAAGAACGATAACAATGTTTAAATTTGACCTTCCCGATTGACGAAGACACGTCCACACATTCCGCAAAGATCACCGCCGCGGCGTCCCACCATCTTGTCTGTCCAGTACAGTAATCAATCGTTGTCAAGGAGTCAGACTCAACTTCCACTCGAGGGAACCCCAGAGAGTTTGCAAAGATTAGTCTATCACGCATAGGCATAGCCTCCGTTGTCACCACATCTGCTGCATAAGGTATAAATAAACATTGTGCCGCCAAAAAATTACCCTTACCGTCTCTAAGAACAGCTACAGTGGCTCTTGCACCTTCATCCATATGGAACGAGGCATCCACGTTTAGCTTCACAAACTTGGGTTCTGGCTTACTCCATTTATTATGTTCCTGTACACCATGAATTTTTAAGTTAGCTTGATGAAAATTGTTTGCAATTGCCAGGACCGAAATAGGCCTTCTCGAGGGAGGTGGCGGTGATCCATCATGGGTGAGCTCACGATGCACCCACCATAAGTACCAAGCCCCAACTGCTATCAGCTATTTGACATCCAAATTAGGCTTTATAGGGATCAGGTATTCGAGTATGATTGAACCAGAGCGAATCAATTAACTTCACTTCTTCAACAATGTCCAGTATACCCAGCTGGATCCACAGTTCCTTGGCATGTGTACAGTAAAAAAGCAGATGGCGTACATCTTCCGCGCCTTGGTGACAAATCAGACATGAGCCATTGGTACCCACACGTCTATTAGTGAGTATGTATCTTAGGGGGGTAATTCTATGAAGTGCATGCCAACAAAAAAATCTGAATCTTACATGGAACCTGCAATTTCCACAGTGTAGGCCATACTTTTGATTAGTTTGATCCAGCTGGGCGTGCCAATACATTTGCATGCACCCGAAAAGATTGAATCCATTGTAATCGGTACACCAAACGAACTAAAAAAACACCCCTCTGATCTAGGTTCCAGGCAATAAAATCATCAAATGCATTGTGATTAATTGGGATTTGCATGATCCTTCTGATGTAGACATGGTTAAAAATAGAATGATCAGGGGCTCATCCCATGCTCCCATATGAGGGTCGATGAGATCACTGACAACCGAGAGAATAGTTTGACCTCGGTTTGAGATAACCTTCCTATCCGGGTTGGCTGGCACCCAAGGGTCACTCCATATATTCATATTCTCTCCAATTCTGATGCGCCAAATATATCTCAGCTTAAAGGTTTCTAGCCCCTTCATAATACTTTGCCATGTAAAGGATGCTCCATTCTTCAGCGCTGTTTGGAGTAAACTTACATTTGGATAATATCATGCTTTCAAAACTCAGGCACAAAGAGGATCTGGGTTCATTATAAGTCGCGAACATTGTTTCGAGAGCATTGCCAAATTGAAAGAGTGGAGGTCCCTAAAGCCCATCCCACCTTCATTTTTTTTGATAGCACAGTTTCCACTGAGTGTAGCAATGCATCCTTTTGTGTTCCTCCTCATCCCCCCACCAAAACTAAGCAATCAAACTAGTGATCTCTTTGCAAATAACTTTAGGTATACTAAAAGCTAACATGGCAAAAACGGGATTGCTTGGGCTACAAATTTAGTAAGAATTTCCTTGCCACCAGTGGACAATTGTTTATCCATTCACCCTCTTAGCCTTTCTTTAATTCTTCACAAAAGTGTATGAAACACTCACTTCTATCTGCTCCCACCATTGCTGGAAGCCCGAGATACTTGTCAGATAAAGCTTCAGTGTCAATGTTTAGCTGTTGGCAAATTTCAGTCCTAGATACAATAGGAATGTTTGGACTGAAAAAGACACTAGATTACGACAAGCT
Source organism: Triticum urartu (assembly GCF_056163025.1). Lineage (NCBI taxonomy): Eukaryota > Viridiplantae > Streptophyta > Magnoliopsida > Poales > Poaceae > Triticum > Triticum urartu. The sequence continues at coordinate 66,337,278 of NC_141874.1, forward strand.
CACCAATTGTCCCGAACACTGACAGTAGGTATCCAGAACATGCTGTAAGGAAGCTGCATTTAAAGTATTTGCTTTCATTAGAATCAAAGAATCATCAGCAAACAACAGGTGTCATACTGATGACGCATTTCTGCACACTCTAATTGTTGGGTAACGTTGCATGGAAAACAAAAAAAAATTCTACGCATAAGCAAGATCTATCCATGGAGATGCATAGCTACGAGAGGGGAGAGTGTGTCTACACACCCTCGTGGATCAAAAAGCGGAAGCGTTTATCAACACGGTTGATGTAGTCATACACCTTCACGATCTGCCCGATCAAGTACCGAACGTACGACACTGATACGTCCCATCATATCTATAATTTTTGATTTTTTCATGCCAATATCCTACAACTTTGATACACATTTGGCAACTTTTTATATTATTTTTGGGACTAACATATTGATCCAGTGCCCAGTGACAGTTCCTGTTTGTTGCATGTTTTTTGTTTCGTAGAATATCCATATCAAATGGAGTCCAAACGCGATAAAAACTTTTGAAGATTTTTTTTCAGAATATATATGATTTGGGGAAAAGGAATCAACGCGATACGATGCCTGAGGGGCCCACAAGCCCTTGAGGCGCGCCCCCTACCCAGGGCACGGCCAGGGGGCTTGTGGCCACCCTGTAAGGCGGTTGGTGCCCTTCTTCGGCTGCAAGAAAGCTAATATCCGGATAAAAATCATGCCAAAATTTCAGCCTAATCGGAGTTACGGATCTCCAGGAATTTAAGAAACGGTGAAAGCCAGAATCTGGGAACGTAGAAACAGAAGGAAACAGAGAGAGATCCAATCTCGGAGGGGCTCTTGTTGAAAGTGCAACTATCCCTAGGTGGTTTTGGTAATTCATAACAACATATAGCTCATTGAGCTAATGCTATTCCAAGATGATTATTTCAGGAAAGCTCAATGATTGGCATGGCATGGATGTGAAAGTGGAACCCTCAAAATGCTAAGGAAAAAGGATTGGCTCAAGCTCAAAAGCTCAAGACTCTTCATTTTATATTTTAGTGATCCAAGATCACATTGAGTCTTCAGGAAAAGCCAATACTATCAAGGAGGGATGAGGTGTTGCTTAATGAGCCTCTTGCTTCATGTGCTTAGTGATATGCTCCAAAAACCCTCAACTACTTTCCCATATCCACATTTGACCTAAACCCTAAGCCAAACTCGGTTCTACCGATTCTTCCTATCCGGCGCCATCGAGTTTCACTTGTCATTAGCCACTGCCAAACCCTAGCAATTCGGTTCTACCGATAGGGATCTCGGTCTCACTGAGATGGGATTGCAAACTCTCTGTTTCCCTTTCGTAACTTTTCGGTCTCACCGAAAGAGCGAATCGGTCCCACCGAGATTGCAATGTAAATTCAGTGTTTCCCCTTTGTAACTTTTCGGTCTCACCGAAAGAGCGCCTGACCAACTCTCTGGTTAGCTAATTACCAAATTCGGTCTCACCGAGTTTGTGTAATCGGTCTCACCGAGATTACATTATGCCCAAATCCTAACCATATCGGTCCTACCGAGTTGCATGTCAGTCCCACCGAAAATCTCTAACGGTCACTAGGTTTACATTTTCGGTCCGACCGAGTTTGTTGATTCGGTCCCACCGAGATTGGAAAAATGTGTGTAACGGTTGGATTTTGTGTGGAGGCTATATATACCCCTCCACCTCCTCTTCATTCGAGGAGAGAGCCATCAGAACACATACACCATTCCAACTCGTATGTTCTGAGAGAGAACCACCTACTCATGTGTTGAGACCAAGATATTCCATTCCTACCATATGAATCTTGATCTCTAGCCTTCCCAAGTTTCTTTCCACTCAAATCTTCTTTCCACCAAATCCAAATCCTATGAGAGAGAGTTGAGTGTTGGGGAGACTATCATTTGAAGCACAAGAGCAAGGAGTTCATTACCTACACACCATTTGTTACTTCTTGGAGAGTGGTGTCTCCTAGATTGGCTAGGTGTCACTTGGGAGCCTCCGACAAGATTGTGGAGTTGAACCAAGAAGTTTGTAAGGGCAAGGAGATCGCCTACTTCGTGAAGATCTACCGCTAGTGAGGCAAGTCCTGTGTGGGCGATGGCCATGGTGGGATAGACAAGGTTGCTTCTTCGTGGACCCTTTGTGGGTGGTTGCTTCTTCGTGGACCCTTCGTGGGTGGAGCCTTGTGTGGACTCGCGCAACCATTACCCTTTGTGGGTGGAGCCCTGTGTGGACTCTCGCAACCGTTACCCTTTGTGGGTTGAAGTCTCCATCAACGTGGATGTAGGATAGCACCACCTATCCGAACCACGGGAAAAACATCTGTGTCTCATATTGCGTTTGAATTCTCCAAACCCTTCCCTTTACATTCTTGCAAGTTGCATGCTTTACTTTCCGCTGCCAATATACTCTTTGCATGCTTGCTTGAATTATGTGATGATTGCTTGATTTGTCCTAAAATAGCCAAAAATCTGCCAAGAACTAAAATTGAGAAAAGGTTAAGCTTTTATTTGGTCAAGTAGTCTAATCACCCCCCTCTAGACATACTTTCGATCCTACAAGTGGTATCAGAGCTTTGGTCTCCATTTGCTTTGATCTCCATAGCTTTGGTGGTCATAGCCTTGGTTTCACAACCTAGGAGAGTATGGCGTCTAGCAAGGGAAATTACCACCATAGAGGTCCCTACTTTGATGGTACTAATTTTGCTAGTTGGAAGCATAAAATGAAAATGCATATTCTTGGACATAACCCCGCCGTTTGGGCTATTGTGTGTGTTGGTTTGCAAGGTGACTTCTTTGATGGGAGAGAACCAAATCATGAAGCTACCGCGGATGAGTTGAAGATGTTGCAATACAATGCTCAAGCTTGTGATATTCTCTTCAACAGATTATGCCCCGAAGAATTCAACAAAATCAGCCGTCTTGAGAATGCGAAGGAAATTTGGGACACTTTGATTGATATGCACGAAGGTACCGACTCCGTCAAGGAATCCAAGTTGTATGTGCTTCAAAGCCAACTTGACAAGTTCAAGATGAAGGATGGTGAAGGTGTCGCTGAAATGTACTCTAGGCTTGCTCTCATCACAAATGAGATTGCCGGCTTAGGAAGTGAAGAGATGACCGACAGATTCATCATCAAGAAGATTCCAAGAGCCTTGGATGGAAAATATGATACCGTGTGCACATTGATCCAAATGATGCCCAATTACAAAGATCTCAAGCCAACGTAGGTGATTGGAAGAATTGTTGCTCATGAGATGTCACTTAAGGATAAAGAGGAACTTCACAACAAATCAAGTGGTGCCTATAAAGCCTCATGTGAAGCCCCTACATCATCAAGTGAGAAACAAGACTTCAATGAAGAATTGAGCTTAATGGTGAAGAACTTCAACAAGTTCTACAAGAGTAGAAGCAAAGATAGAAGCTTCAAGTCAATGTCCTACAATGACAAAAGATCTTCTAGTCGAGAGCGAAACTGCTACAGTTGTGGAAGACCCGGACACTATTCCAATGAGTGTACGGCTCCCTACAAGAGAAGAGAAGATTCTCCAAAAAGAAGAAGCAAAGAATCACCACCAAGAGAGAGGAGGAGTAGAGATGATCGTTATGAACGAAGATACTCACGGAGAAGCAAGGATTCGGAAAGGAAGGAAAAATCATCAAGGAGCTACACAAGACGAAGACATCAAGATCATGTTGGTGAATGGGTATCCGGCTCCGACTCCGACAGCCACTCCGAGAGAAGTTATCACTCCGACTCCGAAGATACTCAAGATGAAGGTGTTGCCGGTCTAGCACTTGTGTCAACCAACTCCTACGACATATTTGACTCACCAAATGAAGGAATTGGAAGATGCTTCATGGCCAAAGGTCCTAAGGTAACACACCCCGAGTATGTTGATTTCAATAGTGATGAAGATGACTTGTTAGGTGATGATTTGCTTGTTGACAACTCTAGTGATGAATACTATGATGAAATGTCAATTAAACATGCTAATCAAGATAAAACGAATGACAATGATAAGGAGAAGATTGAGGCTCTAACTAAAGAACTAAACACTCTTAAGTTAGCTCATGAAACTATCTTCGAAGATCATCGAGAACTTTTAAGAGATCATGAGAAATTACGCTTTGAAAAGCTCAATCTTGAGCAAGAGCATGAGTTCTTAAAAGCAATCAATGATGATCTCCACAAGAAAAGCTCTTCTTACATTGCCAAGCGTTTACTCTTATCCACTTACATGCCTCAAGTCAAGTCTAGTAACAAGAACAAGAAAGATTCTTCCTCTAGCAGTAACAATGATCATGCTAAATCCAATATTGTTGCTTCTAGTAGTTCTCTTGATTCCACTAATGATTCTCTTAGCCAAGTTACACTTGAGCAAGAAAATAGTTTATTGAAGGGAATTATAGAGAAAGGAGTGTACAAAAGCCTTGCCGGGAGTAAGCAATTCGAGGAAATTGTGCGCAAGCAAGGAATGCACCGGAAGAATCAAGGTGTTGGTTTTGAACGAAAGTTCAATGCCAATGGAGTTGAGTGGGAAGAAGATCAATACCCCAAGACAAAGTTTGTTCCTCAACAAGAGAAGTATACTTCTTTCAAGGGGACACAAGCTCAAGATGATCTTCCACCACAAGACTACAAGCAAAAAGGCAAGGACAAGCTTCAAGAGGAAATTGACGCATTTGAAGAAGCTCCTAAGACCTTAGTCAAGTGGATTCCCAAGACTACTTCAAGTTCCACTTCATCAAGTACGACTACAACTCCAAGGATTCCCATCAAGATGATGTGGATCCAAAAGAAGAAGAACTAGAGAGTTCTTGAGGGTGACTCCGCCAACATACTTCACTCTTATCATTTTGGCAAGAACAAGTGCAATCAACTTCCACATCTTGCACTAGTTCAAGGAGTCACAAACCCTCTTGTTGGTAAGACAAGGGACAAGGTAACCTAAAAGTTTTCATGGACATCATCTTTTGTGTGCATCACTCTATGTCTATGGATATCCTTGTTTGTTCCTTGTGGGACTAACCCATGTAGGTATTGAAAGTGCAATTCACTCAAATGGATAGCTCCAAGTGATCTACATCAACATTGAGCATCCACATCTTCAACATCTACATGAAGTCATCATCGACAAAACCCAAGGTTAGTTCATCCCTCTTAGGGGGGATATCACATCTAGGGGGAGATTTACCCTAAGACTTGAGCTAAAGCAACTCTAAAGATGTGAACGCAACAATGCTTTATGTAAAAGTGGTAACCCCACTTGAGCTTAAACGATGAGTATGACCTATGATCAAGTGCTCTCACTTGACTCCTAAGCCAATATACTCATATATAGATGACCTCGTCATCGCAAATTGCTTGATAGATGCTAGAATTGGTTGTGCATGCCTTGCCACATATTTCATTTGCCATCTTATTGTGTGAGCATGCTGGTTGCATATTTTGCTCATTCGAGGACATCCACTTGTTGTTTTGATTGTTTGGTTTTATTTTCTTTTTCCAAGTGGATGGACAAGAATGCCTAAGTACCTCCTCTAGCTATCTATGCTTTTCTCGTCTCAAACTCTATTCATGTTGCATCACAAAATTTGATCAAGTCAGATTCGAACCACTCTATGTGAGGAGCGCTCGGAGTCCCCGATTCGTCATAGACTTAAACTTCCAAAACCTCTTTATGATTCTCGGTCTGACCGATACCCCACTTTCGGTCCTACCGAGATCATTAAGTTGATCTAGGTTTTCGATCTCGGTGCAACCGATTTGAACATTTCGGTCACACCGAGTTTCAGTAACTGCCTGCAGTTATGAATCTCGGTGCCACCGAGTTGTTCCACTCGGTCACACCGATAGGGTCGGGCTATATATAGTCACGGGCAAAATTTGGAAATTTCTCCGAACCCCTTCGCCCGCGCGATAGCCTGCTCTGCCAACGTGGTCTCCGGATCGTCTTCTCGCCGCCAGTCGCCTCCAGTCGCTGGTCTTCGTCGCTGTCAACGGGAATTCTGCCCTGCCGTTGCCGCCGTAGCGAGTCTCCGCCGAACTAGGGTATGGACTCGATCACAGTGCTATTCCCCGTCCGATTCCTAGCACATTGTGTTCTTCATGATTCTTGCCACGATTGAAACACTCCTATCCAGTCAATACGCCCGTAGATTAGCTTGGATTCGAAAATTTTAGGGTTAGGTTTCCGCCGAAACCATCTCGGACCCACCGAGTTGAAAAACTCGGTCCCACCGATTTGGCTTATGACATTGCACAAGTGAGACTCGGTCTGACCGAGAATTACTTATCGGTGTGACCGATTTTGGAACTCTGTGAAACCCTAGCAGTCTCGGTGCCACCGAACTGTGACTCGGTCCTACCGAGTTCACTAGTTTAGGTTCCAAAACTGCTTCGGTATCACCGAGTTTGAAAATTGGTAGATCCGAGATGATTTCAGTGGGAAACTAAAACTAAGTTTTTGGATCATTCTTTTGCAAAAATCTCTGCATTTTGTGATGCTCATCTTTTCTACCTCATCTATAAACTGTTCACAGGGTCAGCAGTCAGAGTTTGCAGCATGTCTGATCAAAGTGACAGCCAGAACATGTCAGAGCAGCAGGTGCACATGAGTGAGGGCACTAGTCCCTCCAGCTCTTCAAATGAGGGCAGTAGGAGCACCCCTAGCAACTTGCCAAAAGTTGCCACCAGACAGAGGAAGAAGAGAACTTCTGATTCCGAAGATGAAGATTATGTGGCAGAGGAAGAGGCCACATCAAAGAGAGTTGAGCCAGCTCAAGGCACAAAGCCAGGGCTGAAAATCAAAAGGCCAACAGGCAGGCAGCCCATGTCAAAGGCAAGAGCTTCAACTGAGAAGCCTGCACCCAAAGAGCCAGTTGCTGCTGAGGGAAAGAAAAGAAAGAAAAGGGTCAAGAAGACCGTAGCCAGAGTGCTAGGAAAGGCTTCCATCATGGAAGAGGAAGAGGAAGAAGAGGTAGCTGCACCAGCACCCAAGGCACCCAAGCTGATGGGTGATGCCATAAGATCAGGGGCTACTGCATCTAAGCCCAAAGCTGCCTCCAAGCCAAAACCAAAGAGGAATACAAGGAGCATTCTTGCAGCTAAGAAGAACAAGGCCCCAGTGCCTGAGACTGTTGCTGAAGAAGAGGATGAAGAGCAAGTTCTGAGAAAGCTCAAGCCCAAGATCCCAGACCACAATGATGCGCATCCTGTGGCTGAGGACATGAAGCTCAGGAGAGATTCAGGGCTGAGGAAGTGGAGATAAGCAGACCCGTATGCTTCAAGGAGGAGGACTGCTGTTGACTACAGATTCCACACTAAGGAACAGCAGGACTTCTATGAGACAGTGCTGCTTGATAAGAAGCCAATAGTCTGTGATATGAGATGGGTTGACTGGTAGTACATCAAGGACAATGAGGAGCACTATCCTGGAGTGCAAGACAGCTTCATAGCTTGTGGAGTAGCTGACTTTGTTGGGCAGAAGCTCACAAAGTGGAATGAGGAGCTTATAATGCAGTTCTACTCCACAGCACATTTTTATTCAGATGGGAGGATCACATGGATGTCTGAGGGTACAAGGTACCAATCCACAGTTGCTGAGTGGGCACAGATCATTAATGCCCCAGAGGAGCATGATGATGACTTGGACATATATGCCAAGAAGAAGATGGACCATAACTCTATGTCCAATATGTACAAGGAAATTCCCAATGAAGCTCTTGACACCTTCAAATTTGGGTCTGTGCATTACCTTCTGTCAGGGCTGCCAACTATCAATTGGATCTTGAGGCACACCTTATTGCCCAAGTCTGGAGATCACAAGATGATCAGAGGCCATGCTATCAACTTACTACATGTATTTGATGTACCTCAGAAGTTCAAGGTGATGAGCCTCATAGTGGAAACTATCAAAAGGACTGCAGCAGATCAGAAGAGGAGTTGCGGATATGCCCCTCAGATCCAGGAACTCATTAACTCCAAGATGGGCACGGGCATATATTTATTGGACAAGGAACACCTGCCCATCCGTCCAGATTTTGAGGACAATCAAGTTGTCATGACTGAGAATGAGCCATCATCTGCCCAAGCATACGCAAACAAGGAGAAGGCAAGGAAGGAGAAAGCTGCCAAGATGCCAACTCAAGAGGAGGCATCTGAGTATTTCTTGAAGAACAAACAAGAGCAGCTTGGTTACCTGATTGCATCCACCCTGCGGATTGAGCAAGGACTAGCTACCCTAACTCAAAACCAGGAAAGCCTAGAGAGAATCATGGAACAAAAGTTCTATGAATTGGATGTCAAGGTAGCGGAGATTCAGACTGCAGTGGAGCAGCTCCAAGATGATATGCAGGAGAGGAGAGGCAGGACTACCACTCATGCCTTTGCCAGAGTGCCACGAGGTCCGAGGTCGTCTGCCATGCCAGTTGCTGACACAAGAGCCACCACCTCAGCACCAGCTACAGCCTCAGTTCCACCAGCTCCAGCATCTACTTCAGCTCCAACTCCAGCGTCTACTTCAGCATCTACAGAAGCCTTCGTCCTTGGAGTGATCCGGACTCCACCACCACCAGAAGATCAAGCCTGAGCGTCGATCTAGTACTATGCATTTTCTAGGAACTTTTTGGTAACTTGTTGCCAAAGGGGGAGAAAAATGTATAGATCATAGGCTTCGAGAGAGAGTGTTGCTTTTCTCTCTTGCTTTATTTGGTGGTTTTTCAAACTTGTTTGCTTTTGAGTGCTTGAGATACTACGTCATTATTTGTGAGACATTGATGATCATGTGCTTGATCATAAGCTACACTTAATGCTTGCTTAATGCTATTATCTTATCTATCTTATGTGATCTTTCATTATTCTTGGTGATGAGTGCATGTATTTCATTCTTATCATTTTAAGCGCTCCACCAAGATGTATGTGACATGGAAGAGTAACCCATGACTCTAACTCCTTGTGCATTTGCAGTCCAAAGCAAATTTTAAATATGCACAAATTTAGGGGGAGCTCTTACTTATCACATACTTCTCAAAGCAACGATATATTTCATGCTTATTATCATTTGTCGAAGCTTTGATCTATATGTTGTCATCAATTATCAAAAAGGGGGAGATTGAAAGTGCAACTATCCCTAGGTGGTTTTGGTAATTCATAACAACATATAGCTCATTGAGCTAATGCTATTCCAAGATGATTATTTCAGGAAAGCTCAATGATTGGCATGGCATGGATGTGAAAGTGGAACCCTCAAAATGCTAAGGAAAAAGGATTGGCTCAAGCTCAAAAGCTCAAGACTCTTCATTTTATATTTTAGTGATCCAAGATCACATTGAGTCTTCAGGAAAAGCCAATACTATCAAGGAGGGATGAGGTGTTGCTTAATGAGCCTCTTGCTTCATGTGCTTAGTGATATGCTCCAAAAACCCTCAACTACTTTCCCATATCCACATTTGACCTAAACCCTAAGCCAAACTCGGTTCTACCGATTCTTCCTATCCGGCGCCATCGAGTTTCACTTGTCATTAGCCACTGCCAAACCCTAGCAATTCGGTTCTACCGATAGGGATCTCGGTCTCACTGAGATGGGATTGCAAACTCTCTGTTTCCCTTTCGTAACTTTTCGGTCTCACCGAAAGAGCGAATCGGTCCCACCGAGATTGCAATGTAAATTCAGTGTTTCCCCTTTGTAACTTTTCGGTCTCACCGAAAGAGCAAATCGGTCCCACCGAGTTTGCCTGACCAACTCTCTGGTTAGCTAATTACCAAATTCGGTCTCACCGAGTTTGTGTAATCGGTCTCACCGAGATTACGTTATGCCCAAACCCTAACCATATCGGTCCTGCCGAGTTGCATGTCAGTCCCACCGAAAATCTCTAACGGTCACTAGGTTTACATTTTTGGTCCGACCGAGTTTGTTGATTCGGTCCCACCGAGATTGGAAAACTGTGTGTAACGGTTGGATTTTGTGTGGAGGCTATATATACCCCTCCACCTCCTCTTCATTCGAGGAGAGAGCCATCAGAACACATACACCATTCCAACTCGTATGTTCTGAGAGAGAACCACCTACTCATGTGTTGAGACCAAGATATTCCATTCCTACCATATGAATCTTGATCTCTAGCCTTCCCAAGTTGCTTTCCACTCAAATCTTCTATCCACCAAATCCAAATCCTATGAGAGAGAGTTGAGTGTTGGGGAGACTATCATTTGAAGCACAAGAGCAAGGAGTTCATTACCTACACACCATTTGTTACTTCTTGGAGAGTGGTGTCTCCTAGATTGGCTAGGTGTCACTTGGGAGCCTCCGACAAGATTGTGGAGTTGAACCAAGAAGTTTGTAAGGGCAAGGAGATCGCCTACTTCGTGAAGATCTACCGCTAGTGAGGCAAGTCCTGTGTGGGCGATGGCCATGGTGGGATAGACAAGGTTGCTTCTTCGTGGACCCTTTGTGGGTGGTTGCTTCTTCGTGGACCCTTCGTGGGTGGAGCCCTGTGTGGACTCGCGCAACCATTACCCTTTGTGGGTGGAGCCCTGTGTGGACTCTCGCAACCGTTACCCTTTGTGGGTTGAAGTCTCCATCAACGTGGATGTAGGATAGCACCACCTATCCGAACCACGGGAAAAACATCTGTGTCTCATATTGCGTTTGAATTCTCCAAACCCTTCCCTTTACATTCTTGCAAGTTGCATGCTTTACTTTCCTCTGCCAATATACTCTTTGCATGCTTGCTTGAATTATGTGATGATTGCTTGATTTGTCCTAAAATAGCTAAAATCTGCCAAGAACTAAAATTGAGAAAAGGTTAAGCTTTTATTTGGTCAAGTAGTCTAATCACCCCCCTCTAGACATACTTTCGATCCTACACTTGTCCCTCCGCCGCCATGGAGGCCAAGTACCAGAGGGGAAACCCTCCTCCCATCTAGGGGGGAGGCCAAGGAAGAAGAAGAAGGAGGGGTGCTCTCTCCCCCCTCTCCTGGTGGCGCGGGAACGCCGCCGGGGCCATCATCTTGATGGCGATCTACACCAACAACTTCGCCGCTGTCATCACCAATTCTCTCCCACTCTATGTAGTGGTGTAACACCTCTTCTCCATGTTGTGATCTCTACTTAAACACGGTGCTCAACACTATATATTATTTCCCAATGATGTATGGCTATCCTATGATGTTTGAGTAGATCCATTTTTGTCCTATGGGTTGATTGATGATCGTGATTGGTCTGAGTTGTATGTTTTATTATTGGTGTTGTCCTATCGTGCTCTTCGTGTCGCGGAGGCGTGAGGGATCCCCGCTGTAGGGTTTGCAATGTTCATGATTTGCTTATGGTGGGTGCCGTGAGTGACAGAAGCACAAACCCGAGTAAGTAGGTTGTTTGTGTATGGGAGTAAAGAGAACTCGATACTTTAATGCTATGGTTGGTTTTACCTTAATGATCTTTAGTAGTTGCGAATGCTTGCTAGAGTTCCAATCGTAAGTGCATATGATCCAAGTAGAGAAAGTATGTTAGCTTATGCCTCTCCCTCATATAAAATTACAATAATGATTACCGGTCTAGTTATCGATTGCCTAGGGAAAAATAACTTTCTTGTTACAAAAAGCTCTCTACTAAAACTAACTTAATTGTTTCTTTATCTAAACAGCCATAACTTTTATTTACGTGTTCTTTATTATCTTGCAAACCTATCCCATTACACCTATAAAGTACTTATAGTTTCATGCTTGTTCTAGGTGTAAGTGCATCTAGTGCCACCCCTAGTTGGTTTTGGAGTATTGACGACAAACCTAGTTGAGGGACTAATGTGTTTGTGAGAATTGCAGGAAAACACAGGTAGAAGTCCCTTATTGATTCGGTTTTACCACCAGAGATGACCCCTAAAAATGTACGAAGACGTTGAAGACAATGGTGGTTTATGAAGATATTCATATTGAAGACAATGACATGAGAAGACTCCCTATGAAGCTTATGGAACTCGAAGACTTAGATCCTTCGTAGTTTCATTTCATTTATGTTGTGTCGTAGGAACCACCGTACTGTTAAGTGGGGTCCAAGAGAACCAGACAGAATGACTGAAGTGATGCCTAACTCAAATCCTATGTCTTCGAGCGAAGACTATGAGAGCAAATCTTGTCCAGAGTCAGACAAGTCAGCTTTACTTGTAGCCCAAGTAAAGTTGCCGTGTGAGTTCAAAATACGACCGTTGGTACACGTGTCAGTTCCTTAGTGACCCAGGGTCATTTCGGACAAATCAGGTCGGGTTGCCAAGTGGCTATAAATAGTCCACCCCCACAACCATAAACGGTTGGCTGCTCAGATTTTAGTGCACGGCTTTTGTCGTTTGAGAGCAACCCACCTCGAAGCCTTCGAAAGAAAAATTCCTAGTGAGGAGAAAAGCCCTAACCACCCAGAGCCAGAGTAAATTGGGCATCACTTAAGTCTTCTTGTCTGTGTGATCTGAAGACTTATTACACTTGAGGACTGTGCATCCTCCAGACGGTTAGGCGTCGCGTTCTGAGCATCCAAGAGACATTGTGGATTGCCAGTGAATGAAGTCTGTGAAGGTTTGGGAGTCTACCTTGAAGACTTACCAGAGTGATTGGGCGAGGTCTGTGTGACCTTAGCTCAAGGAGAAAATGGTGAGGACTGGGTGTCTTGGACTAAGTGTCCTTGACTAGGTGTCCGGGACTGTGTGTCCTTTGGTTTAAATACCTAGCCGCTCCAACCAGACGTACAGTTGTCACAGCAACTGGAACTGGTCCAACATATCATTGTCTTCAACGAGTCACTGGTTTCATCTTCACTTCCTTTGACTTACTATTATTCATTATGAAGCCATTGCATGCTTGCTTTATCTTTTGTCTTCACAACGTGAATATATGATCTGTTTGGCTTCATAACTTCTTCCTACCTGATCCTTATTACACTGCAGCTGTTTGTCATTGTGCTTTCACTCTATTGAATACCCGACCATGGCTGGCCTAGTGTAATCTAACTTCCGCTGCATAGTAATAGGCATAATCTTCACTGTATGTCTTCATAACTCCCACGTTTTGAAGACTTTCACAAAAATCGCCTATTCACCCCCCCTCTAGTCGATATAAAGCACTTTCAATTGGTATCAGAGCGAGGTGCTCCCTTGTTCTATGTGATTTGGTTTAACCACCTGGAGTTTTAGCTATGTCGACTGCAGGGATAATCAAAGTCTCCGCTGCGTGCCCCGTATTCGATGGAACTGAATATCCCTAATGGAAGAATAATATGCGCATGCATCTTGAAGCCATTGAGGTCGACCTATGGTATGTTGTCGAAAACGGCGTTCCCAAGGCTGGAGAAGGTGTCACTGCTGCTGATGTCAAGAAGTTCACTCAACTGGACTCTACTGCCAAGAATATCATCTGTGGTCATCTGACCAAAGGACAGTATGGCCGTGTGAGTGCCTTGAAGACATCCAAGCTAGTCTGGGACTGGCTCTCCAAGGTTAATGAAGGCATCTCAACCCAGAGAGATCAGAGAATCAGTGTTCTTCGCAACCTCTTCAACCGCTTCAAGCGAAATGACAATGAGAATGTTCAGCACACCTTTGATCGGCTCACTGACATCACAAATGAGCTTCAAGCCCTCGGCACCACTGAGATCACCAAACATGAAATCGTCAAGACGCTGCTGAGATCACTTGATAGTTCATTTGACATTCTGGCCCTGATGATTCAAGAACGTCCTGATTTCAAGACACTCGATCCGTCTGACATACTTGAGAGGCTCAACACACATGAGTTTCAGCTTTCTGAGAAAAGAGATATATACGGTCCAAACTATGGGCGAACTCGCGCCTTGAAGGCAAAAGCCGTCTCCTCATCTGAATAAGAATCTGACTGCAGTTATGATGATCCTGAAGACATTGGAAGAGAACTTGCAATGCTAGTAAAGAAGTTCCAAAAATTCACCAAGAAAAAAGGCTTCAGAAAATCTTCACGATCAAGCTCAAGGAATGATGAAGCTTCTGCTCATGACTACAAGAAGAAAACATGTCACAAGTGCAAGAAAACTGGACACTTCATCTCTGAGTGTCCACAGTGGGACAATGAGAACAGAAGGAAGAAGAAGAGCAAGGAATATGATTCTGACGACAAGAAGAAGAAGAAATACTCAAAGTCTTCTTCCAAGTCTTCATCGAAGTCTTCATCACACAAGAAGAGCTCATCTGGCAAGGCACGTGCATTTGTTGGAAAGGAGATGGATTCAGAGGAGGAGTCCGCATCTGAAGATGCAGAGGTGGAGTCTGAGGAGGAGTCTGATTCTGGCATTGCGAGTCTGGCTACAGCATACGTCGCCAAGTCCATCTTCAACACTGAAGACAATGACTGCATCACCGACACCGACGCAAATGACAAGAACGACTCCACTCCTACCTACTGCTTCATGGCACGCGGTGCCAAGGTAAACACACGCACTACTCGCTATGAAACATCTAGTGACGATGACTCTGAATGTGATTCAAAACCTAGCTACAAAACACTTGCTAAAATTGCAACTGAACAACAGAAAGCTATGGAACATATTCAAAAACTGTTAGACAGAAGCGATGATCTGTTGGGTGCTGAAATGACTCGTTCTGAATCCTTAATTGAAGACATAAAAAATCTTCACGTTAAGTATCAGGAACTTGAAGATCGTCTTGAGACTCTCTCAACTACTCATGAAAAGCTTTCCTATGATTATCTTCAAAAGAAGCAAGATCTTGAGAAGTTGAGAGCGGATCATGAAGATCTTCAAAAGGAAAATGAGTCACTTCGAGCCGAACAGATCAGTTCCGCTCAGGAAGGATTTGAACCACCATGCCTTAAATGCATTGAGCGTGATAATGCTACTTCTGTTGCCGAATGTTCCACTTCTACTGCTATTCCAATATCTTCAACTGTTGATGTGGTAACTAACCCCTCTGCTGAGGATACCACTGCTATTGCTGATGAGAATGCTAGGTTGAAGACATTGTTTGAAACAGGGATGTACAAAAGTCTGAAAGGGCATCAAACACTATGTGATGTCCTTAAGAAGCAGATTTTGGACCGAAACCCTAGGAAAGAGGGTGTTGGGTTCGTGAGGAAAATTAATGTAGATGGCTCTTACTGGAAACCTGAGCAGTACCCCAAAACCACATGGGTTGCTGCAAAGGAATCCTCAACAGATCCATCGAATCTATCTGGCTTCGCTTGTGCCAACCCCATTATCATTGATGAATCCTTTGATGCAAACTACAAACTGTTTAAGAGTCAGAATGGTGAAGTATTTGCCAGGTACATTGGTACTAACTGCAGGAATGGACCGCCTATGAAGAAGATCTGGGTTCCGAAAAAGTGTCTGGAAAATCTTCCTGTGAATGTCTTCATGACACCTCACTTAAAGAAGACAAACCTCAGACCAAAGGCTTCATACGGTCCAATGGCTTCATACAAACAGAGGACTCACCTGAGTTACACTAACACAAATGTTTTGCAGGGAAACCATACTCAGGCATATGAATATGAGAGCGGTTCGTCGAACCGTCATGCTCATATGACCAAAAATTATTCTGCTTATTCCTATGAGTATTATTGTCCCCCTGCTAGACTGTTTGCTAGGGCTCCAAAGCCAAAATTCTCAGATGCTGCACTTAGACTTATTGCTTCTAAGCCACCCTTGAAGATGTGGGTGGTTAAGAAAGCTTAACTCTCTTTTGCAGGGAAAGGTCTCCAGCAGAAAAACAAAATCTTCTGATGCTATTGCTGGGGACCTTAAAAATCTTGTAGGGCGCAAGATAAAATGCCCGAATGGCATCATTATGTACTTTGCTCCTGAATCGCATGCTACTCTCCCTATTAGTCCTAATCTAGATCTAAGTTTTCATAACCCACTGGTTCGTCAAATGTTTATGCTTCACAACTCTCTTCGTGAAGCCTATCCCCCTAACTGCACTGTAGGGTACGATACCAGCGACTTCAAAGTCTTCAGAATGGATTATTGACAGTGGGTGTACAAATCACATGACTGGCAGAAGAAGTCTTCTTATGGACTCAACCTTACGTCCATCCGACAAGAGTCACATCACATTTGCTGACACTGGTAAAAGTAAGGTATTGGGTCTAGGTAGAGTTGCAATCTCAAAGGATCAACACATGGATAAAGTCATGCTTGTTGAATCCCTTGGCTTCAACTTAATGTCTGTCTCAATGCTTTGCGATTTGAATATGATTGTAATGTTTGGAAAATATCGTTGCCTGGTGCTGATGGAATCTGACAAATCTCTAGTGTTTGAAGGGTATCGGAAAGGGGATTTGTACGTGGTAGATTTCTCAGCAGGACCACAACTTGCAGTATGTCTTCTTGCAAAAGCTTCAGAATGCTGGCTTTGGCATCGAAGGCTTGGGCATGCTGGCATGAGGAACCTCCACACTCTTGCGAAGAAAAAGCACGTCATAGGCATCGAGGGCGTCAAGTTCAAAAAAGATCATTTATGCGGTGCCTGTGAAGCAGGGAAAATGACAAGGGCAAAACATCCTTCGAAGACAATCATGACTACTACACAACCCTTCGAACTGCTTCACATGGATCTTTTCGGTCCCACTCACTACTCAACTTTTACTACTTCAGCTTGCCTCTATGGCTTCGTCATTGTTGATGATTACTCTAGATATACTTGGGTACACATAATCCTTTACAAGACTGAAGTGCAGGATGTCTTCAGACGCTTCGCCAATCGAGCCATGAACAATTTTGGCGCCAAGATAAAGCACATCAGAAGTGACAATGGCACTGAATTCAAGAACACTGGCCTTGATACATATCTGGATACCTTGGGCATCACACATGAATTCTCAGCTCCATACACGCCACAGCAGAATGGCGTCGTCGAACGCAAGAACAGAACACTCATTGAGATGGCCAGAACAATGCTAGATGAATACAAGACTCCAAGAAAATTCTGGACTGAGGCCATTGATACTGCATGTCATACAATCAATCGTGTTTATCTTCACAAGCTTCTGAACAAGACATCTTATGAACTCCTAACTGGCAAGAAGCCAAATGTCAGTTACTTCAGAGTATTTGGCGCAAAGTGCTGGATCAAGGACCCACACCACACCTCAAAGTTTGCACCAAAAGCACATGAGGGCTTTATGCTTGGATATGGAAAGGATTCACACTCCTACAGAGTCTTCAATCTCTTCCATTACAAAGTGGTCGAAACAGTGGATGTGCGGTTTGATGAAACAAATGATTCACAAAGAGAGCAACTGCCAAATGTGCTAGATGAAGTCCCAGCTAGTGAATCAATCAAGCTTATGGGAACTGGAGAGATCATGCCTTCTGAAGCTCATCCTGAAGAAGAACTCATCATCTCAGCACCTGATCAACATGAAGACAATGCTCAGCATGAAGACAATGCTCAGCATGAAGACATTCCTCCAAACGACAACGCAGATCAGCAAGAGCAAAGTCTTCGCCCCATACATCCTCGTGTTGCAAATGAAGTACAGATTGACAGAATACTTGACAGCATCAATGCACCTGGTCCACTCACTCGTTCAAGGGCAACTCAGCTAACAAACTTCTATGGGAATTTCGCATTCGTCTCAATATCAGAACCCAAGAAAGTTGAAGAAGCCTTCATGGAACCGGAATGGATTCAAGCTATGCAAGAAGAGCTTCAACAGTTTGAGCTGAATAATGTATGGGAACTGGTTAAGCGTCCTGATCCACGGAAGCACAACATAATAGGCACCAAATGGATATACCGCAACAAGCAAGATGAGCATGGTCAAGTTGTCAGAAACAAAGCTCGTCTCGTTGCTCAAGGATATACTCAAGTGGAGGGCATTGACTTCGATGAAACATTTGCTCCTGTGGCTAGGCTTGAAGCCATACGCATACTGCTGGCCTATGCAAATCATCATAACATACTTCTATATCAAATGGATGTGAAAAGTGCATTTCTCAATGGCAAGATTGAAGAAGAAGTGTATGTTGCACAACCACCTGGCTTTGCAAATCCAAAACATCCTGATATGGTATACAAGCTCAACAAGGCACTGTATGGCCTCAAACAAGCCCCTAGGGCCTGGTATGATACACTCAAGTACTTTCTGAAGAGCAAAGGCTTCATACCTGGTTCACTGGATCCCACTCTTTTCACGAAGACATACGATGGTGAACTGTTTGTGTGCCAAATATATGTGGATGACATTATCTTCGGCTGCACCAATCAGAAGTACAGTGAAGAGTTTGGATACATGATGCAAGAGCAATATCAGATGTCCATGATGGGGGAGCTGAAGTTCTTCCTCAGTCTTCAGATATGGCAACAACGCAACGGCATCTTCATATCTCAAGAGAAATATCTTAAAGAGTGCCTGAAGAAGTTCGGTATGCAAGATTGCAAAGGCTTCACAACACCAATGCCAGCCAAACATCATCTAGGTCCTGACGACAATGGTAAAGAGTTCGATCAAAAGGTATACCACTCCATGATTGGGTCTTTGCTTTATTTATGTGCATCTAGGACAGATATCATGCTTAGTGTTTGCATGTGCGCTCGATTTCAAGCGGCACCAAAGGAGTCGCATCACTTAGCTGTGAAGCGAATTCTTCGATATTTGGCTCACACCCCAACTCTAGGATTATGGTATCCAAAGGGCTCAGAGTTTGATTTGATTGGATTTTCGGATGCTGATTATGCTGGTGACAAAGTTGATCGCAAGTCTACATCAGGCACATGTCACTTTCTGGGACGATCACTTGTATGTTGGTCTTCAAAGAAGCAGAACTGTGTATCTCTCTCCACTGCTGAATCAGAATACATTGCTGCTGGATCTTGCTGCGCTCAGCTTTTGTGGATGAAGCAAACACTCAAGGATTATGGCATCCATCTGAAGCAAGTGCCACTTTACTGCGACAACGAAAGCGCCATCAAGATTGCCAACAACCCAGTTCAGCACTCGAAGACAAAGCACATTGAAATTCGTCATCACTTTCTCAGAGATCATGTTGTGAAGGAATACATTGATATCATACACGTCAACACTGAAGAGCAATTGGCGGATATCTTCACCAAGCCCTTGGATGAGAAGAGGTTTTGCAAGTTACGGTGTGAGCTAAATATCTTGGAATCCTCAAATGTCCTGTGATCAGGCACACATCCTAACACTTATGCATATTGATGACTTAGATGTACAACACACAAAGTAACGTATATCTTCAATCAATGAAGACGTACATTCTAAGTGTGAATACATTAATGTGGAATTTGACTTCGGAGCGCCACGATAATTGTGCGCCGTGTCTGGATCTAATACTTCCTATACGGTGGGTAACGCCACCACCAAACGTTCTATTTTGAAGTGTTTCACTCATGGCGTTACCTCGCAATGTCTTCACATTTGGTTTGGCTTCAATCTCAATATGTCTTCATGATTATCTTCACTGCGTTGATTATATATATATATATATATACTAGTGTTCTGTCCTCTACAGCATTCACTTATAGCTATGTCTTCTTGGTTGAATTTTTTGAACTAAGTGAATGTGATCGGACCCTAACCTCTCTATGCTGTCTATCTCAAACTCTATCTCTCCAAGTCATATGCATTCTGTTGAAACTGTCGAATGTCTTCACTGTGTCCTTGCCAGCCGAAGACATAGAGACAACCATAAAAGTCCGTTTTTTATGCTCATTCCTCCACATAAGATCCGGAGAAGCAGGAACGACCGCCCGACAATTTAGGCGTGCGTGGAACGTGGAACAAACCCCAATATCCTCTAACTGGCCACACGTGCCTCAAATGCGAACCGCCAGGGGCACTGGAGTAATAGCGCAGTGCCGCCTATATCCTTATAAATACACGATTCACTGCGGTCATTATCTCTTCTTCCACCCTCGCACGAACCCTAGCGCCACCGCTAGCTCTCGACAACGCTGGCGACGAAGCGCTTCACTGCCGCAACCTCTCCGACGCCGTTTTCACGCCGACAGCGGACATCGCTCTCTCCGCCGTCGCCGTAGGTGTCTTCCGTCGCCAAGTTAGGGCACGGAGGATCGAACTGCTTGGCCTCAACTCCCACTTCGTCTAGCAGTTCCAGTGGGGTAAATAAAACTTCTTTTTACAGCTTCTTTTGATCTCGTGGTTCTGTCACTTTCAACCATAAGAAGTTTCTCTTCACACCAGTTAGATCTCTCGCTGCAACTCATAACATGCCTAGTATATTCACTTGTGCTTCATAAAGTAGTTAGATTCCTCACTTGTACTGATCTATGGGTTCGTACAAATCTGGAACCAACTTCTTATCTATAAGTGAATGTCTTCGCACGATGAGGTCAATGTCTTCTAAACCGATTTATCTTCAAAATCTTCTGAGAATGCATATGACCTCTTCCCCTTCCCTCGCACCTTAATGCTGTCACAGGTACATGTCCGTGGGAGAATCCTTTGGTTCTCATAGTCTGCATTCATTTGCAGAGTACTTGCAGCATCACATCAACTCTCCTGAAGCCAGTTCTTGTTGGTCAAGCAAAAGGAAGCCTTTGAAGACTTTGAACGTCTTGAAGCCTTCCAAGTTAAGATTCATGGCTTCAGAAACAGCAGCAAGGAAGGGAGGCAGACAGAGACGTGGTGAAACGTCCAAAGATCTGCCTGATGAGTTGGCAGAGATGTACAAAACTGATCCTGAAGAAAGCTATGGTCAGCGCAAGACACGAATCCAATGGATTCGAAGATATTGGGCAGAGCAATGGTTTCAATACTGCTTCGTCACTCAGGAGTATGCCGAAAAGTGCGCCATCAAGAGACCGTGGGGAGACGTATTATACAAAAATCTCGTACCCAGGTTCAGAGACGAAGCCATTGCTCAAGGCTTCTATCCATGCATGGTGAGAGGACCACAGCCAGCTGAAGCTCATCCGTCATCACTTCTCTGGTGTCGCGATGACAATCTGTTCAAGCGCAACTTCCAATTTGCTCAGAACTCTGCAAAGCAAAACAAGAAGAAGCTGGGATTAGACTTCAACCCTGGTCCTTCTGAACCAAGGGCAGATGGCACACGCGACGCCGATCCCAATATCATCGGGCCGTATGCCAATCTTGCAGGCCTCATCACCCGCATCCTAGTCCAAGGGACTGCCGTGAATGACCCTCCAGCAGATACTGGGTCTGATGAAGCCCCTGCTGTGCCGAAGCCAAAGCAGAAGAAACCAAAAGCTTCGAAGCCGGCCCCTGCCTCAAAAATCTCAAGGGCAAAGCCATTGAAAACTGCACCTCCTGAAGTCAGTGTGCAATCTGAAGATGTATCACGCATCTCCAAGCCCCTGAAGGATAAGGAGCCCCAGCCACACACAGGCAAAGAGCTCACAGCTGCCGCCATTCTGCGCTGCGAAACCATTGATCTGTCAAGCGATGAAGATCTTGGAGATGAAGCTCTTGAGTAGCTCATCAAGAGCAAGGAGGAGGCTGAAATCTTCAACAATCTGCCTCTGTTTGATGTCGCCATCATCCACAGCTTCATTGATGAATGGTTTGACACTCCAGATATGAGCTTCGATGATCTGCAGCTGCCCATAGGCCTCAGCATTGCCTTCCAAGGCGCAATTGCTTCAGAACTGGCCATTGCTCAGCGCATTGTTGAGCTGAAGCAGAAAATTGATTTCGAAAAGGCTCAGTTCAAGAAGCACGTGGCCAAGCTTAGCGTGCAAGAAGTGAAAAACTTCAAGATCATGTTGCACGAGATGAAAGAGAACTTCCTGAAGACGCGTGCCGAAGCTCAAGGCTCGCGAGAGCGCATGAAGACTCTGGCTGATCGTTGCGTGCAGGCCTACAATGAGGCCGAGAAGCGCAAGGCACTTGGGCGTCCAGGCATTGACCCCAGGATGGCCGCAAAGAAGAAAAAGAAGCCTGCTGTGCCTGAACCAGAGGCGCCAAGGTCAGAAATTGCTCCGACTGTCTTCCCCACTGCAACGACTGGCTCGAAGCCAAAGAGTCGATCAACCGCCTTAGAACTCAAGAAGACACGGACTGCAGAGGCTGAAGCTAGGAAGAGAAAACAATCTGAAGCCTCTCCTTCTAACCCCGTTATCAAGAAGCGCAAGACCAAGAAATCTCGGGCTGCTCCCACAGAGCCCTTGATAGTTGAACCCCTCTCCGTCCGCTATCCTGACGCAGATCGTCAGTTAACAGTGCATGAGCCTGCTTTCATAGAGGCTCCGCACGCTGAAGACATTCCAGCAGCCGACCCCAATGCTGCTGAAGACATTGGTCTCCAAGACAATGTTCAAGGTGATGCAGCCCTTCCTCAGCTTGAGACAAGCGAACTGATCAGCATTGGTCATCCATTGACGCCAATCACACAAGATGCATCGTGGGCAGATCGCCCACAGGAGGAACATAATGAACCCCAGCCCACTGCAACTCCACCGGCGTTGCCTAAATTTCGTAGGCTTCGCAGAGGGCCAAGGGCTCAGGCTGCTGACGACATTCCGGCTGCATCAGCCGAAGAGCATGCAGAAATACCAAAAGCTCAAACTTCACCGCATCAACAAGAAGCAGTTCTCAAGGAGAACGTGCCTGAGTTCGTCCCTCCAACTACACGTGTGGAGGCTGCCACAAACAACGCCGAAGCAAATGTGGAGCCCACCCCAACAACAGCTTCAGAAGACAATGAAGACACTGCTCCTGAACCTTCTGTGCCTGAGTCTGCTGCGGGACCCCAATTCAACTATCATGTTGCGCACAGGCCCCAGGTCCAGAAGCCGATCCCACGACTGCCAAGGTTCCTAGGTCCTGCATCAGCTCCTGGCTCCTTCAACATCAACAGCTTCAGGGCAGACAACACATTTTTCAACTGCTCCAAGAACCCTTATTCAAGGGAACGGATTGTATCAGATAGGTTCTGGAGCCATCAACAGCGCAGCTATTATTCATGCATCCTATACAACCAAGGCCGCATCTTTCCTCACAAGCGCCTTGAGGTTGAAGCTGTTGCTGGTCTGCCTGGTCTGGAAGAAGCACTGGATTGCTTCAAGCAAGTGGGTCTGCTGCCGTTTATCACCGATGAAGAGCACTGGAACGAAGAGCTTCTGCTCCAGTTCTATGCCACCCTGCATATCAAAGGCTATAACAGAGATCCGAAGACATGGATCCTGGAGTGGATGACCGGCAGTGTCCATCATGAAGCCAATGCTTTCGACATAATTGAGCTTACCGGCCTTCCCACTCCTGGCGAATTCTTTGAAGAAGGCTGCCAACTCCATGCTGAAGCAATTGAGAGCATATTTCAGCGTCCTGAGCCAGATATGAGTCAGATGCTCTCAATGATGAAGCCCTTACCTCCTAATACACCCTATCCAACTCGGTTCTTCGTTGAAGACTTAGAGTACCTGCCCAGAACAATATATCACATCATAAGGCGGACTCTCTGGCCCGTTAAGGGACACTCTCGATATGCAACAATTGAAGGTGCTATGAAGACTCTCATCTTCTGCATTCTTCATGGAAAATGCTTCAACGCACAGGATCTCTTCATCCGTCAACTTGCAGCGTCTGCCTCAGAATTGTTTGGATTAAAGTTCTATGCTCCTTGGGTTATGAGGCTGATCAAGCTTCACTCTGCAATCTCCTATCAACCCTCAGCACGCAACCATAGGATATTTTTGCCAGATGTGGACACATCTGCTGAAGCAATATATCCAGAGCCTACCAAGCAACCATTAAGTCTTCAGAATGCAGAACACCAGAGCTTCACTCAAAATATTGAAGGTGTTGAAGCTCTCTCCCGAGTGTATCCAATGGCTGGCACCACACGTGCCCCTGCATCAACTGAAGCCACTAATAGCACAGCTGCAAAGAGACCCAAGAAGCGCGCTCGTGCACTCAATGACCGAGAGCTTCTTGTGGCTCTCCACCAAAAGCATGATAGGCATCACGACTGGCTCAAGAGGCAGATGAGAAGCATCATGCAGGACGTCAATCGCATCAGAAATCTGGCAACCAAAAATGCATTTGTGGCACACGAGACCTGTCGCCGCACTTGGAAAGGCCTCACCATGATGAGCTCTGAAGCTGACCTGCATGAGGATGGCTTCAAAGAGAGATTCAAATTTGACTCCACGCCTCCAAGAAGAGCTGTGATGCGAAGCACACCATCACTTGAAGAGTCAGAGTTCTCTTCTTCTGCTGCCACCGTGTCTGCCCGGATTATTGAAGAAGAAGACGACGCGACATCATCTCCACCTGCTTCAACATGCATCGAATCTGCACCAAGCTCCTCTGCACCGCCACCAAACAACTCCACCGACCCTGCTATGCCTGGGAACGCGTAGAAACCTCTATGTCTTTAAACCTTTTTGGTCATCACTGACAAAAGGGGGAGAAGCATATGATGTTTATAGTCTTCAAGCGGGTCACTATGGGCGGGTGCCTTCATACTTTGCTACATTTTGCTTCGTGCTTACAACTCCCGTTTTTGCTACATTTGCTTCATTGAGTTGTAACACTTAGCCTTGATGGTCGTCTGCTACCTGTTTGTCACTTCGTTTTGCGAAGATAAATTCCGCATGTGCGACGATAAATTCCGCACTCATCTCATTCTGCAGACGTCCATTTTTCATTATGCATGTCATTATCTTCATATACTTTCACATGCATAATGGATTCTCATCATAAGTTGAAGTGGATCTCCACAAGTACAACCTGCCATGTGCATTTGCATTCAAGAAGCAAATTACTTATATGCACATCTTCAGGGGGAGCCCTTGCAACTTATGAAGACAATTCCTTTACAATTTCACAAATTATGTTCCCCGTTGAAAACTTCAACTAGTTTGTCATCAATCACCAAAAAGGGGGAGATTGTAAGTGCATCTAGTGCCACCCCTAGTTGGTTTTGGAGTATTGACGACAAACCTAGTTGAGGGACTAATGTGTTTGTGAGAATTGCAGGAAAACACAGGTAGAAGTCCCTTATTGATTCGGTTTTACCACCAGAAATGACCCCTAAAAATGTACGAAGACGTTGAAGACAATGGTGGTTTATGAAGACATTCATATTGAAGACAATGACATGAGAAGACTCCCTATGAAGCTTATGGAACTCGAAGACTTAGATCCTTCGTAGTTTCATTTCATTTATGTTGTGTCGTAGGAACCACCGTACTGTTAAGTGGGGTCCAAGAGAACCAGACAGAATGACTGAAGTGATGCCTAACTCAAATCCTATGTCTTCGAGCGAAGACTATGAGAGCAAATCTTGTCCAGAGTCAGACAAGTCAGCTTTACTTGTAGCCCAAGTAAAGTTGCCGTGTGAGTTCAAAATACGACCGTTGGTACACATGTCAGTTCCTTAGTGACCCAGGGTCATTTCGGACAAATCAGGTCGGGTTGCCAAGTGGCTATAAATAGTCCACCCCCACAACCATAAACGGTTGGCTGCTCAGATTTCAGTGCATGGCTTTTGTCGTTTGAGAGCAACCCACCTCGAAGCCTTCGAAAGAAAAATTCCTAGTGAGGAGAAAAGCCCTAACCACCCAGAGCCAGAGTAAATTGGGCATCACTTAAGTCTTCTTGTCTGTGTGATCTGAAGACTTATTACACTTGAGGACTGTGCATCCTCCAGAAGGTTAGGCGTCGCGTTCTGAGCATCCAAGAGACATTGTGGATTGCCAGTGAACGAAGTCTGTGAAGGTTTGGGAGTCTACCTTGAAGACTTACCAGAGTGATTGGGCGAGGTCTGTGTGACCTTAGCTCAAGGAGAAAACGGTGAGGACTGGGTGTCTTGGACTAAGTGTCCTTGACTGGGTGTCCGGGACTGTGTGTCCTTTGGTTTAAATACCTAGCCGCTCCAACCAGACGTACAGTTGTCACAGCAACTGGAACTGGTCAAACATATCATTGTCTTCAATGAGTCACTGGTTTCATCTTCACTTCCTTTGACTTACTATTATTCATTATGAAGCCATTGCATGCTTGCTTTATCTTTTGTCTTCACAACGTGAATATATGATCTGTTTGGCTTCATAACTTCTTCCTACCTGATCCTTATTACACTGCAGCTGTTTGTCATTGTGCTTTCACTCTATTGAATACCTGACCATGGCTGGCCTAGTGTAATCTAACTTCCGCTGCATAGTAATAGGCATAATCTTCACTGTATGTCTTCATAACTCCCACGTTTTGAAGACTTTCACAAAAATCGCCTATTCACCCCCCCTCTAGTCGATATAAAGCACTTTCACTAGGTAAAGCGAATGTTAAGCGTGCATAGAGTTATATCGGTGATCGATAGAACTTGAGGGAATATTTGTTCTACCTTTAGCTCCTTGTTGGGTTTGACACTCTTACTTATCGAGAAAGGCTACAATTGATCCCCTATACTTGTGGGCTATCAAGACCTTTTCTGGGGCCGTTGCCGGGGAGCAATAGCGTGGGGTGAATATTCTTGTGTGTGCCTATTTGCTTATCACTAAGTAGATTTTATTTTCCGTTCTAAGTTGTTCTCTATCTTTAGTTATGGATATGGAACAAGAAATACCAAAAAAATAGGTGTACTTGCTACTCATGGAGATGGAGAACCTCCTAAAACCATCGATGCTCGCTATGTGGAAAGTATATATTAAACACTACTTTGATAATCCTGAGAAAACCCCGTTCAACTTGATAATGGTAGACACGTTGGATCAACGTGAATACTTTAGGGATTATCGCTTGACTCTAAAAGGGAAACTATTATGGGTTCAAATTCATATGTTGCATTGGTATGCTCGGAATTTATGCTTGAGATATGATTATACTTGTTGCTCTAGGATGAAGGCTCCACACCTTCCCTTTTCATGCAAACTTAATGATAATGAAACCTTGGCTTCTTATGCTAACAATATATATGATTACTATGATGTGGAACAAATAGAAGAATTCGTTGCTTTTAAGGGTGCTTATGAAATTGAATCTTTGTTTGAAAAGTGTGAAATTATAATGATGCTGTTTACTGAAGGAAATATGCCCTAGAGGAAATAATAAAGTTATTATTGATTTCCTTATTTCATGATAAATGTTTATTATTCATGCTAGAATTGTATTAACCGGAAACATAATACATGTGTGAATACATAGACAAACATAGTGTCACTAGTATGCCTCTACTTGACTAGCTCATTGATCAAAGATGGTTAAGTTTCCTAGCCATAGACATGAGTTGTTATTTGATCAACGGGATCACATCATTAGGAGAATGATGTGATTGACTTGACCCATTTCGTTAGCTTAGCACTTGATCGTTTAAGTTTACTGCTATTGCTTTCTTCATGACTTATACATGTTCCTATGACTATGAGATTATGCAACTCCCGAATACCTGAGGAATACTTTGTGTGCTACCAAACGTCACAACGTAACTGGGTGATTATAAAGGTGCTCTACAGGTGTCTCCGATGGTGTTCGTGGAGTTGGCATAGATCAAGAATAGGATTTGTCACTCCGATTGTCGGAGAGGTATCTCTGGGCTCTCTCGGTAATGCACATCACTATAAGCCTTGCAAGCAATGTGACTAATGAGTTAGTTGCAGGATGTTGCATTATGGAACGAGTAAAGAGACTTGCCGGTAATGAGATTGAACTAGGTATTGAGATACCGACGATCGAATCTCGGGCAAGTAACATACCGATGACAAAGGGAACAACGTATGTTGTTATGTGGTTTGACCGATAAAGATCTTCGTAGAATATGTAGGAACCAATGTGAGTATCCAGGTTCCGCTATTGGTTATTGACCGGAGACATGTCTCGGTCATGTCTACATAGTTCTCGAACCCGTAGGGTCCGCACGCTTAAAGTTCTGTGACGATTGATATTATGAGTTTTTGTGTTTTGATGTACCGAAGGTAGTTCGGAGTCCCGGATATGATCATGGACATGACGAGGAGTCTTGAAATGTCCGAGGCATAAAGATTGATATATTGGAAGGTTATATTCAGACACCGGATGAGTTCCGGGGGTTATCGGATAAATACCGGAGAACCGGGAGGTTACCGGAACCTCTCGGGGGGTTATTGGGCCTTATGGGCCCAAGTGGAGGAAGAGGAGAGGCAGGCAGCTAGGGGCGCGCGGCCCCCCTAGCCCAAACCGAATTGGACTAGGGGGCCGCCCCCTTTCCTTCTTCTTCTCCTCCCCTTCCTTCCCCTCTCCTACTAGGACTAGGAAAGAGGGGGGAATCCTACTTGGAGTAGGATTGCCCCCCTTGGGCGCGCCTCCTCCTCCTTGGCCGCCCCCTCCTCTTCTCCCTCCTTTATATACAGGGATGGGGGCACCCCTTGGAGACACAACAATTGATTTGTTGATCTCTTAGCCGTGTGTGGTGCCCCCCTCCACGATAATCCACCTCGGTTATATCGTAGCAGTGCTTAGTCGAAGCCCTGCGACGGTAGCTTCATCAACATCGTCACCACGCCGTCCTGCTGACGAAACTCTTCCCCGAGCTCTATTGGATCGTGAGTTCGCCGGACGTCACCGAGCTGAACGTGTGCTGAATGCGGAGGTGCCGTACATTCCGTGCTGAGGATCGGTCAATCGTGAAGACATACGACTACATCAACCGCGTTGTTATAATGCTTCTGCTTAACGGTCTACGAGGGTACGTGGACGACATTCTCCCCTCTCGTCGCTATGCATCACCATGATCTTGCGTGTGCATAGGAAAATTTTGAAATTACTACGTTCCACAACAGTGGCATCCGAGCCAAGTTTATGCATAGATGTTATATGCACGAGTAGAACACAAGTGAGTTGTGTTGGGTTTCGTAGTAATTTCAAAAAATTTCCTACGCACACACAAGATCATGATGATGCATAGCAACGAGAGGGGAGAGTGTTGTCTACGTACCCTTGTAGACCGCAATGGAAGCGTTGACGCAACGTAGAGGAAGTAGTCGTACATCTTCCGATCCGACCGATCCAAGTACCGTTACTCCGGCACCTCCGAGTTCTTGGCACACGTACAGCTCGATGACGCTCCCCGGGCTCCGATCTAGCAAAGCTTCAGGGATGAGTTTCGTCAGCACAACGGCGTGGTGACGATGATGATGTTCTACCGACGCAGGGCTTCGCCTAAGCACTACTACGATATGACCGAGGTGGAATATGGTGGAAGGGGGCACCGCACACGGCTAAGGAACGATCACGAAGATCAACTTGTGTGTTCTAGGGTGCCCCCTGCCTCCGTATATAAAGGATCCAAGGGGGGGGGGGGTGCGGCCGGCCCAGAGGAGGCACGCAGGAGGAGTCCTACTCCTATCGGGAGTAGGACTCCCCTCCCGTTCCTTGTCCAACTAGGAGAGGTGGAGGGAGAGAAGGAAAGGGGGGGCGCCGCCCCTCCCTCCTTGTCCAATTCGGACTAGGGGGAGAGGGGGCGCGCGGCCTGCCCTGGCAGCCCCTTCCTCTTCTCCACATTAGGCCCATAAGGCCCATTAACCCCCCGGGGGGTTCCGGTAACCCCCCGGTGCTCCGGTTTTATCCGAAAGTTCCCCGGAACCCTTCCGGTGTCCGAATATAGTCGTCCAATATATCAATCTTTATGTCTCGACCATTTCGAGACTCCTCGTCATGTCCGTGATCACATCCGGGACTCCGAGCTAACTTCGGTACATCAAAATGCATAAACTCATAATAACTGTCATCGTAACGTTAAGCGTGCGGACCCTACGGTTCGAGAACAATGTAGACATGACTGAGACAAATCTCCGGTCAATAACCAATAGCGGGACCTGGATGCCCATATTGGCTCCTACATATTCTACGAAGATCTTTATCGGTCAGACCGCATAACAACATACGTTGTTCCCTTTGTCATCGGTATGTTACTTGCCCGAGATTCGATCATCGGTATCCAATACCTAGTTCAATCTCGTTACCGGCAAGTCTCTTTACTCGTTCCGTAATACATCATCTCACAACTAACTTATTAGTTGTAATGCTTGCAAGGCTTATGTGATGTGCATTACCGAGAGGGCCCAGAGATACCTCTCCGACAATCGGAGTGACAAATTCTAATCTCGAAATACGCCAACCCAACATCTACCTTTGGAGACACCTGTAGAGCACCTTTATAATCACCCATTTACGTTGTGACGTTTGGTTGCACACAAAGTGTTCCTCCGGCAAACGGGAGTTGCATAATCTCATAGTCATAGGAACATGTATAAGTCATGAAGAAAGCAATAGCAACATACTAAACGATCGGGTGCTAAGCTAATGGAAATGGGTCATGTCAATCAGATCATTCACCTAATGATGTGATCCCATTAATAAAATAACAACTCTTTGTTCATGGTTAGGAAACATAACCATCTTTGATTAATGAGCTAGTCAAGTAGAGGCATACTAGTGACACTTTGTTTGTCTATGTATTCACACATGTATTATGTTTCCGGTTAATACAATTCTAGCATGAATAATAAACATTTATCATGATATAAGGAAATAAATAATAACTTTATTATTGCCTCTAGGGCATATTTCCTTCACTCTCCCACTTGCACTAGAGTCAATAATCTAGATTACACAGTAATGATTCTAACACCCATGGAGCCTTGGTGCTGATCATGTTTTGCTCGTGGAAGAGGCTTAGTCAATGGGTCTGCAACATTCAGATCCGTATGTATCTTGCAAATCTCTATGTCTCCCACCTGGACTAGATCCCGGATGGAATTGAAGCGTCTCTTGATGTGCTTGGTTCTCTTGTGAAATCTGGATTCCTTTGCCAAGGCAATTGCACCAGTATTGTCACAAAAGATTTTCATTGGACCCGATGCACTAGGTATGACACCTAGATCGGATATGAACTCCTTCATCCAGACTCCTTCATTTGCTGCTTCCGAAGCAGCTATGTACTCCGCTTCACATGTAGATCCCGCTACAACGCTTTGTTTAGAACTGCACCAACTGACAGCTCCACCGTTTAATGTAAACACGTATCCGGTTTGCGATTTAGAATCGTCCGGATCAGTGTCAAAGCTTGCATCAACGTAACCTTTTACGATGAGCTCTTTGTCATCTCCATATATGAGAAACATATCCTTAGTCCTTTTCAGGTATTTCAGGATGTTCTTGACCGCTGTCCAGTGATCCACTCCTGGATTACTTTGGTACCTCCCTGCCAGACTTATAGCAAGGCACACATCAGGTCTGGTACACAGCATTGCATACATGATAGATCCTATGGCTGATGCATAGGGAACATCTTTCATATTCTCTCTATCTTCTGCAGTGGTCGGGCAATGAGTCTTACTCAACTTCACACCTTGTAACACAGGCAAGAACCCTTTCTTTGCTTGATCCATTTTGAACTTCTCCAAAACTTTGTCAAGGTATGTGGTTTGTGAAAGTCCAATTAAGCGTTTTGATCTATCTCTATAGATCTTAATGCCTAATATGTAAGCAGCTTCACCGAGGTCTTTCATTGAAAAACTCTTATTCAAGTATACCTTTATGCTATCCAGAAATTCTATATCATTTCCAATTAGTAATATGTCATCTACATATAATATTAGAAATGCTACAGAGCTCCCACTCACTTTCTTGTAAATACAGGCTTCTCCAAAAGTCTGTATAAAACCAAATGCTTTGATCACACTATCAAAGCGTTTATTCCAACTCCGAGAGGCTTGCACCAGTCCATAAATGGATCGCTGGAGCTTGCACACTTTGTTAGCTCCCTTTGGATCGACAAAACCTTCTGGTTGCATCATATACAACTCTTCTTCCAGAAATCCATTCAGGAATGCAGTTTTGACATCCATCTGCCAAATTTCATAATCATAAAATGCGGCAATTTCTAACATGATTCGGACAGACTTAAGCATCGCTACGGGTGAGAAGGTCTCATCGTAGTCAATCCCTTGAACTTGCCGAAAACCTTTTGCGACAAGTCGAGCTTTGTAGACAGTAATATTACCGTCAGCGTCAGTCTTCTTCTTGAAGATCCATTTATTCTCAATTGCTTGCCGATCATCGGGCAAGTTAACCAAAGTCCATACTTTGTTCTCATACATGGATCCCATCTCAGATTTCATGGCTTCAAGCCACTTTGCGGAATCTGGGCTCACCATCGCTTCTTCATAGTTCGTAGGTTCATCATGATCTAGTAGCATGACTTCCAGAACGGGATTACCGTACCACTCTGGTGCGGATCTTACTCTGGTTGATCTACGAGGTTCAGTAGTATCTTGTTCTGAAGTTTCATGATCATCATCATTAGCTTCCTCACTAACTGGTGTAGGTGTCACAGAAACAGTTTTCTGTGATGCACTACTTTCCAATAAGGGAGCAGGTACAGTTACCTCGTTAAGTTCTACTTTCCTCCCACTCACTTCTTTCGAGAGAAACTCCTTCTCTAGAAAGTTTCCGAATTTAGCAACAAAAGTCTTGCCTTCGGATCTGTGATAGAAGGTGTATCCAATAGTCTCCTTTGGATATCCTATGAAGACACATTTCTCCGATTTGGGTTCGAGCTTATCAGGTTGAAGCTTTTTCACATAAGCATCGCAGCACCAAACTTTCAGAAACGAAAACTTTGGTTTCTTGCCAAACCACAGTTCATAAGGCGTCGTCTCAACGGATTTTGATGGTGCCCTATTTAACGTGAATGCGGCCGTCTCTAGAGCGTATCCCCAAAACGATAGCGGTAAATCAGTAAGAGACATCATAGATCGCACCATATCCAGTAAAGTATGATTACGACGTTCGGACACACCATTACGCTGTGGTGTTCCGGGTGGCGTGAGTTGCGAAACTATTCCACAATTTTTCAAATGTACACCAAACTCGTAACTCAAATATTCTCCTCCACGATCAGATCGTAGAAACTTTATTTTCTTGTTACGATCATTTTCAACTTCACTCTGAAATTCCTTGAACTTTTCAAATGTTTCAAACTTATGTTTCATTAAGTAGATATACCCATATCTGCTTAAATCATCTGTGAAGGTGAGAAAATAACGATATCCGCCACGAGCCTCATATTCATCGGACCACATACATCTGTATGTATGATTTCCAACAAATCTGTTGCTCTCTCCATAGTACCGGAGAACGGCGTTTTAGTCATCTTGCCCATGAGGCATGGTTCGCAAGTACCAAGTGATTCATATTCAAGTGGTTCCAAAAGTCCATCAGTATGGAGTTTCTTCATGCGCTTTACACCGATATGACCTAAACGGCAGTGCCACAAATAAGTTGCACTATCATTATTAACTCTGCATCTTTTGGTTTCAACATTATGAATATGTGTATTACTACTATCGAGATTTAACAAGAATAGACCACTCTTCAAGGGTGCATGACCATAAAAGATATTACTCATATAAATAGAACAATCATTATTCTCTGATTTAAATGAATAACCGTCTCGCATCAAACAAGATCCAGATATAATGTTCATGCTTAACGCTGGCACCAAATAACAATTATTCAGGTCTAATATTAATCCCGAAGGTAGATGTAGAGGTAGCGTGCCGACTGTGATCACATCGACTTTGGAACCGTTTCCCACGCGCATCGTCACCTCGTCCTTAGCCAATCTTCGCTTAATCCGTAGTCCCTGTTTCGAGTTGCAAATATTAGCAACAGAACCAGTATCAGGTGCTACTGCGAGCATTAGTAAGGTACACATCAATAACATGTATATCACATATACCTTTGTTCACCTTGCCATCCTTCTTATCCGCCAAATACTTGGGGCAGTTCCGCTTCCAGTGACCAGTCTGCTTGCAATAGAAGCACTCAGTTTCAGGCTTAGGTCCAGGTTTGGGTTTCTTCTCTTGAGTAGCAACTTGCTTGCCGTTCTTTTTGAAGTACCCCTTCTTCTTCCCTTTGCCCTTTTTCTTGAAACTAGTGGTCTTGTTGACCATCAACACTTGATGCTCCTTCTTGATTTCTACCTCCGCAGCTTTCAGCATCGCGAAGAGCTCGGGAATAGTCTTATTCATCCCTTGCATATTATAGTTCATCACGAAGCTCTTGTAGCTTGGTGGCAGTGATTGGAGAATTCTGTCAATGACGCAGTCATCTGGAAGATTAACTCCCAACTGAATCAAGTGATTATTATACCCAAACATTTTGAGTATATGCTCACTGACAGAACTGTTCTCCTCCATCTTGCAGCTATAGAACTTATTGGAGACTTCGTATCTCTCAATCCGGGCATTTGCTTGAAATATTAACTTCAACTCCTGGAACATCTCATATGCTCCATGACGTTCAAAACGTCGTTGAAGTCCCGATTCTAAGCCGTAAAGCATGGCACACTGAACTATCGAGTAGTCATCAGCTTTGCTCTGCCAGACGTTCATAACATCTGGCGTTGCTCCTGCAGCAGGCCTGGCACCCAGCGGTGCTTCCAGGACGTAATTCTTCTGTGCAGCAATGAGGATAATCCTCAAGTTACGGACCCAGTCCGTGTAATTGCTACCATCATCTTTCAACTTTGCTTTCTCAAGGAACGCATTAAAATTCAACGGAACAACAGCACGAGCCATCTATCTACAATCAAACATAAACAAGCAAGATACTAATCAGGTACTAAGTTTCATGATAAATTTAAGTTCAGTTAATTTACTTAAAGAACTCCCACTTAGATAGACATCCCTCTAATCCTCTAAGTGATTACGTGATCCAAATCAACTAAACCATGTCCGATCATCATGTGAGATGGAGTAGTTTCATTGGTGAACATCTTTATGTTGATCATATCTACTATATGATTCACGCTCGACCTTTCGGTCTCCGTGTTCCGAGGCCATATCTGTATATGCTTGGCTCGTCAAGTTTAACCTGAGTATTCCGCGTGTGCAACTGTTTTGCACCCGTTGTATTTGAACGTAGAGCCTATCACATCCGATCATCACGTGGTGTCTCAGCACGAAGAACTTTCGCAACGGTGCATACTCAGGGAGAACACTACTTGATAATTTAGTGAGAGATCATCTTATAATGATACCGTCAATCAAAGCAAGATAAGATGCATAAAAGATAAACATCACATGCAATCAATATAAGTGATATGATATGGCCATCATCATCTTGTGCTTGTGATCTTCATCTCCGAAGCACCGTCGTGATCACCATCGTCACCGGCGTGACACCTTGATCTCCATCGTAGCATCGTTGTCGTCTCGCCGAGCTTGTGCTTCCACGACTATCGCTACCGTTTAGTGATAAAGTAAAGCATTACAGCGCGATTGCATTGCATACAATAAAGCGACAACCATATGGCTCCTGCCAGTTGCCGATAACTCGGTTACAAAACATGATCATCTCATACAATAAAATTTAGCATCATGTCTTGACCATATCACATCACAACATGCCCTGCAAAAACAAGTTAGACGTCCTCTACTTTGTTGTTGCAAGTTTTTACGTGGCTGCTACGGGCTTAAGCAAGAACCAATCTTACCTATGCATCAAAACCACAACGATAGTTTGTCAAGTTGGTGCTGTTTTAACCTTCACAAGGACCGGGCGTAGCCACACTCGATTCAACTAAAGTTGGAGAAACTGTCACCCGCAATGTGACACTCCAAAAATTTTAATTTGGTTTTCATCAAAAAAAAACTTTGTTGGATTTTAAAAGAGGGCATTTAAAATTTCTTTTCCAGAAATCCTTCCTCTTAAAAACTTCTTTTCCTTGGCAAGGATTTTTATTTTTCTTCAAACTATGGTGTTTGATCATTTAAAACTTCTTCTCTGTTGGTTCCCTTCTCAAATTATATTTTTGGGAGTTTAATATTTTTCTTTTAAAAAGAAACTCTATGGGAATTGGGGATTTTCATAATCTTGAAAACCACCCATGACTTTGTATTTTTTGCCCATGTGGTAAAACCCCTCCAAAACCTCCCCTCCTCCTTGTAATCAACCTAAGTTCTCTGTCCCAACTAATCCAAACAAGTTTTGGATTTTATTCTAATTATTTTATCTCTCAAATCTTTTCTGCCTTTTATTTGGAGCCTGAGGGATTTTCAAAGCAAGTACCCTATTGCATTTGAGTTTTGACCTAAAACCAACTCCTCTGGATTGTCCTTAGCATCCACAACCCAGAACCATCTTGATCCACTCCTCCTCTTTTCAAATTTTTCAAAATTCAGTCTCTGCAAGTTTGGACCAGATTTGCCAAATTTGGTGAAATTCATATCTACACTTCTCCAAAAATTTCACCAAAAATCAGGCTGCCTACTGGAGCTATGAGAAGCCACTCCACCAAAAATCAGCTCAAGGAAAAATCCCTACATGCCTAGATCATTCTGTCGAACACTTGGCGTGCACTGTTGCTGTTCATATTCAGAAAAATTCAGAGTTCAGTGTCGATCTTTGTCAGAAGTTCAGTCACATGCTCACAGTGCCCTTGGCACGTTCCTCGCCACCTCTTCCTCCTGTCTGGAGCACCACACGCGCGCTTGGCGCCATCCTGGCGTCGGTGGCACCCTGGCCCGCCGGCGCCGGCGTGTCTTACGGCGACCGAACCACCGTAGCGGCTGACAGGGAACAGAACGGCGGCTCAACGCCGTTCGGCGCCGCCCAACGCTCCTCTGCTCTCCGCGTGGCCTCATGCATGCCAGCGCAGCCCCGCTGCACCGTCGCCGTGGCCCGACAGCACTGGGCGCGCTCTCTGCCGCCGACGGACCCGCGCCATTCCGTTCCGACAAAACCTGCCCTAAGCTTCTAATCCTAGTCCGTTGAGCATCGGAGTGGAGCCAGTGGACCTCCACGATGACGCCCAACTCCCTAATCTCCCCCGACCAAGCGCTGCGCCGCCGTAACCATCGCCGGAGATCCCTGTTCACGGCCACCGCCTTGGATCGCCTATAAAAGGAGAACCCGAGCTCGCCCTCGAACACGCACCACCACTGCACCCCACAGACACCCCGCCAGGCCACTAGGAGGACCTCGAGGAGGTCTCCTCCCCCGACTCCGGCCGCCTCGTTCCGCCTCGGCCTCCGTCTTGATTCACTCCGGTGAGAACTCCTCCGCCACCCTACTCTCGCCCGTAACCTCGTACCACCTCCAGAGTTCTAACCCCCTCCCCAATTTGATCTTCACAGCTCTCTCCGACGAGGTCCACAACCACCCGAACCGCCGTCCGCCGGAGCAAGGCTCGCCGTCGACGTGGTACTCGCCGGCGACCACCACCACCACCAACCGACGCGGAAGGGCGCCCTAAACACGGAGGTACTCTCCGATCTCCCTGCCTCGCCGTGGATCGCCACCGGCGACCACCGCGGCTCTCGGGCGCCGACGAGCTTCGTTCCCCGTTTGAATATTCAAACCTGACGGTTGGGACCCGCCCGTCAGCCTCTCAGATCTTTTAAACAAATCGTTTTCTGAAAATGCCTTCGGGCAAAATACGCTTTCCCCTCTGGGCTGGCGTATTCGAGACTGGAGCGTTTTCTGTTTTTATAAGCTAGCCCCTGGAAACTTTCTGTTTCATTACAGATGAGTCCCTGGACAAAAACCTTTATAACTTTTAAACAGAAAAGTATTTTTGATTGATTCTTTTTCTGTCCTCTTTAAAATTTTGTCTAGTTTTTTATCAGATTTATTTGAAAAATATTTGGAATACTTTTTGTGCACCTCTTGGTATTTACGATAGCGCATATATTTTCTTTATACCGTAGATACCGAAGGAGGTGATGGAGCCGCGAACTTCACCGAGCTAGGCTCCGACTACTCTGAACCAGGCAAGCATGTTTGAAATTTTGATATGACGATTGTTTTGGCATGTTTGCATTAAGTGGTTTATGGCATGTTGATGAACATACCGACGAAAGTCATGTTACTTGCAACGATGAGGCAAGTGAGTTTCGGAAATCCATGAGTGGATGGATGTGAGTATGCATGGCCATGCGTTGGCATGAGGATGGGTAAGATGGCAGTGTTGTAGCATGCCAGGCTTATGCCAGACTATGTGACTTCAATGTCAACTCGTATCATTCCAGTTCCTTCCATTCTTCCTTCCCTGTACTACCACATGTTTTCCGCAAGGAATATGGCTTAGTAAGTTGTAAACTTCTTTCCTGGTACACACCAAAAAGGAGAGGCCGTGATGATGGTTCCATGGCCCTGGATTAAAGCCAGTCATCCGGTCAGGGGGCATGGGTGTTTCCGGTTGGGACCGAGAGGGGGGAACCCCTTAGAGCGCGCGTATATAAATTTGATCCCATGCTATTCGAGATTGTGATCTCCCCGTCTCAAAAGTTTTTCTTGGACGGTGTCTAGGGTGATTCCTAGCATCAAGAGGTAGGATGGGTGTGTACCGGTTAGCTGTGTTTTCTTCCGAAATACCGAAAACGGAACTAGTCCTTCGTGACTATGGAAATCCGTTGGCTGTGGGAAAATTTTTGTACAAACTCTGCAGAGTCATATATTCCTTCGAATCATCTATTGCATGTCCAAGTTCGATATTATCTTATCCTGACCAAATGTCAGTTTTGATGACAGAGACTCCGGTGAATCGCATGAGTGCTAAGTCCGGTTAAATGATTATTCCTGTGGATGGACTAACCCGTTTATTTTCATGAATTGAATGTTTATTATGAGTATTATTTACTTGTGAATAAAAGCCCTTTCTGCGATGTTGCTCAGACGTCCGACTGTGGCATTGTTATATTTTACTTTCAATAAAAGCCCTTTCTGTGATGTCGCTCAGATGTCCGACTGTGGCATTTCTTTTAAAGCCCTTTATGTGGCGTCGCTCAGACGCCCGACCGTGGCATTTCTTTTAAAGCCCTTTATGTGGCGTCGCTCAGACGCCCGACTGTGGCATTTCTTTTAAAGCCCTTTATGTGGCGTCGCTCAGACGCCCGACTGTGGCATTTCTTTTAAAGCCCTTTATGTGGCGTCGCTCAGACGCCCGACTGTGGCATTTCTTTTAAAGCCCTTTATGTGGCGTCGCTCAGACGCCCGACTGTGGCATTTCTTTTAAAAGCCCTTTATGTGGCGTCGCTCAGACGCCCGACTGTGGCATTTCTTTTAAAGCCCTTTATGTGGCGTCGCTCAGACGCCCGACTGTGGCATTTCTTTTAAAAGCCCTTTATGTGGTGTCGCCCAGACGCCCGACTGTGGCGTGATTTATTGATTTATCTTCCTATCGAGGTGTCGCTTCCGACCCCGATTGGGTTTACAGTTATTTTGTTGGGTTTTCGAGAGAACTACCGCCGACCCCCTTTTTACCTGTCTTGTTTTTACAAATTAATGAGCCCCTGTTAAAAATTAATCATGACGCATCCATGCATGCATTTGTTATATCTTACGTCCGAACTGTCTTGCGAGTACTTTCAAAGTACTCACCTGGCTTGTTGATTTGGCCAGATGCTGACGAAGGCGATCTCATGGATGAAGAATTTGATAGCGAGTCCGACGCCTAGAGGAGTCCCAGTCAGTCTCGTGCGACCCTGGATTTGGTCACTGTATTATATCCGCTTCTGCTACCAAATAAATTCATCGAGCCTCACCTTGACGCTCGATGAGATGACAGTTTTAGAGTCTTGTATCTCTCTCCCCGCTGTGTTTTTCCACCACCGCCCTATCCTCGAGTCAGTAGTATGCCTCCACACCACTGTGTCATGTCCGCCATTATGTATAATTATTGGCGTGCTTGTAATAATTTGGTTGAGCAACCGTAGTTCGACCCTGTAATATATTTTATGCTACTGGCTTGTTGTATCAAGAGTTTGTCTACCAGTGAGGAGGATTTTCTCTCATACTGGACTCAAAAGATTGGTTTCCCAATAAATATTTTTATTGGAAAACCGGTCGTGACACGCAAGCCACCTATGTGCAAAGCACGTCGGGAGAACCGGTCTCGCGTAAGCGTACGCGTAATGTCGGTCCGGGTTGCTTCGTCCAACAATACCGCCGAACCAAAGTATGACATGCTGGTAAGCAGTATGACTTATATCGCCCACAACTCACTTGTGTTCTACTCGTGCATATAACATCAACATATAAAACCTAGGCTCGGATGCCACTGTTGGGTTTCGTAGTAATTTCAAAAAAATTCCTACGCACACGCAAGATCATGATGATGCATAGCAACGAGAGGGGAGAGTGTTGTCTACGTACCCTTGTAGACCGCAACGGAAGCGTTGACGCAACGTAGAGGAAGTAGTCGTACGTCTTCCGATCTGACCGA
Source organism: Triticum urartu (assembly GCF_056163025.1). Classification (NCBI taxonomy): domain Eukaryota; kingdom Viridiplantae; phylum Streptophyta; class Magnoliopsida; order Poales; family Poaceae; genus Triticum; species Triticum urartu. The sequence continues at coordinate 66,377,497 of NC_141874.1, forward strand.
TCCAAGTACCGTTACTCCGGCACCTCCGAGTTCTTGGCACACGTACAGCTCGATGACGCTCCCCGGGCTCCGATCCAGCAAAGCTTCGGGGATGAGTTTCGTCAGCACAACGGCGTGGTGACGATGATGATGTTCTACCGACGTAGGGCTTCGCCTAAGCACTACTACGATATGACCGAGGTGGAATATGGTGGAAGGGGGCACCGCACACGGCTAAGGAACGATCACGAAGATCAACTTGTGTGTTCTAGGTGTTGGGTAACGTAGTAATTTCAAAAAATTTCCTACGCACACGCAAGATCATGGTGATGCATAGCAACGGGAGGGGAGAGTGTGATCTACGTACCCTTGTAGACCGACAGTGGAAGCGTTAGCACAACGCGGTTGATGTAGTCGTACGTCTTCACGGCCCGACCGATCAAGCACGGAAACTACGGCACCTCCGAGTTCTAGCACACGTTCAGCTCGATGACGATCCCCGGACTCCGATCCAGCAAAGTGTCGGGGAAGAGTTCCGTCAGCACGACGGCGTGGTGACGATCTTGATGTTCTACCGTCGCAGGGCTTCGCCTAAGCACCGCTACAATATTATCGAGGATTATGGTGGAAGGGGGCACCGCACACGGCTAAGAATATGATCACGTGGATCAACTTGTGTGTCTATGGGGTGCCCCCTGCACCCGTATATAAAGGAGTGGAGGATGGGAGGGCCGGCCCTCTCTATGGCGCGCCCTAGGGGAGTCCTACTCCCACCGGGAGTAGGATTCCCCCTTTCCTAGTCCAACTAGGAGTCCTTCCATGTAGTAGGAGTAGGAGTCAAGGCAAGGGAAAAGAGAAGAGAAGGAAGGAGGGGGCGCAGCCCTTCCCCCTAGTCCAATTCGGACTAGGCCTTGGGGGGGGGGTGCCCAACCTCTCCTATCTCTTTCCCCTAAAGCCCAATAAGGCCCATATACTCCCCGGCGAATTCCCGTAACTCTCCGGTACTCCAAAAAATACTTGAATCACTCGGAACCTTTCCGATGTCCGAATATAGTCGTACAATATATCGATTTTTACGTCTCGACCATTTCGAGACTCCTCGTCATGTCCCTGATCTCATCCGGGACTCTGAACTCCTTCGGTACATCAAAACTCATAAACTCATAATATAACTGTCATCGAAACCTTAAGCGTGCGGACCCTACGGGTTCGAGAACAATGTAGACATGACCGAGACACTTCTCCGGTCAATAACCAATAGCGGAACCTGGATGCTCATATTGGCTCCTACATATTCTACGAAGATCTTTATCGGTCAGACCTCATAACAACATACGTTGTTCCCTTTGTCATCGGTATGTTACTTGCCCGAGATTCGATCGTCGGTATCTCAATACCTAGTTCAATCTCGTTACCGGCAAGTCTCTTTACTCGTTTCATAATACATCATCTCGCAACTAACTCATTAGTTGCAATGCTTGCAAGGCTTATGTGATGTGCATTACCGAGAGGGCCCAGAGATACCTCTCCGACAATCGGAGTGACAAATCCTAATCTCGAAATACGCCAACCCAACATTTACCTTTGGAGACACCTGTAGAGCTCCTTTATAATCACCCAGTTACGTTGTGACGTTTGGTAGCACACAAAGTGTTCCTCCGGCAAACGGGAGTTGCATAATCTCATAGTCATAGGAACATGTATAAGTCATGAAGAAAGCAATAGCAACATATTAAATGATCGTGTGCTAAGCTAATGGAATGGGTCATGTCAATCACATCATTCTTCTAATGATGTGATCCCGTTAATCAAATAACAACTCTTTTGTTCATGGTTAGGAAACATAACCATCTTCGATTAACGAGCTAGTCAAGTAGAGGCATACTAGTGACACTCTGTTTGTCTATGTATTCACACATGTATTATGTTTCCGGTTAATACAATTCTAGCATGAATAATAAACATTTATCATGATATAAGGAAATAAATAATAACTTTATTATTGCCTCTAGGGCATATTTCCTTCAGTCTCCCACTTGCACTAGAGTCAATAAATCTAGTTCACATCGCCATGTGATTCAACACTAATAGTTCACATCACCATGTGATTAACACCCATAGTTCACATTGTCATGTGACCTATACCCAAAGGGTTTACTAGAGTCAGTAATCTAGTTCACATCGTTTATGTGATTAACACCCAAAGAGTACTAAGGTGTGATCATGTTTTGCTTGTGAGATAATTTTAGTCAACGGGTCTGTCACATACAGATCCGTAAGTATTTTGCGAATTCTATGTCTACAATGCTCTGCACGGAGCTACTCTAGCTAATTGCTCCCACTTTCAATATGTATCTAGATCGAGACTTAGAGTCATCCAGATCTGTGTCAAAACTTGCATCGACGTAACTTTTTACGACGAACCTTCTTGTCACCTCCATAATTGAGAAATATTTCCTTATTCCACTAAGGATAATTTTGACCGTTGTCCAGTGATCTACTCTTAGATCACTATTGTACTCCCTTGCTTAACACAGTGTAGGGTATACAATAGATCTGGTACACAACATGGCATACTTTATAGAACCTATGGCTGAGGCATAGGGAATGACTTTCATTCTCTTTCTATCTTCTGCCGTGGTCGGGCTTTGAGTCTTACTCAATTTCACACCTTGTAACATAGCCAAGAACTCTTTCTTTGACTGTTCCAATTTTTGAACTACTTCAAAATATTGTCAAGGTATGTACTCATTGAAAAAAAACTTATCAAGCGTCTTGATCTATCTCTATAGATCTTGATGCTTAATATGTAAGCAGCTTCACCGAGGTCTTTCTTTGAAAAACTTCTTTAAAAACACTCCTTTATGCTTTGCAGAATAATTCTACATTATTTCCGATCAACAATATGTTATTCACATATACTTATCAGAAATGTTGTAGTGCTCCCACTCACTTTCTTGTAAATACAGGCTTCACCGCAAGTCTGTATAAAGCTATATGCTTTGATCATCTCATCAAAGCGTATATTCCAACTCCGAGATGCTTGCACCAGTCCATAGACGGATCGCTGGAGCTTGCACATTTTGTTAACACCTTTAGGATCGACAAAACCTTCTAGTTGCATCGTATACAACTCTTCTTTAATAAATCCATTAAGGAATTCAGTTTTGTTTATCCATTTGCCAGATTTCATAAAATGCGGCAATTGCTAACATGATTCGGACTAACTTGACGAACTATCGTTGTGGTTTTGAGGCGTAGGTAAGAATGGTTCTTGCTCAGCCCGTAGCAGCCACGTAAAACTTGCAACAACAAAGTAGAGGATGTCTAACTTGTTTTGCAGGGCATGTTCTGATGTGATATGGTCAATACATGATGCTATATTTATTGTATGAGATGATCATGTTTTGTAACAGAGTTATCGTCAACTGGCAGGAGCCATATTGTTGTCGCTTTATTGTATGCAATGCAATCGCCCTGTAATTGTTTTACCTTATCACTAGCGGTAGCGATAGTCGTAGAAGCAATAGTTGGCGAGACGACAATGATGCTGCGATGGAGATCAAGGTGTCGCGCCGGTGACGATGGTGATCATGACGGTGCTTTGGAGATGGAGATCAAAGGCACAAGATGATGATGACCCTATCATATCACTTATATTGATTGCATGTGATGTTTATCCTTTATGCATCTTATTCTGCTTTGTTTGATGGTAGCATTATAAGATGATCTCTCACTAAATTTCAAGGTAGAAGTGTTCTCCCTGAGTATGCACCGTTGCCAAAATTCGTCGTGCCGAGACACCATGTGATGATCGGGTGTGATAAGCTCAATGTTCATCTACAACGGGTGTAAGACAGTTTTACACACGCAGAATACTCGGGTTAAACTTGACGAGCCTAGCATATGCAGATATGGCCTCGGAACACTGAGACCGAAAGGTCGAGCGTGAATCATATAGTAGATATGATCAACATAGTGATGTTCACCATTGGAAACTACTACATTTCACGTGATGATCGGTTATGGTTTAGTTGATATGGATCACGTGATCACTTAGATGATTAGAGGGATGTCTATCTAAGTGGGAGTTCTTAAGTAATATGATTAATTGAACTTAAATTTATCATGAACTTAGTACCTGATAGTATTTTGCTTGTCTATGTTATTGTAGATAGATGGCCCGTGCTGTTGTTCCGTTGAATTTTAATGCGTTCCTTGAGAAAGCAAAGTTGAAAGATGATGGTAGCAATTACACGGACTGGGTCCGTAACGTGAGGATTATCCTCATTGCTGCACAGAAGAATTACGTCCTAGAAGCACCGCTAGGTGCCAAACCCGCTGCAGGAGCAACACCATATGTTACGAATGTCTGGCAAAGCAAAGCTGATGACTACTCAATAGTTCAGTGTGCCATGCTTCACGGCTTAGAACTGGGACTTCAACGACATTTTGAACGTCATGGAGCATATGAGATGTTCCAGGAGTTGAAGTTAATATTTCAAGCAAATGCTCGGATTGAGAGATATGAAGTCTCCAATAAGTTCTACAGCTGCAAGATGGAGGAGAATAGTTCTGTCAGTGAATATATACTCAGAATGTCTAGGTACCATAATCACTTGACTCAACTGCGAGTTGATCTTCCAGTTGATAGTGTCATTGACAGAGTTCTTCAATCACTGCCACCAAGTTACAAGAGCTTCGTGATGAACTATAATATGCAAGGGATGGATAAGACGATTCCCGAGCTCTTCGCAATGCTAAAGGCTGCAGAGGTAGAAATCAAGAAGGAGCATCAAATATTGATGGTCAAATAGACCACCAGTTTCAAGAAAAAGGGTAAAGGGAAGAAGAAAGGGAACTTCAAGAAGAACGACAAACAAGTTGCTGCTCAAGAGAAGAAACCCAAGTCTGGACCTAAGCCTGAGACTGAGTGCTTCTACTGGAAAGGGACTGGTCACTAGAAGCGGAACTACCCCAAGTATTTGGCGGATAAGAAGGATGGAAAGGTGAATAAAGGTATATGTGATATACATGTTATTGATGTGTACCTTACTAGAGCTCGCAGTAGCACCTGGGTATTTGATACTGGTTTTGTTGCTAATATTTGCAACTCGAAACAGGGACTACGGATTAAGCGAAGACTAGCTAAGGACAAGGTGATGATGCGTGTGGGAAATGGTTCCAAAGTCGATGTGATCGCCGTCAACACGCTACCTCTACATCTACCTTTGGGATTAGTTTTAGACCTAAATAATTGTTATTCGGTGCCAGCGTTAAGCATGAACATTATATCTGGATCTTGTTTGATGCGAGACGGTTATTCATTTAAATCTAAGAATAATGGTTGTTCTATTTATATGAGTAATATCTTTTACGGTCATGCACCCTTGAAGAGTGGTCTATTTGTGTTGAATCTCGATAGTAGTGATACACATATTCATAATGTTAAATCCAAAAGATGCAGAGTTGATAATGATAGTGCAAATTATTTGTGGCACTGCCATTTGGGTCATATTGGTGTAAAGCGCATGAAGAAATTCCATACTGATGGACTTATGGAATCACTTGATTATGAATCAGTTGGTACTTGTGAACCATGCCTCATGGGCAAGATGACTAAAACGCCGTTCTCCGGAACAATGGAGCGAGCAACAGACTTGTTGGAAATCATACATGCTGATGTATGTGGTCCGATAAATGTTGATGCTCGCGGCGGGTATCGTTATTTTCTCACCTTCATAGATGATTTGAGCAGATATGGGTATATCTACTTAATGAAACATAAGTCTAAAACATTTGAAAAGTTCAAAGAATTTCAGAGTGAAGTGGAAAATCATCGTAACAAGAAAATAAAGTTTCTACGATCTGATCGTGGAGGAGAATATTTGAGTTACGAGTTTGGTCTACATTTGAAATATTGTGGAATAGTTTCGCAACTCACACCACCCAGAACACCACAGCATAATGGTGTGTCCGAATGTCATAATCGTACTTTACTAGATATGGTGCGATCTATGATGTCTCTTACTGATTTACCGCTATCATTTTGGGGTTATGCTTTAGAGACAACTGCATTCACGTTAAAGAGGGCACCATCGAAATCCGTTGAGACGACGCCTTATGAACTGTGGTTTGGCAAGAAACCCAAGATGTCATTTCTTAAAGTTTGGGGCTGCGATGCTTATGTGAAAAAGCTTCAACCTGATAAGCTCGAACCCAAATCGGAGAAATGTGTCTTCATAGGATACCCAAAGGAGACTCTTGGGTACACCTTCTATCACAGATCCGAAGGCAAGACATTTGTTGCTAAGAATGGATCGTTTCTAGAGAAGGAGTTTCTCTCGAAAGAAGTGAGTGGGAGGAAAGTAGAACTTGATGAGGTAACTGTACCTGCTCCCTTATTGGAGAGTAGTTCATCACAGAAACCGGTTCCTGTGACACCTACGCCAATTAGTGAGGAAGCTAATGATGATGATCATGAAACTTTAGATCAAGTTACTAATGAAACTCGTAGGTCAACCAGAGTAAGATCCACGCTGAAGTGGTACGGTAATCCTGTTCTGGAGGTCATGTTACTTGACCATGACGAGCCTACGAACTATGAGGAAGCGGTGATGAGCCCAGATTCCGCAAAATGGCATGAAGTGAGATGGGATCCATGTATGAGAACAAAGTGTGTACTTTGGTTGAGTTGCCCGATGATTGGCAAGCCATCGAGAATAAATGGATCTTCAAGAAGAAGACTGACGCTGACGGCAACGTTACTGTCTACAGAGCTCGACTTGTTGCGAAAGGTTTTCGACAAGTTCAAGGAGTTGACTACGATGAGACCTTCTCACCCGTAGTGATGCTTAAGTCCGTCCGAATCATGTTAGCAATTGCCGCATTTTATGATTATGAAATTTGGCAAATGGATGTAAAGACTGCATTCCTGCATGGTTTTCTGGAAGAAGAGTTTTATATGATGCAACCTGAAGGTTTTATCGATCCAAAGGATACTAACAAAGTGTGCAAGCTCCAGCGATCCATTTATGGACTGGTGCAAGCCTCTCGCAGTTGGAATAAACGTTTTGATAGTGTGATCAAAGCATATGGTTTTATACAGACTTTTGGAGAAGCCTGTATTTACAAGAAAGTGAGTGGGAGCTATGTAGCATTTCTAATATTACATGTGGATGACATATTGTTGATTGGAAATGATATAGAATTTCTGGATAGCATAAAAGGATACTTGAATAAGAGTTTTTCAATGAAAGACCTCGGTGAAGCTGCTTATATATTGGGCATCAAGATTTATAGAGATAGATCAAGACACTTAATTGGACTTTCACAAAGCACATACCTTGATAAAGTTTTGAAGAAGTTCAAAATGGATCAAGCTAAGAAAGGGTTCTTGCCTGTGTTACAAGGTGTGAACTTGAGTAAGACTCAATGCCCGACCACTGCAGAAGATAGAGAGAAAATGAAAAGTGTTCCCTATGCTTCAGCCATAGGCTCTATCATGTATGCAATGCTGTGTACCAGACCTGATGTGTGCCTTGCTATTAGTTTAGCAGGGAGGTACCAAAGTAATCCAGGAGTGGATCACCGGACAGCGGTCAAGAACATCCTGAAATACCTGAAAAGGACTAAGGATATGTTTCTTGTTTATGGAGGTGACAAAGAGCTCGTCGTAAATGGTTACGTCGATGCAAGCTTTGACACTGATCCGGACGATTCGAAATCGCAAACCGGATACGTGTTTATTTTGAACGGTGGAGCTGTCAGTTGGAGCAGATCTAAACAAAGCGTCGTGGCGGGATCTACGTGTGAAGCGGAGTACATAGTTGCTTCGGAAGCAGCAAATGAAGGAGTCTGGATGAAGGAGTTCATATCCGATCTAGGTGTCATACCTAGTGCATCGGGTCCAATGAAAATCTTTTGTGACAGTACTGGTGCAATTGCCTTGGCAAAGGAATCCAGATTTCACAAGAGAACCAAGCACATCAAGAGACGCTTCAATTCCATCCGAGATCAAGTCCAGGTGGGAGACATAGAGATATGCAAGATACATACGGATCTGAATGTTGCAGACCCGTTGACTAAGCCTCTTCCACGAGCAAAACATGATCAACACCAAGACTCCATGGGTGTTAGAATCATTACTGTGTAATCTAGATTATTGACTCTAGTGCAAGTGGGAGATTGAAGGAAATATGCCCTAGAGGCAATAATAAAGGTATTATTTATTTCCTTATTTCATGATAAATGTTTATTATTCATGCTAGAACTGTATTAATCGGAAACATAATACATGTGTGAATACATAGACAAACATATTGTCACTAGTATGCCTCTACTTGACTAGCTCATTGATCGAAGATGGTTAAGTTTCCTAGCCATAGACATGAGTTGTTATTTGATCAACAGGATCACATCATTAGGAGAATGATGTGATTGACTTGACCCATTTCGTTAGCTTAGCACTTGATCGTTTAAGTTTACTGCTATTGCTTTCTTCATGACTTATACATGTTCCTATGACTATGAGATTATGCAACTCCCGAATACCAGAGGAACACTTTGCGTGCTACCAAATGTCACAACGTAACTGGGTGATTATAAAGGTGCTCTACAGGTGCCTCCGATGGTGTTCATGGAGTTGGCATAGATCAAGAATAGGATTTGTCACTCCGATTGTCGGAGAGGTATCTCTGGGCCCTCTCGGTAATGCACATCACTATAAGCCTTGCAAGCAATTTGACTAATGAGTTAGTTGCGGGATGTTGCATTACAGAACGAGTAAAGAGACTTGCCGGTAACGAGATTGAACTAGGTATTGAGATACCGACGGTCGAATCTCGGGCAAGTAACATACCGATGATAAGGGGAACAACGTATGTTGTTATGCGGTTTGACCGATAAAGATCTTCGTAGAATATGTAGGAACCAATATGAGCATCCAGGTTCTGCTATTGGTTATTCACCAGAGACGTGTCTCGGTCATGTCTACATAGTTCTCGAACCCGTAGGGTCCGCATGCTTAAAGTTCTGTGACGATCGGTATTATGAGATTTTGTGTTTTGATGTACCGAAGGTAGTTCGGAGTCCCGGATATGATCACGGACATGACAAGGAGTCTCGAAATGGTCGAAACATAAAGATCGATATATTGGAAGGTTATATTCGGACACCGGATGAGTTCCGGGGGTTATCGGATAAATACCGGAGAACCGGGAGGTCACCGGAACCTCCAGGGGGGTGTATTGGGCCTTATGGTCCCAAGTGGAGGAAGAGGAGAGGCGGGCAGCTAGGGGCGCGCGACCCCCTAGCCCAAACCAAATTGGACTAGGGGGCCGGCCCCCTTTCCTTCTTCTTCTCCTCCCCTTCCTTCCCCTCTCCTACTAGGACTAGGAAAGGGGGGAATCCTACGTGGAGTATGATTGCCCCCCGACGTCTCCTACGTATCTATAATTTTTGATTGCTCCATGCTATTATATTGTTTGTTTTGGATGTTAATGGGCTTTATTTTACACTTTTATATCATTTTTGGGACTAACCTACTAACCGGAGGCCCAGCCCAAATTGCTGTTTTTTTGCCTATTTTAGGGTTTCGAAGAAAAGGAATATCAAACGGAGTCCAAACGGAATGAAACCTTCGGGAACATGATTTTCTCAATAGACGTGATCCACGAGACTTGGAGTGGGCGTCAAGAAACGATCAAGGAGGACACGAGGCAGGGGGCGCGCCTACCCCCCTGGGCGCACCCTCCACCCTCGTGGGCCCCTCGTTGCTCCACCGACGTACTTCTTCCTCCTATATATATCCACGTACCCCCCAAACATCCAGGAGCACCATGAAAACCTAATTCCACCGCGGTAACCTTCTGTACCCGAGAGATCCCATCTTGGGGCCTTTTCCGGAGCTCCGCCGGAGGGGGCATTGATCACGGAGGGCCTCTACATCAACTCCACGGCCTCTCCGATGACGTGTGAGTAGTTTACTTCAGACCTACGGGTCCATAGTTATTAGCTAGATGGCTTCTTCTCTCTCTTTGGATCTCAATACAAAGTTCTCCTCGATCTTCTTGGAGATCTATTCGATGTAATCTTCTTTTGCAGTGTGTTTGTCGAGATCCGATGAATTGTGGGTTTATGATCAAGTTTATCTATGAACAATATTTGAATCTCCTCTGAATTCTTTTATGTATGATTGGTTTATCTTTGCAAGTCTCTTCGAATTATCAGTTTGGTTTGGCCTACTAGATTGATCTTTCTTGCAATGGGAGAAGTGCTTAGCTTTGGATTCAATCTTGCGGTGCTCGATCCCAGTGATAGAGAGGGAAATGACACATATTGTATTGTTGCCATCGAGGATAAAAAGATGGGATTTATATCATATTGCATGAGTTTATCCCTCTACATCATGTCATCTTACTTAAATCATTACTATGTTCTTATGAACTTAATACTCTAGATGCATGCTGGATAGCGGTCGATGTGTGGAGTAATAGTAGTAGATGCAGAATCGTTTTGGTCTACTTGTCACAGACGTGATGCCTATATACATGATCATACCTAGATATTCTCGTAACTATGCTCAATTCTATCAATTGCTCAACAGTAATTCGTTTACCCACCATAATACTTATGCTCTTGAGAGAAGCCACTAGTGAAACCTATGGCCCCGGGGTCTATCTTCCATCATATTAATCTTCCAACACTTAGTTATTTCTATTTCCATTTATTTTACTTTGCATCTTTATTTCTCTTTATCATAAAAATACCAAAAATATTATCTTATCATATCTATCAGATCTCACTCTCGTAAGTGACCGTGAAGGGATTGACAACCCCTTTATCGCGTTGGTTGTGAGGTTCTTATTTGTTTGTGTAGGTGCGTGGGACTCGAGTGTGATCTCCTACTGGGTTGATACCTTGGTTATCAAAAACTGAGAGAAATACTTACGCTACTTTACTGCATCACCCTTTCCTCTTCAAGGGAAAACCAACGCAGTGCTCAAGAGGTAGCAAGAAGGATTTCTGGCGCCGTTGCCGGGGATATTCGCGCCAAGTCAAGTCAAGATTTGACTCCCAACAATGAGCCATCTCTGGCACCGTTGCTGGAGTCTACGCACAAGTCAAGACATACCAAGTACCCATCACAAACTCTTATCCCTCGCATTACATTATTTGCCATTTACCTCTCATTTTCCTCTCCCCCACTTCACCCTTGCCGTTTTATTCTCCCTCTATTTTCCGCTCACCTTTCTTTGGCCATGTTGGAATAAAAAAGGGTTGGGGGTTCTCTCCCGAGTTTTAGTACTTTGGACAATCCTTCTATTCTCTCTAAACTCATAAATAATGATGCTATGGAAAGTCCTACCGGAGTTATCAATGAGAATCTTAATAATTTTGATGAAGATGATTCCGGAATTTTTCATTATTTACTCTATGAATCTTTGAAAGATGCTTGGGATAGACTATTAAGGATCCGGGCCAGCTATGTGCCCCAATACCAAATTGAAATTTACTTAAAGAGCTTTTATGTTGCCCTACCTTCTTCGTTTAAGCATGTCTTAGATTCTATATTTGAAGAAGTTTTTCTTGAAGGGGATGCCGTAGATACTTATGAAAATATTAAAATCATATTTGGGCACCCCATGAATGAGAAGGTTGAATCCACATCTCTTTTGCTCTCCTACCAAAACGAATCTATCAAAGAGATGCAAATTTCTGTAAAATGCTTAATATTTCTTCTACCATTAACGGACATGTGCTTTATCAAAATAGAAATATTAATTCCATAGATAATAAGTTTGCTCTTTTCTTCCCTAAAACCAAAGATGGCAATACCTAGATCTATCCTTGCTTTTATGCCTAGCTAGGGGCGTTAAACGATAGCGCTTGTTGGGAGGCAACCCAATTTTTTTATTCCTTGATTTTTGCTCCTGTTTAGTGATAAATAATTTATCTAGCCTCTATTTTGGTTGTGTTTTTTGTGTTTAATTAGTGTTTGTGCCAAGTAGAACCGTTGGGAAGACTTGGGGAAAGTCTTTTTGATCTTGCTGTAAAAACAGAAACTTTAGCGCTCACGAGAATTGCTGTAATTTTTATTTGGAAAGCGATATTTAGTTAATTATTTTTTAAGATGATTAATAGATAAATTACTCACGTCCAGCAATTTATTTTAGAATTTTTGGGGTTCCAGAAGTTACGTTAGCTACAGATTACTACAGACTGTTCTGTTTTTGACAGATTCTGTTTTTCATGTGTTGTTTGCTTATTTTGATGAATCTATGGCTAGTAAAAGAGTTTATAAACCATAGAGAAGTTGGAATACAGTAGGTTTAACACCTATATAAATAAAGAATGAGTTCATTACAGTACCTTGAAGTGGTGTTTTGTTTTCTTTCGCTAACGGAGCTCATGAGATTTTCTATTTAAGTTTTGTGTTGTGAAGTTTTCAAGTTTTGGGTAAAATTTTGATGGATTATGGAACAAGGAGTGGCAATAGCCTAAGCTTGGGGATGCCCAGGCACCCCAAGGTAAAATTCAAGGACACCAAAAAGCCTAAGCTTGGGGATGCCCTGGAAGGCATCCCCTCTTTCGTCTTCGTCCATCGGTAACTTTACTTGGAGCTATATTTTTATTCACCACATGATATGCGTTTTGCTTGGAGCGTCTTGTATGATTTGAGTCTTTTCTTTTTAGTTTACCACAATCATCCTTGCTGTACACACCTTTTGAGAGAGACTCACATGATTTGAAATTTATTAGAATACTCTATGTGCTTCACTTATATCTTTTGAGCTATATAGTTTTTGCTCTAGTGCTTCACTTATACTCCCTCCATTCCGAATTACTTGTCGCTGGTATAGATGTATCTAGATGTATTTTAGTTCTAGATACATCCATTTTTGCGATAAGTAATTTGGAACGGAGGGAGTATCTTTTAGAGCACGACAGTGGTTTTATTTTATAGAAATAATTGATCTCTCATGCTTCACTTATATTATTTTGAGAGTCCTTTAGAACAACATGGAAATTTGCTTTTAGGCATAACAAAAACTTTCATATAAGTGCATTGAATACTAAGAGAAGTTTGATACTTGATGATTGTTTTGAGATATGGAGACAGTGATATCAAAGTTGTACTAGTTGAGTAGTTGTGAATTTGAGAAATACTTGTGTTGAAGTTTGCAAGTCCCGTAGCATGCACGTATGGTAAACGTTGTGTAACAAATTTGAAACATGAGGTGTTATTTGATTGTCTTCCTTATGAGTGGCGGTCGGGGACGAGCGATGGTCTTTTCGTACCAATCTATCCCCCTAGGAGCATGCACGTAATACTTGGTTTTTGATGACTTGTAGATTTTTTCAATAAGTATGTGAGTTCTTTATGACTAATGTTGAGTCCATGGATTATACACACTTTCACCCTTCCATCATTGCTAGCCTCTTCGGTACCGTGCATTGCCCTTTCTCACCTTGAGAGTTGGTGCAAACTCGCCGGTGCATCCAAATCCCGTGATATGATACGCTCTATCACACATAAACCTCCTTATATCTTCCTCAAAACATCCACCATACCTACCTATTATGGCATTTCCATAGCCATTCCGAGATATATTGCCATGCAACTTTCCACCGTTCCATTTATTATGACACACATCATCATTGTCATATTGCCTTGCATGATCATGTAGTTGACATCGTATTTGTGGCAAAGCCACCGTTCATAATTTTTTCATCAACGAGGCTAATCAATGAGCTATGGAGATGCCCATCAATTGATGTTAATGCAAGGAGTAGGGATTGCCATGCAACGGATGCACTAGAGCTATAAGTATATGAAAGCTCAAAAAGAAACTAAGTGGGTGTGCATCCAACTTGCTTGCTCACGAACACCTAGGGCATTTTGAGGAAGCCCATCTTTGGAATATACAAGCCAAGTTCTATAATGAAAGATTCCCACTAGTATATGAAAGTGACAACATAGGAGACTCTCTATCATGAAGATTATGGTGCTACTTTGAAGCACACGTGTGGTAAAAGGATAGTAGCATTGTCCCTTCTCTCTTTTTCTCTCATTTATTATTATTATTATTATTATTTTATTTGTGCCTTCTCTTTTGTATGACATTTCTCTCTTTTTTTCCTCACTTGGGACAATGCTCTAATAATGATGATCACCACACTTTTAGTTACTTACAACTCAAGAATTACAACTCGATACTTAGAAGAAGATATGACTCTATATGAATGCCTCCGGCGGTGTATCGGGATTGCGATGAATCAAGTGTGACATGTATGGAAAATTATGAACGGTGGCTTTGCCACAAATATGATGTCAACTACATGATCATGCAAAGCAATATGACAATGATGATGCGTGTCATAATAAACGAAACGGTGGAAAGTTGCATGGCAATATATCTCAGAATGGCTAGGAAATGCCATAATAGGTAGGTATGGTGGCTGTTTTGAGGAAGATATAAGGAGGTTTATGTGTGAAAGAGCGTATCATATCACGGGGTTTGGATGCACCGGCGAAGTTTGCACCAACTCTTAATGTGAGAAAGGGCAATGCACGGTACCGAAGAGGCTAGCAATGATGGAAGGGTAAGAGTGCGTATAATCCATGGACTGAACATTAGTCATAAAGGACTCACATACTTATTGCAAAAATCTACAAGTCATCAAAAACCAAGCATTATGCGCATGCTCCTAGGGGGATAGATTGGTAGGAAAAGACCATCGCTCATCCCCGACCACCACTCATAAGGAAGACAATCAAATAAAACCTCATGTTTCAAATTTGTTACACAATGTTTACCATATGTGCATGCTACGGGACTTGCAAACTTCAACACAAGTATTCCTCAAATTCACAACTACCCAACTAGCACAACTTTGATATCACTATCTCCATATATCAAAACAATCATCAAGTATCAAACTTCTCTTAGTATTCAACGCTCTTATATGAAAGTTTTTATTATATCCCTCTTGGATGCCCATCATATTAGGACTAAATTCATAACCAAAGCAAATTACCATGCTGTTTAGGACTCTCAAAATAATATAAGTGAAGCATGAGAGTTCAACAATTTCTATAAAATAAAACCACTACTGTGCTCTAAAAGATATAAGTGAAACACTAGGGCAAATGACAAACTACTCCGAAAGATGTAAGTGAAGATCAATGAGTACTCGAATAATTATGCAACTATGTGAAGACTCTCTAACGTTTAAGAATTTCAGATCTTGGTATTTTATTAAAACAGCAAGCAAAACAAAATAAAATAAAATGACGCTCCAAGCAAAACACATATCATGTGGCGAATAAAAATATAGCTCCAAGTAAAGTTACCGATGAACGAAGACGAAAGAGGGGATGCCTTCCGGGGCATCCCCAAGCTTAGGCTCTTGGTTGTCCTTGAA
Organism: Triticum urartu; assembly: GCF_056163025.1. Lineage (NCBI taxonomy): Eukaryota > Viridiplantae > Streptophyta > Magnoliopsida > Poales > Poaceae > Triticum > Triticum urartu. The sequence goes on from NC_141874.1 coordinate 66,392,905, forward strand.
TATTACCTTGGTGTGACTTGGGCATCCCCAAGCTTAGGCTCTGGCCACTCCTTGTTCCATAGTCCATCGAATCTTTACCCAAAGCTTGAAAACTTCACAACACAAAACTTAACAGAAAACTCGTAAGCTCCGTCGGCGAAAGAAAACAAAACACCACTTCAAGGTACTGTAATGAACTCATTCTTTATTTATATTGGTGTTAAACCTACTGTATTCCAACTTCTCTATGGTTTATAAACTATTTTACTAGCCATAGATTCATCAAAATAAGCAAACAACACACAGAAAACAGAATCTGTCAAAAACAGAACAGTCTGTAGTAATCTGTAACTAATGCAAACTTATGGAACCCCAAAAATTCTAAAATAAATTTCTGAGCGTGAGGAATTTATCTATTAATCTTCTGAAAAAATAATTAACTAAATATCACTCTCCAATAAAAAATGGCAGCAATTCTCGTGAGCGCTAAAGTTTCTGTTTTTTACAGCATGATCGCAAAGACTTTCCCCAAGTCTTCCCAACGGTTCTACTTGGCACAAACACTAATTAAAACATAAAAACTCAATCATTACAGAGGCTAGATAAATTATTTATTACTAAACAGGAGCAAAAAGCAAGGGACAAAAATAAATTTGGGTTGCCTCCCAACAAGCGCTATCGTTTAACGCCCCTAGCTAGGCATGATGATTTCAATGATACTCACATAAAAGATAAGAATTGAAACATAAAGAGAGCATCATGAAGAATACGACTAGCACATTTAAGTCTAACCCACTTCCTATGCATAGGGATTTTGTGAGCAAACAACTTGTGGGAACAAGAATCAACTTGCATAGGAAGGTAAAACAAGCATAACTTCAAAACTTTAAGCACATAAAGAGGAAACTTGATATTATTGCAGTTCGTACAAGCATATGTTCCTCCCTCATAATAATTTTCAGTAGCATCATGAATGGATTCAACAATGTAACTATCACATAAAGCATTCTTTTCATGATCTACAAACATATAAATTTTATTACTCTCCACATAAGCGAATTTCTTCTCATGAATAGTAGTGGGAGCAAACTCAACAAAATAAATATCATGGGATTGAAAATTGAAGTCAAGATGACAAGTTTAATTGTTATCATTATTCTTTAAAGCATACGTGTCATCACAATAATCATCATAGATAGAAGGCATGATTTCATCATAATAAATTTGCACATCAAAACTTGGGAGACTACAAATATCATCTTCATTAAACATAGCTTCCCCAAGCTTGTGGCTTTGCATATCATTAGCATCATAGATATTCAGAGAATTCATACTAACAACATTGCAATCATGCTCATCATTCAAATATTTAGTGCCAAACATTTTCATGCATTCTTCTTCTAACACTTTGGCACAATTTTCCTTTCCATCATACTCACGAAAGATATTAAAAAGATGAAGTGTATGAGGCAAACTCAATTCCATTTTTTGTAGTTTTCTTTTATAAACTAAACTAGTGCTAAAACAAGAAACAAAAAGATTCGATTGCAAGATCTAAAGATATACCTTCAAGCGCTAACCTGCCCGGCAACGGCACCAGAAAAGAGCTTGATGTCTACTACACAACCTTCTTCTTGTAGACGTTGTTGGGCCTCCAAGTGCAGAGGTTTGTAGGACAGTAGTAAATTTCCCTCAAGTGGATGGCCTAAGGTTTATCAATCCGTAGGAGGCGTATGATGAAGATGGTCTCTCTCTCAAGCAACCCTGCAACCAAATAACAAAGAGTCTCTTGTGTCCCCAACACACCCAATACAATGTTAAATTGTATAGGTGCACTAGTTCGACGAAGAGATGGTGATACAAGTGGTATATGGATGGTAGATATAGGTTTTTGTAATATGAAAATATAAAAACAGCAAGGTAACTAATGATAAAAGTGAGCGTAAACGGTATTGCAATGCTAGGAAACAAGGCCTAGGGCTCATACTTTCACTAGTGCAAGTTCTCTCAACAATAATAACATAATTGGATCATATAAATATACCTCAACATGCAACAAAGAGTCACTCCAAAGTCACTAATAGCGGAGAACAAACGAAGAGATTATGGTAGGGTACGGAACCACCTCAAAGTTATTCTTTATGATCGATCTATTCAAGAGTCCGTAGTAAAATAACATGAAGCTATTCTTTCCATTCAATCTATCCTAGACTTCGTACTAGAATAACACCTTAAGACACAAATCAATCAAAACCCTAATGTCACCTAGATACTCCAATGTCACATCAAGTATCTGTGGGTATGATTATACGATATGCATCACACAATCTCAGATTCATCTATTCAAACCAACACAAAGTACTTCAAAGAGTGCCCCAAAGTTTCTACCAGAGAGTCAAGACGAAAACATGTGCCAACCCCTATGCATAGGTTCATGGGCGGAACCCGCAAGTTGATCACCAAAACATACATCAAGTGGATCAATAGAATAACCCGTTGTCACCACGGTTATCCCACGCAAGACATACATCAAGTGTTCTCAAATCCTTAAAGACTCAATCCGATAAGATAACTTCAAAGGGAAAACTCAATCCATTACAAGAGAGTAGAGGGGGAGAAACATCATAAGATCCAACTATAATAGCAAAGCTCGCGATACATCAAGATCGTACCACCTCAAGAACATGGGAGAGAGAGATCAAACACATAGCTACTGGTACATACCCTCAGCCCCGAGGGAGAAGTACTCCCTCCTCGTCATGGAGAACACCGGGATGATGAAGATGGCCACCGGAGAGGGATTTCCCCCTCTGGCAGGGTGCCGGAACGGGTCTAGATTGGTTTTCGGTGGCTACAAAGGCTTCTGGCGGCGGAACTCCCGATCTATTATGCTCCCTGATGGTTTTAGGGTATAATGGTATATATAGGAGGAAGAAGTACGTCGATGGACCTCCTGGCTGTCCACGAGGCAGGGGGGCGCGCCCAGGGGGGTGGGCGCGCCCCCACCCTCGTGGGCAGCCCGGGACTCTCCTGGTCCAACTCCGATACTCCATGGGCTTCTTCTGGTCCAAAAAATAAGTTCCGTGAAGTTTCAGGTCAATTGGACTCCATTTGATTTTCCTTTTCTGCGATATTCTAAAACAAGGGAAAAACAGAAACTGGCACTCGGCTCTGGGTTAATAGGTGTTGGAAATATGCCCTAGAGGCAATAATAAAATGGTTATTATTATATTTCTTTGTTCATGATAATTGTCTATTGTTCATGCTATAATTGTGTTATCCGGAAATCGTAATACATGTGTGAATACATAGACCACAACACGTCCCTAGTGAGCCTCTAGTTGACTAGCTCGTTGATCAAAAGATAGTCATGGTTTCCTGACTATGGACATTGGATGTCATTGATAACGGGATCACATCATTAGGAGAAGGATGTGATGGACAAGACCCAATCCTAAGCATAGCTCAAAGATCGTGTAGTTCGTTTGCTGTAGCTTTTTTGAATGTCAAGTATCATTTCCTTAGACCATGAAATTGTGCAACTCCTGGATACCGTAGGAATGCTTTGGGTGTGCCAAACGTCACAACGTAACTGGGTGACTATAAAGGTACATTACAGGTATCTCCGAAAGTGTCTGTTGGGTTGGCATGAATCGAGACTGGGATTTGTCACTCCGTATGACGGAGAGGTATCTCTGGGCCCACTCGGTAATGCATCATCATAATGAGCTCAATGTGATCAAGTGGTTGATCACAGGATCATGCATTACGGTACGAGTAAAGTGACTTGCCAGTAACGAGACTGAACAAGGTATTGGGATACCGACGATCGAGTCTCGGGCAAGTAACGTACCGACTGACAAAGGGAATTGTATACAGATTGATTGAATCCTCGACATCATGGTTCATCCGATGAGATCATCATGGAGCTTGTGGGAGCCAACATGGGTATCCAGATCCCGCTGTTGGTTATTGACCGGAGAGGCTTCTCGGTCATGTCTGCATGTCTCCCGAACCCGTAGGGTCTACACACTTAAGGTTCGGTGACGCTAGGGTTGTAGAGATATTAGCACACGGTAACCCAAAAGTTGTTCGGAGTCCCGGATGAGATCCCGGACGTCACGAGGAGTTCCGGAATGGTCCGGAGGTAAAGGTTCATATATAGGAAGTCCAGTTTCGGCCATCGGGAAGGTTTCGGGGGTCACCGGTATTGTACCGGGACCACCAGAAGGGTCTCGGGGGTCCACTGGGTGGGGCCACCTATCCCGGAGGGCCCCATGGGCTGAAGTGGGAGGGGAACCAGCCCCTAGTGGGCTGGTGCGCCCCCCTTGGGCCTCCCCCTATGCCTAGGGTTGGAAACCCTAGGGGTGGGGGGCGCCACCCTTGCCTTGGGGGGCAAGGCACCCCCTTTGGCCGCCGCCCCCCTAGGAGATTGGATCTCCTAGGGCCGGCGCCCCCCTAGGCACCCTATATATAGTGGGGGGGGGAGGGAGGGCTGCCCACCCAAGCCCCTGGCCTCTCCCTCTCCCTCCCGTGACACTCCTGCGTCTCCCTGCGCTTGGCGAAGCCCTGCCGAGATCACCGTTGCTTCCACCACCACGCCGTCGTGCTGCTGGATCTTCATCAAACTCTCCTTCCCCCTTGCCGGATCAAGAAGGAGGAGACGTCTCCCAACCGTACGTGTGTTGAACGCGGAGGTGCTGTCCGTTCGGCACTTGGTCATCGGTGATTTGGATAACGTCGAGTACGACTCCATCAACCCCGTTCTCTTGAACACTTCCGCGCGCGATCTACAAGGGTATGTAGATGCACTCCTCTCTCCCTCGTTGCTAGATGACTCCATAGATTGATCTTGGTGATGCGTAGAAAATTTTAAAATTCTGCTACGTTCCCCAACAGTGGCATCATGAGCTAGGTCTATGCGTAGTTACTATGCACGAGTAGAACACAAAGTAGTTGTGGGCGTCGATATTGTCAATTATCTTGCGGTTACTAGTCTTATCTTGATTCGGCGGTATTGTGGGATGAAGCGGCCCGGACCAACCTTACACGTACGCTTACGTGAGACCGGTTCCACCGACTGACATGCACAAGTTGCATAAGGTGGCTGGCGGGTGTCTGTCTCTCCCACTTTAGTCGGATCGGATTCGATGAATAGGGTCCTTATGAAGGGTAAATAGAAATTGGCAATTCACGTTGTTGTTTTGGCGTAGGTAAGAAACGTTCTTGCTAGAAACCTATAGCAGCCACGTAAAAACTTGCAACAACAATTAGAGGACGTCTAACTTGTTTTTGCAGCAAGTATTTTGTGATGTGATATGGCCAGAGGATGTGATGAATGATATATGTGATGTATGAGATGATCATGTTCTTGTAATAGGAATCACGACTTGCATGTCGATGAGTATGACAACCGGCAGGAGCCATATGAGTTGTCTTTTTTTATTTATGACCTGCGTGTCAACATAAACGTCATGTAATTACTTTACTTCATTGCTAAAGCGTTAGCCATAGTAGTAGAAGTAATAGATGACAAGACAACTTCAAGAAGACACGATGATGGAGATCATGATGATGGAGATCATGGTGTCATGCCGGTGACAACGATGATCATGGAGCCCCGAAGATGGAGATCAAAAGGAGCAAATGATATTGGCCATATCATGTCACTGTTTGATTGCATGTGATGTTTATCATGTTTTACATCTTATTTGCTTAGAACGACGGTAGCTTAAATAAGATGATCCCTCGTAATAATTTCAAGAAAGTGTTCCCCCTAACTGTGCACCATTGCGAAGGTTCGTTGTTTCGAAGCACCACGTGATGATCGGGTGTGATAGATTCTAACGTTCGAATACAATGGGTGTAAGCCAGATTTACACACGCAATACACTTAGGTTGACTTGACGAGCCTAGCATGTACAGACATGGCCTCGGAACACAGAAGACCGAAAGGTCGAGCATGAGTCGTATAGAAGATACGATCAACATGAAGATGTTCACCGATGTTGACTAGTCCGTCTCACGTGATGATCGGACACAGCCTAGTTAACTCGGATCATGTTATACTTAGATGACTGGAGGGATGTCTATCTGAGTGGGAGTTCATTGAATAATTTGATTAGATAAACTTAATTATCATGGACTTAGTCTAAAATCTTTACAATATGTCTTGTAGATCAAATGGCCAATGTTGTCCTCAACTTCAACGCGTTCCTAGAGAAAACCAAGCTGAAAGACGATGGCAGCAACTATACGGACTGGGTCCGGAACCTGAGGATCATCCTCATAGCTGCCAAGAAAGATTATGTCCTAGAAGCACCGCTAGGTGACGCACCCATCCCACAGAACCAAGACGTTATGAACGCTTGGCAGACACGTGCTGATGATTACTCCCTCGTTCAGTGTGGCATGCTTTACAGCTTAGAACCGGGGCTCCAAAAGCGTTTTGAGAGACACGGAGCATATGAGATGTTCGAAGAGCTGAAAATGGTTTTTCAAGCTCATGCCTGGGTCGAGAGATATGAAGTCTCCGACAAGTTCTTCAGCTGTAAGATGGAGGAAAATAGTTCTGTCAGTGAGCACATACTCAAAATGTCTGGGTTGCATAACCGCTTGACTCAGCTGGGAGTTAATCTCCCGGATGACGCGGTCATTGACAGAATCCTTCAGTCGCTTCCACCGAGATACAAGAGCTTTGTGATGAACTTCAATATGCAGGGGATGGAAAAGACCATTCCTGAGGTATATTCAATGCTGAAATCAGCAGAGGTAGAAGTCAAAAAGGAACATCAAGTGTTGATGGTGAATAAAACCACTAAGTTCAAGAAAGGCAAGGGTAAGAAGAACTTCAAGAAGGACGGCAAGGGAGTTTCCGCGCCCGGTAAGCAAGCTGCCGGGAAGAAGCCAAAGAATGGACCCAAGCCCGAGACTGAGTGTTTTTATTGCAAGGGAAGTGGTCACTGGAAGCAGAACTGCCCCAAATACTTAGCGGACAAGAAGGCCGGTAACACTAAAGGTATATGTGATATACATGTAATTGATGTGTACCTTACTAGTACTCGTAGTAGCTCCTGGGTATTTGATACCGATGCGGTTGCTCACATTTGTAACTCAAAGCAGGAGCTGCGGAATAAGCGGAGACTAGCGAAGGACGAGGTGACGATGCGCGTCGGGAATGGTTCCAAGGTCGATGTGATCGCCGTCGGCACGCTGCCTCTACATTTACCTACGGGATTAGTTTTAAACCTCAATAATTGTTATTTAGTGCCAGCTTTGAGCATGAACATTGTATCAGGATCTCGTTTAATTCGAGATGGCTACTCATTTAAATCCGAGAATAATGGTTGTTCTATTTATATGAGAGATATGTTTTATGGTCATGCTCCGATGGTGAATGGTTTATTCTTAATGAATCTCGAGCGTAATGCTACACATATTCATAGTGTGAATACCAAAAGATGTAAGGTTGATAATGTTAGTCCCACATACTTGTGGCACTGCCGCCTTGGTCACATAGGTGTCAAACGCATGAAGAAGCTCCATGCAGATGGACTTTTAGAGTCTCTTGATTACGAATCATTTGACACGTGCGAACCATGCCTCATGGGTAAGATGACCAAGACTCCGTTCTCAGGAACAATGGAGCGAGCAACCAACTTATTGGAAATCATACATACTGATGTGTGCGGTCTAATGAGTGTTGAGGCTCGCAGTGGCTATTGTTATGTTCTCACCCTCACTGATGACTTGAGTAGATATGGGTATGTCTACTTAATGAAACACAAGTCTGAGACCTTTGAAAAGTTCAAGGAATTTCAGAGTGAGGTTGAGAATCAACGTGACAGGAAAATCAAGTTCTTGCGATCAGATCGTGGGGGAGAATACTTGAGTCACGAATTTGGCACACACTTAAGAAAATGTCGAATAGTTTCACAACTCACGCCGCCTGGAACACCTCAGCGTAATGGTGTGTCCGAACGTCGTAATCGCACTCTATTGGATATGGTGCGATCTATGATGTCTCTTACCGATTTACCGCTGTCATTTTGGGGCTATGCTTTAGAGACTGCCACATTCACTTTAAATAGGGCTCCGTCGAAATCCGTTGAGACGTGATACGTCTCCAACGTATCTATAAATTTTGATTGCTCCATGCTACTTTATCTACTGTTTTGGACTATATTGGGCTTTATTTTCCACTTTTATATTATTTTTGGGACTAACCTATTAACCGGAGGCCCAGCCCAGAATTGCTGTTTTTTTGCCTATTTCAGTATTTTGAGGAAACAGAATATCAAACGGAGTCCAAACGGAATGAAACCTTCGGGAACGTGATCTTCTCACCGAACGTGATCCAGGAGACTTGGACCCTACTCCAAGAAGTTTCCAGGGAGGTCACGAGGGTGGAGGGCGCGCCCCCCCTGGACGCCCCCCTGCCTCGTGGGCCCCTTGTGGCCCCCCTGACGTACTTATTCCGCCTATATATCTCCATATACCCTAAAAACATCCGGGAGCAACATAGATCGGGAGTTCCGCCGCCAGAAGCCTCCGTAGCCACCGAAACTCAATCTAGACCCGTTCCGGCACCCTGCTGGAGGGGGCAATCCTTCTCCGGTGGCCATCTTCATCATCCCGGTGCTCTCCATGACGAGGAGGGAGTAGTTCTCCCTCGAGGCTGAGGGTATGTACCAGTAGCTATGTGTTTGATCTCTCTCTCTCTCTCGTGTTCTTGAGATGATACGATCTTGATGTATCGCGAGCTTTGATATTATATTTGGATCCTATGATGTTTCTTCCCCCCTCTTCTCTCTTGTAATGAATCGAGTTTCCCCTTTGAAGTAATCTTATCAGATTGAGTCTTTAAAGACTTGAGAACACTTTATGTATGTCTTGCCATGGATATCTATGGTGACAATGGGATACCACGTGCCACTTGATGTACGTTTTGGTGACCAACTTGCGGGTTTCGTGACATTGGGAACCTATGCATAGGTGTTGGCACACGTTTTCGTCGTGATTCTCCGGTAGAAACTTTGGGACACTCTTTGAGGTTCTTTGTGTTGGTTGAATAGATGAATTGAGATTGTGTGATGCATATCGTATAATCATGCCCACGGATACTTGAGGTGACATTGAAGTATCTAGGTGACATTAGGGTTTTGGTTGATTTGTATCTTAAGGTGTTATTCTAGTACGAACTCTAGGGCTGTTTGTGACACTTATAGGAATAGCCCAACGGATTGATTGGAAAGAATAACTTTGAGGTGGTTTCGTACCCTACCATAATCTCTTCGTTCGTTCTCCGCTATTAGTGACTTTGGAGTGACTCTTTGTTGCATGTTGAGGGATAGTTATGTGATCCAATTATGTTAGTATTGTTGAGGGAACTTACACTAGTGAAAGTATGAACCCTAGGCCTTATTTCCTATCATTGCAATACCGTTTACGCTCACTTTTATCATTAGTTACCTTGCTGTTTTTATATTTTCAGATCACAAATACCTTTATCTACCATCCATATTGCACTTGTATCACCATCTCTTCGCCGAACTAGTGCACCTATACAATTTACCATTGTATTGGGTGTGTTGGGGACACAAGAGACTCTTTGTTATTTGGTTGCAGGGTTGCTTGAGAGAGACCATCTTCATCCTACGCCTCCTACGGACTGATAAACCTTAGGTCATCCACTTGAGGGAAATTTGCTACTGTCCTACAAACCTCTGCACTTGGAGGCCCAACAATGTCTACAAGAAGAAGGTTGTGTAGTAGACATCAAGACGACACCGTATGAATTATGGTTTGGGAAGAAACCTAAGCTGTCGTTTCTAAAAGTTTGGGGATGCGATGCTTATGTCAAGAAACTTCAACCTGAAAAGCTCGAACCCAAGTCGGAAAAATGCGTCTTCATAGGATACCCTAAAGAAACTGTTGGGTATACCTTCTACCTCAGATCCGAGGGCAAGATCTTTGTTGCCAAGAATGGGTCCTTTCTAGAGAAATAGTTTCTCTCGAAAGAAATAAGTGGGAGGAAAGTAGAACTTGATGAAGTATTACCTCTTGAACCGGTAAGTGGCGCAGCTCAAGAAAATGTTCCTGAGGTGCCTGCACCGACTAGAGAGGAAGTTGATGATGATGATCATGAAACTTCAGATCAAGTTGCTACTGAACTTCGTAGGTCCACAAGGACACGTTCCGCACCAGAGTGGTACGGCAACCCTGTCTTGGAAATCATGTTGTTAGACAACGGTGAACCTTCGAACTATGAAGAAGCGATGGCGGGCCCGGATTCCGACAAATGGCTGGAAGCCATGAAATCCGAGATAGGATCCATGTATGAAAACGAAGTATGGACTTTGACTGACTTGCCCGATGATCGGCGAGCCATAGAAAATAAATGGATCTTTAAGAAGAAGATAGACGCGGATGGTAATGTGACCATCTATAAAGCTCGACTTGTCGCTAAGGGTTATCGACAAGTTCAAGGGGTTGACTACGATGAGACTTTTTCACCCGTAGCGAAGCTGAAGTCCGTCCGAATCATGTTAGCAATTGCCGCATTTTATGATTATGAGATATGGCAAATGGACGTCAAAACGGCATTCCTTAATGGTTTCCTTAAGGAAGAATTGTATATGATGCAGCCTGAAGGTTTTGTCGATCCTAAGAATGCTGACAAGGTGTGCAAGCTCCAACGCTCGATTTATGGGCTGGTGCAAGCATCTCGGAGTTGGAACATTCGTTTTGATGAGATGATCAAAGCGTTTGGGTTTGTGCAGGCTTATGGAGAAGCCTGCATTTACAAGAAAGTGAGTGGGAGCTCTGTAGCATTTCTCATATTGTATGTGGATGACATACTGTTGATGGGAAATGATATAGAATTCTTGGAAAGCATAAAGGCCTACTTGAACAAGTGTTTTTCAATGAAGGACCTTGGAGAAGCTGCTTATATATTAGGCATCAAGATCTATAGAGATAGATCGAGACGCCTCATTGGTCTTTCACAGAGTACGTACCTTGACAAGATATTGAAGAAGTTCAAAATGGATCAGTCAAAGAAGGGGTTCTTGCCTGTATTGCAAGGTACGAGATTGAGCACGGCTCAATGCCCAACCACGGCAAAAGATAGAGAAAAGATGAGTGTCGTCCCCTATGCCTCGGCCATAGGGTCTATCATGTATGCTATGCTGTGTACCAGACCTGATGTAAACCTTGCCGTAAGTTTGGTAGGAAGGTACCAAAGTAATCCCGGCATGGAACACTGGACAGCGGTCAAGAATATCCTGAAGTACCTGAAAAGGACTAAGGAAATGTTTCTCGTTTATGGAGGTGACGAAGAGCTCGTCGTAAAGGGTTACGTCGATGCTAGCTTCGACACAGATCTGGATGACTCTAAGTCACAAACTGGATACGTGTATATTTTGAATGGTGGGGCAGTAAGCTGGTGCAGTTGAAAGCAAAGCGTTGTGGCGGGATCTACATGTGAAGCGGAGTACATGGCAGCCTCGGAGGCAGCACAAGAAGCAGTCTGGGTGAAGGAGTTCATTACCGACCTAGGAGTCATACCCAATGCGTCGGGCCCGATGACTCTCTTATGTGACAACACTGGAGCTATTGCCCTTGCCAAGGAGCCCAGGTTTCACAGGAAGACCAGGCATATCAAGCGTCGCTTCAACTCCATTCGTGAAAGTGTTCAAAATGGAGAAATAGAGATTTGTAAAGTACATACGGACCTGAATGTGGCAGATTCATTGACTAAACCTCTCCCTAGAGCAAAACATGATCAACACCAGAAATGCATGGGTGTTCTATTCATCACAATGTAACTAGAATATTGACTCTAGTGCAAGTGGGAGACTGTTGGAAATATGCCCTAGAGGCAATAATAAAATGGTTATTATTAAATTTCTTTGTTCATGATAATTGTCTATTGTTCATGCTATAATTGTGTTATCCGGAAATCGTAATACATGTGTGAATACATAGACCACAACACGTCCCTAGTGAGCCTCTAGTTGACTAGCTCGTTGATCAAAAGATAGATAGTCATGGTTTCCTGACTATGGACATTGGATGTCATTGATAACGGGATCACATCATTAGGAGAAGGATGTGATGGACAAGACCCAATCCTAAGCATAGCTCAAAGATCGTGTAGTTCGTTTGCTGTAGCTTTTCTGAATGTCAAGTATCATTTCCTTAGACCATGAAATTGTGCAACTCCCGGATACCGTAGGAATGCTTTGGGTGTGCCAAACGTCACAACATAACTAGATGACTATAAAGGTACATTACAGGTATCTCCGAAAGTGTCTGTTGGGTTGGCATGAATCGAGACTGGGATTTGTCACTCCGTATGACGGAGAGGTATCTCTGGGCCCACTCGGTAATGCATCATCATAATGAGCTCAATGTGATCAAGTGGTTGATCACAGGATCATGCATTACGGTACGAGTAAAGTGACTTGCCGGTAACGAGACTAAACAAGGTATTGGGATACTGACGATCAAGTCTCGGGCAAGTAACGTACCGATTGACAAAGGGAATTGTATACGGATTGATTGAATCCTCGACATCGTGGTTCATCCGATGAGATCATCGTGGAGCTTGTGGGAGCCAACATGGGTATCCAGATCCCGTTGTTGGTTATTGACCGGAGAGGCTTCTCGGTCATGTCTGCATGTCTCCCGAACCCGTAGGGTCTACACACTTAAGGTTCGGTGACGCTAGGGTTGTAGAGATATTAGCACACGGTAACCCGAAAGTTGTTCGGAGTCCCGGATGAGATCCCGGACGTCACGAGGAGTTCCGGAATGGTCCGGAGGTAAAGGTTCATATATAGGAAGTCCAGTTTCGGCCATCGGGAAGGTTTCGGGGGTCACCGGTATTGTACCGGGACCACCGGAAGGGTCCCGGGGGTCCACCGGGTGGGGCCACCTATCCCGGAGGGCCCCATGGGCTGAAGTGTGAGGGGAACCAGCCCCTAGTGGGCTGGTGCGCCCCCTTGGGCCTCCCCCTGCGCCTAGGGTTGGAAACCCTAGGGGTGGGGGGCGCCACCCTTGGCTTGGGGGGCAAGGCACCCCCTTTGGCCGCTGCCCCCTAGGAGATTGGATCTCCTAGGGCCGGCGTCCCCCCTAGGCACCCTATATATAGTGGGGGGAGGGAGGGCTGCGCACCCAAGCCCCTAGCCTCTCCCTCTCCCTCCCATGACACTCCTCCGTCTCCCTACGCTTGGCGAAGCCCTGCCGAGATCACCGTTGCTTCCACCACCACGCCGTCGTGCTGCTGGATCTTCATCAAACTCTCCTTCCCCCTTGCTGGATCAAGAAGGAGGAGACGTCTCCCAACCATACGTGTGTTGAACGCGGAGGTGCTGTCCGTTCGGCACTTGGTCATCGGTGATTTGGATCACGTCGAGTACGACTCCATCAACCCCGTTCTCTTGAACGCTTCGGCGCGCGATCTACAAGGGTATGTAGATGCACTCTTCTCTCCCTCGTTGCTAGATTACTCCATAGATTGATCTTGGTGATGCGTAGAAAATTTTAAAATTCTGCTACGTTCCCCAACAATAGGTTAGTCCCAAAAATCATATAAAATAGCATATAAATGCATATAAAACATCCAAGGTTGATAATATAATAGCATGGAACAATAAAAAAAATATAGATACGTTGGAGACGTATCATGGGCCCCTCATTGCTCCACCGACATACTTCTTCCTCCTATATATATCCACGTACCCCCAAACATCCAGGAGCACCACGAAAACCTAATTCCACCGCCGCAACCTTTTGTACCCGAAAGATCCCATCTTGGGGCCTTTTCCGGAGCTCCACCGGAGGGGGCATTGATCACGGAGGGCCTCTACATCAAATCCATGGGCTCTCCGATGATGTGTGATTAGTTTACTTCAGACCTACGGGTCCATAGTTATTATCTAGATGGCTTCTTCTCTCTCTTTGGATCTCAATACAAAGTTCTCCTCGATCTTCTTGGAGATCTATTCGATATAATCTTCTTTTGCGGTGTGTTTGTCGAGATCCGATGAATTGTGGGTTCATGATCAAGTTCATCTATGAACAATATTTGAATCTCCTCTGAATTCTTTTATGTATGATTGGTTTATCTTTGCAAGTCTCTTCGAATTATCAGTTTGGTTTGGCCTACTAGATTGATCTTTCTTGCGATGGGAGAAGTGCTTAGCTTTGGATTCAATCTTGCGGTGCTCGATCCCAGTGATAGAAAGGGAAACGACACGTATTGTATTGTTGCCATCGAGGATAAAAAGATGGGGTTTATATCATATTGCATGAGTTTATCCCTCTACATCATGTCATCTTACTTAAAGCATTACTCTGTTCTTATGAACTTAATACTCTACATGCATGCTGGATAGCGGTCGATGTGTGGAGTAATAGTAGTAGATGCAGAATCGTTTTTGGTCTTCTAGTCGCGGACGTGATGCCTATATACATGATCATACCTAGATATTCTCATAACTATGCTCAATTCTATCAATTGCTTGACAGTAATTCGTTTACCCACCGTAATACTTATGCTCTTGAGAGAAGCCACTAGTGAAACCTATGGCCCCCGGGTCTATCTTCCATCATATTAATCTTCCAACACTTAGTTATTTCTATTGCCGTTTATTTTACTTTGCATCTTTATTTCTCTTTATCATAAAAATACCAAAAATATTATCTTATCATATCTATCAGATCTCACTCTCGTAAGTGACCGTGAAGGGATTGACAACCCCTTTATCGCGTTGGTTGCGAGGTTCTTATTTGTTTGTGTAGGTGCGTGGGACTCGAGCGTGATCTCCTACTGGATTGATACCTTGGTTCTCAAAAACTGAGGGAAATACTTACGCTACTTTACTGCATCACCCTTTCCTCTTCAAGGGAAAACCAATGCAGTGCTCAAGAGGTAGCAGGCGCCTCCTCCTCCTTGAACGCCCCTCCTCCTCTTCCTCCTTTATATACAGGGAGGGGGGCACCCCTTGGAGATACAACAATTGATCTGTTGATCTCTTAGCTGTGTGCGGTGCCCCCCTCCACCATAACCCACCTCGGTTATATCGTAGCAGTGCTTAGGCCAAGCCCTACATCGGTAGCTTCATCAACATCGTCATCACGCCGTCGTGCTGACGAAACTCTTCCCCGAGCTCTACTGGATTGTGAGTTCGCGGGACGTCATCGAGCTGAACGTGTGCTGAATGCGGAGGTGCCGTACGTTCGGTGCTGAGGATCGGTCAATCGTGAATATGTATGACTACATCAACTGCGTTGTTTTACGCTTTCGCTTAACGGTCTACGAGGGTACGTGGACGACACTCTCCCCTCTCGTTGCTATGCCTCACCATGATTTTGCGTGTGCATAGGAATTTTTTTGAAATTACTACGTTCTCCAACATTTATGGACCTGAAAATTATGTTATACTTAAATATTGCTATGAGAATTATGAATATAATGCTGATATTAATGAGTTTATTGAGAAAGTCTCCGTTGTCCAAAAAGAGACTAATATATTGCAGGAATCTATGGAAAAAGAAATTTTTGACACTGTGAGCTCATTAGATGAAAAAGACGAGGAGAGCGAAGAACAAAAGGAGGAAGAGCGGATTGATCACTTGTGCCCACCTGCTAATGAGAGTAACTCTTTATCCCATACATTGTTTAATTTCCCTTCGTGCTCACCGAAGGATAAATGCTATGATAATTGCTTTGATCCCTTGGATTCGTTTGAAATATCTCTTTTTGATGAACTTGATGCTTGCTATGCTTGTGGCCATGATGCCAATATAAATTTCGAAAACAGTTGAGTATATAAATAAATTCAAATTTTTTAAAAATATGAATTTGACAGGGACTGGCTAGAAACCAGTCGATAGAAATAACATTTTGGGTCACTCGATCATTTCCAGTCGTCTGATGCACATCCAACGGGCTTGACGCCTTCTTCTACTTCAAGTGTTTTCCTATTCATTGTATACGTCTGGCCGCCAAATACCACCAGCCTAACCGCCTCCCGCCGGCACCCGCAGTTGGCGATGCTCCCGCTCGTGCCTCGTAAACCCCTCCACTGCTGCTACCACTATGCTACGACCACCCTTGGCCATCCCTCAAACCCAGATGACGAACATATTTTTTCGGCAAGCATACACCACCCCCACACCCCTATCCTAAGATTGATTGTCGGTGGGCATGCCACCCTAATATAGATGGTCGGTGGCCGCTCCTTCCTTCCTCCAGCGAGCTTGCTTCTTCTTCCAAAAATCGACCGACGCAAATTGCAAATTCATGCAACTAACATATAGCTATTGTGAATTTTTAAAGAGTTCATGGATTTTGAAAAAGGAAGTTCATAAAATTGTATAATATAATCCCGGAAATGGAAATGTTCATGGATTTCAAGAAAGTTCACGGTTTTTAAAAACAAATTCATGGGTTTTGAAAAAAGTTCATAATTTGAAAAAACATTGACAATTTTTTTAAAAAAATCAAAATAATTTGAAAACTACTTTGTACATTTTGAAATTTTTTGTGAATTTGAGAAAAGTTGATGAAAATGAAATAAAAATTACACATTTTTATAAAAAGCAAGAAAAAATAATTAAAAAAGATAAACGAATTTTTGAAAAGTTCAAAAGGTTTTAAAATTCTTATGAATTTGAAAAATATTTATCAATTTCTGAAAAGGTAATGATTTGGAAACAAATGTTGTGATTTTTGAAAAAGAATGAAAAATGGAAAAATAATGGGGAAAAAACTTACAAAACTCGTCTGGGAAAAAACCAAGGAGAACCGCTCCTGAAAAAACCAACGGAACCTTTTAGAAGGTACCTAAAACTAGTGAGAAAAAACTATTACCTCTGTAGTGATCCAAACCCTTTTATATTTCTTTACGGAGGAAGTACATGAAAAGGTTGAACATCTATAAAGTGTTACATGACCGATCCCAAGGTGTAATTGGGGTGCGCTGGTTTCCCCAAACATCTAACGTTTCACTCAGGGAATCCCTGCCTGAGAGTTCCTATGCGCCGCTCGTTGCGGCGAATTGCCAAGCGGACGCACATGCGCGACTCTAGCTGGGCCGGCCCATTAGCGTAAAACAGTGAAAAATCCTCAAAAAGTGTCCTCGAGGGAGGGATCGAACAAGGGACCTCTTGTTGCTTATGCGCGAGACTAGCCAACGGGATACATGAGTTTCTTGGTTTACAATGGGGCGCCAAGCTAAAGGTAATATAGATCCGTGCATTTTGTCAAATTCTGAACACGAAAATTATTTTGGAAATATGTTTTTTTAAAGCGAACAATTTTCAACTTTGAGAAGAAGAAAAAAAGTTCGAACATTTCTTTAATATCCGAAGAATTTTTTGATAAACTGAACATTTTTTTTTGAAAATCATGAACATTATTGAATATGTGAACAATTTTTTGTTAAAGGCAACATTTTTTGAAACTCTGCACAATAATTTGGAAATGCGAATAGTTTTGGAATACATCAACAATTTTTGAAACAAGAACTTTTTTCAAACTCAGTACAAAGTTTGAAAATGAAAGACATTTTTATAAATTTTCGAACATTTTTGAGAAATATGAACAGTTTTATCAAATCAAGAACATTTTTTAGAACTGTGAAATATTCTAAAAAGGAAAGAGGAACAGGAGAAAATAAGCAGAAAAAACAAGAAAAGAAGATGAACAATTATCAAATTCGCTAGCATTTTTAAAAAAAACCGGACATTTTTTAAACTCCCTAACAAAATTAGAAACAGACACATTCTTGAAAATTGCGAACAAAATTTGAAATAGAAACAATTTTCGAAACTACTGAACAAAATTGGAAAACACGAACATTTTTATTAAATTTCCGAATGAATTTTGAAAGAGGAACATTTTTTTAAACTCCTAAACAAAATTTGAAAAGGAGAACATTTTTTGAATTTTGTGAACAAAATTTGAGAACTATGAATATTTTGAATTTGTGAACAAAATTTGAGAACTGGAATAAATTTTGAAAGACAGGAGTTTTGATAGCATGAACATTTTTTAAAACTGAAGAACAAATTTGAAAATTTAGAACCTTTTAAAAATCTCAAACAAGTTTGGAAATTCGAACATTTTTTCAATACATGAACACTATTTTTAAAACCCGAACATATTTTTCAATAAGCGAACAATTTTTTACACTTCGAACATTTGTGTAAAGAACGAATATTTTTTACATGCAAACAAAATTAGAATTGTTTGAATATTTTTAAAATTGTAAAAAATAGAAAAAGTGGAGAGGAGGAAAAATAAAGAAAATAAACAGAAAGAAAAAAGGTGAAAAGTAGAAAAGGAATGAAAAGGAAAACATAGAGAAGAAAAAATAAACAGGAGAAAGGAAAACAAAAAAAAGAAACAGAAAAAAAGTGTTAGGAAGCTCCTAGAAGGTTTGCAAAATCGGAAAAACCGGCTGGGAACAGGCGAGAAGGTTCCGAAAACTGAAATCTTCGAAACATTTTACGGCCCGGCCCACGCGCGAACCCTCGATCGATTTCCCTGTGCGTCCGCCCGACAACTTGCCGCAGCGAGCGGCAAATAGGATATTCCTCCCTGCCTGTGTCGGCTCTGCACGCTGGGAAACGACACAGCGCACCTATTTGGGCCGGCCCATATCCGCCGGCCTGTTATTCAATTTTCGTTTTTGATTTTTTGTTTCCTTTTTTGTCTTAGTTTTTCTAGTTTAAATAATTTGGGAATTTAAAAAAGTTTCGAAAATAAAAAAATGAAATTTTAAATATATTTTTAACACTTTATAGATGTTTGTAGATTCAGAACTGGTTCACTTTTTTTAGAAAATGTTCGATATTTTGAAAACAAATGTTCGGGAAATCAAAAAGTGTTATGATATTTTTTTAAAATTCCATCTATTAAAAAGTGTTAATGAAATCAAACAAAATTTTGCAAATTGAAAAAAGAATCATGAATTGAAAAATATCCTAAAAATTGCAAAACTCGTGACTTATAAAATAGTTTAATGATAAAATGTTCCGGAATTCAAAAAAAGATCATGCATTTCAAAAAATGTTTGTTAAATAAAAAAATGTCCATGAAATTTCAAAAATTGTTCCACCAATTTCTAATAGAAATATTCATCGATTCTAGAAATGTTCGGATATTCAAGAAATTGCTTTAAAAATGTTCACAATTTATGAAAATTGTTTGCTAATAGTATAAAATGTTCAGGGATTCAATTTTTTTCATGATTTTAGAAAATGTGTTAAAATCTGTAAAAATATTCATGGAATTGAACAATGTTCATGATTTCAGATATGTTCATGAGTTTAAAAAAATGTTCATGATTTTGAAAAATTGTGCATGATTTTCACGGAAATGAGAGTGATAGTGTATCTTAGTGATGTAGCAAAATATGATCATGGCCATTGAAGATTATAATTTTTTTTCTCCCCTTGCAATGCACGGGTCATTTTGCTAGTATAACTAATGCTTAAGACGCTAAATACGGTTTGTGGCGGCAACAAGGATCGTCGGTTAAAATAAACAACTTCTCCTTATAGTCTCACGCTCATAACATGTGGCTTGTCTACTTCCTTTTTTTTAGCAAAAGAGGGTTTCCCCTCCGATTTCCACTAAAGAAACCATCACAATCCAGTACAGGCTAAAAGAATACATACCCAACCAACGCCAGCTAGAGTATCATCCAGCCACACCCAGCAACTACATCTTGCTAAGAAGAGAAAACACAACATTCATCTCTTACTTTCTTATAGTCTAGATTTTTAGGCTATTCATCGTCTTGGCTTCGGTGGTGAAGATGACGGCTCTGAATAAAGATTCTTCAGATCTTTCCCTGACGAGGCCATCGGTCCTATGGTTGGGGATGGATTTGGAAACCAGTCTGTTCAAGCGAGGATGGCCTGGCGGTGACGGTATCATCGTGGTCAACCTGTGTCCTCGGGCTTCGCCGTTGCGACGGCGTTTGCTCCAGTGTCGGCATGGAGCTTGGGAGTTAGTCCAGGAGCGGATGCAGATTGTGGTCTGCATCGACGACATCTGGAAGACGGAGCATGTGCTGGGCTCGTGGTTCGTGGATGACAGGTATGGTTTCCTCCTTGGGCGTCTTAGTTGTGGTGGGGTGCCAGATCTGGAGTTCGATGGCGTGTCCGGGGTATTGCCCCCGTCTGATTCGTTCAACGGCAATGGCTTCATTTTTGGTGAGCCACCTTGGAGGTCCGCAAAGCTGCATATCAGCGGTGGAGCCGCGTCGAGCTCGGGTGAGGAGGTGATCCGTCATTCTTTTCTTTGGTGGTTCCTGTGGTGGTGCCGGAGGCAGGTGATTGGCGTTGGTGTCAAACTCAGAGATATTCTGCTGTCTTTTTCAGTTTTGTCATATCGGTCCTTACGTGACTTGTACTTTGTTCTTTATGATATGAATGAGACACGTATTACCATGCAAAAAATCTATTACATCCAAAAGAAAGACATGCATCTAGGAGAGACAACTACGTGAGAGTTTCCTTCCGAAGGAGCGCGCCATCACAACTGTAGCCGCAGTACTCCAAATCGCCGCCCTTGAGCTGCCTTGTAGATTTCACTTGCCATCTCTATGAGCCTTGCTCCCAACATCAACATTTTTTCTTCTGAGTCCTTTCTCTGCAAAACAATCCATTCAGTAATCCAATTACACATCCTTTTAATTATCCCCATTGGGTCATTACCTTTTTCCTTGTAAAAAATAATGTCATTTCTGCAAATCCAAATCGCCCATAGTAAGGCAGAAGTGCCAGTCAACACCATCCATTTATCATTTTTTCTAAATTTGTTAAGCCAGTTCCCAAAGAAATCATTTAGGTCGCCTGGAACCTGTTTTAGATCAAAAGTGTTGGAAATATGAGCAATTTACCAAATGATTTTATTAACAGAAATACTAGATAAAGCATGACTAATATAGTAGAGATAAAACAAGTCATGCAATCTGACGGAGAGAAGGTAAATAGCATCTGCATATATGAACTGTAGCCAAACATATCTAGAGCAGATAGTAGAGCAAAGTGCATATATGAAGTAGAACCTAACATATCTAGGGAAAACACTAGAACAAGGAACTATGGTAGGACCTCGAACAGGAAGAAGAACACATACGTGACAGCAACAGTAGAAGCACTGGACTTGGGGTTGGTGTCCTTGCTAGCCATGTCGTCGAGGAGGTTGTCGACGTCGGGGAAGAAGTCGTCGTCGGGGAAGTAGTCGTTGGAGTCCGGGGCGTCCGTGACGAAGAATTCAGTAGTCACGCAGAGCGCTCCCCAAAAACCTTATCACCCTTCTCCCGTACAGGACTCTAAGAGGTGCGGTTCCGGAGGCCTACTGTCCCGACCTACGGTGCACGCCGCAAGCCAAGATGGGGAAGAACGTAGCAGCAACGCAGTGCTCAGGAACTCGATGGCGAGAGGAAGAGAGTCTTCTAGTGCGTCTCTCTGAGAGGAGAGACCTCCCTTTTATGGGCGCAAGAGAAGGAGGCAAGAGGCTGCGCCGGGAGCTGAAGGGAACGAGGGACACGATACGAACATGCGACAACCGAAGTGTTGGGGATATAGCTATTGGGTATGACCCGCCCAGAGGAGCCGAGTTATCCCAAGGGCGGTTCATCAAGATGAAGCCCATGAAGATGTTGAAGATGGCGGTTCATGAAGCAGGCTACTAGGACCCAAAGCCCAAAGGCGGCTTAAGGCCCTTAGGTATAAACCGCCATATGTGTATTACTTGTATTGTAAGGCAAGCTAGTTAGTCACCGAGCCGGACACGTTGTGTATGAGCCGGCCGGGACTCCGTGAGCCGCGGGGCGTCAACCTGTGTATATAAAGGGATGACCCGGCGTCAGCTTAGGACAAGAAACAAGAGAGATCGAAAGCTAGGTTAAGCGTATTCACTCCCTGGTAATCAAAACCCAAGAAATACCACCTCAACTGGAGTAGGCTTTTACCTTGATAGCAAGGGGTCGAACCATTATAAACTTCTGTGTCCTTTGTCTCGTTTAACCCCTTTAAGCTAACCTAGTTGCGATGGCTCCACGACTAAGTCCTTTCGCTAGGACATCTGCCTTGACAATTCCATGATAGTTGGCGCCCACCGTGGGGCCAGTGCACGGTGGTTTCGAGTTCTTGAAGGGCAGCTTTGAAGGGATCAAGGGATACGCTATGGGCCGGATGACCAAGAGCCGTTGCGGCAAGCTCTACATCGACGATGCAGGCTGGGGCCCCGAGGCCGGCTCAATTGAGTACGGGTATCGGGTCCCCTTCGGCGGAATCCACGTCTTCATCGGCAAAGTCGGCGAATCGGGCCCTGAGCCGGACACCTGCACCGACATCGTCGAGACGGCTCAGCGTGCACGACCCGCCCGTGTTCAACCTGCCGTGAAGCGCGCCTTTGTTGGAGTTATCCATGGAGCAGAATTTGAGGAAGGATCTGTGTCTGGTGGTGAGAGGGCCATCTACTCTGATGGTGAGTCATCCGCAGGCGAGACTAATTCATTGTATCAACTGCAAGACGGTCGGCTTGGGGCTGTTCCGATGGCGATACTATTCCAGACCCCTATGAGCCGCCGAACCGGGTTGCGATCTTCATGGCCGGTACACAGCCGGTACTTGGTTCATCAACCACCGCGGCCATGACCTCCAGTTCAATGGCTGTGGCGGCTGGTGCTAGCGGCTCTGCGTGCCCACCGGCTCAAGTTCTCACTAGGTTATTGGAGGATCTGACGACTTTAATGGGGGTAGAGGTGACCCCGGACAACCAGGAACAACATAAGGTCGAGGTGACGAAACTGCGAGATGAGATCGCTCAAGCCAAGCAAGATCTGGGGGCTGAGAACGCCGGGATGGCTGCAGAACGGGCCGTTTTGCACGCCCAGGCGCAGCAGATTCAAGCGGATTCCTTCCGGCTTACATTGGATTAGAACGCTTCAGATGAAATCATGAGGAGGAGGCATCAGACTCGTCTACCTTCGGTTTATGAGGCGAGAAACCTCTTTAACACGCCTGGAGCGGGGACCAGTAACCTGCCGGTGGTGAGCCGGGCGGCCGAAGCACCTGGAACTGGAGCGCCGGTTCAGCCAGGGGCGGTTGACCCACCACATTTGAATAATACTCCACCTCAGTATGTTCCGACACCTCCGGGTCATTATTCTAACCCGTTGCATAATATGATTGCTGTGGCAACACGACCGGCGACTCTACCAGTTGACGGTGAGTCCCCAACGATAATAGAGACGCGGAGGGCCAAAGAGCTTTTTCAGACGGCGTTGGAGCAGCAAGCAGCTTATTCTTACAGTCGTGAGCGAGTTCATTCAACTCCTCGTCCAAGCCGTAGTTATAGCAGACACATTGACTCCCCGGTGGTCTCAAGCAGTGAACGACGCCGTAACCCACCCCATGGACATGACCCGGCATGCCGTGGTGCTAATGCTCATACTTTGGTGGATCAAGGTCGAGCGCATCGGGAGGCTGAGCTGGCGGCTCAGTACGCGGCTCATCAACATTCTCCGGCTTATCCAAGGACTTTAGTAGAGGCAGGCGTAACCTCCAGAACCTTGGGTGTGCCATGTTTAGTGCCGGCTCTACAAAACGAGCGTTTGCCCAAGGATTTCAAGGGTCCTCGTAAAGTGCCTAACTACACAGCTGACTTGCCCCCTGAAGCGTGGGTTGAGAGTTATGAGATGGCCATGGAACTGTTGGATGTTAGCGATGCTGCGTGTGCTAAATATTTCACCATGATGCTGGATGGAATGGCCCGTACTTGGTTAAAAGGGCTGCCTGCCAACTCCATTCGATCATGCGCCGAGTTGAAAGCCTGGTTTATCCAGAATTTTAAAGATACATGCAAGCAGCCTATGTCGATTGTGGATCTAGATTCCTGTGTCCAAGAAGAAGGCGAGTCAACGACCCATTGGGTGCGCCGAGTCTCAACTATCCTGCACTCATCGGACCGTATCAACGCCGGTTCAGCGGTTTTGATGTTAGAGAAGAATTGTCGTTTTATGCCCCTTAAGCAGAAGCTAGAGCGGCTCAAGCGCCACTGCAGTAACATGGGGGAGCTGATGGCAGCTCTAGTTAAGTATGTTGACTCTGATGGTACCAAGGACCCCGAGTCTAATGATGAAAAGCCAGGAAAGGGAAAGAAGAGTAGCAACACCAAAGGGCAGCAGTATAACCCGGCGAGTCAGGGAGGCAACGATAAGCGTAAGGCTGATAATAGTTTGGATTTTGTGGCTAACACCAATACGCAGAATAATGGTCAGCATCGCAAGGGAAAGCCGCCTCCTCAGTTTGTAGAGCCAAGTTTCAATCTTGAGCAGCTGCTGAATCAGCCTTGCCCGAAGCATAGCACGCAGGAAAGGCAAGCCCCTCACCCCTGGAAGGATTGCTTCATTATGAAGGAGTACAAAAATTCCAATCTTTTTCAAAACAATCATGGGCTGGGTGGCAGCTCAGGTTCCGGCTCTCACGGTCCGGGTTACGGCGGTGGCGGTTCTAATTCCGGTTTCCAGGGTCAAGGCAATCAAGGTGGCTTTAATCAACAGTCTGGTCAGGGGAATCAGCAGCAGCAGTCTGGTTATCAGAGCAACCCGAAGCAATTGAATAGTGGGCAGTATCATGTTTTCACCACGAGTTTGTGCAAGCGGGATCAGAAGCTCGATAAAATGGCAGTGAACGCCGTTGAGCCGGCGGTTCCCCGTTACTTGCGATGGTCTGAGCAGCCCATTGTGTGGAGTCGTGAGGATCACCCGCCCTGGGTTGATAATCCGGGTCACTTGGCGCTGGTGGTGGCACCTCAGGTCGGAGGTACAAATTTACTAAGGTACTCATGGATGGAGGCATCAACATCAATATCCTTTACTATGATTCTTTCCATCGCATGGGATTAACTGACAAAAATCTTAAACCGTCCAATACTATTTTCCATGGAGTGGTGCCTGGTAAGTTGGCATACCCGATGGGCAAGATCGCTTTGGAAGTAGCCTTTGGGGATGAGTTCCAAAGCGGAGACTTTAACATTTGAAGTTGTTAAGATCCAGAGCCCGCATCATGCTCTGTTTGGACGGCCGGCTTATGCAAAATTTATGACGAGGCCGTGTTATGTTTATTTGCAGCTTAAGATGCCGGGTCACGAGGGCACTATCACGGTGCATGGAAGTCGCAAGATAGCCTTGGAGTGTGAAGAAGGCAATGCTACTTACGCTGAGTCTGTTTGTGCAACAGAGGAATTGAAATTTTACAAGGATAATGTTGACCCGACAGATATGACGTCTTTGAAGAAGCCAACCCTAGAGCATGACTGAGGGAGTCCTGGATTAGGGGGTCTCCAGATAGCCGGACTATATCCTTTGGCCGGACTGTTGGACTATGAAGATACAAGATTGAAGACTTCGTCCCATGTCCGGATGGGACTTTCCTTGGCGTGGAAGGCAAGCTTGGTAATATGGATATGTAGATATCCTCTCTTGTAATCGACTCTGTGTAACCCTAGCCCCCTCCGGTGTCTATATAAATCGGAGGGTTTAGTCCGTAGGACAACAACAATCATACCATAGGCTAGCTTCTAGGGTTTAGCCTCTACGATCTTGTGGTAGATCAACTCTTGTAATACTCATATCATCAAGATCAATCAAGCAGGACGTAGGGTATTACCTCCATCAAGAGGGCCGGAACCTGGGTAAACATCATGTCCCTCGCCTCCTGTTACCATCTGCCTTAGACGCATACTTCAGGACCCCCTACCCGAGATCCGCCGGTTTTGACACCGACATTGGTGCTTTCATTGAGAGTTCCACTGTGTCGTCATCATAAGGAGGGATGGCTCGTCTCGTTGTTAAGAACAACATCACCTCTGGGGGAGCCCTGGTTATAGGCCAAACTCTCCGACTAGGCGGCTTCGTCATGACCGCCCGCTCGGCTGCTGCGCCGATGATGACTTCTTGGGTCATCGAAAATAGCCTCCACAGCGGCTCGAAATTCACCGAGCAGATGGATCCAATGGAGCTTTCCTCTTTGAATGAGCTCTTGGATTGCATCGCCGCTCTGGGGGTCGCTACGGACTACGATCGGATTGGGCTTAAACCCGACCAAAGGGAGATTAACTCTCCGCCGGTCACCCATCAGATAGCAGTGGTAGAGGAGCAATGCGGCGATTCTTCCTCTATCCTGAGGACGAACTATGTCCAGATTCCCGAGCTCTTTGAGCTGGATACCTGTCCACGGGAGGACATCGCCCTAAACCTGAACCTAGAATCAGGCTGCATGCCGAACCTGTAGGGCAACATCCCGAAGCCTGAACTTCCAAGATCGGAAACTCCTCCGCCCCTGTGTCTCAGATTGGGTCAAGGTCTGGACTTAAATCCACCCACCCACCCAGATATAAACGATCTTTCCCACATTAGGCAAGAGCCCCAAGAGACAATACATCACTATTGGGCCAGATTCCTCCTTGTAATGAACAAGGTTAAGGACTGTCGCGAGGAAGATGCAATTTTGTTCTTCTGTAACAATTGCACGGACAAGGGAATCCTCAATGCCATAAGTCGCCATGACATTTCACACTTCACTGACTTGGCAACCATATACGGAAGTACTGTGTGATGGAAAGTGCCTGGAAAACCCAAACAAAATTTTGGGATAATCCGGCTCTGACAAAACTCCTAGTCTGAACTAAAAGGGTGCACTCTCATAAGTCGCTCGACTCAATTACAAAGAAGCAAAAGCCCACTACAGTGCGTGGAACTGTATTGGAGGGATGGCTTAATGGGCCCTGCAAAATTCATAGTATAGCGGATACCATACCAACACACGGCCTTAGAGCATGTTGGATACTCCGGCAGGTGGCCAAGAGCGGTGAGGATCTCCTCATTCAAAATACCGCAGAGCACCATTCAGTGGATAACAATACAATATTGATAGTCTTCGAGACCTTCGCCTTAAATAATAGGCGTAAGCGAGCACTCCGCAGCCTTGCCGAAGTCTGCCACATGGCATCAATAAATCCATGGAGCGACACGGCTATCACCTTCAATGCCAGTGACGAACCTAAATTCCGAACAGCCCGAGCACCAGCCGCCTTAGTCCTCAGTCCAATTGTGGACGGCTTTCGGCTTACTAAAGTGCTCATGGACGGCGGCGGCGGATTAAACCTCATTTATGAGGAGACTCTTCAAAAAATGGAAATAGACAGAAACCGTATTGAGCAAAGCAGCACGACCTTCCGAGGAATCATCCCTAGTCGGGAGGCACGTTGCGCTGGGAAAATCACACTAGATGTGGTATTCGGCACTCCAGAGAATTACAGGTCCGAAGAAATTACATTCCAAGTGGCCCCATGGGTACCACGCCCTTCTAGGGCGGGAGGCATTCATGATCTTCCAAGCCATACCCCATTACGGGTACATGAAGCTCAAAATGCCCAGGCCCAATGGAATCATCACTCTAGCTAGTGATCCGGACATAGCACTCCACGCCGAGAACAAAACAGCCGCACTGGCCCTCAAGGCATTATCCGAAGCCCTTGTGGCGGAGGAATTAACCGCGCTGCGCTCTACAGTGGACAGGGACGACGTGATACTCGACAAAAGATCCAAGTCCACCTCTTTTAAACCGGCGGATGAAATAGTCAAATTCCAAGTCCATCCAATAGACCCCACAAAAACAGCATCCATCGGGGCACAGTTAAACCCCGCTGTAGACGCTGCACTACGGGAGTTCCTGCATGAGAATTGGGACATATTCGCCTGGCATCCATCAGACATGCCAGGAATCCCACGCAGGCTGGCCGAGCATAGCCTTAACATTCTAAAGGGATTCAAGCCGGTCAAGTAGACTCTTTGACATTTCTTCGAACCTAAGCAACAAGCCATGGGAGAGGAGCTAGCCAATTTACTGGAGGCCGGATTCATTAGAGAAATAAAGCATCCGGACTGGCTAGCAAACCTGGTGATGGTACCAAAGAAGGACAAATCCTGGCGCCTATGCGTCGACTTCAATGACCTTAATAAGGCTTGCCCAAAGGATCCCTTCCCCCTCCCTCGCATCGATCAAATTATCGATGCTACCGCAGGACATGACTCATTGTGCTTCCTCGACACATACTCCGGTTACCACCAAATTAAGATGGCGGAGTCCGATCAAGCTGCAACGGCATTTATCACTCCATATGGCCCCTTCTGTTTTAACACAATGCCCTTCGGGCTCAAAAACGCCGGCGCAACGTATCAGCGCATGATTCAGACATGTCTGGAAAAGCAGATCGACAAAACAGTGGAGGCATATGTCGACGATGTGGTCGTTAAAACCAGACATGTCGACTCCTTAATAGACGACTTGAGGCTCATGTTCGACAATCTCCAAACATACGACATCAAGCTCAATCCGGAAAAATGCATTTTCGGCGTACCCGCCGGAAAGCTCCTGGGCTTCATCATCTCCAGTAGAGGAATTGAAGCAAATCCGGCTAAAATCCAAGGTCTGTCGCAGTTGGCTATCCCAACTGACCTCAAGCAAATCCAGAGGTTAACTGGATGTGTGGCGGCCTTAAGCCGCTTTATCTCCCAATTAGGAGAAAAGGCACCCCCTTTATCGCCTTCTTCGGCGCACCGAACACTTCGAGTGGATGGACGCAGCCACGGCCGGATTGGAAGAAATAAAAGCCATCCTGGCCACCAACCCAATCTTGGCCACGCCAAACGTCGGCGAACCAATGCTGTTATATATAGCGGCAACTCACCAAGTTGTAAGCGCAGTGCTCGTCATCGAACGAGAGACGGACGGACATAAATTCCCACTTGAAAAGCCGGTATATTATGTATCCACTATACTCACTCCATGCAAATCACGGTACCCACATTATCAAAAGATAGCATACGCGGTATTCATGGCATCCCAGAAATTACGACACTACTTTCAAGAGTGTTCAATTACGGTGGCCTCAGAAGTACCACTCAACGACATAATAACCAACCGCGATGCCACGGGCCGCATTGCCAAATGGGCTATCGAGCTCCTCCCGTTCGACATAACATATAGACCACGGCGAGCCATTAAGTCGCAAGTACTGGCCGATTTCATCGCCGAGTGGACAGAAGCCGAACTCCCTAAAGAGTACGGCGCGTACTCCAATTGGATCATGCACTTTGACGGCTCTAAAATGCTGGCTAGTCTGGGGGCTGGCGTCGTCCTGACGTCCCCCACCGGAGATACAGTCCAATACGTACTGCAAATACTATACACAGACTCCAACAACGCAGCCGAATACGAGGCCCTATTACACGGTCTCCGGATGGCAGTTTCCATGGGCATTCAACGCCTGGAGGTGCGTGGGGACTCGAACCTCGCAATATCTCAAATAAATGGAGACTTCGATGCCAAGGATCCGAAAATGGCGGCATATCGCAACGCCGTCCTCAAAATGTCAGCTCGGTTCGAGGGGCTTGAATTCCACCATGTGGCTCGGGAAAACAATCAGGCGACGGATATCCTCGCCCGTATCGGCGCTAAGCGCGATCCTATCCCACCTAACATCTTCTTGGAAAGGCTGTTTAAGCCATCCGTGGTATGGGAAGGGACACCGGTAACAATATTCCGGACCCGACCACAACACCAGATACCGAACACTCTGACACAATCGGAGGCTCTGGCATCGAAATAACACCTTCAGCCCACGTGATAATGGCCGTTAATCGCCCCATGGACAAAACCATCCCTGGCCTACCTAACCAGGCAGGAACTACCCGAGGACCAAAATGAGGCACGCTGCATAGTGAGGCGATCTAAAGCCCACAAGGTCCACGAGGGAGAGCTTTATAAGAAAAGCACTATCGGAGTCCTTCAAAGGTGCATCTCCGAAGAGGAAGGGCGGAAGCTTTTGGCAGAAATCCATGCTGGAATCGGCGGCCACCACGCCGCAGCCCGGGCCCTTGTAAGAGGCATTCCGTATAGGTTTCTATTGGCCGACGGCCCGAGCAGATGCACAATATCTGGTCCAACATTGCGTCGGTTGCTAGCTTTTTGCAAACCAAAGCCATATGTCGCCTACCGCTCTCCAAATAATCCCCATTACTTGGCCCTTTGCGGTCTGGGGGCTTGATATGGTCGGACCCCTTAAAGGGGGAACCCATAAGAAAAAAATACTTACTGGTCATGGTGGATAAATTCACCAAATGGATAGAAGCCAAACCCGTTAAAACGTCTGAATCCGGACCGGTGATAGACTTCCTATCTGGGGTTGTGCACCGTTATGTCATCCCCCACAGCATCATCACTGACAACGGCACGAACTTTACAGCCGACGAGGTAAAACTTTGGTGCAGCAACATGGGCATCAAGCTCGATTATGCTTCTGTCTATCACCCGCAAACTAACGGTCAAGTCAAGTGAGCAAATGGTATTATCATGAGCGGCATCAAACCCAGATTAGTGCGGTCCTTAAAGGAATCAAACACGCACTGGGTAGAGGAGCTCGACTTCGTACTATGGGGGCTGCGGACCACGCCAAATCGCACTACCGGATACACACCGTTTTTATGGTGTACGTCGCAGAGGCGGTTCTGCCTTGCGACATAATTCATGACTCACCTCGAGTGCGCATGTATGAATAAAAAGAGGCCGAGCTCGATCGGCAGGACAGTTTGGACGCCCTGGAGGAGGAGCGCGACGTAGCAAAAGCTCGTTCCGCATTCTATCAGCAACAGTCTCGAAGGTATCAAAGCAGAAAAGTACGGGCCAAAACCTATAACGTCGGCGAACTAGTTCTACACCTGCCGAAGAAGAAAAAGAACAAGCTCAAGCCCAAATGGGAAGGTCCCTTCATTATTGACCAGGTTCTGACCGGTGGAGCGTACCGTCTGCGGGATGCATCGGACAATTGACTCGAGCAAACCCATGGAACACAGCCAGACTCCGAAGATTCTACGCCTAGTGCCAGACTCTATGTTCGTCTCCTTACCTCCGTCAATTTTTTGCATATCAATTATCTGTCTTTTCTCTCTCTTTCTCTCTTATTTTTTCTTCTCCTCAAGGACTTAAAAGGCTAACTTGTGTCTTGGTTACACAATCTTGACGCGCCAACCGCGCTCATTATACATGGGGGCTTCTTATACAGAAGCTTAATATAACTATTTTTCTGGGCTTTATGCCCCGCACATGTGTCATTCTTCCACATGTACCTTTTTTCGCCATTATATGCATCGATATGACTGAAGTTTTGGCCATGCTGGGTTGCCTGGCTCTTGTATTTATGCCCTACGTTCCCGTTAATTCGGCTAGGGCATAAGGGGAGCACCTTCGTGATTGTTACTGCCGGGTCAGCCGGATGTGTACCTCAGACTGGGTGAAGCCAAAAGCTAGCGTTCTTAAGGGAATATTCGGTCGGTGAACAAAAGATGACTTTTATTTATTTTGAT
Organism: Triticum urartu; assembly: GCF_056163025.1. Lineage (NCBI taxonomy): Eukaryota > Viridiplantae > Streptophyta > Magnoliopsida > Poales > Poaceae > Triticum > Triticum urartu. The sequence goes on from NC_141874.1 coordinate 66,424,344, forward strand.
ACATGCCCCTAGATGTTTATAGCCTGCGTCTCTTTTCGTAGTTCGGACATGCACATTAGGGCATGCGTACCCAGGGAAAGGAACCCTTAACGAAACTATTCTCCCTGGAAGAAGTTTCTTACTATCCATGTAATATAACATAGCTAGTTGGGTACTTGTCTGTTCAAGCACTTATGACCCCTACGCCTGGTTTCCACGCATACCCCGGTTTTTACATAACCGAGCGGGCATTCGGATACACTCCGGACTATTGGGTCTAGAGGCCAAAGCGAAAAGGTCCGCCATGACAAATGATTTACAATCTGGCTAGGGACATTATACATGTCACTTAAAGTACACAGTCACTAAGACTGACCAAATTCTTCTTCTATACCATCCAACAGGCTATCTAGCCTACAATCCCGTTGGGAATACTTTGCGGCTAATTCTACTTGGTCATACACCAAACTGACGGGGATCTCTTTCCCATCAGGCCCCATAGGTCCGACCTCGGCCATGTGGTTTGGGTCAGCTTTGGTATATCGCGTCTTCACCATGGCCCAGGCTTCCCTTGCACCTTGTCGGCAGGCTGATATCTTCCATAATCGGAAGCGCCGCCGCGCTCCCTTGAGCTTCTCTATAAGCTCCCCCATGCCTCCTGGCGGGGAGGAGGATGGCCACAAGGCTTGGGCAATACCCTGCATCACCTACCGAACTTGTTCGTGCAGTTGTGAGAGCTCTGGTAGAAAATCACCCGCAGACCCGGGCATCTCCTCCACGGGACGACCCGTCAACATACCTGCAGACATAACTTTGTTAGCCGGCTTCTTCACCGAACTCTTTCAAAAGTTCCTTCAAGCACTTACTGAAAATGCCGCGTCGAAGCCGCTTATTCTCCTTCATGGAGTCCGCAAGTTGGGCTCGGACATCTTTCAGTTCCACGCCCAGCCGGATATTGGCGTCCTGAAGATTATTTTTCTCCTGCCTGACCCGCGTAAGCACGCGCTCGCCAGCATTTAGCTGTCGATTAGCACGTTGCGCATTCTCCGGCACGGCCTCCGGATTCACTCCGGAGTCATCTGCAACATCTATTGTTAGATTTGCATGCCTGCCGCATACTATCTGGTACCTGTCATTCTTTGCAATGAAAACAAGTGTCACCAGAGGGGGCCTTCTCGGACTCCTTCAACGCGGCAACCGCGGCCGGTAGCTGGGCTTTGCACTCTCCCAGCTCTTGAGACAATTGGGAATTCTTCTCTGTAAGAACCTGCACAAATATTGATCCTTAAATCAGTTGTGTCAACTATTTCAAGTCTCAAGGGCTACTGATATATATAATCGTCACATTTTCTTACCCGTATATCCTTTACATACTGGTCTGTGGCTCTGGCAAGACCGTTTTGAGCAGCACAGATGTACGTGTCTCCTGAGTTGAAGGCATCAAACGCCTCTTGGGAGAAACAAGCGTCACGAAGTACGGCCCGGCGACGCCTGTGATTCATGGCGCTCTCCACTTCAGAATTTGTAGCGGATAATCTATCCGCATCCTATGTAGGAGGAGCATCCGGCGTTCGCCCCGTGTTAGATTCCGCCTCTATGTCCGGCCCTGGAGCCCGACTAGTGGAGGCGTGATCGGCAACCTCTCCGGATATAGTCTGGTGAGCGTTTTTCCTACTAGGAAACATGGACGTCATTATATTTTAAGAAAGACGACAACCACGGAGCGAGGTTCTGTATCATACCTCTGCGCCGGCGTCTCAGTCCTGACCGCCTTCCTTTTTGGCCTTCCCGGCTTTAGTGTCCCTTGTTGGCGAGTCACTACGGGTTCGGCATGGCGTCCCGAGGGCCTTCCCTGTAAAACACCATATGTGTACGGTAGGTGAAGTGCATTAAAGGGGATCCTTCTCGGAAGTTGGGGCTCCGGTTTTTCTTACATGCGATGCGGGGAGTAGCCCAGGATAGTCGGCTATGATGGCCACCATGGCATCATCACAGCTCAGTTGATAGAATGTCCTGTCGATCACCTCCACAAATATGTCCGGATCCTCTTCGAGTCCGGGATCGAGGGCCCGATCAGGGTCCTCCGGTTGTGGAGGTGGGCAGTTGACCTCCCCTACTGTTCGGGAACGTAGTAATTTCAAAAAATTTCCTACGCACACGCAAGATCATGGTGATGCATAGCAACGAGAGGGGAGAGTGTGATCTACCTACCCTTGTAGACCGACAGCGGAAGCATTGTGACAACGCGGTTGATGTAGTCGTACGTCTTCACGATCCGACCGATCCAAGCACCGTTACTCCGGCACCTCCGAGTTCTTGGCACACGTTCAGCTCGATGACGATCCCCGGGCTCCGATCCAGCAAAGCGTCGGGGAGGAGTTCCGTCAGCACGACGGCGTGGTGACGATTTTGATGTTCTACCGTCGCAGGGCTTCGCCTAAGCACCGCTAAAATATGACCGAGGTGGAATATGGTGGAGGGGGGCACCGCACACGGCTAAGGAACGATCACGAAGATCAACTTGTGTCTCTAGGGGGTGCCCCTGCCTCCATATATAAAGGTTCAAGGGAGCGGGGCTGGCCGGCCAGGAGAGGCGCGCCAGGAGGAGTTCTACTCCTTCTGGGAGTAGGACTCCCTCCTTTCCTAATTGGAATAGGATTCGCGGAGGGGGGAAAAGAGAGAGAGAGAAGGAGGGGGGCGCCGACCCCCTCTCTCCTTGTCCTATTCGGACTAGGGGGGAGGGGCGCGCGGCCCAGCCCTGGCTGCCTCTCCTCTTCTTCCACTAAGGCCCATTAAGGCCCATATAGCTCCCGGGGGGTTCCGGTAACCTCCCGGTACTCCGGTAAAATCCCGATTTTACCCGGAACACTTCCGATATCCAAACATAGGCTTCCAATATATCAATCTTTATGTCTCGACCATTTTGAGACTCCTCGTCATGTCCGTGATCACATCCGGGACTCCGAACAACCTTCGGTACATCAAAATGCATAAACTCATAATATAACTATCATTGTAACCTTAAGCGTGCGGACCCTACGGGTTCGAGAACAATGTAGACATGACCGAGACACGTCTCCGGTCAATAACCAATAGCGGAACCTGGATGCTCATATTGGCTCCTACATATTCTACGAAGATCTTTTATCGGTCAGACCGCATAACAACATACGTTGTTCCCTTTGTCATTGGTATGTTACTTGCCCGAGATTCGATCGTCGGTATCCTATACCTAGTTCAATATCGTTACCGGCAAGTCTCTTTACTCGTTCTGTAATACATCAACCCGCAACTAACTCATTAGTCGCAATGCTTGCAAGGCTTAAGTGATGTGCATTACCGAGAGGGCCCAGAGATACCTCTCCGACAATCGGAGTGACAAATCCTAATCTCGAAATACGCCAACCCAACATGTACCTTTGGAGACACCTGTAGAGCTCCTTTATAATCACCCAGTTACGTTGTGACGTTTGGTAGCACACAAAGTGTTCCTCCGGCAAACGGGAGTTGCATAATCTCATAGTCATAGGAACATGTATAAGTCATGAAGAAAGCAATAGCAACATACTAAACGATCGGGTGCTAAGCTAATGGAATGGGTCATGTCAATCAGATCATTCACCTAATGTTGTGATCCCATTAATCAAATAACAACTCTTTGTCCATGGTTAGGAAACATAACCATCTTTGATTAACGAGCTAGTCAAGTAGAGGCATACTAGTGACACTCTGTTTGTCTATGTATTCACACATGTATTATGTTTCTGGTTAATACAATTCTAGCATGAATAATAAACATTTATCATGATATAAGGAAATAAATAATAACTTTATTATTGCCTCTAGGGCATATTTCCTTCATCTATAGCCTTTCGTAGTTCCTTCCATGAAACGGCAAGGTGAGTATTTATGACGAAGAATGCGGGAAGGTTGGGAGTAAAAAGTGACAGCTCACCTAGCTTGGAGGGTTGTACATGGAGAATCCATCCCGTGGCTTAATATGGGTGAACTCCTCTTCCTCTCCCTTGAACAGATTGGACAGAATTTTTGCTAGAGCAGCAACTGAGTCCGGTCCCTTACGCCCGCAGCGGGTGGTATCATCTTCCCCGTTAAAACGCCACATGGGGTGCCCTCGATATTGAAGTGGTTGCACCCCCGCATTATACATATGGACATAACTTCGGTTATTGTCAGTCCTGATTGAGCCAGCACTTTTATCCAGCCCATCAGGTAAAGGACTTCTCCGTCATCTTCCTCCCGAGGGCTCCGTGGGTGCCAGCTTCGGTGTTTCTTCAAAGGGGCATTGTTGAACTCGGGAAGACCCATCCGAATAGGATCTGGAAGGGGGACGTCCTCCATGTAAAACCACTCCGAAGGCCAGTCTTCGGACATCTTCTTCAGGGTACCGGACAGGTATTCGGTCCCAGTGATGCGCCATATTTCAGATCCGCCCATTTGACATATTGACCCCTCCTGTGTGCAGGGCACAAGGCAGAATAGCCTCTTCCATAGCTCGAAATGAGCTTCATAGCCCAGAAATAGCTCACAAAGGGCAACATAACCAGCGATGTGTAATATGGAAGTGGGGGTGAAATTATGCAACTGGAGGCCATAAAACTCCAGGAGCCCGCGGAGGAACAGATGGATTGGAAATCCAAGTCCCCTTAGTAAATAAGGGACAAGTCATACCCGCTCTGTCGGTGTCAAAACCGGCGGATCTCGGGTAGGGGGTCCTGAACTGTGCGTCTAGGCCGGATGGTAACAGGAGGCAAGGAACACGATGTTTTACCCAGGTTCGGGCCCTCTTGATGGAGGTAAAACCCTACGTCCTGCTTCATTAATATTGATGATATGGGTAGTACAAGAGTGGATCTACCACGAGATCAAGGAGGCTAAACCCTAGAAGCTAGCCTATGGTATGATTGTTGTATGATGAAGTTGTCCTACGGACTAAAACCCTCCGGTTTATATAGACACCGGAGAGGGTTAGGGTTACACAAAGTCGGTTACAATGGTAGGAGATCTTGAATATCCGCATCGCCAAGCTTGCCTTCCACGCCAAGGAAAGTCCCATCCGGACATGGGACGAAGTCTTCAATCTTGTATCTTCATAGTCCTGGAGTCCGGCTGAAGGTATAGTCCAGCTACCCGAACACCCCTAATCCAGGACTCCCTCAGTATCCCCTGAACCAGGCTTCAATGACGACGAGTCCGGCGCGTAGATTGTCTTCGGCATTGCAAGGTGGGTTCCTCCTCCAAATTCTTCATAAAAGTTTGTAAACACCAAGAGTAGTGTCCGGCTCTGCAAAATAAGTTTCCACGTATTGCCACAGAGAGAATAATATTAACACAAATCTAATCTGCTGACGTATTCCGCAGCGCGACATCACACTACGGCCAAGCCTTTATTCGAATCGTTTTCACTTTTCCACCTCAGCGTGTTTTGCGAGGCGCCGGCCCCCTCTCTCCTTGTCCTATTCGGACTAGGGGGGAGGGGCGCGGCCCAGCCCTGGCTGCCTCTCCTCTTCTTCCACTAAGGCCCATTAAGGCCCATATAGCTCCCGGGGGGTTCCGGTAACCTCCCGGTACTCCGGTAAAATCCCGATTTCACCCGGAACACTTCCGATATCCAAACATAGGCTTCCAATATATCAATCTTTATGTCTCGACCATTTCGAGACTCCTCGTCATGTCCATGATCACATCCGGGACTCCGAACAACCTTCGGTACATCAAATTGCATAAACTCATAATATAACTGTCATCGTCACCTTAAGCGTGCGGACCCTACGGGTTCAAGAACAATGTAGACATGACCGAGACACGTCTCCGGTCAATAACCAATAGCGGAACCTGGATGCTCATACTGGCTCCTACATATTCTACGAAGATCTTTTATCGGTCAGACCGCATAACAACATACGTTGTGCCCTTTGTCATTGGTATGTTACTTGCCCGAGATTCGATCATCGGTATCCTATACCTAGTTCAATCTCGTTACCGGTAAGTCTCTTTACTCGTTCTGTAATACATCATCCTGCAACTAACTCATTAGTCGCAATGCTTGCAAGGCTTAAGTGATGTGCATTACCGAGAGGGCCCAGAGATACCTCTCCGACAATCGGAGTGACAAATCCTAATCTCGAAATACGCCAACCCAACATGTACCTTTGGAGACACCTGTAGAGCTCCTTTATAATCACCCAGTTACATTGTGACGTTTGGTAGCACACAAAGTGTTCCTCCGGCAAACGGGAGTTGCATAATCTCATAGTCATAGGAACATGTATAAGTCATGAAGAAAGCAATAGCAACATACTAAACGATCGGGTGCTAAGCTAATGGAATGGGTCATGTCAATCAGATCATTCACCTAATGATGTGATCCCGTTAATCAAATAACAACTCTTTGTCCATGGTTAGGAAACATAACCATATTTGATTAACGAGCTAGTCAAGTAGAGGCATACTAGTGACACTCTGTTTGTCTATGTATTCACACATGTATTATGTTTCCGGTTAATACAATTCTAGCATGAATACTAAACATTTATCATGATATAAGGAAATAAATAATAACTTTATTATTGCCTCTAGGGCATATTTCCTTCAGTCTCCCACTTGCACTAGAGTCAATAATCTAGTTCACATCACCATGTGATTTAACACTAATAGTTCACATCTTTATGTGATTAGTTCACATCTTCATGTGACCAACACCCAAAGGGTTTACTAGATTCAGTAATCTAGTTCACATCGCTATGCGATTAACACCCAAAGAGTACTAAGGTGTGATCATGTTTTGCTTGTGAGAGTAGTTTAGTCAACGGGTCTGCCACATTCAGATCCGTATGTATTTTGCAAATTTCTATGTCAACAATGCTCTGCACAGAGGTACTCTAGCTAATTGCTCCGACTTTCAATATGTATCCAGATTGAGACTTAGAGTCATCTGGATTAGTGTCAAAACTTGCATCGACGTAACCCTTTACGACGAACCTTTTTGTCACCTCCATAATCGAGAAACATATCCTTATTCCACTAAGGATAATTTTGACCGCTGTCCAGTGATCTACTCCTAGATCACTATTGTACTACCTTGCCAAAATCAGTGTAGGGTATACAATAGATCTGGTACATAGCATGGCATACTTTATAGAACCTATGGCTGAGGCATAGGGAATGACTTTCATTCTCTTTCTATCTTCTGTTGTGGTCGGGTTTTGAGTCTTACTCAATTTCACACCTTGTAACACAGACAAGAACTCTTTCTTTGACTGTTCTATTTTGAACTACTTCAAAATCTTGTCAAGGTATGTACTCATTGAAAAAAAACTTATCAAGCGTCTTGATCTATCTCTATAGATCTTGATGTTCAATATGTCAGCAGCTTCACCGAGGTCTTTCTTTGTAAAATTCCTTTCAAACACTCCTTTGTGCTTTGCAGAATAATTCTACATTATTTCCGATCAACAATATGTCATTCACATATACTTATCAGAAATGTTGTAGTGCTCCCACTCACTTTCTTGTAAATACAGGCTTCATCCCAAGTCTGTATAAAACTATATGCTTTGATCAACTTATCAAAGCGTATATTCCAACTCCGAGATGCTTGCACCAGTCCATAGATGGATCGCTGGAGCTTGCATATTTTGTTAGCACCTTTAGGATTGACAAAACCTTCTGGTTGTATCATATACAACTCTTCTTTAATAAATCTATTAAGGAATGCAGTTTTGTTTATCCATTTGCCAGATTTCATAAAATGCGGCAATTGCTAACATGATTCGGATAGACTTAAGCATAGATACGAGTGAGAAACTCATCGATAGTCAACACCTTGAACTTGTCAAAAACCTTTTGCGACAATTCTAGCTTTGTAGATAGTAACACTACTATCAGCGTCCGTCTTCCTCTTGAAGATCCATTTATTCTCAATTGCTTGCCGATCATCGGGCAAGTCAACCAAAGTCCATACTTTGTTCTCATACATGGATCCCATCTCAGATTTCATGGCCTCAAGCCATTTTGCGGAATCTGGGCTCACCATCGCTTCTTCATAGTTCGTAGGTTCGTCATGGTCAAGTAGCATGACCTCTAGAACAGGATTACCGTACCACTCTGGTGCGGATCTCACTCTGGTTTACCTACGAGATTCGGTAGTAACTTGATCTGAAGTTACATGATCATCATCATTAGCTTCCTCACTAATTGGTGTAGTAGTCACAGGAACAGATTTCTATGATGAACTACTTTCCAATAAGGGAGAAGGTACAATTACCTTATCAAGTTCTACTTTCCTCCCACTCACTTCTTTCGAGAGAACCTCCTTCTCTAGAAAGGATCCATTCTTAGCAACGAATGTATTGCCTTTGGATCTGTGATAGAAGGTGTACCCAACAGTAACTTTTTGGGTATCCTATGAAGACACACTTTTCCAATTTGGGTTTGAGCTTATCAGGATGAAACTTTTTCACATAAGCATTGCAACTCCAAACTTTAAGAAACGACAACTTTGGTTTCTTGCCAAACCACAGTTCATACGGTGTCGTCTCAACAGATTTAGATGGTGCCCTTTTAACGTGAATGCAGCTATCTCTAATGCATAACCCCAAAACGATAGTGGTAGATCGGTAAGAGACATCATAGATTGCACTATATCCAATAAAGTACGGTTATGACGTTCGGACACACCATTATGCTGTGGTGTTCCATGTGGCATGAGTTTGTGAAACTATTCCACATTGTTTTAATTGAAGACCAAACTCGCAACTCAAATATTTGTCTCCACGATCAGATCGTAGAAACTTTATTTTCTTGTCACGATGATTTTCCACTTCACTCTAAAATTCTTTGAACTTTTCAAATGTTTCAGACTTATGTTTCATCAAGTAGATATACCCATATCTGCTCAAATCATCTGTGAAATTCAGAAAATACGATACTTGCCATGAGCCTTAACACTCATCGGACCGCATACATCAGTATGTATTATTTCCAATAAGTTAGTTGCTCGCTCCGGAGAACGGAGTCTTAGACATCTTGCCCATGAGGCATGGTTCGCAAGCATCAAGTGATTCATAATCAAGTGATTCCAAAATCCCATCAGCATGGAGTTTCTTCATGCGCTTTACACCAATATGACCTAAACGGCAGTGCTACAAATAAGTTGCACTATCATTATTAACTTTGCATCTTTTGGTTTCAATATTATGATTATGTGTATCACTACGATCGAGATCCAACGAACTATTTTCATTGGGTGTGTAACCATATAAGGTTTTATTCATGTAAACAGAACAACAATTTATATTCTTACTTAAATGAATAACCGTATTACAATAAACATGATCAAATCATATTCATGCTTAACGCAAACACCAAATAACACTTATTCAGGTTCAACACTAATCCCGAAAGTATAGGGAGTGTGCGATGATGATCATATCAATCTTGGAACCACTTCCAACACACATCGTCACTTCACCCTTAACTAGTCTCTGTTTATTCTGCAACTCCCGTTTCGAGTTACTAATCTTAGCAACTGAACTAGTATCAAATACTGAGGGGTTGCTATAAACACTAGTAAAGTACACATCAATAACATGTATATCAAATATACTTATGTTCACTTTGCCATCCTTCTTATCTGCCAATCACTTGGGGTAGTTCCGCTTCCAGTGACCAGTCCCTTTGCAGTAGAAACACTTAGTCTCAGGCTTAGGACCAGAGTTGGGCTTCTTCACTTGAGCAGCAACTTGCTTGCTGTTCTTCTTGAAGTTCCCCTTCTTCCCTCTGCCCTTTTCTTGAAACTAGCGGTCTTGTCTACCATCAACACTTGATGTTTTTCTCGATTTCTACCTTCGTCAATTTCCGCATTATGAAGAGCTTGGGAATCGTTTCCGTTATCCCTTGCATATCATAGTTCATCACGAAGTTCTACTAACTTGGTAATGGTGACTAGAGAATTCTGTCAATCACTATCTTATCTCGAAGATTAACTCCCACTTGATTCAAGCGATTGTAGTACTCAGACAATCTGGGCACATGCTCACTAGTTGAGCGATTCTCCTCCATCTTTTAGCTATAGAACTTGTTGGAGACTTCATATCTCTCAACTCGGGTATTTGCTTGAAATATTAACTTCAACTCCTGGAACATCTCATATGCTCCATGACGTTCAAAACGTCTTTGAAGTCCCGATTCTAAGCCATTAAGCATGGTGCACTAAACTATCAAGTAGTCATCATATTGAGCTAGCCAAACGTTCATAACGTCTGCATCTGCTCCTGCAATAGGTCCATCACCTAGCGGTGCATCAAGGACATAATTCTTCTGTGCAGCAATGAGGATAAACCTCAGATCACGGATCCAATCCGCATCATTGCTACTAACATCTTTCAACACAATTTTCTCTAGGAACATATCAAAATAAACACAGGGAAGCAACAACGCGAGCTATTGATCTACAACATAATTTGCAAAATAATACCAGGACTAAGTTCATGATAAATTTAAGTTCCATTAATCATATTACTTAAAGAACTCCCACTTAGATAGACATCTCTCTATTCCTCTAAGTGATTACGTGATCCAAATCAACTAAACCATGTCCGATCATCACGTGAGATGGAGTAGTTTCATTGGTGAACATCACTATGTTGATCATATCTACTATATGATTCACGCTCGACCTTTCGGTCTCCGTGTTCTGAGGCCATATCTGTATATGCTTGGCTCGTCAAGTATAACCTGAGTATTCCGCGTGTGCAACTGTTTTGCACCCGTTGTATTTGAACGTAGAGCCTATCACACCCGATCATCACGTGGTGTCTCAGCACGAAGAACTTTCGCAACGGTGCATACTCAGGGAGAACACTCCTTGATAATTTAGTGAGAGATCATATTATAATGCTACCGTCAATCAAAGCAAGATAAGATGCATAAAAGATAAACATCACATGCAATCAATATAAGTGATATGATATGGCCATCATCATCTTGTGCTTGTGATCTCCATCTCTGAAGCACCGTCATGATCGCCATCGTCACCGGCGCGACACCTTGATCTCCATCGTAGCATCGTTGTCGTCTCGCCAATCTTATGCTTCCACGACTATCGCTACCGCTTAGTGATAAAGTAAAGCATTACAGCGCGATTGCATTGCATACAATAAGGCGACAACCATATGGCTCCTGCCAGTTGCCGATAACTTGGTTACAAAACATGATCATCTCATACAATAAAATTTAGCATCATGTCTTGACCATATGACATCACAACATGCCCTGCAAAAACAAGTTAGACGTCCTCTACTTTGTTGTTGCAAGTTTCACGTGGCTGCTACGGGCTTAAGCAAGAACCAATCTTACCTACGCATCAAAACCACAACGATAGTTTGTCAAGTTGGTGCTGTTTTAACCTTCGCAAGGACCGGGCATAGCCACACTCGGTTCAACTAAAGTTGGAGAAACTGTCACCCGCAAGCCACCTATGTGCAAAGCACGTCGGGAGAACCGGTCTCGCGTAAGCGTACGCGTAATGTCGGTCCGGGCCGCTTCATCCAACAATACCGCCGAACCAAAGTATGACATGCTGGTAAGCAGTATGACTTATATCGCCCACAACTCACTTGTGTTCTACTCGTGCATATAACATCAACACATAAAACCTAGGCTCGGATGCCACTGCTGGGGAACGTAGTAATTTCAAAAATTTTCCTACGCACACGCAAGATCATGGTGATGCATAGCAACGAGAGGGGAGAGTGTGATCTACATACCCTTGTAGACCGACAGCGGAAGCGTTGTGACAACGCGGTTGATGTAGTCGTACATCTTCACGATCCGACCGATCCAAGCACCGTTACTCCGGCACCTCCGAGTTCTTGGCACACATTCAGCTCGATGACGATCCCCGGGCTCCGATCCAGCAAAGCGTCGGGGAGGAGTTCTGTCAGGACGACGGTGTGGTGATGATTTTGATGTTCTACCGTCGCAGGGCTTCGCCTAAGCACCGCTACAATATGACCGAGGTGGAATATGGTGGAGGGGGGCACCGCACACGGCTAAGGAACGATCACGAAGATCAACTTGTGTCTCTAGGGGGTGCCCCTGCCTCCGTATATAAAGGTTCAAGGGAGGGGGGCTGGCCGGCCAGGAGAGGTGCGCCAGGAGGAGTTCTACTCCTTCTAGGAGTAGGACCCCCCCCTTTCCTAATTGGAATAGGATTCGCGGAGGGGGGAAAAGAGAGAGAGAGAAGGAGGGGGCGCCGACCCCCTCTCTCCTTGTCCTATTCGGACTAGGGGGGAGGGGCGCGCGGCCTAGCCCTGGCTGCCTCTCCTCTTCTTCCACTAAGGCCCATTAAGGCCCATATAGCTCCCGGGGGGTTCCGGTAACCTCCCGGTACTCCGGTAAAATCCCAATTTTACCCGGAACACTTCCGATATCCAAACGTAGGCTTCCAACATATCAATATTTATGTCTCGACCATTTCGAGACTCCTCGTCATGTCCGTGATCACATCCGGGACTCCGAACAACCTTCGGTACATCAAAATGCATAAACTCATAATATAACTGTCATCGTAACCTTAAGCGTGCGGACCCTACGGGTTGGAGAACAATGTAGACATGACCGAGACACGTCTCCGGTCAATAACCAATAGCGGAACCTGGATGCTCATATTGGCTCCTACATATTCTACGAAGATCTTTTATCGGTCAGACCGCATAACAACATACATTGTTCCCTTTGTCATTGGTATGTTACTTGCCCGAGATTCGATCGTCGGTATCCTATACCTAGTTCAATATCATTACCGGCAAGTCTCTTTACTCGTTCTGTAATACATCATCCCGTAACTAACTCATTAGTCGCAATGCTTGGAAGGCTTAAGTGATGTGCATTACCGAGAGGGCCCAAAGATACCTCTCCGACAATCGGAGTGACAAATCCTAATCTCGAAATACGCCAACCCAACATGTACCTTTGGAGACACCTGTAGAGCTCCTTTATAATCACCCAGTTACGTTGTGACGTTTGGTAGCACACAAAGTGTTCCTCCGGCAAACGGGAGTTGCATAATCTCATAGTCATAGGAACATGTATAAGTCACAAAGAAAGCAATAGCAACATACTAAACGATCGGGTGCTAAGCTAATGGAATGGGTCATGTCAATTAGATCATTCACCTAATGTTGTGATCCCATTAATCAAATAACAACTCTTTGTCCATGGTTAGGAAACATAACCATCTTTGATTAACGAGCTAGTCAAGTAGAGGCATACTAGTGACACTCTGTTTGTCTATGTATTCACACATGTATTATGTTTCTGGTTAATACAATTCTAGCATGAATAATAAACATTTATCATGATATAAGGAAATAAATAATAACTTTATTATTGCCTCTAGGGCATATTTCCTTCATCGACAGCCTTTCGTAGTTCCTTCCATGAAACGGCAAGGTGAGTATTTATGATGAAGAATGCGGGAAGGTTGGGAGTAAAAAGTGACAGCTCACCTAGCTTGGAGGGTTGTAGATGGAGAATCCATCCTGTGGCTTAATACGGGTGAACTCCTCTTCCTCTCCCTTGAACAGATTGGACAGAATTTTTGCTAGAGCAGCAACTGAGTCCGGTCCCTTACGCCCGCAGCGGGTGGTATCATCTTCCCCGTTAAAACGCCACATGGGGTGCCCTCGATATTGAAGTGGTTGCACCCCCGCATTATACATATGGACATAACTTCAGTTATTGTCAGTCCTGATTGAGCCAGCACTTTTATCCAGCCCATCAGGTAAAGGACTTCTCCGTCATCTTCCTCCCGAGGGCTCCGTGGGTGCCAGCTTCGGTGTTTCTTCAAAGGGGCATTGTTGAACTCGGGAAGACCCATCCGAATAGGATCTGGAAGGGGGACGTCCTCCATGTAAAACCACTCCGAAGGCCAGTCTTCGGACATCTTCTTCGGGGTACCGGACAGGTATTCGGTCCCAGTGATGCACCATATTTCAGATCTGCCCACTTGACATATTGACCCCTCCTGTGTGCAGGGCACAAGGCAGAATAGCCTCTTCCATAGCTCGAAATGAGCTTCATAGCCCAGAAATAGCTCACAAAGGGCAACATAACCAGCAATGTGTAATATGGAAGCGGGGGTGAAATTATGCAACTGGAGGCCATAAAACTCCAGGAGCCCGCGGAGGAACGGATGGATTGGAAATCCAAGTCCCCTTAGTAAATAAGGGACAAGTCATACCCGCTCTGTCGGTGTCAAAACCGGCGGATCTCGGGTAGGGGGTCCTGAACTGTGCGTCTAGGCCGGATGGTAACAGGAGGCAAGGAACACGATGTTTTACCCAGGTTCGGGCCCTCTTGATGGAGGTAAAACCCTACGTCCTGCTTCATTAATATTGATGATATGGGTAGTACAAGAGTGGATCTACCACGAGATCAAGGAGGCTAAACCCTAGAAGCTAGCCTATGGTATGATTGTTGTATGATGAAGTTGTCCTACGGACTAAAACCCTCCGGTTTATATAGACACCGGAGAGGGTTAGGGTTACACAAAGTCGGTTACAATGGTAGGAGATCTTGACTATCCGCATCGCCAAGCTTGCCTTCCACGCCAATGAAAGTCCCATCCGGACACGGTACGAAGTCTTCAATCTTGTATCTTCATAGTCCTGGAGTCCGGCTGAAGGTATAGTCCGGCTACCCGAACACCCCCTAATCCAGGACTCCCTCAGTAGCCCCTGAACTAGGCTTCAATGACGACGAGTCCGACGCGTAGATTGTCTTCGGCATTGCAAGGCGGGTTCCTCCTCCAAATTCTTCATAAAAGTTTGTAAACACCAAGAGTAGTGTCTGGCTCTGCAAAATAAGTTTCCACGTATTGCCACAGAGAGAATAATATTAACACAAATCTAATCTGCTGACGTATTCCGCAGCGCGACATCACACTACGGCCAAGCCTTTATTCGAATCGTTTTCACTTTTCCACCTCAGCGTGTTTTGCGAGGCGGTTTCCTTGGCACGTCTTGTCAAAGCAGAGATCGTGTCCCCCATTTATGGGGTTCTCATCAATACGGACGTGGGTAACCCAACCGTGCCATTTATCACGACGCTTGGGAGGCAAGCGAGTTTTACTAGGCTGGTGGGGACGCATAGTCGCATCCGCTCATATAAGGGGATAAGGATGCACCTTTTTACCTACGCCTTCTTCCTCCTTTGCCTATCCATCTTCTGCGCACCCGAGCTCCAGTGCCCAAGCCCGCACTTCCTACCTCAACCTTCTCCAACAATGTCCGGAGCGGGAGGCAAGTGGGTGGTCTCCTCCATCACGGAGGGCCATGTCAAAAGGCTAAGGAAGGCCGGATACCTGTCCAAAGACATCGCGCACCGGCTTCCTGAGGAGGGGCAGCTTCTCCCCACCCCAAGGCTCCATGAGAGGGTAGTATTTCTTCCCCACTTCCTCCGCGGACTAGGTTTTCCTCTCCACCCATTTGTCCGCGGGCTCATGTTCTACTATGGCCTAGATTTCCACGATCTGGCCCCGAACTTCATCCTCAATATCTCGGCATTTATTGTCATGTGCGAGGCTTTCCTCTGCATCCGCCCCCATTTCGGCCTCTGGCTCAAGACTTTCAATGTCAAGCCAAAGGTGGTGCGCAGCAACCAGGCGGAGTGCGGAGGTGCCATGGAGGGCAAAATAGCCAACGTCCTATGGCTCGAGGGCTCCTTTGTGGAGACCTTGAAGGGGTGGCAGTCAGGGTGGTTTTACATCACTGAGCCACACGATCCGAAGTGGATCACAGCCCCTGAATTCTGATCCGGACCCCCTACGTGGCTCACGTCCTGGAAGGAGACGGGCTTGTCATGGGGCGACGAAAAAGAGGTGACCGGACTGCAAAAAATGCATCCAGTCCCTGGTGAACAAGCAACTCAAGCTTGTCAACGTAGTCCAGGTCATGCTCGTCTGCCGGATCCTTCCGTGTCAAGAACGGGACTTTAATTTGTGGGAGTTCAACCCGGCGCAGCATCGAACTCTGAGCAGGCTCTTCGACACGACGTACGAAGATGTCTGGAAGGGGCTAACCAAAGGCGCTGAGGCTCCCACATCCGCCTTCAAAGACCGCGGATTCAGCTCGCAGCGTCCTGCTGGCGAGGTAAAATATTTTCACCTTTTACAGGATGTTAAGTTTTCTTCATAGTTCGATTCTATGCGGGATCTAAACTCCCTCACCTTTGATAGGGTTGGCAGGCGAAGTCCGGACTGATTAACTGTCTGGCTCCCTTGCCCGAAGACCCAGCCCCTGCTCTCTTAGTGAAGCTACTGGTTCCGGCACCTTATGTGGTGCCGGAGAAGAAGGCCAAGAAGAAGAAGGCCACGGGGACTCGAAAGAGTTCCCGGCATATGGTGGTGTCGGACTCGTCGTCCGATGAGTCCGAGACGCACTCCTCCCGTGAAGACGAGGAGGAGGAAGAAGAGACCTCTCCCCCTCCAGCGGGGGGAGGAAAGAAGAGGAAGGCCGCCCTAGTAGGGGGGGCCGAAGGGTCCAAGAAGAGGAAAACCCCTCCACCGGACTACGCCCCCGACGCCGACGAGGACGAAGAGGAGTGGCCGGACAGGGCCAAGCGTCCGGCGAAATCGTAAGTGTTCGGATACCAGAGTAACTCATGATATTCCTTTTGTTGCGCAGCTTTCACTAATGTCAAATATAATCATGCAGCCCGCCCAAGGACGGGCTCGACGAGTCGTCGAGCGGCTCCCTGGATTCATCAGACGTGAATTCAGTTCCGCCCGCTGCCTCCCCCTGTGCTGCGGATGACGCCGAAGTGGCGTCGCGACAAGCCCCGGAGCAAGAGGAGGTGGTCCAGGAGGAGCCGCGAGGCGACCTCCCGGACTCGAGGAGTGAAGGGGACAAGACCCCCCAGGGCTCCAAGTCCGGCTTTAAGCCGGACACTGTGCCGGAATCATCAACGGTTCCGGACCGCGGCAGGCGAACTCCTGCCAAGAGGAGCAAGCCTATTGAGCCGACGTCCTCTGTCCAACCGGAGGCGCCGGACAATCTGCTGGAGGTGCTTAAGGGCGCCTCCATCGACGAGGAGCACCGTGCCATCATGAGTACGATGGTCCAGAAGGTTCGGTCTGCCCAAAGCGGACTTACTGAAGCTTGTACTAGCCTTTTAACAGGCTTCGAGGTAAGTAGAAATGTGTAAAAATATTACCGCATTGAGAGTAGCCCCTGATGCTCTGTTTGGCGTTCGGAAAGAAAAGCCGAATAGAGGATCTATTAAATATCACAGGAGTCTAACTAAAAAGGAGTCAATATACGTATGCAGGCTTCGCTGCTGGCCACCGCCGCACTGACTGCGGAGGTGGGTGCCCTGAAGTAGGGCCTCGAGCGGACCGAGCAAGAGCTTGGCCTTGCCAAACGACAGCTCGAGGAGAAAGAAGGTAAGAGATACCTTATAGAAAAATGCCTATAAGAAGACGCAATTGCAAAAAATGACAGGAGTATACTGCTTATTGTAGGGGCCACAACTGAGGTGGCGACCCTCAAGCAGGCGCTGTCCGAGGCCAAGAAGAGAGCGGCCACGGAGCGCACCGAGCGGGAGAAATTTGAGGCGCAGGTTGGTGAGGTGCAGCAAGAGCTTCAGGCTCTCATGAAAAAACATGAGAGTTTGGAGCTCGACTCGAAGACGCGAGCGTCCGAGCTTGCTGCGGCCCTTAAAACTGCCAAATCTGCAAAGGCCGAAGCCCAGAAGGCCCTCCAAGAATTGGATGCGGTGAAAAATATAGCGGTGGGTAAGGCATTCTCTATGCAAAGCAGACATATAAAAGTAAACTACTTGTTACTTACCCGAATCCGGAGCTCTCCAGGGGCATTCGCAGATCTTCCCCGTAGCGTATCCAATGCCGCCGCATTCTACCGAGCCGAGGAAGGCAGCTCAATGGAGAAGGTGTTCTGGTCTCAGTACGCTGAGGCCGGACACCCTGTGCCCTTGAGCGACCAGCTGAAGCAGCTGGTCGAGCTCCACAAGGCGGCCGAACAGGCCCTGAAGGGCTTCATAGTTCGGCTGTGGCCTAGAGAGGCCCTGCCTGGGAGCTACTTCGGACTAGTGCGGCGGCTGGTGGAGGCTTGTCCAAGGCTCGAGGTCATCAAGCGCTCCGTCTGCATCGAAGGTGCCCGTAGGGCCCTTGCCCATGCAAAGGTGCACTGGGGTAAGCTGGACGGTGAGAAGCTTGTGAGGGACGGGCCGCCACCAGGGAAGGAGCATCGCAAGCCCGAGAACTATTACAAGGATGTTCTGTCCGGTGCCCGTCTTATGGCGGATGAATGCACCAAGGATGTAATTTTTGAATGAACTCGCTCGTGTTATCCTGTGCGCTGAAAACTTGTTCATATGCGCTAAGCAATGCTTGAATTTAAAATATTACTTTCTGTGCGGCCGTTTATCAAAAAATTGAGAGATGGCCAATCGTTGGCTTCTGCCCCCATGCCACTAGTGCTGGGGTGTTTAGGATAAACCTGAGTGCTCTTTTCCCCATGATTGGGTCCGTCGAGGGAGGCGCTCAGCACAACAAACAAGGCAATCGGACTATAATGCTTGAACACTCTCACTTAGCCATAAAACTCTATAATTTTAAATTTCGGCGAAGCCCCTAGTATTCGGAAGACCGAGTTCGGGGCGCTATCCACGCCTTGGCCGGACAAAGCCGGTTCCTCGCTCGAAGCGGCATAAGTCTTTAAGGACTCGAAAAACCTCTCGAACATCGACCGGTCTCTCGCCTCATCATGACAGTCAGTTTTAGCTTTCTCTACTGAGGTGCTCAGCCCAGCTCAATTGGGGCACAATCGCAGTAGTTCTCCTAGTGCTACCTTAGCCGATATAGCGGAACGTAAGGCACCAAAACATAGGAGCCGGGCAAACCCAACTATTGACCCAAATCATGATTCGGAGCCGATGCGTATAGTGCTATAAGTTCGGGGTGCCGCACTTGTGAAAGTGTACGGACTTCTCACGCCATATTGATGGGTACTGAAGCCCCTGGCTATTTTTGCCGTACCACAGTGTATGGATGCAACATGTTATCGATAAACATATATATAAAAAGAGGATAATGCAAAAAATAGACAAAAAGTTATGCATTGTTTATAGAAAGGCTGCTATGAAAGCGGAACGATACAAATAGTGCGATAAGCAAAAGAAATTGGACTATTTGACATGTCCTGGCCAGGGGCAGGCCGCGGAATTGTATTAAAAAACAGGTATACTGCTCGCAATAGAGACCACCTGGGAGTTCCATAATGCGGCGTGGCTTGTCTGCTTTCCTGGATCTTGCATCGTTTGTGCGGCAGTTGAATTGCCGAACGGGTCATCCGAAGTATGGAGTCCTGAGAGTAAGAGAAAAAAGGAAAAAGGAATCCGGCAGCCCCTGGTGCGGTTTAAGCCGTATTTCGGGCGTGCCGTGATGGTGCCCCTTCCCCTGTGCCCATGGTATTTCAAGAGCGTAATTATGTACGCGAAGCACTGGTTTCGCTATATCGCGAGGGCTAGGGTTGGGGCCGCATTGCTACGCTAGCTCAGAACGTGCCAGGCGGTCTTGTTGTAGGGTACTCCGGGCGCGCTTGACAGTGTCTGGATTTTTGAAGGCCGAACTGGAGAACTGCCTAGAGAGGCTGCCTTGTACTTCTGCTGCGAGTGCTGCCGTGTGCTCCTCCGTTCGGAGGGAGCGTTCAGTGTTCCCATTGACCGTGATTACTCCTCTAGGGCCTGGCATCTTGAGCTTGAGGTATGCATAGTGCGGTACTGCGTTGAATTTTGCGAATGCGGTTCGCCCGAGCAGTGTGTGATAGCCACTGCGGAACGGGACTATGTCGAAGATTAACTCCTCGCTTCGGAAGTTATCCGGAGATCCGAAGACCACTTCCAGTGTGACTGAGCCTGTATAGTTGGCTTCTACACCTGGTATGATGCCTTTAAAGGTCGTTTTGGTGGGCTTGATCCTCGAGGGATCTATGCCCATTTTTCGCACTGTATCCTGGTAAAGCAGGTTCAGGCTGCTGCCGCCGTCCATGAGGACTCTTGTGAGATGAAATCCGTCAATGATTGGGTCTAGAACCAATGCGGCGAAGCCGCCGTGGCGGATGCTAGTGGGGTGGTCCCTTCGATCAAAGGTGATCGGGCAGGAGGACCATGGGTTGAACTTTGGGGCGACTGGTTCTATCGCATACACGTCTCGTAACGCACGCTTCCGCTCCCTCTTGGGGATGTGGGTTGCGTATATCATGTTCACCATCCGCACTTGCGGGGGAAATCCCTTCTGTCCACTGTTGTTCGGCGGCCTGGGCTCCTCCTCGTCGTCGCTATGCAGCCCCTTGTCTTTGTTTTCGGCTCTTAACTTGCCTGGCTGCTTAAACACCCAACAGTCCCTGTTGGTGTGATTGGCTGGCTTTTCGGGGGTGCCATGTATCTGGCACAAGTGGTCGAGTATTCAGTCCAAACTGGACGGGCCCTGAGTATTTCTTTTGAATGGCTTTTTCCGTTGACCGGATTTGTAGCCTCGGAATCCGGCATTAACTGCCGTATCCTCGTTGCTGTCGCTATTAACGCGACGCTTTTGTTTGTTCCGACGTGACCTGTCGCTTTTGTCCTTGGTATTCGAATTACCAGGGTTCTTGGTTAAATTGTTGCTGCGAGCTAGCCAGCTGTCTTCTCCCGCGCAAAAGCGGGTCATGAGTGTCGTGAGGGCTGCCATAGATTTCGGCTTTTCCTGTCCCAGATGCTGGGCAATCCACTCGTCACGGATATTATGCTTGAAGGCCGCTAAGGCCGCTGCGTCCGGACAGTCGACTATCTGGTTTTTCTTTGTTAGGAACCGTGTCCAGAATTGCCTGGCCGATTCCTCTGGCTGCTGAATTATGTGGCTTAGGTCATCGGCGTCCGGTGGTCGCACATAAGTGCCCTGGAAGTTGTCAAGGAATGTGGCTTCCAGGTCCTCCCAAGAACCGATTGAGTCTGCTGGCAAGCTGTTAAGCCAATGCCGGGCCGGTCCCTTAAGTTTGAGTGGGAGGTATTTGATGGCGTGTAGATCATCACCGCGGGCCATGTGGATATGAAGGAGATAATCCTCGACCCATACCGCAGGATCTGTTGTGCCATCGTACGATTCGATGTTTACGGGTTTGAAGCCCTCAGGGATTTTATGATCCATTACTTCATCTGTGAAGCATAGTGGGTGTGCGGCGCCTCTGTATTGGGCTATATCACGACGCAGCTCGAAGGAGCTTTGTCTGTTGAGTTCAGCCCGGCCGGATTCATTGCATCCAGAGTGACGATCACCGTCATGTGCCGTGGGGCGCCTGCGCGATCCGTAGATCGATCTTGTTTGCCTTGCCTTGTCCTCCAGTATGTCGCACAGGTCGGGCGCATTTTCCCGTGCCTTAGTATGCTTGACGCGGCGCCGGGGTATGGCTTGAGTGGAGGGCCGAGAGGCCTCTCTGTCGCGGCCACGAGGTGGCCGGTCGGCCATGTCATGCACTGGTGATGTAGGTGCTTCCTCCTCTAGTCGGGGTAGCAGCCCGCGCTTTGGGTAACTCTTGGAGGGGCGTTCGAGTTCATACTCTTCGGCCGCAAGGACTTCAGTCCATCTGTCAGCTAGCAAATCCTGATCAGCTCTAAGCTGTTGCTGCTTTTTCTTGAGGCTGCTTGCCATGGCCATAAGCCTGCATTTAAAACGCTCTTGTTCGGCGAGATCCTCTGGCACGACGAACTCGTCGTCGTCGAGGCTTGCCTCGTCTTCGGAGGGAGGCGTATAATTATCGTCCTCAACCTCTTGGTCCGCCGCCCTCTCGTGAGGGCTGGCTTCTCTATCCTCCTGTGCTAAATCTTGCTGGAGGGGGTGTTCTTCGGCGCTATCCGGAGTAGTATTATCTCCCGTGCCAGAATCACCGTTTTTTGCTTTGGCGGGATTTAGAGCGGCGCCGCTGACGCTGGCGCTTGGGCTGTTTCTTAGAGGTATCGTCCCCCGCTGTTCCATCGCCATCTCCATCCTTTGGAGTGTCCACCATATATATGTCATATGACGAGGTGGCCTTCCAGTGCCCTACAGGTGCTGGTTCTTGTTCGTCTCCTTCATCGTCGTCCATGCCGTCGATGTCTTTGGAGTCGAAGTCAAGCATGTTGGTTAAGTCGTCGACAGTGGCTACGAAGTGGGTGGTGGGTGGGTTTTGAATTTCTTCATCGTCCGTATCCCAACCTTGCTGACCGTAGTCCGGCCAGGGCTCTCCTGATAAAGAGAGAGATTTTAGAGAATTCAGGATGTCGCCGAAGGGCGAGTGCTGAAAGATGTCCGCGATGGTGAACTCCATTATCGGCGCCCAATCAGATTCAATCGGCAGGGGCGCGGGGGGCTCGGAGTTCGGAGAGGAATCCGGCTCCTTGGAGTCACGGGCCATGCGGAGTGCGGAGCTGGAGTTCAGCTCGATCGCCTCTGAGATCGCAGCCCCTGAGGCAGCGTCCAACCGCTGATCCTCGATCAGCGCAGTAGGCTCCGAATCAATGGTCGGAACCGATGCGTGTGCGGCCTCCAAGGCGCTGTTCGGCGGCAGAGCTATATCATGCCCATCGAGACAGTGCGGTGCGCTTGGCTGTGGCTCGAATCCATCGAAGATCAAGTTCCCGCGGATGTCAGCCGTGTAGTTTAGGCTTCCAAACCTGACCTGATGGCCAGGGGCGTAGCTTTCGATCTGCTCAAGGTGGCCAAGCGAATTGGCCCGCAGTGCGAAGCCGCCGAAGACGAAGATCTGTCCGGGGAGAAAAGTCTCACCCTGGACTGCATTGCTGTTGATGATCGAAGGAGCCATCGGGCCTGAAAGCGACGACACAGAGGAACTCTCAATGAAAGCACCAATGTCGGTGTCAAAACCGGTGGATCTCGGGTAGGGGGTCCCGAACTGTGCGTCTAGGCCGGATGGTAACAGGAGGCAAGGAACACGATGTTTTACCCAGGTTCGGGCCCTCTTGATGGAGGTAAAACCCTACGTCCTGCTTGATTAATATTGATGATATGGGTAGTACAAGAGTGGATCTACCATGAGATCAAGGAGGCTAAACCCTAGAAGCTAGCCTATGGTATGATTGTTGTATGATGAAGTTGTCCTACGGACTAAAACCCTCCGGTTTATATAGACACCAGAGAGGGTTAGGGTTACACAAAGTCGGTTACAATGGTAGGAGATCTTGAATATCTGCATCGCCAAGCTTGCCTTGCATGCCAAGGAAAGTCCCATCCGGACACGGGACGAAGTCTTCAATCTTGTATCTTCATAGTCCTGGAGTCCGGCTGAAGGTATAGTCTGGCTACCCGAACACCCCCTAATCCAGGACTCCCTCACGCTCCCCCTTGGAGGGATTGGGGAAACTCTCCGCTTGCTCCCTCTATTGTAGGTGGCGAGCCCGGCTCGAACTAGGACCATATACGCTGGAGGGAGAAATCCCTGGGTCTGTAACTCTACTAATTGGCTGTGCGGGACGGAACACTTCTCCCAATCACCGGGCTTAGGGATACGGGAGCGAGAGGAGGAGTTGCGATGGCCGGCCATGTTGGAATGGATTTTTCCGAGCGTGCTCCGATGGATACTTGCTGTGGGAGGATGGTGCGGTCAAGATCTAAGAATCCCCGTCTCTTTAATATACAGTTTACTTACATGGCTAGGGTGGCAAATGTCAAAATGCCCTGGCTCCTCGCATTCGCTCGACACGTGGAAGATAGCCCTTATTGGGCGCAGAAGCCAAGAAGTGCAACATTTATGGGGAGCCGGACACTACTCAACAGATATTCAGAATTTGGAGAAGAACCCACCTTGCAATGCCGAAGACAAATCTGCGCGCCGGACTCATCGTCATTGAAGCCCGGTTCGGGGGCTACTGAGGGAGTCCTGGATTAGGGGGTCTCCAGATAGCCGGACTATATCCTTTGTCCGGACTGTTGGACTATGAAGATACAAGATTGAAGACTTCGTCCCGTGTCTGGATGGGACTTTCCTTGGCGTGGAAGGCAAGCTTGGTAATATAGATATGTAGATCTCCTCCCTTGTAACCGACTCTGTGTAACCCTAGCCCCCTCCGTGTCTATATAAACCGGAGGGTTTAGTCCGTAGGACAACAACAATCATACCATAGGCTAGCTTCTAGGGTTTAGCCTCTATGATCTCGTGGTAGATCAACTCTTGTAATACTCATATCATCAAGATCAATCAAGCAAGACGTAGGGTATTACCTCCATCAAGAGGGCCCGAACCTGGGTAAACATCGTGTCCCCCGCCTCCTGTTACCATCCGCCTTAGACGCACAGTTCGGGACCCCCTACCCGAGATCTGCCGGTTTTGACACTGACAATGACCCTTTGTTAAAATTTAAGTCGGCAAATGACACTAAGTTAGTTGATTTTGTTCCTGGCGATTCATCCAAGCAGCTCAGCATCAGTGCTAATCTGGATCCCAAATAGGAAAGCGCGCTCATCGAGTTCATCCGTGAGAACCGGGACATCTTTGCATGGAAACCTTCTAATATGCCAGGTGTACCGAGGGAACTCGCTGAGCACACTCTTAATATTGATCCGAAGTTTAAACCGGTCAAGCAATTCCTTTGTCGCTTTAATGAAGAGAGGCGTAAGGCCATTGGTGAAGAAGTGGCCCGGCTTTTGGCGGCTGGTTTCATTGTTGAAGTTTTTCATCCTGAGTGGTTGGCTAACCTGGTGCTTGTACTTAAGAAGAATGGCGCTTGGCGTATGTGTGTGGATTACATAGATTTAAACAAGGCTTGTCCGGCTAATCCTTTTGCTCTCCCCCGTATTGATCAAATTATTGATGCTACGACGGGTTATGAGCATTTGAGCTTTCTGGATGCTTATTCTGGTTATCATCAGATCAAGATGGCGGTTAAAGACCAGGAGAAGACAACTTTCATCACTCCCTTTGGAGCCTTTTGTTATGCGTCGATGCTTTCTGGGCTCAAGAGTGCCCAGGCGACTTACCAGCAATGTGTGCAAAATTGCCTTCATGACCAGATTGGACGCAATGTTCATGCTTACGTGGATGATATTGTGGTGAAATCCAGGAAGAAGGAGACCCTGATAGATGATTTGAAGGAGACCTTTGACAATCTCCGGGTCTACAATATGATGCTTAACCCGGCCAAGTGTGTTTTTGGTGTGCTAGCAGGCAAGCTCTTGGGCTTTCTAGTTTTCGAGTGGGGTATTGAAGCTAACCTGGAGAAAATCAAGGCTATTACTTCTCTGGCTAAGCCGGCGTGCATTAATGATGTTCAGCGCCTGGCGGGTCATATTACGGCCTTAAGCTGGTTCATCAGCCGGTTGGGTGAGAAGGCTATCCCTTTGTACCAGATGATGAAGAAGACAAATCACTTTGTTTGGAGTGATGCTGGTAATCAGGCGTTTGAGGCCTTGAAGAAACAGTTGGCTGAGCCGCCGGTTCTTGCTGATCCCATTGATAAGGAGCCCTTGTTGTTATACGTAGCTGCCAATAGCTGAGCTGTCAGCGTAGCCATTGTGGTGGAAAGGAAGGAATCAGGCAAGGAGCATCCGGTTCAGCGACCGGTTTATTACATCAGTGAGGTACTTATTGAGTCCAAGCAGAGGTATCCACATTGGCAGAAGCTTGTATATGGGGTATTTATGGCTAGCTGGAAGCTCAAGCAATATTTTCTGGGTCATCCCATCACTTTGGTTAGTTCTGCCCCCCTAGGGGATATTATTCAAAACAGAGAAGCCATAGGTCGGATATCCAAGTGGGCCATTGAGCTTGGACCCCATGGTTTGAAGTATATGCCTCGCACAACCATCAAGTCTCAAGCACCTGTGGATTTTATCAATGATTGGACAGAGCTACAGATGCCTGAGGAGAAGCCGGATAGCACATATTGGACTATTCACTTTGATGGGTCTAGGCAGTTGGAGGGCTCAGGGGCTGGAGTTGTTTTGACTTCCCCATGAGGTGATAAATTTTCTTATGTTCCCCGGCTGATGTTCCCTTGTACTAACAATGCAGCTGAGTATGAAGCCTTGCTCCACGGTCTTCGGATGGCTAAGGAGATGAACTTAAGCCGGGTAAGGTGTTTCGGCGACTCAGATCTAGTAGCTCAGCAAGTTTTTGGCACTTGGGATTCTAAGGATCCACTCATGGTGGCTTATCGTCGAGAAGTTTATGCTATTATGGGTCACTTCAAGGGTTATCAAGTGGAACATGTCGATCGCAGGAAGAATGGGGCGGATGCTGCTTTAAGCCGGTTGGGATCTCAGCGTAAGCCGGTACCACCTAATACTTTCCTGGATATTTTGCATAATCCTTCTGTCAAATTGCCCGCAGAGGAAGATCTTGCTATTCCCTGACCCAGAAGCACAATTGGTGGCGGCTCTTCATGATATTCCTGACTGGACAATTTCGTATTTGGCTTATATGACCCGGGGCGAGTTACCTGAGGATGAAACTTTGGCCAGGCAGATAACCCGGCGGTCTAAGTCAATGACCATTATCAATGGGGAGTTGCATCGCAGACTAAGGCATAGCCTAGTGGTGGGAAGGGGCTGATGCCTTCCCACCCACCTAGGTTCAAGGCATGGTACTTGCAATTTGGGTTTGTTGCACCATTTATACTGTAGGGGTTTCCCTTATAGTCTTTCTGTCAAAAAATGGGGAGTTGCATCATTGCAGTATCACAGGGGCGTTTCAACGTTGTGTTTCTCCTGAAGAAGGCCGTGAGGTTCTGTGAGAGATTCATGAAGGAGATTGTGGTCATCATGTCGGCTCTAAGTATCTCGTAGCCAAGGCTTTTCGTCACGGATTTTATTGGATGACGGCTCATGCTGATGCAGAAGATCTGGTCGGTAAATGTGATGGTTGTCAGAAATTTGTGCGACGACCTCATGTGCCGGCTCAAGAATTGAGGATGATTCTTGGTCATTTGCAGTCTGGGGGCTTGACATAGTCGGGCCTTTCAAAAGGTCCAAGGATAAAAGACCCACCTCCTGGTGGTGGTTGATAAGTTTACAAAGTGGGTTGAAGCAGAGCCAGTTAGTAAGTGTGATGCGGCAATGGCGATTCAATTTATCAAAAAGGTGATTTTTCGTTTTGGCTTTCCCCACAACATTATAATTGATAATGGCACTAATCTATCTAAGGGTGCTATGAAAGAATTTTGTCAACGTGAGCATATTCAACTTGATGTATCATCAGTGGCTCACCCTCAGTCTAATGGTCAAGTAGAAAGAGCCAATCAAGAAATTTCAAGAGGCATCAAGCCTAGGCTTTTGGTCCCTTTGCAGAGGATGCCAGGTTGTTGGGTGGAAGAATTACCCTCCGTGTTATGGATCATCAACACCACCCCTGACAGATCTACGGGTTACACGCCTTTCTTTATGGTTTACGAAGCAGAGGTGGTTTTCCCTAGTGACATCCGTCACGATTCGCCCCGCGTGGCGGCTTATGTTGAAGCTGATAATGAAAAAGCACGTTAGGATGCACTTTACCTATTGGATGAGGAGCGTGACCTTTCGGCGGCTCGTTCGACGATTTATCAGCAAGATCTGCGCCGCTATCACAACCGTCGAGTTAAAACAAGAACCTTTCAAGAAGGTGATTTGGTACTCCAGCTTATCCAAGATCAATCTGATATGCACAAGCTATCCCCACCTTGGGAAGGGCCCTTTGTGGTCAACACAAATCTGAACAATGGGTCATACTACCTTATTGATGTTCGAGACCACAAGGACTCACACACGTCGGAGGAGGAGACCCGCGGCCGTGGAATATTGCTCATCTTTGGCCTTACTACACCTGAGCCACTGGCTCTTATGATGTACATATTATGACAATGTATATATTATGATGAATATAATAAAGTCGGCATCCATGATAATTCAGTGCCTCTGTCATTTCATTTCTGAGAATAATGAGTCTTTATTGTCATGATCACTTGGGGGCTTCCTGCTCATTGAGCATAGCTATGACTACCCTTTTGGTCCGGCTTGTACGCCATGATTATAAAACACTTGGGGGCTTCCTGCTCATTGAGCATAGCTATGACTACCCTTGTGGATCCGGCTTATATGCCTGGAATAAAATGTTACTTGGGGGCTCTTTGTTCAACGGACAAGAGTTTTTATGACCCTTGTAATAGGCTTGGAAGCTAGGTGTATTCACCTAAAAATCGGGTTGACCTGCCTTTTTAAGTCTGCCACTCTGCCCAGATTGACTGGAATGACTCGCCGCACTTTTGACAAGTCAATTTTATACAGACCCTGATCTTGTCAAAGTTAAAACGACGATTGGTCATGTGAGGCCAGGCTTATAAGGTTTGCATGAAGGTTTAACTCAGTGGCTGTGCGGCCCTTTGAAAGCACTTGATTTTTAGGCTTGGCAGCCTATGAAAGGCCTTGTTTTAATCTTTTGATTTATATTTGAAAAGTTTTGAGGTTCATCTCTTGTGACATGTTAATACATGGTTGAAAACCAATGAAGGCTATGATGCCTTACGGTTCATATATGACATTATCCGGTGTTTATTAACCCGGCCTGGCTTTGGACTATAAGTCGCCAGTATATGAAGATCTTATATACCTGGAAGCACTGTGCTCTAAGTTTTGGGATATGACCCTTGCTGCATACAGCGGGTTAAGCCGGCGGTATATGTCAACTTGTACAAAGCTTTGTACGCTCAATCTTTTGGGTTATCACCCTTATTGCATTGGTGTAATAAGCTGGCAGCGTGAACAAATATCACAGGAATGATGTTTTTGTTATGATTATATATGGTTATGATTAAACCAGTCCTGGTTATGGTCTATTTTAGTCACCAGTGGTATTATATGGGATATTATGACCCGTCCTGCGGTAAACCGCCAGGGCACTTGTGATTTCTTTGTATGCAGGAATAGACTCAAATTGATAATATTATAAGCATAAGTGGCAGGTCTTAAATTGGCGGATCAGCAAGGTTATGCAAAACAAAACGTGCTCGATGGCACGACAAACCAAAGTTTAACTAGCCTATTACAAGGCATCTGATGGCCCAATGAGAATAAGTGTTTGGGAGCCATCAGCACAGCAAAGTATTTCTACTCAATAAACATCAATTTATGAGTGTTGGCGGGTTGAGGCCTCCGGGTCTTCCTGCACCTCTTCTTCATCTTTAGCTCCTTGGTTATCCACCAGCTGGAAGTCAGACGTAGCCCAGTTGATACCGGTCAACGCTCTAAATACAGCTTCGTCATCAATGAGGTTTGATGGATCAATGTCAGGAGCGAAGGTGTGCTTACGAGTCGGCGGGATGAGATCTGTTGGCTCATGAACCGGCACGCTAATTCTCTTGTTATCAACGTCATAAGCCGCCTGATATGAGGATAGACTGGTTTCATCAGCCAGCTTGCTTTCTAAAGGACACATGGCTCTTGCTATTGCTGCAAAATCATCAACACTGAAGTCAGACCCGTCTTCTTTGACACTGGGGCAGCCATTGGCCAAATCTTCCGGGTCAAGATCGGCTTGCTATGCCTTTTCCCGGCTTAAGGCAGTTAGATCACTGGCTTTGGCAGCTCCCCGTTTTACATCATCAATCCTTTTGGGCAGCACGGATAACTATTTCAGTGTATCTTGGATAAGTGTTGGGGGAGATTTTTTGTGCAGCGTAGCAGTAATGGTACGTTAGGCACTAGTATACAGCTGTTCTACAAGAGTATAGACGGCCTTAAGCCGGATGCGCATATTTGAGCCCAACTTAGCACTTCGTGAACCTATATCAGCAAAAGTTATGAGTAAGCCAGCAGATGTTTATAATATGATTCATAAGGTAGAAAGGAGACATGTTCTTTCTGCTTACCAAAGATGGTTGACGACATGCTATTAATTTGTTGCTTTAAGCCGGATAACTCTTCAGTCACCGGCTTAAGTGCCGATTCAGCATCCTCAGCTCTCTTCAGCAGAGCTGCCTTCTTAGTTTCCCAGCTATCTTTTTCAGTGTTGAAATGTTGCTTGAGCTGCTCAATATTCTTCGGAGAAATCCTCAATTTTGATTGAGCCTTGGATGTTGCATATTGTTGAGTTTTTATGTTGGCCTTCAGATCGTTGAGCTGCAAGTCCTCAGGAAGTTCAGCCTGTGATATAGACATAGACAGAATATTGTGAGTATTGCTGAAGTCCCAAGCACAATGCAAGTATGATACTTGGCACTTGGGCGCTAATGCATATTTGCTCTGAAGAACAATTTTTCAAGTCCCAAGCACAATATAAATATTGTACTTGGCCCTTGGGGGCTAATGTATGTTGCTCTTTTGCTAAGATAGAATCGTTGGTTGACCTGGACAAATAATGTGATCAGTTTTACAAAGACTACATCTTGGATTGTTGAGTTCAAACAAGATGATTAGTCCCGGCTTATTCATGACTGATTAAGCCGACACTTGGGGGATACGGAAGCACAATTGATTTCTTGCTACTTAAGTCCCTGCTTAATATATTTGTTAAGTCGGCCCTTGGGGGATACACATGCGAAATTGAACTACTAGTGTTATAAGTCCCGGTTCATATTGAAAACGTAAACCGACCCTTGGGGGCTACTGGATTTGACCTATGCAACTATTAAAATTTACGGTACATTCTATTCTATCATGACCCATAAACTTGGCGGCTAAGGGAAGTATGTTTATGCAAAAAGGGATTGCAGCATTTACCTCATAGCGCTCCTTCATCTGATTTACTAAGCCAGCTTCAAAATCACGGCTGGTGTATAGACGATTTAAGTAGCCAGAGTGGATGTCTTGGGCATTGAACGGGGCGTAGCTCTCCAAGTCAACTTTCCACTTTCCTTTATCTTCAGCAGAAATTTCTTCTTTGGAGCTGTGCTTAGATAAGACGGTTGATTGACCCAGGGCTATGAATCCAAACCCAGTAACAATGACATCATCAGTCTTCTCTTCCACCGGCTTAGCAGGACTGGCTGGTTTAATGGGGCTGGCTGGATCAGTGTTGGACGGGTTAACATTCATCAGATCAATATCAACATGGTGGTCTTCTGGTGCCGAATCATAAACAATGTGATCAGTAATTGGGTGAGAAAGTTCCGGTTGTTGTTCCGGCTCAGATAAGATGACGTCATCAGCCGACTTATTCAGCTTGGCCTTCTTGCTGGGTTTGGCCTGTCCCCTAAAAATAAGAAGCATAAAATTATTAGTGTAAGGATCAGAGGTAAGGTTTGAATAAGTTAAGTATATTCTTACCCAGGTACAGTCTTGAAAGCTAGGATTTGAGTTCCCGTTGACTCACCAAAGGAGGAATGAGAAGTCCCCTGATAGTTTGAATCGGACGGATTAAGAGGTTGTCGGAAATGACCCGCCTTGGGATAAAGTATGTCAGAAATATATAAGACCTATGGGTGGCATTTGCGAGTAGGTATGTCGGGTAAGCCGGAAGAAGTAATTACACCACCGCTATGTCGGGTGGTGCGGCGAGCTTCGTGTTGCTGTTTCTTCAAAAGAAAGTTGGGATCCAAGTGAGCTAGAGGGTGAGAAAAGATTACTTTCCGGCTTGCTTGTCGGGTTTTCTATGTTGGCAGAGGCTCTGAGCTGGAGGAAAGAATAATTACCTCTGCGTCGCTTGCACGGCTGGCTTCAGCGTCGTCCTGATAACAATCATTGTCAATGAGATGTATAAAAAAATGCCAAGGGAGTCAAGTTCTACCTCTGACTCATCATCATCATCATCATCTTCGTCATCAATGTTCACACCAACAGGTTCGGCGGCCTTCTTCTTGGCATGTTTCTTGGTGACCTTGGTTTTGGTATGGGCCAGTTTAGCTGGCTTATCTTGTGGTTTCTTCTTCCAAAATGGAGAGTCAGCATGTTGAGGTCAAAAGATCATGAGTAAGCATAATTATTGAAAACACTGATGAACCGGAAGATGTGCAAACTTACATCTGGCGGCTTGTTGAAAGTGCTAAAAGGACTTAGTCCTGTTTTGCTGCACTCTTTAAAAGGTTTGTTTAGCAATTTCTTGGTGGCTTCGTTAATTTCAGCATCAGATAATTGGATGTCGCAGTGGCGCTAGGGGTCTTGCACGTTGCCAGTGTAATCACATATTAAGCCGGGGCGATGGCTTAATGGCAAGATGCTCCAGGACACCCAGCACCGGACAAGGTTGACGCCGGTTAAACCATTAGACATAAGGGCTCTGAGCTCTGAAAATGATGGAGCATATTTGGCCCGATCATTGGCACTAAGCAGTGTGGGGAGGGGATGCGTGTTGCTAAGCCGGTGATCGTGATAACCCGATAGGGGATTTTCGTCGGCTGGAGAAGTGTCATGAGAGTAGAACCAAGTCTGGTTCCAGTCTTTAGGGTGGCTCGGTGGCTTAGCATATGGAAAGCTGGCGTCTTTCCTCTTTTGAATTGAAACCCCGCCAAGTTTGGTGTTGGGTCCATCAACAAACTCAGTCTGGCGGTTTAAATAGTAGAAATCCCTGAATAAGTCAATTGTGGGCTCCTCTTGGAGATAAGCTTCATAGAACACTTAAAAATCGTAGATGTTAGACACAGAGTTGGGTCTGATGTCTTGAGGGTGAAGTTGGAGAAAATGAAGCATGTCACGAAAGAACTTTGAGCCGGGTGGGCTGAACCCCCCGACTCAGGTGATCAGCAAAAATGATCACTTGTCCGTCCTTGGGTTTGGGAGGACATTCTTTGCCAGGGACCCTTGATACGTCCATTTTGCATCATGCTTTTATATCGATATTTATTGCATTATGGGCTGTTATTTCACATTATGTCACAATACTTATGGCTATTCTCTCTTATTTTACAAGGTTTACATAAGGAGGGAGAATGCCGGCAGCTGGAATTCTGGGCTGGAAAAGGAGCAAATATTAGAGACCTATTCTGCACAACTCCGAAAGTCCTGAAACTCCACGGAACACCTTACAATAAATAATGAAAAATCCTCGCCAAAGATGAAGACCAGGGGGCCCACACCCTTCTCATGAGGGTGGGGGGCGCGCCCCCCTAGGGTGCGGCCCCTACCTCGTGGGTCCCCTGGTGGCTCTCCGATGACCATCTTCTCCTATATGAAGTCTTTCGTCGAGAAAAAAAAGGGGAAGCAACCTTTCGAGACAAAACTCCGCCGCCACAAGGCGGAACCTTGGAAAATCCAATCTAGAACTCCGGCAGAGCTGTTCTGCCGGGGAAACTTCCCTCCCAGAGGGGGAAATTATCGCCATCGTCATCACCAACGCTCCTCTCATCGGGAGAGGGCAATCTCCATCAACATCTTCATCAGCACCATCTCATCTCAAAACCCTAGTTCATCTCTTGTATCCGATTCTTGTCTTCAAGTCCGGGATTGGTGCTAGTAGGTTGCTAGTAGTGTTAATTACTCCTTGTGGTTGATGCTAGTTGGTTTAATTGGTGGAAGATCATATGTTCAGATCCTTTATGCGTATTAATACCCCTCTGATTATGAACATGTTTATGCTTTGTGAGTAGTTACGTTTGTTCCTGAGGACAAGGGAGAAGTCTTGCTATTAGTAGTCATGTGAATTTGGTATTCGTTCGATATTTTGATGAGATGTATGTTGTCTAGCCCCTAGTGGTGTTATGTGAACATCGACTACATAAATTCACCATTATTTGGGCCTATAAGAAGGCATTGGGAAGTGATAAGTAGATGATGGGTTGCTAGAGTGACAGAAGCTTAAACCCTAGTTTATGCGTTGCTTCGTAAGGGGCTGATTTGGATCCATATGTTTCATGCTATGGTTAGGTTTACCTTAATACTTTTGTTCTAGTTGCGGATGCTTGCAATAGAGGTTAATCATAAGTGGGATGCTTGTTTAAGTAAGAACAGCACCCAAGCACCGGTCCACCCACATGTCAAATTATCAAAGTACCGAACGCGAATCATATGAGCGTGATGAAAACTAGCTTGACGATATTCCCATGTGTCCTCAGGAGCGCTTTTCCTTATATAAGA
The DNA here is from genome assembly GCF_056163025.1 of Triticum urartu. NCBI lineage: Eukaryota > Viridiplantae > Streptophyta > Magnoliopsida > Poales > Poaceae > Triticum > Triticum urartu. The sequence continues at coordinate 66,458,368 of NC_141874.1, forward strand.
GTTTTTCCAGGCTTGTCCTTTGCTACAAAAAGGATTGGGCCACGTTGCCGCACTTTATTTACTTTTTTTACTTGTTGCTCGTTACAAATTATCTCATTACAAAACTATCTGTCACCACTTATTTCAGTACTTGCAGAGAATACCTTGCTGAAAACCATTTATCATTTCCTTCTGCTCCTCGTTGGGTTCAACACTCTTACTTATCAAAAGGACTACGATAGATCCCCTATACTTGTGGGTCATCAACCCTCCAGTGAATGACTTCCTTTTTGGCTAAAGTGTCGGTTGCAACATAGATGTTCAACTCATCCTCAGTAACCCGGGATGGGACCCAATTGCAAGTGCTATATGTCTTGGACATTTTTTGATGAATTGAAAAGAAAGGTTATGCCGGTTTAAGATTATATGATTAAGATGGATGGCGAGTTAATTTGGTGAATAACAATGAAGCATGCATAAGTCTAAGCCGGAGGACAACATTGAAGTTATAAACATGGACTACTGGCGGCTTAAGAGGGGACTAATGGTACCTGGCGGGTTACGGTATTCGAGTTAAGCCGCCCACACAGTTATTAAAGTACAGATTAGAGAAAGGGAAAATTGCTAAGTGTTGAAAAACAGGTTTCGCAGATTGATACTATAAATCTGGATCCGCGGCACTTCAGATAATGGAAAAATATCTAGACCTAAATGACGGTGTTGAGCAGTTCATATATCCAGATCGATTTTTTTATGTGAAAGGAGATGCTCTAGTAATGAAAGTAAGTGCTACAACTACCACCGCAGTACATGATAAGTTTCAAGTTGAATCAAATCACAAGATTACGAGAGAGGAGATGAACTCCGATGAACTCGTTTGAAACCCTAATGAGATCTGCGGGAAAAGGAAAGAGGAGAACTTACCAGAGCTATTGAACAATGGAGGAGAGTGGATGAATTCTGGTGAAATCAGGTTGATGTAGTGGCCGCTGGTGAGGCAGTGGCGAAGGTCGACGGCGACGACGGAGCTCGGGCGCTAAGACGATGCGAGGAAGAGAAAGAGATGAAGAGGCAAGGGGAAAAGTGAAAGGGACCCCTAGCCCTATTTATAAGGTTGGATGGATAAGTGGCATGCGCGGGAATCGAGGAGACCAAAAAATGGATATGTGACAGCGCAAACGCCTTGATTTTTGGAGGTTCATTAAAAAAATATTTATTAAGATTTGGGCCTTGTGAAATATTAATGACAGGTGACGTCACAGCGGGTTACCACAATCCCAGGAGATGATGTCATGGCAGGTTACAAGATCTCGCAAGAATAAATGAAGTAGAATTTTTTCTAAATATTGAAGATTGATATGAACAAGTTCAAATCAACATGGGCCCTAATGTTGGGGATATAGCTATTGGGTATGACCCGCCCAGAGGAGCTGAGTTATCCCAAGGGCAGTTCATCAAGATGAAGCCCATGAAGATGTTGAAGATGGTGGTTCATGAAGCAGGCTACTAAGGACCCAAAGCCCAAAGGCGGCTTAAGGCCCTTAGGTATAAACTACCATATGTGTATTACTTGTATTGTAAGGCAAGCATAGTTAGTCACCGAGCCGGACACGTTGTGTATGAGCCGGCCGGGACTGCGTGAGCCGCAGGGCATCAACCTATGTATATAAAGGGACAACCCGGCGACAGCTTAGGACAAGAAACAAGAGAGACCGAAAGCTAGGTTAAGCGTATTCGCTCCCTGGTAATCGAAACCCAAGCAATACCACCTCAACTGGAGTAGGCTTTTACCTTGATAGCAAGGGGACGAACCAGTATAAACTCCTGTGTCCTTTGTCCCGTTTAACCCTTTTAAGCTAACCTAGTTGTGATGGCTCCACGACTAAGTCCTTTCGCCAGGACATCTTCCGTGACAATTCCACGACACGAAGGGTGCATCGTTCGTATTCAGTATCCTCTATAGCAAAAAAAATTAGCTCCTGAGTGACCTTACGTATACCCGTAGTGCGTGGCAAAAATTTAGATGTTTTCTCGGCTCATTCCCGCAACCCACGGCGCGTCATGACGAGGCGAGGCGAGCGACGGAGGAGGAGCGCGCGTGAATGTCCCTCTTGTTCTCATGCTCATACATGTGGGGAAACATCCTCCCTTATAAGGAGGTACAACTCCCACTAAACTAGCAATGTGGGACTAAACTTTAGTTCCACCTCTTGCCTTGAACGAATGGGCTACGTGGGCCTCTAGGATTTATTAGGAATTTTTGAAACTGCTATTGGGCTGGGCCCAAAATAGACAAAATTCCAGCAACCCCCCACTAGATCCCAGAGGCACAAAAAATTTGCCTTTGGTTCCAAAACACTGTTTTATATACCGGTATTGCAGTGGAGACTGTTAAGTTGAACCTCCACCTAGAACTCTGTGCTACACTAGTAAGCAACTTGAACAATGGTCTGGGCCTGGAACTGCAAGTTTCCTGCGAATCTAGCTTCACCCAAAGCCTTGACTGATACTAGGCTACCGTGGGTCTTCCCCGCGGGTGGAGCTTATGCGTCATACTCCGTGACCTTTCATGAGTTTATTAGAGAGAACCCTACTCTCATAGATTGCGACGTTTGACAATCAGACTCATATATGTGTGTTCTTCAAAAGATGTTCTGCAGGACATCTCTACTTAAATGATCCACTTAGAACACATTAAGATATACATCAACCTGCCATGCAGATTTAGGAGAGTATTGCATCTTCATGTAGTGGTATTATTAACAGTAAGGATACTCTCCTCTCAGTTGACCAACAACTTGTCTTCCACATCTAATTCACGGGATCTCCGATCACATAGACTAGGTTACCACTATGAACAACTCATATTGTGGGTCTCATACCCATTTCCCTCGATGCATTATCTATCACATTACGTGATAAACCCTTAGTAAAAGGATCTGCCAGATTTTTAGACGTTTGGATATAATCCAATGCAATAACTCTGGAGTTTCTCATTTTTCTAACAGACTTTAACCTTCTCTGAACATGTCTTGATGACTTCATGTTATCCTTTGAGCTGCTCACTTTCGTGATCATAGTTTGATTGTCACAGTTCATAAGGGTACCTAGTACAGGTTTCTCAACAACCGGCAAGTCATTCAAGAGCCGACTAAGCCAATCTGCTTCGACCGTAGCTGTATCTAGTGTTGTGAGTTCTGCTTCCATTGTTGACCTTGTTAAGATGGTCTGCTTGCAAGACTTCCAAGAAACAACGCCACCTCCATGAGTGAATACATATCCACTCGTGGCCTTTATCTCATCAGCATCTGAGATCCAGTTTGAGTCACTATACCCTTCAAGCACCTTTGGGTGCCCAGTGTAGTGAATTCCATAATTCGCAGTGCCTTTCAAATAACACAAAACTCTCTCTAGAGCTTTCCAATGCACATCTCCTGGTTTTGAGACAAACCGACTCAGTTTGCTAATAGCAAAAGAGATGTCAGGTCTTTTAGCACTGGCTAAGTACATAAGCGAGCCAATAATCTGAGAATATTTTAATTGATCTCTAGCAATTCTTCGATTCTTTCGAAGCAACACACTGACATCATATGGTGTTGGAGAGGGCTTGCAGTCACTATAGCCAAAGCGACTCAAGATCTTTTCCACATAGTGAGATTGAAGCAATGTAATCCCACCATCATCGTCTCTCAAAAATTTGATGTTCAGAATGACATCAGCCACTCCTAAATCCTTCATCTCAAAACAACGAGATAGGAAATCATCGACCTCCTTAATAACATTCAGATTTGTTCCAAAAATTAGTATGTCATCAACATACAAGCAAAGGATAACTCCCTCGCCCCCACCATGGCGATAGTACACACATTTATCAGCTTCGTTTACAACGAAGCCTGCTGCTATTAAAGTTCTTTCAAACTTCTCATGCCATTGCTTGGGTGCTTGCTTAAGTCCATACAAAGAGACTTCAGCAACTTGCACACTTTTCCTTCCTGACCATCTACTACAAACCCATCTGGTTGTTCCATGTAAATTTCCTCATTCAACTCTCCATTTAGGAAAGCAGTCTTAACATCCATTTGATGAACGAGAAGACCATGTGAGGCCGCTAGAGAAAGTAGCACTCGAATAGTGGTCAGTCGAGCCACAAGTGAGTAAGTATCAAAGAAGTGTTCACCTTCCTTTTGGGTATAACCCTTAGCCACGAGTCATGCCTTGTACTTCTCGATAGTACCATCAGGCCTAAGCTTCTTCTTGAATACCCATTTGCACCCTATAGGTTTGCACCCATAAGGACGATCAATTATCTCCCAAGTTTCATTTGCTAAGATGGAATCCATCTCACTATGGACCGCTTCCTTCCAGTAGTCAGCATCTTCAGATACATAGGCCTCTGAGATAGAACAGGGAGTGTCATCTATGAGGTACACAAGAAAATCATCACCAAAGGACTTTGCAGTCCTCTGTCTCTTGCTCCTAGTAGGAACTTCATTGTTCTCCTCCATAGGGTTTTCAAAGTGTTCCATTGAAATGGCAGGTTCAGTAATTGTAACTGGTTCCTGATTCGATGAACTAGGCATCTCCTGATTAGATGAGGTAGCCATATCCTTCATGGGAAATATATCTTCAAAGAAAGTCGCATCATTCGACTCCATGATCGTACCGACATGCATGTTAGGTACCTTAGATTTTACAACCAACAATCCATAACCAATGCTATGAAAAGCATATCCTAGGGAAACACAAATCCACGGGTTTTGGTCCATGTTTGCGCTTCTTTGGAATTGGCACATTGACTTTCACCAAACAACCCCAAGTTCGTAGGTAAGAGAGTTTTAACCTTTTCTTCTCCCATTCCTCAAATGGAGTTATTGAAGTAAATATGCCCTAGAGGCAATAATAAAGTTATTATTTATTTCCTTATATCATGATAAATGTTTATTATTCATGCTAGAATTGTATTAACCGGAAACATAATACTTGTGTGAATACATAGACAAACAGAGTGTCACTAGTATGCCTCTACTTGACTAGCTCGTTGATCAAAGATGGTTATGTTTCCTAGCCATAGACACGAGTTATCATTTGATTAACGGGATCACATCATTAGGAGAATGATGTGATTGACTTGACCCATTCCGTTAGCTTAGCACTCGATCGTTTAGTATGTTGCTATTGCTTTCTTCATGACTTATACATGTTCCTATGACTATGAGATTATGCGACTCCCGTTTACCGGAGGAACACTTTGTGTGCTACCAAACGTCACAACGTAACTGGGTGATTATAAAGGTGCTCTACAGGTGTCTTCGAAGGTATTTGTTGGGTTAGCGTATTTCAAGATTAGGATTTGTCACTCCGATTGTCGGAGAGGTATCTCTGGGCCCACTCGGTAATGCACATCACTTAAGCCTTGCAAGCATTGCAACTAATGAGTTAGTTGCGGGATGATGTATTACGGAATGAGTAAAGAGACTTTCCGGTAACGAGATTGAACTAGGTATTGAGATACCGACGATCGAATCTCGGGCAAGTAACATACTGATGACAAAGGGAACAATGTATGTTGTTATGCGGTCTGACTGATAAAGATCTTCATAGAATATGTAGGAGCCAATATGAGCATCCAGGTTCCACTATTGGTTATTAACCGGAGACGTGTCTCGGTCATGTATACATAGTTCTCGAACTCGTAGGGTCCGCACGCTTAAAGTTTCGATGACGGTTATATTATGAGTTTATGAGTTTTGATGTACCGAAGGTTGTTCGGAGTCCCGGATGTGATCACGGACATGACGAGGAGTCTCGAAATGGTCGACACATGAAGATTGATATATTGGAAGCCTATATTTGGATATCGGAAATGTTCCGGGTGAAATCGGGATTTTACCGGAGTACCGAGGGGTTACCGGAACCCCCCGGGGGCTTAATGGGCCATAGTGGGCCTTAGTGGAGAAGAGGAGAGGCGGCTAGGGCAGGGCCGCGCGCCGCTCCCCCTCTAGTCTGAATAGGATAAGGAGAGGGGGACGGCGCCCCCCTTTCCTTCCTCTGTCCCTCCTCTTTCCCCCCTTCTCCTAATCCAACAAGGAAGGGAGGGAGTCCTACTCCGATGGGAGTAGGACTCCTCCTGGCGCGCCTCCTCCTGGCCGGCCGCACCTCCCCCCTTGCTCCTTTATATACGGGGGCAGGGGGGCACCCCAAAGACACAACAATTGATTTGATCTTTTAGCCGTGTGCGGTGCCCCCTCCACCATAGTCCACCTTGATAGTACTGTAGCGGTGCTTAGGCGAAGCCCTGCATCGGTAGAACATCATCATCGTCACCATGCCGTCGTGCTGACGAAACTCTCCCTCAACACTCGGCTGGATCGGAGTTCGAGGGACGTCATCGGGCTGAACGTGTGCTGAACTTGGAGGTGCCGTGCGTTCGGTACTTGATCGGTCGGATCATGAAGACGTACGACTACATCAACCATGTTGTGCTAATGCTTTCGCTTTCAGTCTACGAGGGTACGTGGACACACTCTCCCCTCTCGTTGCTATGCATCACCATGATCTTGCGTGTGCGTAGGATTTTTTTTGAAATTACTACGTTCCCCAACAGTGGATCCGAGCCTGGTTTTATGCGTAGATGTCATATGCACGAGTAGAACACAAGTGAGTTGTGGGAGATATAAGTCATACTGCTTACTAGCATGTCATACTTTGGTTCGGCGGTATTGTTGGATGAAGCGGCCCAGACCGACATTACGCGTACGCTTACGCAAGACTGGTTCTACCGACGTGCTTTGCACACAGGTGGCTGGCGGGTGTCAGTTTCTCCAACTTTAGTTGAACCGAGTGTGGCTACGCCCGGTCCTTGTGAAGGTTAAAACAACACCAACTTGACAAACTATCGTTGTGGTTTTGATGCATAGGTAAGAACGGTTCTTGCTCAGCCCGTAGCAGCCACGTAAAACTTGCAACAACAAAGTAGAGGACGTCTAACTTGTTTTTGCAGGGCATGTTGTGATGTGATATGGTAAAAGCATGATGCTAAATTTTATTGTATGAGATGATCATGTTTTGTAACCGAGTTATCGGCAACTGGCCAGAGCCATATGGTTGTCGCTTTATTGTATGCAATGCAATCGCCCTATAATGCTTTACTTTATCACTAAGCATTAGCAATAGTCGTGGAAGCATAAGATTGGCGAGACGACAACGATGCTACGATGGAGATCAAGGTGTCGTGCCGGTGACGATGGTGATCATAACGGTGCTTCGAAGATGGAGATCACAAGCACAAGATGATGATGGCCATATCATATCACTTATATTGATTGCATGTGATGTTTATCTATTATGCATTTTATCTTGCTTTGATTGACGGTAGCATTATAAGATGATCTCTCACTAAATTTCAAGATAAAAGTGTTCTCCCTGAGTATGCACCATTGCCAAAGTTTGTCCTGCCCAGACACCACGTGATGATCGGGTGTGATAAGCTCTACGTCCATCTACAACGGGTGCAAGCCAGTTTTGCACACACAGAATACTCAGGTTAAACTTGACGAGCCTAGCATATGCAGATATGGCCTCGGAACACTGAGACCGAAAGGTCGAGCGTGAATCATATAGTAGATATGATCAACATAGTGATGTTCACCATTGAAAGCTACTCCATTTCACGCGATGATCGGTTATGTTTTAGTTGATATGGATCACGTGATCACTTAGATGATTAGAGAGATGTCTATCTAAGTGGCAGTTCTTAAGTAATATGATTAGTTGAACTTAAATTTATCATGAACTTAGTACCTGAAAGTATCTTGCTTGTCTATGTTGATTGTAGATAGATGGCCCGTGCTATTGTTCCTTTGAATTTTAATGCGTTCCTTGAGAAAGCAAAGTTGAAATATGATGGTAGAAATTACACGGACTGGGTCCGTAACTTGAGGATTATCCTCATTGCTACACAGAAGAATTACGTCCTGGAAGCACCGCTGGGTGCCAGGCCTACTGCTGGAGCAGCACCAGATGTTATGAACGTCTGGCAGAGCAAAGTTGATGACTACTCGATAGTTCAATGCACCATGCTTTACGGGTTAGAACCGGGACTTCAACGGCGTTTTGAACGTCATGGAGCATATGAGATGTTCCAGGAGTTGAAGTTAATATTTGAAAAGAATGCCCGGATTAAGAGATATGAAGTCTCCAATAAGTTCTACAGCTGCAAGATGGAGGAGAATAGTTCTGTTAGTGAGCATATACTCAAGATGTCTGGGTACTGCAATCACTTGATTCAACTGGGAGTTAATCTTCCGGATGATAGCGTCATTGACAGAATTCTTCAATCACTGCCACCAAGCTACAAAAGCTTCATGATGAACTATAACATGCAAGGGATGGATAAGACAATTCCCGAGCTCTTCGCAAGGCTAAAGGTTGCGGAGGTAGAAATCAAGAAGGAGAATCAAGTGTTGATGGTCAATAAGACCACCAGTTTCAAGAAAAAGGGCAATGGGAAGAAGAAGGGGAACTTCAAGAAGAACAACAAGCAAGTTGCTGCTCAAGAGAAGAAACCCAAGTCTGGACCTAAGCCTGAGACTGAGTGCTTCTACTGCAAGCAGACTGGTCACTGGAAGCGGAACTGCCCCAAGTATTTGGCGGATAAGAAGGATGGCAAGGTGAACAAAGGTATATGTGATATACATGTTATTGATGTGTACCTTACCAGAGCTCATAGTAGCACCTGGGTATTTGATACTGGTTCTGTTGCTAATATTTGCAACTCAAAACAGGGACTACGGATTAAGCGAACACTGGCCAAGGACGAGGTGATGATGCGCGTAGGAAACGGTTCCAAAGTCGATGTGATTGCCGTCGGCACGCTACCTCTACATCTACCTTCGGGATTAGTATTAGACCTAAATAATTGTTATTTGGTGCCAGCGTTGAGCATGAACATTATATCTGGATCTTTTTTGATGCGAGACGGTTATTCATTTAAATCAGAGAATAATGGTTGTTCTATTTATATGAGTAATATCTTTTATGGTCATGCACCCTTGAAGAGTGGTCTATTTTTTATGAATCTCGATAGTAGTGATACACATATTCATAATGTTGAAGCCAAAAGATGCAGCATTGATAATGATAGTGCAACTTATTTGTGGCACTGCCGTTTAGGTCATATCGATGTAAAGCGCATAAAGAAACTCCATACTAATGGACTTTTGGAACCACTTGATTATGAATCACTTGGTACTTGCGAACCGTGCCTAATGGGCAAGATGACTAAAACGCCGTTCTCCGGAACTATGGAGCGAGCAACTGATTTATTAGAGATCATACATACTGATGTATGTGGACCAATGAATATTGAGGCTCGCAACGGGTATCTTTATTTTCTCACCTTCATAGATGATTTAAGCAGATATGGGTATATCTACTTAATGAAACATAAGTTTGAAACATTTCAAAAGTTCAAAGAATTTCAGAGTGAAGTTGAAAATCATCGTAACAAGAAAATAAAGTTTCTACGATCTGATCGTGGAGGAGAATATTTGAGTTATGAGTTTGGACTACATTTGAAACAATGCGGAATAGTTTCGTAACTCACACCACCCGGAACACCACAGCGTAATGGTGTGTCCAAACATCGTAATCGTACTTTACTAGATATGGTGCTATCTATGATGTCTCTTACTGATTTACCGCTATCATTTTGGGGTTATCCTTTAGAGATGGCCGCATTCACGTTAAATAGGGCACCATTAAAATCCGTTGAGACGACGCCTTATGAACTGTCGTTTGGCAAGAAAGCAAAGTTGTCGTTTCTTAAAGTTTGGGGCTGCGAGGCTTATGTGAAAAAGCTTCAACCTAATAAGCTCGAACCCAAATTGGAGAAATGTGTCTTCATAGGATACCCAAAGGAGACTGTTGGGTACACCTTCTATCACAGATCCGAAGGCAAGACATTCGTTGCTAAGAATGGATCCTTTCTAGAGAAGGAGTTTCTCTCGAAAGAAGTGAGTGGGAGGATAGTAGAACTTGATGAGGTAACCATACCTGCTCCCTTATTGGAAAGTAGTTCATCACATAAACCGGTTCCTGTGACGTCTATACCAATTAGTGAGGAAGTTAATGATGATGATCATGGAACTTCAGATCAAGTTGTTACTGAACCTTGTAGGTCAAACAGAGTAAGATCCGCACCAGAGTGGTACGATAATCCTGTTCTGGAGGTTATGTTACTAGACCATGACGAACCTACGAACTATGAGGAAGCGACGGTGAAGCCAGATTCCGAAAAATGGCTTGAGGCCATGAAGTCTGAGATGGGATCCATGTATGAGAACAAAGTGTGGACTTTGGTTGACTTGCCCGTTGATCGGCAAGCCATTGAGAATAAATGGATCTTCAAGAAGAAGACTGACGCTGACGGTAATATTACTGTCTATAAATCTCGACTTGTTGCGAAAGGTTTTCGACAAGTTCAAGGGATTGATTACGATGAGATCTTCTCACCCGTAGCGATGCTTAAGTCTGTCCGAATCATGTTAGCAATTGCCACATTTTATGATTATGAAATTTGGCAAATGGATGTAAAAACTGCATTCCTGAATGGATTTCTGGAAGAAGAGTTGTATATGATGCAACCGGAAGGTTTTGTTGATCCAAAGGGAGCTAACAAAGTGTGCAAGCTCCAGTGATCCATTTATGGACTGGTGCAAGCCTCTCAGAGTTGGAATAAACGCTTTGATAGTGTGATCAAAGCATTTGGTTTTGTACATACTTTTGGAGAAGGCTGTATTTACAATAAAGTGAGTGGGAGCTCTGTAGCATTTATGATATTATATGTGGATGACATATTGCTGATTGGAAATAATATAGAACTTCTGGATAGCATAAAGGGATACTTGAATAAGAGTTTTTCAATGAAAGACCTCGGTGAAGCTGCTTATATATTGGGCATCAAGATATACAGAGATAGATCAAGACGCTTAATTGGACTTTCACAAAGCACATACCTTGACAAAGTTTTGAAGAAGTTCAAAATGGATCAAGCAAAGAAAGGGTTCTTTCCTGTGTTACAAGGTGTGAAGTTGAGTAAGACTCAATGCCTGACCACTGCAGAACATAGAGAGAAGATGAAAGATGTTCCCTATGCTTCAGCCATAGGCTCTATCATGTATGCAATGCTGTGTACCAGACCTGATGTGTGCCTTGCTATAAGTCTAGCAGGGAGGTACCAAAGTAATCCAGGAGTGGATCACTAGACAGCGGTCAAGAACATCCTGAAATACCTGAAAAGGACTAAGGATATGTTTCTCATTTATGGAGGTGACAAAGAGCTCATTGTAAATGGTTACGTTGATGCAAGCTTTCACACTGATCCGGACGATTCTAAATCGCAAACCGGATACGTGTTTACATTGAACGGTGGAGTTGTCAGTTGGTGCAGTTCTAAACAAAGTGTCGGTACTTGATCTGTCGGATCGTGAAGACGTACGACTACATCAACCGCGTTGTGCTAACGCTTCCGCTTTCGGTCTACGAGGGTACATGGACACACTCTCCCCTCTCGTTGGTTTGCCTCACCATGATCTTGCATGTGCATAGGAATTTTTTTGAAATTACTACGTTCCCCAACAGTTATCTCTTTGTTCTTTCTGGGAACTTGGTTAGGACATAACATGCAGTCAATATCGCCTTCCCCCACCATGCCTTGGAGAGACCCGATGTGTCTAACATGGTGTTAACCAAATCAGTTAGAGTACAGTTCTTTCTTTCGGCCACCCCATTTGACTGAGGTGAATAGGGAGGCGTCCTCTCATGGATTATACCATGTTCTGCACAAAAGGAATCAAATTCATTTGAGAAATACTCTCCACCACGATCGGACCTATGCCTCTTGATCTTTCGATCAAGTTGGTTTTCCTCTTCAGCTTTATAGATCTTGAAATAGTTCAAAGCCTCATCCTTAGTTTTCAGAAGATACACATGGTAGTATCTAGTGGAGTCATCAATTAACGTATAAAATACTTCTTTCCACCTTTTGTCAAAACACCATTCATTTCACATAGATCTGGATGTATGAGCTCTAGTGGTGCAAGATTTCTCGTTTCCGCAGTCACATGAGACTTACGAGGTTGCTTAGCTTGCACACACACTTGACACTTAGATCCCTTGACAGTGGTGAAACTAGGGATTAACTTCAACTTCGCTAGTCGCGACATGCAACCAAAGTTAACATGACAAAGACGTGAATGCCACACATTTGATTCACTATTGTTGCAAACATGATTAACAACTTTATTGCAAATGTCTGATAAGGATAAACGAAACAGGCCTCCTGACTCATAGCCTTTACCAACAAAGGTTCCAAACTTGGATATTACAAATTTATTTGACTCAAAGACAAGCTTAAGCCATCTCTACATAGAAGAGATCCACTAACAAGATTTTTATTGACGGAGGGGATGTCGGTGTCAAAACCGGCGGATCTCGGGTAGGGGGTCCCGAACTATGCATCTAGGATCGATGGTAACAAGAAACGAGGGACACGATGTTTACCCAGGTTCGGGCCCTCTCTATGGAGGTAATACCCTACTTCCTGCTTGATTGATCTTGATGAATATGAGTATTACAAGAGTTTATCTACCACGAGATCGTAATGGCTAAACCCTAGAAGCCTAGCCTGTATGACTATGGTAATGTATATCCTTTCCGGACTAACCCCTCCGGCTTATATGGACATCGGGGAGGCGGGGGGGGGGGGGGATCTAGGGTTACATAGAGTCGGTTACATAAGAAGGAATCTTCATAGTTGGTCTCCAAGCTTTCCTTCCACGCCAAGGAGAGTCCAATACAGACACAGGTACAGTCTTTAGCCTTCATGTCTTCATAGCCCATCAGTCCGGCCCATGGATAACAGGTCGGACGCCCGAGGACCCCTTAGTCCAGGACTCCCTCAGTAGCCCTTGAACCTGGCTTCAATGACGAGGAGTCCAGCGCGCAGATTGTCTTCGGCATTGCAAGGCAGGTTCCCTTCTATCCAAACTTCAAGATAGTCTTCGGATGTGATGATAGTATCCGGACCTGTCACACACACCATACATAACCGCAGAGAGAATATATTTTTACACGAGTCTAATCTGCTGACAGTTTTTTACAACGTGACATCACGTCTACCCGGTCACAATTCCAAACCGCTTTCATGTTTCGACGCCCCACGTCCTGAGACGCGGTTTCCATTGGCACGTCTTTTCAAAGCAGAGATCGTGTCCCCTTATCGCGGGATTCTCATCAATGCGGGCATGGGTAACCCAACCGTGCCATTTATACATCCCTTGGGAATAGGCGAATCTTAAGGCGAGTGAGGAGGCGTTTAATATTCGTTGCCTTTATAAGGGGATAAGGATTCCCTCTTCCTCTCTCACGCCCTCTCTCTGTCTCCGCCTTTCCAATCTCGAGCTCCAGCGCCCAAGTTCTCATCTCCTTTCCACTCAAGCAACCATGTCCGGATCCGAAGGTTAAGGCAAGTGGATGGTCTCCTCCGTCAAGGAGGAGGACATTACTGAGCTTCGGGCGGCCGGATACTTGGTGAAGGAGATCACTCACCACCTGCCGACCGAGGGACAAGTCATCCCCATGCCGAAGCCCACCGAGAGGGTAGTGTTCATCCCCCATTTCTTCCGCGGGCTAGGGTTTCCACTCCACCCTTTCGTCCGCGGGCTGATGTATTATTACGGGATAGATTTCCATGATCTGTCCCCAAATTCCTTCCTCAACATCTCGGCGTTTATCGTTGTGTGTGAGGCCTTCCTCCGCATCCAACCCCACTTCGGGCTGTGGCTCAAAGTCTTTAATGTGAAGCCGAAGGTGGTGGATGGCTAGCATGTGGAGTGCGGAGGAGCCATGGTGAGCAAGCTGTCCAACATCTCCTGGCCCAAAGGTACTTTTGTGGACACGGTAAAGGAGTGGCAGAAGCAGTGGTTCTACATCACAGAACCTCGCGGCACCACCTGGGCCGCAGCTGCCGAATTCCGCTCCGGCGCTCCCGTGTGACTCACCTCCTAGGCCGAGAAGAGTCTGGACTGGTGTTCACCTGACGAGCTGATAGCGCTGCAGACGCGCGTCCAAAGCATGGTAAATAAGAACGTCAAGCTCGTTGATGTGATCCAGGTGATGCTAGTTCGCCGGATCCTTCCGTGCCAGCGCCGAAGCCGCCCTCTGTGGGAGTTCAACCCGAAGAAGCACCAGACCCTGGTGAGGCTCTTCGAGACTACTCACGAAGGTGCATGGAAGTTGCTCTTTAAGGGCAACGAGAAACCGCCGGCCGCAGATTCAGATCGTGGGCACGATGCTAAACACCTCGCTAGCGAGGTATGTCTTCTTTGATGCATTCTCCACTTGTTTGTTTCAGGGATGATGCCTGAGCTTTTATTGTTGCTTTTTCAGGACTGGATGGAGAGGGCGAAGCGGATCTAGTGTCCGGCTCCGCTGCCTGAAGAACCGGTCATCCCACGTCTAGCGAAGATGCTTGTGCCAGCGCCTTATAAGGCACCGGAGAAGAAGGCCTAGGCGGCCAAGAGTGGCCCCCGTCGCAAGGGCACTTCGGACGTGACGTCCGAAGACAACGAAGCTCATTCCTCTGTCCCAGAGGACAATGGTGAGGAAGAGGAGGAGGCGGAGGAAAACAACCATCCCCCTGAGGAGAGGAAGAAGAGGAGGGCGGCTTCGGCGCATCCGGAGGCGGAAACACCCAAGAAGGGGAAGGGTGTCCCAGCGGTCAACACCGCATGGGACGTAAACATCAGTCCAGAATGACGCCTCCGCACTAAGCCCCAGGCCACATCGTAAGTAACATGGCTCGCTCAAGCGCGCATACGGCCCTTTCTCTTCATTATCTTGACATAGTTAATTGTACTATTGTAGTCCGGCCCGCGACCTTATCCAGCGATCCTCATCTGGAGGTTCGTTGGCTCCGTCGGAGCTGGCGAGCATGTCGCCACCGCCTGCTTATTCCCTCGGGGCCAGGGACGACACCGAAGTGTTATCCCGGAGGACCTCTCTGAACCGGGGAGGAGCCTAGGACGCTGTCCGGGAGGCGCCACAAGGCGAGACCTCCACTACCGGACACATGAGGGAGCCGATCCCCATGGAGACTGGCGAAGAGGGCCACATCCAGTTCGTCCCTCAGCCGAATACGATTCTGGAGACCCATATGGCTCCGGAGTCGGGCGAGCAGCCCCCTTTGAAGGAGGGGGGTGCGCCGCTTCCACCGGTGGCCCCTATCCCTCCAGGGGCACCGGATAACCTGATGGAGGCGCTTCGAGGCGCCTCCGTCGTGGACGAGCACCGTGTCCTTATGGGTGCGGTGATCGACAAGGTTCAGTCCGCCAAGAGTGGACTGAATGAAGCCTGCAGCAGCCTGTTAATAGGTTTTGAGGTAAGAAAGAGAAAAAAACCGTGTAGACAGTAGCCCCTGAGACATTGTCTGGTGTTCGGCAAGAAGAACCGGACAGAGGATCAATCTTTTGTTATAGGAGACTAACGTAATATGGATGGATAAGCAGGCGTCGCTGTTGGCCGCAACCTTGCATGCTGCCGAAGTCTCTGGACTGAGGTAGAGGATGGAGCGGACCGAGAACGAGCTCGCTGAGGTTAGGGTTCGGCTCCAAGAGGAGCAAGGTGAGTGACGACTTGCTGTGTGTTCAGAGGGAGTAGGCGCTGTATATTAACCGCGGTGTCGTAATATGTGCAGGAGCCACGACCGAGGTCGAGGCCCTGAGGAAGGCCCTGGGCGAGGCCGAGGAGAAGGCTGTCCAGCAGCAAGCCGCCCGTAAGAAGCTCAAGGCCCGGGTCAAAGAAGTCCAGCAGGAGCTCCAGGATGCGGTGAAAAAATGCGAGGCCTTGGAGCATGATGCGTCGGTTCAAGGGGCCGAACTCGCCAAGGCTCGTCAGAGCGCGGAGACTGCACGGAATGAGGCTCAGGCCGCCCTCCAGGAGATCCAGGAGGCCAAAAAGATCACGGTGGGTAAGGCATTTAAGATGCAAAGCAAGTATGCGGAGAAGCAGTACCTTTTACTAACCTGGGTTCGGAGTTTCCCAGGAGGTTTTACGGATTTACCACTCAGTGTATCAGACGCTGCAGAGTTCTATCGAGCCGAAGGAGGGGGTTCTACGGAGAAGCTATTCTGGTCGCAGTATGCGGCGCCAGAGCATCCCGTGTCCTTCACCGATCAGCTGAAACAACTGGTGGAGCTGCATAGGGTGGCTGAAATAGCCATTAAGGATTTGATAATCCGGCTATGGCCAGCCGAAGCTATGCTAGGCAGCTACTTCGGACTCGTGAGGCGGATGGTGAACGCCTGTCCTCGATTGGACGTCGTCAAGCGCTCGGCTTGCATTGAAGGTGCGCGCATGGCCTTCGCCCATTGCAAGATGTGGTAGGCGAAGATGGACGCCGTTGAGGTGACCAGAGGGCCACCGGAGGGCAAGGAGCACCACACACCCGAACGGTATTTTGCGGATGTCCTGGAGGGGTCTCGCCTTGCGGCAGCATAATGTTCGCGGGACGTTGTTTTTGAATAAATGTATTCATGTTGCCTTTGCCTTGTATTATGAAAAACAAAGCCTGCTTTGTAATGTAATTTTGTTATGCTTTAATTGTTTCCTCCTGTGCGGCTGTGTTGTATGTAATCTGAGGGTTCGCCAGGCGTCGGCTTCTGCCCTCACATAGGTAGTACGGAGGTGTTTGGGATGGAATCTAAACAATCTTGATCCAATTATATGGTCCTTGAAGGAGTTGTTTAGCGCAACGAACAAGGCAATCATACTATACGGCTTAAACGCCCTCACTTAGCCATAGGAGTTTTATAATAAAGCATGGGCGCAACCCCTGGTTCAAACCAGAGTGCTGTTAGCATCTGATCGGGAAGTGCTGATCTTTCGCATAATGCGTAAAAAATCTCCAACAATTTTTAACCCTCGAACAGCTGACCGGCTCTCGCCGCATCATGACAGTCAGTTTTCGGCTTTCTCTACTGAGGTGCTCATCTGGTTTAGACCAGGGCACAATCGCAGCAGTTCTCCCTTTACTACCCTAGCCGATTTAGCGGAACATAGGGTAGCAAGCACAGGAGCCGGGCAACCCAACTATTGACCAAAGACATGATTCGGAGCCAATGCATATAATGCTAAGTTCGGGGTGCCGAACTTATCTTTAATGATTGTTCGGACTTTGTTGCCATATCGTGGGGCGATTGGGAGCCCCTGGCAAATATGAAATGTACCAGAGTGTACGGTTGCTAGGAAATAAGTAATTTAAAGGAAAACAGAGGGATAACAGAGATAGGATCTGGGGCCCTTGAACTTGGATCATGAATTGTTTCCATTATAGTTGGGTTAATGCGTCCAAGCACATTGGTACAAAATAATGCAATAAGCAAATGTCTATTTGACATGCCGCGACCAAAGGCGAGTTGCGTGTGGGTCCTGAAAAACGGTTAGAGTAATCATTTAGTTAGCCTCTAGGGCTTCCCATGTACGCATGTGCTCCGTGTCAATCCGGTGTGTTTATCCTTTGACAGGACCATTAATCAGGCCGTCGAAGGAGGCCCGCATAAGAGAAACCTGAAAAAAGGGAAAAAGGAGATAATAAAGTTATATGTGTGTCCGGGATCGGTCTAACCGAACTGTAGATCTCGGGCTGGCTTGTTCCTCCGTTGATGTCCATGGAATTTTGAGTGCGTAATCATGTACGCGTGGTACGAATGCCACTACTTCATCGGGACTGGGACGGAGGCCGAATTGCTAATCGAGCTCTTGACAAGCCGTGATGTCCTATTGCAGTGTAGTCTGGAACCTCTTAATGATGTCTAGGGGCTCGGTAGCCGTACTATGGTGCTGCTTGAGAAGGCCGCTCTGTACCTCTGCTGCTAGGGCGGCGGTGTGCTCCTCTGTTCGGAGAGAGCGTTCAGTATTGCCATTGACTGTTATGACACTGCATGGACCGGGCATCTTGAGCTTGAGATAAGCCTAGTGTGGCACTGCGTTGAATCTAGCAAATGCGGTTCGTCCGAGCAGTGCGTGGTAGCCGCTGCGGAAGGGGACGATATCGAAGATTAACTCTTCGCTTCGGAAGTTGTCCGGAGAACCAAAGACCACCTCCAGCGTGATTGAGCCTGTACAGCGGGTCTCTACGCCTGGTATGACTCCTTTAAAGGTAGTCTTTGTGGTTTGATTCGTGAGGGGTTAATGCCCCTCTTCTGCATTGTGTCCTGATAAGGCAGGTTGAGGTTGCTACCATCATCCATCAGGACATGTGTTAGGTGAAACCCGTCGATAATTGGGTCGAGGACTAGTGCGGCTAAACCTCCATGGCGGATACTAGTTGGGTGATCTCGACGATCGAAGGTGATTGGGAACAACGACCACGGATTGAATTTTGGGGCGACTGGCTCTACCGCGTAGACATCCCTAAGTGCTCGCTTGCGCTCCCTTTTGGGGATGTGTGTAGCGTATATCATGTTCACTGTTTTGACTTGAGGGGGAAATTTCTTCTGCCCCCCAGTGTTCGGCTGCGGGGGCTCTTCGTCCCCGTCCTCACTTTGTGATCCCTTTTCTTTGTTTTCGGCATTTAACTTGCCAACCTGTTTGAAAACCCAACAGTCTCTGTTGGTGTGATTGGCTTGTTTATTTGGGGTACCATGTATTTGGCACGGATGATCGAGTATGCGATCCAGGCTGGATGGTCCCTCACTGTTCCTTTTGTAGGGCTTCTTTCGCTGGCCGGACTTGGAGCCGTTGAATCCGGCGTTAACGGTGGTGTCATCGGTGTTGTCGCCATTGCTTCAGCGTTTGTGTCTATTGCGTCGGAGTTTGCCGGAGCTGTTCTTGGCCTTGGAGGGGCCTATCTCGCTGGCTGTGTTTTTGCTACGAGCCAGCCAGCTGTCCTCACCCGCGCAAAAGCGGGTCATGAGTGCCGTAAGGGCTGCCATGGACTTCGACTTTTCTTGGCCAAGGTGGCCTGCTAGCCATTCGTCACGGATGCTATGTTTAAAGGCCGCTAGGGCTTCGGCATCCGGACAACCAATGATTTGGTTCTTTTTGGTTAGGAACCTAGTCTAGAATTTTTTGGCTGATTCTCCAGGTTATTGAACTATGTGGCTTAAGTCATCGCCATCGGGTGGCCGGACATATGTACCTTGGAAGTTGTCAAAGATTGCCTCTTCCAAGTCTTCCCAGCTGCCGATGGACTTCTTGGGCAGGCTATTTAGCCAGTGTCGAGCTGGCCCTTTGAGTTTTAGTGGGAGGTATTTAATGGCGTGGAGGTCGTCTCCACGGGCCATGTGGATGTGGAGAATAAAGCCTCAATCCATACTGCGGGATCGGTTGTTGCGTCATATGATTCAATATTGACGGGCTTGAACCCCTCAGGGAATTCGTGATCCAGCACCTAATCTGTGAAGCAGAGAGGGTGTGCGGCACCTGTATATCAGGCCGCGTCACGTCACACCTCCGATGAAGTCCTTATGTGGTTATCGGCCCGGGTGTGACTAGGTTTGTCACGTCCGAATAGGTAGCCGTCATCCCGAGTCGGGAAGCGTCCTCGCGATTCGTAGATTGATCTGGTGTGTCCTGCTCTACTGTCCAGATCCCGCAGAAGGTCGTATGTACGGTCCCGAGCTATTTCTGTCCCTGTTTTTGCGAGGCGGTGGGGCGGGGTGTTGTTCAGCCTGAGTTGCCATTTTATCCCGACCGTGGGGTGGTCGGTCCGCCGCACTATCCCGACCACGTGGTGGTCGGTCCGCATTGTGTGAGGGAGGTATGTGATCTGGTGCTTCCTCATCGAACTGAGGTAGCAGTCTGCGCTTTGGGTAACTCTTAGCTGGGCGCTCGAGGCCGTATTCTTTGGCTGCCAGGACGCCGGTCCACCTGTCAATGAGCAGGTTGATACGTCACCGTCGTATCTACTTTTCCAAATGCTTTTGCCCGTGTTTTGGACTCTAAACTTGCATGATTTGAATGGAACTAACCCAGAATGATGCTGTTTTCAGCAGAATTACCATGGTGTTATTTATGTGCAAAAACAAAAGTTCTCGGAATGACGTGAAACTTCACGGAACAACTTCTCGGAAATAATAAAAAATCCTCGCAAAAGATGAAGGCCAGGGGGCCCACCACCTGCCCACGAGGGTGGGGGGCGCGCCCTAGGGGGGACAGGCGCGCCCCCTACCTCGTGGGCCCCCTGGAGCTCCTCCGACCTCAACTCCAACTCTATATATTTGGTTTCGGGGAGAAAAAAATTAGAGAGAAGGATTCATCGCGTTTTACGATACAGAGCCGCCGCCAAGCCCCAAAACCTCTTGGGAGGGCTGATCTGGAGTCCATTCGGGGCTCCGGAGAGGGGAATCCGTCGCCATCGTCATCATCAACCATCCTCCATCACCAATTTCATGATGCTCACCGCCGTGCGTGAGTAATTCGATCGTAGGTTTGCTGGACGGTGATGGGTTGGATGAGATCTATCATGTAATCGAGTTAGTTTTGTTAGGGTTTGATCCCTAGTATCCACTATGTTCTGAGATTGATGTTGCTATGACTTTGCTATGCTTAATGCTTGTCACTAGGGCCCGAGTGCCATGATTTCAGATCTGAACTTATTATGTTTTCATCAATATATGAGAGTTCTTGATCCTATCTTGCAAGTCTATAGTCACCTATTATGTGTTATGATCCGTTAACCCCAAAGTGACAATAATCGGGATACTTACCGGTGATGACCGTAGTTTGAGGAGTTCATGTATTCACTATGTGTTAATGCTTTGGTCCGGTACTGTATTAAAAGGAGGCCTTAATATCCCTTAGTTTCCGTTAGGACCCCGCTGCCACGGGAGGGTAGGACAAAAGATGTCATGCAAGTTCTTTTCCATAAGCACGTATGACTATATTCAGAATACATGCCTACATTACATTGATGAACTGGAGCTAGTTCTGTGTCACCCTATGTTATGATTGTTACATGATGAACCGCATCCGACATAATTCTCCATCACTGATCCATTGCCTACGAGCTTTCCATATATTGTTCTTCGCTTATTTACTTTTCCGTTGCTATTGCTATCATCACTACAAAATACCAAAAACATTACTTTTGCTACCGTTCCACTACTATCATATTACTTTGATACTAAACACTTTGCTGCAGATATTAAGTTTCCAGGTGTGGTTGAATTGACAACTCAGCTGCTAATACGTGAGAATATTCTTTGGCTCCCCTTGTGTCGAATCAATAAATTTGGGTTGAATACTCTACCCTCGAAAACTGTTGCGATCCCCTATACTTGTGGGTTATCAAGACTATTTTCTGGCGCCGTTGCCGGGGGGCATAGCTCTATTATTTGAGTCACTTGGGATTTATATCTGCTTATCATTATGTAGAACTTGAAAGATCCAAGAACCAAGATTTATCCCTCAACTATGAGGGGAGGTAAGGAACTGCTATCTAGCTCTGCACTTGATTCACCTTCTGTTTTGAGTAAGCTTGCGACACCTAAACCTGCTTCTACTATTCATTCTGATATGCCGCATGTTATTGATGATGCCACTTCTGCTATACATGATACTTATGATGAAACTACTTCTATGCTTGATACTACTGTGTCACTTGGTGAATTTCTTGATGAACAACTTGCTAGGGTTAGAGAGAATGAAAATATTGAATCTGATAATATTGATGAAAGTGATGATGAAGACTCACCTGTTATTCCTGAGGGTTATGTTTTTGATAAAGAAGCTTCTTTAGCTATTTTAGCTTGCAAAGATAGATACGAGCTCAAGAGGTTATTAGCTAAATGGAAGCAGCAATCTCTTAATGCTAGAATGAAACCTGACCCTGCTTTTGCTACTTCACCTATCTATGTTACTGATAAGGATTATGAATTCTGTGTTGATCCTGATATAATTACTTTGGTTGAATCTGATCCTTTTCATGGCTATGAATCTGAAACTGTTGTGGCACATCTTACTAAATTAAATGATATAGCCACCCTATTCACTACTGATGAGAGAACTCGTTACTTTTATATCCTTAAAATATTTCCGTTCTCATTAAAGGGTGATGCTAAGATATGGTTTAATTCTCTTGATCCTTGTTGTGTGCGTAGTCCCCAGGATATGATTTATTACTTCTCTGCTAAATATTTCCCTGCTCATAAGAAACAAGCTGCTTTAAGGGATATATATAATTTTGTGCAAATTGAAGAAGAGAGTCTCCCACAAGCTTGGGGGAGGCTTCTCAAGTTACTTAATGCTTTGCCTAATCATCCTCGTAAGAAAAATGAAATACTTGATATCTTTTATAATGGACTAACCGATGCCTCCAGAGATTACCTTGATAGTTGTGCTGGTTCTGTTTTCAGGGAAAGAACACCGGATGAAGCTGAAATTCTATTGAATAATATGTTGACAAATGAAAATAATTGGACACTTCCTGAGCCAGCTCCTAAGCCTATTCCTAAACCAACTCTGAAGAAGAGGGGTATTCTATTTCTCAGTCCTGAAGATATGCAAGAGGCAAAGAAATCTATGAAAGAAAAAGGTATTAAAGCTGAAGATGTTAAGAATTTACCTCCTATTGAAGAAATACATGGTCTTAATTTACCGCATGATGAAGAAATATATGATCTTAATCCTTCAACTATTGAAGAAACTCATGGTCTTGATAACCCGACACAGGTAGTAAAGGTAAATTCCCTCTATAGATATGATAAAGCTGAAATCCCATTTACTAAATTTGCTAGCCCTTGCTTAGATGAGTTTGATAAATTTATGGTTAAGCAAGAAGACTTCAATGCTTATTTTGGTACACAATTGAAATACAATTCAAATATGCTTGAACACTTGGGTGATTATATGGCTAATGTCAAAGGTGAACTTAAACTTATTAGTAAACATGCTTCTATGGTTACCACTCAAGTAGAACAAGTACTTAAAGCTCAAAATGATTTTCTCAATGAATTGAATAGTAAGAATAATGATAATGTTGTTAGAGTTATGACTAGAGGTGGTAGAATGACTCAGGAACCTTTGCATCCTGAAGGCCATCCTAAGAGAATTGAGCAAGATTCTCGGAGAAATAATATAGATGCACCTAGTCCTTCTAAAAGGAAGAAAAAGAAAAATGATAGGACTTTGCATGCTTCTAGTGAACCTGTTATTGAAACACCTGAGAATCCAAATGATATTTCTATTTCTGATGCTGAAACACAATCTGGTAAGGAACTTGAAACTAGTGATAATGTTAATGATAATGTTCATGATGATGCTCAACCTAGTAATGATAATGATATAGAAATTTAACCTGCTGTTGATCTTGATAACCCACAATCAAAGAATCAACGTTATGATAAGAAAGACTTTGTTGCTAGGAAACACGGTAAATGAAGAGAACCATGGGTTCAGAAACCCATGCCTTTTCCTCCCAAACCATCCAAGAAAAAGGATGATGAGGATTTTGAGCGCTTTGCTGAAATGATTAGACCTATCTATTTGCGTATGCGATTAACTGATATGCTCAAAATGAATCCTTATGCTAAGTATATGAAAGATATTGTTACAAATAAAAGAAAGATACCGGAAGCTGAAATTTCCACTATGCTTGCTAATTATACTTTTAAGGGTGGAATACCAAAGAAACTTGGAGATCCAGGAGTACCCACTATACCATGCTCCATTAAAAGAAACTATGTTAAAACTGCTTTATGTGATCTTGGAGCCAGTGTTAGTGTTATGCCTCTCTCTTTATATCGTAGACTTGATTTGAATAAGTTGACACCTACTGAAATATCTTTGCAAATGGCTAATAAATCAACTACTATACCTATTGGTATTTGTGAGTATGTGCCTGTTGTAGTTGCAAACATTATTATTTTAACGGACTTTGTTATTCTTGATATTCCCGAGGATGATAGTATGTCTATTATTCTTGGAAGACCCTTTTTGAATACTGCAGGGGCTATTATTGATTGCACTAAAGGCAATGTCACTCTTCATGTTAATGGTAATGAGCATACGGTACACTTTCCGAGGAAACAACCTCAAGTTCACAGTATCAATTCTATTGGAAAAATTCCATCGATTATTTTTGGAGGTTTTGAATTTCCTCTTCCTACTGTCAAGAAGAAATATGATATTCTTATTGTTGGGGATGTGCATATCCCCGTTGAGGTAACCTAATGTTATTCAAAAATTCTCCGGTTCCATGTTATTCGGAATGAGTTTGTTAACAAGACTTGATCAACCTTGTTAATGGGTTCTTTTTGATGATCATGAGATGTATGAATTTAGAAAACACAACTCTCTGTACCCTCCTTTTACTTTCTGTTATTTATATTAAATAAAATAAAAATAAGTATTTTCCGCCTGTTATCTGATTTATCCGTGCAATATAAAAATACCCCAAAAATAAAAGTTCTTCAAATGCCCTGAAATTTAAATATGATTTTTTCTGGAATATTTGAGAATATTTGGCACTGAGAACACAACAGGGGGGTCATCCACCTGGCCACGAGGGTGGGGGCGCGCCCCGTGCCTCGTGGGCCCATGGTGGCCATCCTGCACTTATTCCTACACCCACACACTTCTTCTTCCTCCCACATACACGAATATCCAGTTCATACCCAAGTCCAAGCTCATTTTGCTACCATTTTCGATCTCCTTGCTCAAAGCACCTTTCACAAAACTGCTTGGGGAGATTGTTCCTTGGTATGTGACTCCTCCATTGGTCCAATTAGTTTTTGTCATAGTGCTTTATTCATTGCAAATTTGTGCTGCTTAGGTGACCCTGTTCTAGAGCTTGCATGTCAAATTTATATGGTCAAAAGTAGTTTTGATGCATGATATAGGCTCTAGGCACTTGTAGGAGTAGTTGCTATCAATATTATTGAGCTTTGTTCACTTTTATTTTGAAGTTACTAAAAATTTCAGAAATTTTTCAGAGGAAGAAATATGTTTAGGAAAATATACCAAGGTGGCTCTTCAAGGAAACAAGAGCCCAGGCTTGCAATGCGTGATACTGATGATGAGCCACCAAGAAACGCTCTAGTGCGTCCTTGTGAATGGCCTTCGGAAAATTTTATGGATCGAGCGGGAATTAAGGAAGAATTTAACGCGTATTTGCGTAATGCTGATCTTGTGAGCTTCGAGGAAGAAAAGTGCAGCCAGTATCATTATCTCACTAGTTCCTTTGTGAGGAGGTTTGAATTTTCATCTTCACGCAATTCTCCAACTGTCATGTTTGATCTTTATGAAAATTCATACACTATGGACTTAGAGGATTTTACCACTGCTTGCAAACTTCCACAATGGGGTAGTATCAGGAATCCTCGCAAATCTGAATTTAGAGATTTTCTTGCTAGTATAACTATGAGGGAATCTAGAGATATAACACAAGCTACTATAGGGAGCATTCACTTTCCTGCTATACATTATTTTGCTCTCTTCATAGGTAGATGCATTAATGGTAAAGATGAGGCATGTCACATGTGTGTCCCTGACCTCAGTATTCTTAGGAGTGCTGTGTTAGGAGATAAATCTTATAATTTGGGAGCCATTGTTGCACGTAGGTTGCATCTTAATAGATTTAATGGAGATTTCTTTGGTGGAATTTATGCAACCCGCATAGCTAATTTTCTTGGTGTAGCCATACGCGAAGATGATATTGAGTTGCCTCCTGCTTATTTGGATTATGAGGCTATGGTTCACCACCAGTTTGTCGAGAGGAATGAATCACCTCTCCAGTATCGCTTAATCTTTGACAGACACCGTGCTGTCTGTATTACTCTCCCTACTCCTGCCTTCTTTGATTATCAGGCAAATGGAAGATATGTTATTACCAGAGAGGAGGCATATGAGTACAAGAGGAGCGCGGAGGCCACTCGTCGCCATGCTGCAGCTCAGGAGGCGATAGCCACTGCATCTCAGTATGACCCCAACCATGGCCATAGACCAACTTAGGCCAAAAGCCTAAGCTTGGGGGAGTACGTATTTCTCACCGACATTACATTCATGTTCACACACTCATTGCTAGAAGTCAGTGCTCATACTTTTTCATTGTATCATCCATGCTAGTTTCTTTCCTTTTTATGCTTTCTTCTTGTGTGTTTAATAAACCTTAAGAAAAACCAAAAAAATAGTTGTAGCTTTTAATTAGTTTACTTTCCATGCATGTAGTAGTAATTAAAAAGAAAACCCAAAAAGATTTCCTGTTCTTCTTTTACTTGTTGCGAGCTTTCCCGTGTAAATAGTTTTATTTCTTTTCTATTCTTTGGGGGTTGATAGGAGAAGACCATAATTAAATTGTTGAAGTACCTCTTGTATGCATTATTGTTGATCTGACAAAAGAGCCCATATTGCCTTGTCTTCTCCTGTTTATTGAATGCTTGCAGATTCCAACTTAGTCCAATGCACGTGCACTACTATTATTATTCACATCGTTCGGCCGTGCAAGTGAAAGGCAATAATGATTATTATATGATGAACTTATTGAGATGAGAAAAGCTGGTATGAACTCGACCTCTCTTGTTTTTGTAAATATGATTAGTTCATCGTTCCTGATTCAGCCTATTATGAATAAAAATGTTTGCAATGACAACTAGAGATCATAGTTTCTTGTGCCATGCTTGATTAGCTAGGAGCTTATAATGGTTTACCTTGCGTGCCAACATGCTATTAAAATGGTTGTGATGTGGTATGATAAGGTGGTATCCTCCTCTGAATGATTTAAGTGACTTGACTTGGCGCATGTTCACGCATGTAGTTGAAACAAAATCAACATAGCCTTCACGATATTTATGTTCATGGTGGATTATATCCTACTCATGCTTGCATTCGGTGTTGATTAATTTTAATGCATGTTCATGACTGTTGTCGCTCTCTAGCTGGTTGCTTCCCAGTCTTTTGCTAGCCTTCACCTGTACTAAGCGGGAATACTGCTTGTGCATCCAACTCCATAAACCCCAAAGTTATTCCATATGAGTCCACCATACCTACCTATATACGGTATTTACCTGCCGTTCCAAGTAAATTTGTATGTGCCAAACTCTAAACCTTCAAATAATTATCCTGTTTTGTATGCTCGAATAGCTCATGTATCAACTAGGGCTGTCCGTATCTTCCATGTTAGGCGGGTTATTCTCAAGAGGAGTGGACTCCGCTCCTCACTCACGAGAAAGTGGCTGGTCACCAGGATGCCCAGTCCCATGCTTTATGCAAAACAAATCAAAATAATTGCAAACAAAACTCCCCCTGGGACTCTTGCTAGTTGGAGGCACTCGTTGTTTCGAGCAAGCCATGGATTGATGCTTGTTGGTGGAGGGGGAGTATAAACTTTACCATTCTGTTTGGGAACCGCCTATAATGTGTGTAGCATGGAAGATATCACCATCTCTTGGTTGTTATGTTGACAATGAAAGTGTACCTCTCAAAATATTATTCATATCTATTTCAAAACCGAGCTCTGGCACCTCTACAAATCCCTGCTTCCCTCTGCGAAGGGCCTATCTATTTACTTTTATGCTGAGTCATCATCCTCTTATTAAAAAGCACCAGTTGGAGAGCACCTCTGTCATTTGCATTCATTACTATTAGTTTATATTGAGTATGACTTGATTGGATCTCTTTTACCATGAATTACAATGTCTAGTCAGTCCTTGATCTTTAAAGGTGCTCCGCATTTATGTTTTGCGGTCTTAGAAAGGGCTAGCGAGATACCATCTTGTTATATCATATTATGATTGTTTTGAGAAAGTGTTGACATCTGAGATTTATTATTATTGCTCGCTAGTTGATTAAAGGTGCTCCCGAGAGGTTTTAGGGCTTGGCGGCAGCCCCTCTCCAGAACAACTTTTCGGAAATAATAAAAAATCCTTGCAAAAGATGAAGGCCAGGGGCCCACCACCTGTCCACGAGGGTGGGGGGCGCGCCTGCCCCCCTAGGGCGCTCCCCCTACCTCGTGGGCCCCCTAGAGCTCCTCCGACCTCAACTCCAACTCTATATAGTTGGTTTCGGGGAGAAAAAAATCAGAGAGAAGGATTCATCGCGTTTTACGATACGGAGCTGCTGCCAAGCCCTAAAACTTCTTGGGAGGGCTGATCTGGAGTCCGTTCGGGGCTCCGGAGAGGGGAATCCGTCGCCATCGTCATCATCAACCATCCTCCATCACCAATTTCATGATGCTCACCGCCGTGCGTGAGTAATTCCATCGTAGGCTTGCTGGACGGTGATGGGTTGGATGAGATCTATCATGTAATCGAGTTAGTTTTGTTAGGGTTTGATCCCTAGTATCCACTATGTTCCGAGATTGATGTTGCTATGAATTTGCTATGCTTAATGCTTGTCACTAGGGCCCGAGTGCCATGATTTCAGATATGAACCTATTATGTTTTCATCAATATATGAGAGTTCTTGATCCTATCTTGCAAGTCTATAGTCACCTATTATGTGTTATGATCCGTTAACCCCAAAGTGACAATAATCGGGATACTTACCGGTGATGACCGTAGTTTGAGGAGTTCATGTATTCACTATGTGTTAATGCTTTGATCTGGTACTGTATTAAAAGGAGGCCTTAATATCCCTTAGTTTCCGTTAGGACCCCGCTGCCATGGGAGGGTAGGACAAAAGATGTCATGCAAGTTCTTTTCCTTAAGCACGTATGACTATATTCGGAATACATGCCTACATTACATTGATGAACTGGAGCTAGTTCTGTGTCACCCTATGTTATGATTGTTACATGATGAACCGCATCCGGCATAATTCTCCATCACTGATCCATTGCCTACGAGCTTTCCATATATTGTTCTTCGCTTATTTACTTTTCCGTTGCTATTGCTATCATCACTACAAAATACCAAAAAACATTACTTTTGCTACTGTTACCTTTTGCTACCGTTACCACTACTATCATATTACTTTGCTACTAAACACTTTTCTGCAGATATTAAGTTTCTAGGTGTGGTTGAATTGACAACTCAGCTGCTAATACTTGAGAATATTCTTTGGCTCCCCTTGCGTCAAATCAATAAATTTGGGTTGAATACTCTACCCTCGAAAACTGTTGCGATCCCCTATACTTGTGGGTTATCACAGGTCTTGATCAGCTTGGAGCTGCTGCTTCTTCTTCTTTAGACTTCGTGTAGTGGCTATTAGCTGGCGCTTGAAGCTCTCCTGCTCGAGGGGTGCCTCAGGCATGATGAAGTCTTCATTGCCGAGGCTCTCATCATCCTCGGAGACTAGACGATAACTATCATCATCTGGGTCATTGGTCATGGCCTGTTTGTCAAGGTTATCTTGCCTGTTGTCTTGTTCCTCCTGTTCGGATGCAAACCCGATGGGGTCTTCATTGTTTTCGGCGTCGCTCGGAGTACTATTTTCTCCGGTGCCAGTGTCGTCATATTTTGAGCGACAAGGCTTAGAGCGGCATTTAGAGCGCCGACGCTTGGACTGTGTCTCAGAAGGTTTATTCGCAACTGGATCTCCTTTGTCATCGTCGCTAGCTTTTTTAGGTGTGTCGACCATGTACACATCGTACGAAGAGGTGGCCATCGAATGTCCAGTAAATGGCGGGTCTTGGCCTTGCTCCTGGTCGACATCGTCATCCATACCGTCGATGTCTTCGGAGCCGTAATCAAGCATGTCGGTTAAGTCATCGACAGTGGCTATGAAGTGGGTGGCGGGTGGGAAGCGAAATTTCCCATCATCAACCTCTGGCTCAAACCGAACATAGTTTGGTTGTGTGTCCTTCTCCAAGGACAAGTTCTTTAAAGAGTTTAGCACATCACCCAAAGCTGAGTGCTGGAAGATGTCTGCGGTGCTAAATTCGAAAATCGATAACCGATCCAGCTCGGTGTCCGCAGGTGTACCCGGTCCGGGACTTGTAGCCGGAGACGAGTCCGAAGTTCCATTGACGCAAATATTGCGGGGTGCCGAGTCCGTGTGCGGCTCCAACACCGCGGACTCTGTGGCCTCGGATGGCACGATCTGCTCTGGTTCTAAGGCTGTTGCAGCAACAGGGACTATCTCCTGGATGTGATCCAATGACAGATTTAACTCATGTTCATCGGGGCGAGGGCGAGCGATCGCTGCGGTCTCAAATCCATTGAAGATCAAGTCTCCACGGATATCCGCGACGTAGTTCAAGCTTCCAAATCTGACCCGGTGGCCAGGGACGTAGCTATCGATCTACTCCAGATGGCCAAGCGAGTTGGCCCGCAGTACGAAGCCGCCGAACACGAAAATCTGTCCGGGGAGGAAGATTTCTCCTTGGACAACGTCACTATAGAAGATTAAAGGGGCCATCGAACCTTTCGTTGATGGCATAGTGGAACTCTCAATGAAAGCACCAATGTCGGTGTCAAAACCAGCAGATCTCAGGTAGGGGGCCCCAAACTGTGCGTCTAGGATCGATGGTAACAGGAGAAGGGGGACACGATGTTTACCCAGGTTCGGGCCCTCTCTATGGAGGTAATACCCTACTTCCTACTAGATTGATCTTGATGAATATGAGTATTACAAGAGTTGATCTACCACGAGATCGTAATGGTTAAACCCTAGAAGCCTAGCCTGTATGACTATAATAATGAGTATATCCTTTCCGGACTAACCCCTTCGGCTTATATGGACACCGGGGGGGGGATCTAGGGTTACATAGAGTCGGTTACATAAGAAGGAATCTTCATAGTCGGTCGCCAAGCTTGCCTTCCGTGCCAAGGAGAGTCCAATACGGACACAGGTACATTCTTCGGCCTTCATGTCTTCACAGCCCATCAGTCCGGCCCATGGATAACAGGCCGGGCGCCTGATGACCCCTTAGTTCAGGACTCCCTCAGGGGACATAATGCACGTTCTTCAGCTGCACAATCTTCCCCGGAGTAAACTTCAAATCGAGCGTGCCAACACCATGAACATAAGCACTTGAACTGTTGCCCATCAACACGGTTGAAGTCCCTGCAGTCTGATAAGACGAAAACATGGAAATATCACTACATACATGCACGTTAGCACCCGTGTCAATCAACCAATCAGGAGAATGACATACTTTGAAAGAATAGTGGGAAATATACCATACCCAGCATCCTTCATGTCAGTGTCTCCA
Source organism: Triticum urartu (assembly GCF_056163025.1). Lineage (NCBI taxonomy): Eukaryota > Viridiplantae > Streptophyta > Magnoliopsida > Poales > Poaceae > Triticum > Triticum urartu. The sequence goes on from NC_141874.1 coordinate 66,489,497, forward strand.
ATGACAACATTAGAGGCTTGCCGCGTTTCCCAAGATGACGCTTGTTATAGCGATTAGGGCAACTAGGAGCCCAATGATCAAGATCCCCACACACATGACAAATACCTTTCTTCTTGTCATTCTTCTTCTTGAAGTTCATGTGTTGCACACCCTTGTTATTCCCATGAAACTTTGCTTTACCATCGAACTTGCCCTTGTTCTTGAACTTGTGGGGCTGGAAGTTCTTCTTCTGTACCAGATTGGCACTAGTTCCTCCCTCAATACCTCGAGCACGTGTGTCCTTTGTTGTCACCTTTTCTTCCACATCAAGAGTACCAATGAGATCTAGAACGGAAAACTCCTGTCTCTTATTCTTTAGTAAGGTAGCAAAGTTCCTCCATGAAGGAGGAAGCTTAGTGATGATACCTCCGGCAACAAACCTGTCTGGTAGCATACAATTGAAGTGCTCAAGTTCTCTAGCAAATGACTGTATCTCATGAGCTTGCTCAACCACGGAGCGCTCTTCAGTCATCCTGTAATCATAGAATTGCTCCATGATGTACAGCTCAGTGCCAGCATCTGAGACCCCATAATTGGCCTCGAGTGCGTCCCACATATCTTTTCCATTGTCAATTGATGAATAAGCATCAACTATGTTCTCACCAAGAACACTCAAGAGATCAGCCTTAAACATTGTATCCATTTTCTGAAAAGCTTGTTCCTGTTGGGCATCATACTCCCCTTCAGGTTTGCCAAGAGTGGCATCATAGCAACTCATGGTTTGAAACCATAAGACTGCTCTCACGCGCCACCTCTTATAGTGGATACCCTCAAACATAGGAGGTCTCATGGAAGCAGCAAAACCACTTGGTGTAAATTGCCTATAATAAGGTTTTTGGATTGTTGGAAATATGAGCAATTTACCGAATGATTTTATTAAAAGAAATAAGATAAAGCATGACTAATATAGCATAGATAAAACAAGTCATGCTATCTGACAGAGAGAAGGTAGATAGCATATGCATATATGAACTATAGCCAAACATATCTAGAACAGATAGTAGAGCAAAGTGCAAATATGAAGTAGAACCTAACATATCTAGGGAAAACACTAGAACAAGGAACTGTGGCAGGACCTCGAACAGAAAGAAAAGAACACATACGTGACAGCAACAGCAGAAGCACTGGACTTGGGGTCGGTGTCCTTGCCAGCCATGTCGTCGAGGAGGTTGTCGACATCGGGGAAGGAGTCGTCGTTAGGGAAGTAGTCGTCGGAGTCCGGGGCGTCCGTGAGGAAGAATTCAGTAGTCGCGTGGAGCACTCCCCAAAAATCTTATCACCCTTCTCCTATACAGGACTCAAAGCGGTGCGGTTCCGGAGGCCTACTGTCCCGACCTATGGTGCACGCCACAAGCCGGGATGGGGAAGAATGTAGCAGCAGCTAAAGGAAATATGCCCTAGAGGAAATAATAAAGTTGTTATTTATATTTCCTTATATCATGATAAATGTTTATTATTCATGCTAGAATTGTATTAACCGGAAACTTGATACATGTGTGAATACATAGACAAATAGAGTGTCCCTAGTATGCCTCTACTTGACTAGCTCGTTAATCAAAGATGGTTAAGTTTCCTAGCCATGGACATGTGTTGTCCTTTGATGAACGGGATTACATCATTAGAGAATGATGTGATGGACAAGACCCATCCGTTAGCTTAGCATAATGATCATTTAGTTTTATTGCTATTGCTTTCTTCATGACTTATACATGTTCCTCTAACTATGAGATTATGCAACTCCCAAATACCGGAGGCACACCTTGTGTGCTATCAAACATCACAACATAACTGGGTGATTATAAAGATACTCTACAGGTGTCTCCAATGGTGTTTGTTGAGTTGGCATAGATCGAGATTAGGATTTGTCACTCCGATTGTCGGAGAGGTATCTCTGGGCCCTCTCGGCAATGCACATCAATATAAGCCTTGCAAGCAATGTGACTAATGAGTTGGTTGCAAGATTATGCATTATGGAATGAGTAAAGAGACTTGCAGTAACAAGATTGAACTAGGTATGATGATACAGACGATCGAATCTCGGGCAAGTAACATACCGATGACAAAGGGAACAGCGTATGTTGTTATGCAGTTTGACCGATAAAGATCTTCGTAGAATATGTGGGAGCCAATATGAGCATCCAGGTTCCTCTATTGGTTATTGACCGGAGATGAGTCTTGGTCATGTCTACATAGTTCTCGAACCCGTAGGGTCCGCACGCTTAACGTTCGATGACGATCGGTATTATGAGTTTATGTGTTTTGATGTACCGAAGGTAGTTCAGAGTCCCGGATGAGATCACGGACATGACGAGGATTCTCGAAATGGTCGAGGCAGAAAGATTGATATATTGGAAGACTATATTCGGACACCGGAACAGTTCTGAGGTGTATCGGGTATTTTTCGGAGTACCGAGGGGTTACCGGAACCCCCCGGGGGTTATAGGGCCTCATGGGCCTATTGGTGGAAGAGAGGAGGCAGACCAAGGCAGGGCGCGCGCCCCCACTAGCCCAAACCGAATTGGACTAGGGGGGCCGGCCCCCCTTTCCTTCTATCCTCCCTCACCTTCCCCCTTCTCCTTGTTGGAATAGGAAAGGGGGGCCGAATCCTACTTGGAGTAGGATTGCCCCCCCATGGCGCGCCTCCTCCCTTGGCTGGCCTCCTCCTCCCTCCCCCTTTATATACATGGGAGGGGGGTGAGGGAATCCTGGATTAGGGGGTGTCCGGATGGCCGGACTATACCTTCAGCCGGACTCCTGGACTATGAAGATACAAGATTGAAGACTTCGTCCCGTGTCCGGAAGGGACTTTCCTTGGCGTGGAAGGAAAGCTTGGCGATACGGATATGTAGATCACCTACCATTGTAACCGACTTTGTGTAACCCTAGCCCTCTCCGGTGTCTATATAAACCAGAGGGTTTTAGTCCATAGGACAACATACAGAACAACAATCATACCATAGGCTAGCTTCTAGGGTTTAGCCTCTCCGATCTCGTGGTAGATCTACTCTTGTACTACCCATATCATCAATATTAATCAAGCAGGATGTAGGGTTTTACCTCCATCAAGAGGGCCCGGACCTGGGTAAAACTTCGTGTCCCTTGCCTCCTGTTACCATCCGGCCTAGACGCACAGTTCGGGACCCCCTACCAGAGATCCGCCGGTTTTGACACCGACATTGGTGCTTTCATTGAGAGTTCCTCTGTGTCGTCGCCGTTAGGCTTGATGACTCCTACGATCATCAATAGCGATGCAGTCCAGGGCGAGACCTTCCTCCCCGGACAGATCTTCGTCTTCGGCGGCTTCGCACTGCGGGCCAATTCACTTGGCCATCTGGAGCAGATCGAAAGCTATGCCCCTGGCCATCAGGTCAGATTTGGAAGTTTAAACTACATGGCTGACATCCGCAGGGACTTGATCTTCGACGGATCTTAGCCACTGCCGAGCGCGCCGCATTGTCACGAAGAGCATGATCTAGCTCTGCCGCCGAACAGTGCCCTGGAGGCCGCACCTGCATCGGCTTCGACCCTTAATTCGGAGCCAACTGCGCCGATCGAGGATGGGTGGTTGGACGCCGCCTCGGGGGCTGCGATCCCAACGGCGATCGAGCCGAACACCAGCCCCGCACTCCGCGAGACTCATGACTCCAAGGAGCCGGACTCCTCTCCGGACTCCGAACCCTCCTGCGCCCCTGCCGATCAAATCCGATCAGGCGCCGATCATAGAGTTTACTGCCGCGGACATCTTTCAGCACTCGCCTTTCGGTGATATTCTGAAGACACTAAAGTCTCTCTCTTTATCAGGAGAGCCCTGGCCGGACTACGGTCAGCAAGGTTGGGATACGGACGATGAAGAAACTCAAAGCCCACCCACCACCCACTTTGTAGCCACTATCGACGTTTTAACCGACATGCTCGACTTCGACTCCGAAGACATCGACGGTATGGACGCCGATGAAGGAGACAATGAAGAACCAGCGCCTGTTGGGCCCTGGAAAGCCACCTCGTCATATGATATATACATGGTGGACGCACCAAAAGATGACGACGAGGAGCGGAAGGACGCACCGAAGGCTTGTTCCCTCGAGAAGCAGTCAAAGCGGCGACGCAAGCGCCGCCCCAAATCCCGCCTCGACAAAAATAACGATCACACAGACCCAGCGCTAGAGCAGGGCGAACCGCTGCCGGACAACGGCAATCCGGATAATCAAACCGAACAAACAAATTCTATCAAGGATAATGGTCCGGACGACATAACGCCGGACAGGCACCCGGAGCAGCAGAACGCCCGTAAAAGGCTTGTTGCCACCACGAGGAGTCTTAAAAAGCAGAAGCAAAGGCTCAAGGCTGCGCAAGACACACTCCAAATTAGATGGAGTAAAATACTCAACACAGTAGCGAGGTACGGCGACAATCGCCCCTCCAAGAGCTACCCAAAGCGGAAGCTGCTACCTGAATTCGATGAGGAGGCCTCAGACCCCCCACAACCAAATATCAAAGCAGCCACCTGGCCGGATAGACGACCCCTCTACCAACATAGAGCGGCATACAACGCCACTCACAATACAACACGTGACCCATGCGAGGGCTCGCACCCAAAGGACGACGCAACAAGATCCATCTATAGACCACGCAAGCTCGCCCCAACATACAATGCAACACAACAAACATCCGAACAATGCGGTACACCCAGCTACAGGGGTCCCGCACATCCCCTATGTTTCACCGATGAGGTGCTGGACCATGAATTTCCAGAGGGATTCAAACCCGTAAACATAGAGACATACGATGGAACAACAGACCCCGGGGTCTGGATTGAGGACTACATCCTTCATATCCATATGGCTCGAGGAGATGATCTCCGCGCCATCAAATACTTACCCCTCGAGCTCAAAGGACCAGCTCGTCACTGGCTTAATGGCCTCCCCGAAAGCTCCATTGGAAGTTGGGAAGAGCTTGAAGACACCTTTCGGGAAAATTTTCAAGGGACTTATGTACGACCTCCGGATGCGGACGATTTGAGTCATATAACTCAACAGCCCGGAGAGTCAGCCCGAAAGCTTTGGAACAGGTTTCTTACTAAAAAGAACCAGATTGTCAACTGTCCGGACGCCGAAGCCTTGGCAGCTTTTAAGCATAGCGTCCGTGACGAATGGCTCGCCAGATACCTCGGCCAAAATAAGCCGAGAACGATGGCCGCATTAACAAGTCTCATGTCCCGCTTTTGCGCGGGTGAGGACAGCTGGTTAGCCAGATGCAGCACCAGCGACCCCAGTACATCTGAAGTTAGAGATGGAAACGGAAAATCACGGCGCAACATCAATAACAAACGGAGGAATAAAGAAGACAACACGAAGGGCACGGCAGTAAACGCCAGATTCAAAAGCTCTCGGCCAAGTCAACAAAAGCCACCCTCTAAAGGCACCAGGGATGAACTGTCCAACCTCAACAAAATTCTGGACCAAGTATGTCAGATCCATAGTACCCTTGGTAAACCTGCTAATCATACCCACAGAGAATGTTGGGTATTCAAGCAGTCCGGCAAGCTCAACGCCGTACACAAGGGGGAGGATACACCAAGTGAAGACGAGGACGAGCCTCCCAAGCAAGACACTGGGGAACAAAAGAAATTTCCACCACAAGTCAAAACAGTAAACGTGTTACACGTGATCAAGGGAAAAAACAACGCGGCACTCCCAGGAAAACATACCCAAGTGCCTGTCACCGCGAAGTCCTGCCACTGGTCGTCTCAACCGATCACTTTCGACCATCACGATTATTCAGCAAGTATCCGACGCGCATGATGGGCTGCCCTGGTATTAGACCCAGTAATTGGCGGATATCACTTCACATGAGTCTTGATGGATGGTGGTAGCAATCTAAACCTAATATATCAGGATACAATCCGCGGGATGGGGTTAGACCCAACAAAAATTCGCCATAGCAATACTACCTTTAAAGGAGTAACGCCAGGCCCAGGGGCTCATTGTACGGGCTCCCTCCTACTACAAGTTATATTCGGCTCCCCCGATAACTTCCGTCACGAGCATTTAACCTTCCACATCGCTCCGTTCCAAAGTGGCTATCAAGCACTGCTCGGACGCGAAGCTTTTGCTTGCTTTAATGCAATACCACACTACGCCTCCCTCACACTCAAGATGCCCGGTCCACGTGGCATCATTTTAGTGAACGGAAATATCAAGCGATCTCTGCGCGCCGAAGAGAGTGTGGCTACCCTGGCAACTGCACACTAAAGGCGCCCGGACCAGCGAAAGCATCCAATAGGTCGTCAAGACCTCAGACAAAACTAATCAAGTTTGGCGCCGCTATTTATACCGAATAAGTGGTCACACCCCTATTTGTCAATACAAGGGGCTCAACGCGCGCAGACAAGTGGCAATTTTTTCTCATCTTGAATTATACATGGTTTCTTTAAAAACTATCTTTTTGCACGACAACTTTTTCACCTAAATTCCTCTCTTTTACAGACGATCATCGTGCTACACTCGTCCAGGATACGGCACAATGGAGACACAGGCGCAGATGTGCAGCAGGGACCCGCTCCAAGGATTCTTTTTAGATTAAGACCCTACGTAAACCTTTTTTACTGTATCTTGTTGATACATATCCACCATTGAGAAGGATGCTGACGTCTTGGCATGTGGCCACGCCAGAACAATGCACGTACCTGGACACAAGGGGCTTCTTACAAAGGCCATTATTTAGGCCGGTTTATACCACAAAGACCGAATACCTTAGGGAGTGTTCGGCGTCGTGAGTTTGGCCTTATATGCATCAGCTCCGAATCATTGTCTTTGGTCAAATGTTGGGTTTGCCCGGCTCCTGTGTTTTGGTGCCTTACGTTCCGCTTTACTGGCTAAGGTAGCACCAGGAGAACTACTGCGATTGTGCCCTGGTTCATCCGGACGAGCACCTTAGTAGAGAAAGCCGAAAACTGACTGTCATGATATAGCGTGAGACTGGTCAACCACTCGATGACCTGTTGGAATGTTAGAATTCCTCCGCCTTAACGACGGGCCGTTTTCCGGCCAGGCATGTATGCACCCTAGGATTGGGAGAGTGCGGAGCCACCAGGGGCTATCTAGTAGCCCCACTGTCAAACTCCTATGGCTAAGTGAAAGTGCTAAAGCATTATAGTCTGGTTGCCTCGCTCGTTCCGCTATCACGTCCTTAATAGGACCAAGACGTTGGGTTAAGTGTGAACACGTGTTTTTTGCGATCACCTCCGCATTATATGCGTGGGGGTTGAAGCCGATGGCTGCAATCTTTCAAGTTATACACATGTATACATAAACGGCTGCCCAGGAGGCATCATATTACTTTCAGGCAAAAGTATAAAAATAGCCTTATAAAAATTTATAAAAGCATTTCGATTACAATTAGATTACATATCACTCAAACATAATATTTTTTGAGCACTGGGTCTCTATCAAACGAGCACCCTCAAGAACTTCTTCAAAGTAGTGCCCAGCAGCCATTCGACCTATGGCCGAATCCCGCGCTGCAACAGTGGTAGCATCCATCTCCGCCCAGTATGCTTTAACACGGGCAAAGGCCATCCGTGAGCCCTCTATGCACACCGACCTCTTCATCGCATTAATGAACGGCACCACGTCAAGGAGCTGCTGCACCAAGCTGAAATAGCTGTTCGGTTTTGGCCTTTCCGGCCATAGCTGATCCACAACAGACCTCATGGCGAGTCCGGACAACCTATTCAGTTCAGCCCATTCGGCTAATTGGTCAGTCAATGAAAGCGGACGCTCGGGAGAATGGAATTGTGTCCAAAACAGCTGGTCCACTTCATGGTCCGTCTGACCCTGGAAGTACATGGCCGCATCGGCAGCGCTCGCCGCCAAATCCATATACACATCCTCCGAACTCCACAGCCGATCCAGAGAGGCATACCATGGATCTCCGAACTTCCTTCGCAACATAAAGGATTTCCCAGCTACAATATCCCCGACTTCCCGCAGCTCCTCCTTCTTCACCCTCATAGCAGAGCGGATGTATTTTCTCGTCGCAGCAGCCTTCTCAAGGTCCGATGCCTTCGCTAGGTTTTGCTTTTCAAGAACCCAGCAACGGTCGGCGGCGGCTTTTAATTCTATGGCCATCTTGGCCATCTTATGTCGGCTCTCGCCATGCGCGGCCTTCTCAGTTTTCAACTCTTTGGCCACCTTCAAAGCAACCGCATTACTAAACCTCGCTTGTTCCTTGGCTCGGGCAAGTTCTGCCCGCAAGGCTTCAACAGTGGTAGCTCCGTCTACAGTCACAACATATTAAAGATACTGGCATCATGCTGCTCTTACTATGTGGCGTTTACCAGATAATGACACTTACCCTGTGGCTCGTCAAGCCTTTTGTTAATAAGCTCGATGTCGGCGTCTGCCGCATCCAACTGCCGTTTTAAATGGGAAAACTCGCTAGTCCGGCTAGCCACCGGAGCTTCCATCACCTGCACATAGAGGCAGTATGGCTATTACCTGGGAATATGATCCTCTGTTCATCGTCGTTTCCGACGACAACCAGAGTCTCAGGGGCTACTATCTACACATGGCACACCTAGCATATGCAGGACTATCATACATTATTTTACATACCTCAAAGCCTGTCAGTAGACTCATAAAAGCTTCATGCAATCCGCTTTCGGCGGACGAGATTCTCTCCATCACCGTATTCATCAGCACACGGTGTTCATCTGAGATGGCCGCTCACCCCACCAACTCCCTCAAAACATCCAATCGCACACCAGACGGTGCCGGACTCTTTTTTCCGCTCTCTTCGGGAGACGGACACTGGGAGCTTCGGGGGTCAATGGGATTATCTTCTGGCCTCACCGGACCCGGAGAGGCCCTCCGCGACGACACTTCGGGGTCGCCCGCTTCCGGAGCGGAGGAGTCCGGAGGGGGCGTTTGAAGAAGATCCCCCGAAGACGAGCTCATTTGAGAGGGGCTAAGGCCCGAACTGCAAAGATATATGCGGTGGTTATTTTCTCAGAAGAAAAAGATGGCATACCTGTACTATTAAAGTATTTCGGGTCACTTACGACTCGCTGGAGAATTGACCCCCCCGCGGACTTTGTGCGGCAAAAGCGCCCCCCAAGGTAGGACCCTCTGTGGGAGACTTCTTCTCCCGTTTGGAAGCTTCGGCGTCCGAATCCCCGGGTGCAGTCCTTTTCCTCCTCCGGTCGTCTTCCTTCATGGAGATGCTCGCTCCCTTGGTTAGAATGGGCAGCGTTGGGGGCCTGCGTCCGCCCGTATTATCTTACCCAGTATCTTCCTTCAAGGGCTCCAGGAAAGGTGCGACCTGGAGCATCTTTTCTAATACCGGATTGTCCAAACCCTCAGAGAGTGGGGCCGAACACCGAATCAACTTCGCCTTTGTTAGCCAGTCCTGGTCAAAAAGCAAACTCTCAGAAATAACTTTGTAACAAATGAGAGATAGTATGTTCGGCCGGAAGATTCCTTACCTGTTCGGCGGCACGGTTATTGCTCAGGCCCACGTCCTCGGTGATTTCCGGACACTCTACCCGAGGTCCGAAGAATGACTTGTACATCTCCTTGTGCGTCAGGCCAAGGAAATTTTGGATGACACGCGGTCCCTCGGGATTGAACTTCCACAAGCGAAGGGGCCGGCGTTTGCAAGGTTGGACTTGACGAACCAGCATAACTTGTATTACCGCAACCAAACTAAAATCTCCATTGAAGAGATCTCGAATGCGGCTTTGCAGTATAGGCACGTCCTTGGCTGGACCCCAGCTCAGACCTCTGCTGATCCATGACATCAGTTGTGGTGGAGGGCCCGAGCGGAAAACAGGGGCGGCCGTCCACTTGGCACTTCTAGGAGCCGTGATGTAGAACCACTCCTGTTGCCACAATTCAGACACCTCTGGAATGGAACCTTTGGGCCATGGAGCTCTCGTCATCTTGCATATTGAGGCACCTCCACACGCTGCATGTTGCCCCTCGATCATCTTCGGCTTTACATCAAAGGTCTTGAGCCACAAGCCAAAGTGAGGGGTAACCCGGAGGAAGGCCTCACACACGACAATAAATGTCGTGATATGAAGAAAGGAGTCCGAAGCTAGATCATGGAAGTCTAGCCCGTAATAAAACATCAAACCCTTGACGAAAGGATCCAGAGCAAGGCCTAGACCTCGGAGGAAGTGGGAGACGAACACGACGCTCTCGTTGGGTTTGGGGGAGGGGACGGCCTGCCCTCGGGCAGGCAGCCGATGCACAACCTCGGCGGTCAGATATCTGGCCTCCCTCAACTTTTTGATGTCTTCTTCTATGACGGAGGAAGGCACCCATCGGCCTTGAAGGCTAGATTCGGACATGATTGAAGGTTCGGAGCACCTGACATGAACTTTGGGTGTTTGAGCTTGAGGTGGGGGAAGGATTCGATTGAGCACGGGAGGGAAAGAATAAAAGCATTGTCCCTTTATAAAGAGGGTGAATATCAAGTGTCCTCTCCGTGACCGTTTGGACTTGCCTATAGTCTAGGAGTCCTAGAAGCGGTTGGGTTACCCACGCCCGTATTGATGAGAATCCCGGAATAAGGGGACACAGTCTCTGCTTTAACAAGACGTGCCAAGGAAACTGCCTCGCGTGACACGCTGAGGTGGGATAATAAAATGATTCGAATAAAGGCTTGGCCGTGGTGCGTCGCACTACGGAATACGTCAGCAGATTAGTTTTGTGTAAATATTATTCTCTCTATGGCAATATGTGGAAACTTATTTTGCAGAGCCGGACACTATCTTTGTGTTCAAAATCTTCTATGAAGTATTTGGAGGAGGAACCCGCCTTGCAATGCCGAAGACAATCTGCGCGCCAGACTCGTCGTCATTGAAGCCTGGTTCAGGGGCTACTGAGGGAGTCCTGGATTAGGGGGTGTCCGGATGGCCGGACTATACCTTCAGCCGGACTCCTGGACTATGAATATACAAGATTGAAGACTTCATCCCATGTCCGGAAGGGACTTTCCTTGGCGTGGAAGGCAAGCTTGGCGATACGGATATGTAGATCTCCTACCATTGTAACCGACTTTGTGTAACCCTAGCCCTCTCCGGTGTCTATATAAACCGGAGGGTTTTAGTCCGTAGGACAACATACAAAACAACAATCATACCATAGGCTAGCTTCTAGGGTTTAGCCTCTCCGATCTCGTGGTAGATCTACTCTTGTACTACCCATATCATCAATATTAATCAAGCAGGACATAGGGTTTTACCTCCATCAAGAGGACCCGAACCTGGGTAAAACTTCGTGTCCCTTGCCTCCTGTTACCATCCGGCCTAGACGCACAGTTCGGGACCCCCTACCCGAGATCCGCCGGTTTTGACACCGACAGGGGGCACCCCAAAGACACACCAAAGTTTCTCTTAGCCGTGTGCGGTGCCCCCTCCACCGAAACACACCTCGGTCATATCGTTGCAGTGCTTAGGCGAAGCCCTGGGCCGGTAACTTCATCATCACCGTCACCATGCCGTCGTGCTGACAAAACTCTCCCTCAGCCTCAGCTGGATCAAGAGTACGAGGGACGTCACCAAGCTGAACGTGTGCAGATTGCGGAGGTGCCGTGCATTCAGTACTTGATCGGTTGGATCACGAAGACGTTCAACTACATCAACCGCGTTACTTAACGCTCCCGCTTTCGGTCTACGAGGGTATGTAGACACACTCTCCCCTCTCATTGCTATGCATCTTCTAGATAGATCTTGCGTGATCGTAGGAATTTTTTTGAAATACTGCGTTCCCCAACAGTGGCATCCGAGCCAGGTCTATGTGTAGATGTTACATGCACGAGTAGAACACAAACAATTATGGGCGATAATAGTCATATTGCTTACCAGCATGTCATACTTTGATTCGGTGCTATTGTTGGATGAAGCGGCCCAGACCGACATTACATGAACGCGTTCATGAGACTAGTTCTACCGACGTGCTTCGCACACAGGTGGCTAGTGGGTGCCTGTTTCTCCAACTTTAGTTGAATCGAGTGTGACTACGCCCGGTCCTTGTTGAAGGTTAAAATGACACACTTGACTAAAAATCATTGTGGTTTTTGATGCCTAGGTAAGAACGGTTCTTGCTAAGCCCATAGTAGCCACGTAAAACTTCCAACAACAAAGTAGAGGACGTCTAACTTGTTTTTGCAGGGCATGTTGTGATGTGATATGGTCAAGACATTATCATATAAATTATTGTATGAGATGATCATGTTTTGTAACACAGTTATCAGCAACTGGCAGGAGCCATATGGTTGTCGGTTTATTGTATGAAATGCAATCGCCATTTAATTGCTTTACTTTATCACTAAGCGGTATCGATAGTCGTGGAAACAATAGTTGGCGAGACAACAACGATGCTATGTTGGAGATCAAGGTGTCAAGCCGGTGACGATGGTGATCATGACGGTGCTTTGGAGATGGAGATCAAAGGCACAAGATGATGATGGCCATATCATATCACTTATAGTGATTGCATGTGATGTTTATCTTTTATGCATCTTATTTTGCTTAGTATGGCGGTAGCAGTATAAGATGATATCTCACTAAATTTCAAGGTATAACTGTTCTCCCTGAGTATGCACCGTTGCTACAGTTCGTCGTGCCGAGAAACCACGTGATGATCGGGTGTGATAAGCTCTACGTTCACATACAGCGGGTGCAAGATTGTTTTGCACAAGCAAAATACTCAGGTTAAACTTGGCGAGCCTAGCATATGCAGATATGGCCTCGGAACACTGAGACCGAAAGGTCGAGCGTGAATCATATAGTAGATATGATCAACATATTGATGTTCACCATTGAAAACTTCTCCATCTCACCTGATGATCAGACATGGTTTAGTTGATATGGATGACGTGATCATTTAGATGACTCGAGGGATGTCTATCTAAGTGGGAGTTCTTAAGTAATATGATTAATTGAACTTTAATTTATCATGAACTTAGTACCTTATAGTATTTTGCATGTCTATGTTGTTGTAGATAAATGGCCCGTGTTGTTGTTCTGTTGAATTTTAATGCGTTCCTAGAGAAAGCTAAGTTGAAAGATGATGGTAGCAACTACACGGACTGGGTCCATAACTTGAGGATTATCCTCATTGCTGCATAGAAGAATTACGTCCTAGAAGCACCGCTAGGTGCAAAGCCCACTGCAGGAGCAACACCAGATGTTATGAACGTCTAGCAGAGCAAAGCTGATGACTACTCGATAGTTCAGTGTGCCATGCTTTATGGCTTAGAATCGGGACTTCAATGATGTTTTGAACATCATGGAGCATATGAGATGTTCCAGGAGTTCAAGTTAATATTTCAAGCAAATGCCCGAATTGAGAGATATGAAGTCTCCAATAAGTTCTATAGCTGCAAGATGGAGGAGAATAGTTCAGTCAGTGAACATATACTCAGAATGTCTGGGTACCACAACCACTTGACTCAACTGGGAGTTAAACTTCCTGATGATAGTGTCATTGATAGAGTTCTTCAATCACTGCCACCAAGCTACAAAAGCTTTGTGATGAACTATAATATGCAAGGGATGGATAAGACAATTCCCGAGCTCTTCGCAATGCTGAAAGTTATGGAGGTAGAAATCAAGAAGGAGCATCAAGTGTTGATGGTCAACAAGACCACTAGTTTCAAGAAAAAGGGCAAAGGGAAGAAGGGGAACTTCAAGAAGAACGAAAAACAAGTTACTACTCAAGCAAAGAAGCCCAAGTCTGGACCTAAGCCTGAAACTGAGTGCTTCTACTTCAAAGGGACTGGTCACTGGAAGCGGAATTGCCCCAAGTATTTGGCGGATAAGAAGGATGGCAAAGTGAAAGGTATATTTGATATACATGTTATTGATTTGTACCTTACTAATGATCGCAGTAGCACCTGGGTATTTGATACTGGTTCTGTTGCTAATATTTTCAACTCGAAACAGGGGCTTGATACGTCTCCAACGTATCTATAATTTTTTATTGCTCCATGCTATTATATTATCTATTTTGGATGTTAATGGGCTTTATTTTACACTTTTATATCATTTTTGGGAGTAACCTACTAACCGGAGGCCCAGCCCAAATTGTTGTTTTTTTTGCCCATTTCAGGGTTTCGAAGAAAAGGAATATGAAATGGAGTCCAAACAGAATGAAACCTTTGGGAACGTGATTTTCTCAACAAAGGTGATCTAGGAGACTTGGAGTGGCCGTCAAGAAACAAGGGAGGAAGGCACGAGGCAGGGGGGCGCGCCTACCCCCCTGGGCGCGCCCTCCACCCTCGTGGGCCCTCCATTGCTCCACCGGCGTACTTCTTCCTCCTATATATATCCACGTACCCCCACACATCCAGGAGCACCACGAAAACCTAATTCCACCGCCGCAACCTTCTGTACTCGAGAGATCCCATCTCGGCGCCTTTTCCGGAGCTCCGCCGGAGGGGGCATTGATCACGGAGGGCCTCTACATCAACTCCATGGCCTCTCCGATGATGTGTGAGTAGTTTATTTCAGACATACGGGTCCGTAGTTATTCGCTTGATGGCTTCTTCTCCCTCTTTGGATCTCAATACAAAGTTCTCCTCGATTCCCTTGGAGATCTATTCGATGTAATCTTATTTTGCGGTGTGTTTGTCGAGATCCGATGAATTGTGGGTTTATGATCCAGATTTATCAATGAACAATATTTGATTCTCCTCTAAATTCTTTTATGTATGATTGGTTTATCTTTGCAAGTCTCTTCGAATTATCAGTTTGGTTTGGCCTACTAGATTGATCTTTCTTGCAATGGGAGAAGTGCTTAGCTTTGGGTTCAATCTTGCGGTGCTCGATCCCAGTGACAGAAAGGGAACCGACACGTATTGTATTGTTGCCATCGAGGATAAAAAGATGGGGTTTATATCATATTGCATGAGTTTATCCCTCTACATCATGTCATCTTCCTTAAAGCATTACTCTGTTCTTTTGAACTCAATACTCTAGATGCATGCTGGATAGCGGTCGATGTGTGGAGTAATAGTAGTAGATGCAGAATCGTTTCGGTCTACTTGTCTCAGACGTGATGCCTATATACATGATCATACCTAGATATTCTCATAACTATGCTCAATTCTATCAATTGCTAGACAGTAATTCGTTTACCCACCGTAATACTTATGCTCTTGAGAGAAGCCACTAGTGAAACCTATGGCCCCCGGGTCTATCTTACATCATATTAATCTTCCAATACTTAGTTATTTTTTTGCCTTTTATTTTACTTTGCATCTTTATCATCAAAATACCAAAAATATTATCTTATCATATCTATCATATCTCACTCTCGTAAGTGACCGTGAAGGGCTTGACAACCCCTTTATCGCGTTGGTTACAAGGTTCTTATTTGTTTGTGTAGGTGCGTGGGACTCGAGCGTGATCCCCTACTGGATTGATACCTTGGTTCTCAAAAACTGAGGGAAATACTTACGCTACTTTGCTGCATCACCCTTTCCTCTTCAAGGAAAACCAACGCAGTGCTCAAGAGGTAGCAAGAAGGATTTCTGGCGCCGTTGTCGGGGAGATTCGCGCCAAGTCAAGTCAAGATTTGACTCCAACAACGAGTCATTTCTAGCGCCATTACCAAGTACCCATCACAAACTCTTATCCCTCGCATTGCATTATTTGCCATTTGCCTCTCATTTTCCTCTCCCCCACTTCACCCTTGCCATTTTATTCGCCCTCTCTTTTCCGCTCACCTTTCTTTCGCCATGTCGGAATCAAAAAGGGTTGGGGGTTCTCTCCCGAGTTTTAGTACTTTTGACAATCCTTCTATTCTTTCTAAACTCATAAAAAATGATGCTATGGAAAGACCTACCGAAGTTATCAATGAGAATCTTAATAATTTTGACGAAGATGATTCCGAAATTTTTCGTTATTTACTCGATGAATCTTTGAAAGATGCTTGGGATAGACTATTAAGGATCCGGGCCAGCTATGTACCCCAAATTGAAATTTACTTAAAGAGCTTTTATGTTGCCCTACCTTCTTCGTTTAAGCATGTCCTAGATTCTATTTTTGAAGAAGGTTTTCTTGAAGGGGATGTCGTAGATACTTATGTAAACATGAAAACCATATTTGGGCACCCCATGAATGAGAGGGTTGAATCCACATCTCTTTTGCTCTCCTACCAAAACAACTATATCAAAGAGATGAAAGCTAGCTTAGATGCAAATTTCCATAAAATGCTTAATACTTCTTCTACCATTAACAACCATGTGATTTATCAAAATATAAATATTAATGCCATAGATAATAAGTTTTCTATTTTCTTCCCTAAAACCAAAGGTGGCAATACCTAGATCTATCTTCGCTTTTATGCCTAGCTAGGGGCGTTAAACGATAGCGCTTGTTGGGAGGCAACCCAATTTTATTTTTATTCCTTGCTTTTTGATCCTGTTTAGTAATGAATAATTTATCTATCCTATGTTTTGGTTGTGTTTTTTGTGTTTAATTAGTGTTTGTGCCAAGTAGAACCGTTGGGAAGACTTGGGGAAAGTCTTTTTGATCTCGCTGTAAAAAATAGAAACTTTAGCGCTCACGAGAATTGCTGCCATTTTTATTTGGAAAGTTCTATTTAGTTAATTATTTTTCATATGATTAATAGATAAATTACTCACATCCATCAATTTATTTTAGAATTTTTGGGGTTCCAGAACTTGCGTTAGCTACAGATTACTACAGACTGTTCTGTTTTTGACAGATTCTGTTTTTCTTGTGTTGTTTGCTTATTTTGATGAATCTATGGCTAGTAAAAGAGTTTATAAACCATAGAGAAGTTGGAATAAAGTAGGTTTAACACCAATATAAATAAATAATTATTTTATTACAGTACCTTGAAGTGGTATTTTGTTTTCTTTCGCTAATGGAGCTCACGAGATTTTCTATTTTGAGTTTTGTGTTGTGAAGTTTTCAAGTTTTGGGTAAAGATTTGATGGATTATGGAACAAAGAGTGGCGAGAGCCTAAGCTTGGGGATTCCCATCGCACCCCAAGGTAAAATTCAAGGACACCAAAAATCCTAAGCTTAGGGATGCCCCGGAAGGCATCCCCTCTTTCGTCTTTGTCTATCGGTAACTTTACTTGGAGCTATATTTTTATTCACCACATGATATGTCTTTTGCTTGGAGCGTCTTGTATGATTTGAGTCTTTTCTTTTTAGTTTACCACAATTGTCCTTGTTGTACACACCTTTTGAGAGAGACACACATGAATTGAAATTTATTAGAATACTCTATGTGCTTCACTTATATCTTTTGAGTTATATAGTTTTTGCTCTAGTGCTTCACTTATATCTTTTAGAGCAGGGTGGTGGATTTGTTTTATAGATACTATTGTTCTCTCATGATTCACTTATATTATTTTGAGAGTCATTTAGAACAACATGGCAATAATAAAAACTTTCATGTAAGTGCATTGAATACTATGGGAAGTTTGATACTTGATAATTGTTTTGAGATATGGAGATGGTGATATTAGAGTCATGCTAGTTGAGTAGTTGTGAAATTGAGAAATACTTGTGTTGAAGTTTGTGATTCCCGTAGCATGCACGTATGGTGAACCATTATGTGATGAAGTTGGAGCATGATTTATTTATTGACTTTCTTCCTTATGAGTGGCGGTCGGGGACGAGCGGTGGTCTTTTCCTACCAATCTATCCCCCTAGGAGCATGCGCGTAATACTTTGTTTCGATAACTAATAGATTTTTGCAATAAGTATGTGAGTTATTTATGACTAATGTTGAGTCCATGGATTATACGCACTCTCACCCTTCCACCATTACTAGCCTCTCTAGTATCGCGCAACTTTCGCCGGTACCATAAACCACCCATATACCTTCCTTAAAACAGCCACCATACCTACCTATTATGGCATTTCCATAGCCATTCTGAGATATATTGCCATGCAACTTTCCACCATTCCGTTATTATGACACGCTTCATCATTGTCATATTGCTTGCATGATCATGTAGTTGACATAGTATTTGTTGCAAAGCCACCATTCATAATTCTACATACATGTCACTCATGAATCATTGCACATCCCGGTACACCATCGGAGGCATTCACATAGAGTCATATTTTGTTCTAAGTATTGAGTTGTGATTCTTGAGTTTTAAAGTAAATAAAGTGTGATGATCATCATTATTAGAGCATTGTCCCAAGTGAGGAAAGGATGATGGAGACTATGATTCCCCCAAAAGTCGGGATGAGACTCCAGACGAAAAAAAAAGAAAAAAAGAGAAAGGCCATAAAAAAGAAGAAGGCCCAAAAAAAGAGAGAAAAAGAGAGAAGGGACAATGCTACTATCCTTTTTCCACACTTGTGCTTCAAAGTAGCACCATGTTATTCATATAGAGAGTCTCCTATGATATCACTTTCATATAGTAGTGGGAATTTTAAATTATAGAACTTGGCTTGTATATTCCAATCACGGGCTTCCTCAAAATGCCCTAGGTCTTCGTGAGCAAGCAAGTTGGATGCACACCCACTTAGTTTCTTTTGTTGAGCCTTCATATACTTATAGCTCTAGTGCATCTGTTGCATGGCAATCCCTACTCACTCACATTGCTATCTATTGATGAGCATCTCCTTAGCCCGCTGATACGCCTAGTTGATGTGAGACTATTTTCTCCTTTTTGTCTTCTCCAGAACCACCATTCTATTCCACCATAGTGCTATATCCATGGCTCACGCTCATATATTGCGTGAAGATTGAGAACATCAAAAGTATGAAAAAATTGCTTGGCTTGTCATCGGGGTTGTGCATGATTTAAATATTTTGTGTGGTGAAGATAGAGCATAGCCAGACTATATGATTTTGTAGGTATAACTTTCTTTGGTCATGTTATTTTGAGAAGACATAATTGCTTGGTTCTCAAAAACTGAGGGAAATACTTACACTACTTTGCTGCATCACCCTTTCCTCTTCAAGGGAAAACCAAAGCAGTGCTCAAGAGGTAGAAGGGCTATGAATTAAGCAAAGATTGGCTAAGGACGAGGTGACGATGCGCGTGGGAAATGGTTCCAAAGTCGATGTGATCCCGGTCGGCATGCTACCTCTACATCTACCTTCGGGATTAGTATTAGACATGAATAATTGTCATTTGGTGCCAGCGTTAAGCATGAATATTATATCTAGATCTTGTTTGATGCGAGACGGTTATTCATTTAAATCGGAGAATAATGGTTGTTCTATTTATATGAGTAATATCTTTCATGGTCATGACCGTTGATGAGTGGTCTATTTTTTATTGAATCTGATAGTAGTGATACACATATTTTTCGAGAAAACACAGAAAGAGAGAGTTTGTAATTACAATCCTCCTAGGAGGCGGTTTCACAAAGAAAGTAGATGCTAGTGCACATCCCATGAGGTGGGCAGCACGACTCTAAGGCCGGCAGCGCCAGCAGTGGCCCATAGCCTGGCTTCGGCCTTGATCCTACTCACTAAGGCATGAACGGACGGTTGCACGCGGTCGAAGATGCAGTCGTTTCGGTGTTTCCAAATCATCCAGGATGTCAGAAGCGTCGCGGATGCAAGCCCCTTGCGCATCAGCTGGGAGGTGTCTTGCCTAGCGTTTAGCCACCAATCGAGTAGGGAGCTGTCATTGGCCGGCGCTCGGGAGGTCATGCGCATCCAGGAAAGGGTCTCGTGCCAGACCAGCCGCGAGAAGGGGCAGGCTAACAGGAGGTGCTGCATCGTCTCCGGGGCCTGGTCGCACAAGGGGCACGCCGTGTGGTGCTGAAGCCCATGTCGATCAAGGCGGTCAGCCGTCCAGTAGCGGTCAAGGCTGGCAAGCCAGAGAAAGAACTTCACTTTCGACGGCGCCCAACTCTTCCAAGTGAGCTTCCAATGGTCGCAGGCGATTAATCCGTGGAAGGATACGAGGTAGGCAGATTTAGCAGTGTAGGTGTCGGCCTCAGTCCACTTCCAAATCAGCTTGTCAGGCTCGGCGGAGAGGGCAATACCCTCGAGGAGTCGCCAAAGCAACAAGTACTGGCCGATCTCATGAACGCCCAGGATGCCATGGATGTCGCGCGCCCGGAGATGGGCCTGCAGGCCCTCAGCGACCGTCCTATTCTTCCTTCGCCGTTTTGGGATGCACGCGTGCAGCAGGGGTGCAATTTCGCGAACAGAGCGTCCATTGATCCATCGGTCCTCCCAAAATTTGGTGTTGTGGCCGTTCCCAATGGACGTGTAGGTGCTGCGAAGAAGAAGGCCTGCTCCTCAGCAGAGAACTGGAGGTCGAGACCAGCCCAAGCACGGCGCCCGTCAGTTTTGCTGAACTAGAGCCAACGGGTCCTGAGCGCCATGTCGGTGCGCTCCAGATCGTGCACGCCCAGCCCGCCGAGGCTCCTGGGGCGCGTGACACGACACCAGTTAACGTGGCAGTGGCCTCCCTTGGCCTCGGCGCGCCCGGCCCAAAGGAACCCACGCTGGATACGCTCAAGCATGCGGAGGATCCTCTTTGGGGGCGCCAACACAAGCAGCTGGTGCAGCGGGATCGCGCTGAGCACCGATTTCACCAGCGCGAGACGGCCTGCTCGGTTCATGAGCCAAGCCTTCCAGGTGGGCAGTCTGCCCGCCACTCTGTCGACGAGGGGTAGCAACTACGCGGTGGTGGGGCATCGAATGGTGAGCGGGATGCCGAGGTAGGTGATGGGGAGCTCGACGATTGGGCAGCCCAAGCTCTCGACGACGGGCAGTACAGAGTCATCTTCGCAGCGGATGAGCGTGGCGGTGCTCTTGGCGAAGTTGACGCGGAGTCCGGATGCCCGGCCAAAAAGCTGCAGGATTGCATTCACGGCCTCGATGTCGTCCGGCTGCGGGTGATAGAAGAGGACCACATCATCCGCATAAAGCGAGATGGGGGGATCGGCTGGGAGGGGTGCAGCCGGCGTATGATCCCGAGCTCGGTGGCGCGCTTGAACAGACGACCAAGGGTGTCGACAGCCAAGACGAATAGCTGCGTCGACATGGGGTCCCCTTGGCGCAGGCCTTGGCGGTGCCAAATTGGGGGGCCAGGGCTTCCATTGAGCAGCACCTTGGTGCTAGCAGAAGACAAGAGGATCGCCAGCCACTCAAGGATTCTATCCCCGAAGCCATATTGTTTCAGCACCTCGAAGAGGAAAGGCCAGGATATCGAGTCGAACGCCCTCGCGAGATCAAGCTTCAGCATTATGCGCGGTGCTCCCAGCTGGTGCAGAAGACGAGCAGATTGGCGCACCAGGACGAAATTGTCATGGAGGCTGCGCCCAGGGATGAAGGCGTTCTGGTTGTTGCTGACGAGGGCGTCGAGTCTCGGCACGAGGCGGAGCGATAGCACCTTGGCGAAGACTTTTGCAACCAGGTGGATGAGGCTGATCGGCCGATAGTCCCGCAGGCAGCTCGCGTGGGCGCGCTTGGGGAGCAGGGAGAGCAGGGCCTGGTTCAGACATGCGAACCCGCGCCCCCACATGTCGTAGAGTTGCTGGAAGACGGCGGCGAAGTCAGCCTTGACCGTGGGCCAGCAAGCGCGTAGGAACTCGGCCGTGAAGCCGTCGGGCCCTGGTGCCTTGCGCGCTGGCAGCCGCTTCACGACGTTCCAAATCTCCTCATCGTCGAAGGGCGCGTCCAGCTCGAGGAGGTCCGGAGATGGGGTGATCAGCTGCGAGAGGTCCAGCATGCAGTCATGGCCGACCTCGGTGCCCAACAGCTCATCAAAGTGCGCGATGGCGGCGGAGGCCATGTCGGCATGGTTGGTCAGCGTGTGATCACCAACATCGAGGCTGTGTACCCGATTCTTCTGGCGACGATAAGAGCATTGCCGGTGAAAGAAGGAGGTGTTAGCGTCTCCGTCCTTAAGGGTTGCGATGCGCGCCCGCTGCCGCGCAATGGTGCGCTTGAGAGACGCTAGTCCAAGGTAGGAGCGCTTGATTTGCTTGCGTAGCCACTCCTCATGAGCAGAAATCATCCTGTCCTCCTGGGCCTTGTCAAACCGGAGCAGCAGCTCGCGAGAAAGGGCCATCTTGTGCCGAACATTGCCGACCGTGCGCGCGCTCCAGCTGGTCAGCTTGCGAGCCGTGGCTTGGAGGCGCCGCACGAGCCGCCGGAACGGGTCGGCGTCGTCCATGGAAAGCCAGGCTTCCGCGACGACGTCCTGGAACCCATCCAAGCGCACCCAGAAGTCCTTGAAGTGGAATCGTCGGTGGCTCGGTGGTTGCGGAGAACAATCCAGGAGCAGCGGGCTATGGTCGGAGACCACCGAGGCGAGGCATCGAAGGTGGCAGCTGCTATGGCGCTCCTCCTAATCCATCGTGCATAGCACCCTATCGAGGTGGACCAGGGTCGGAGGGGAGCGCTCATTAGACCATGTGTAACGGCGCCCGTTAAGGTAGACCTCCTTGAGCGCCAAGTCATCGAGCAAGTGTCTGAACCACCTCATCATCCGTCTGTCCAAGTTGTTGTTGTTTTTATCTTCGTCGCGGTAGATCAGGTTGAAGTCACCGCAAAGCATCCATGGCCTTGGGCAAGAGGCGCGTAGGTCGCGGAGTTCACGAAGGAACTCGATCTTCTCGTCATCCAGTTGAGGCCCATACACGATGGACAGCCACCAAGGCGGGTGCTGGCTTGAGGGGGGAGTGACCCGGGCCGACAGCGTGTGTGTGGTGAACTCAGGGTTAGTGATGGTTACCACCTGGCTTCTCCACGCCAGCAGGATGCCGTCGCGGGTGTCATCCGCCGGCAAGTACACGTACTCGTCGAACTCGGATCCGAGCGCGTCAAGGACAACCGACGAGCGGATCAAAGTCATCTTAGTCTCTTGCAAACATACAATGGAGGCGCCACTAGTGACAATAAGAGATCGGATGGCGGTGCGTCGTGCGCACGCGTTAAGGCCGCGCACGTTCCAAATCACAATTTTTAGGTCGTGATCCATGGAAACGGGGTCGACAATGGAGGCGGAGCGCCACGCTACACCGCAACCTCAGCCGCCAAGGTCGCTGAGGCAGGCGCCGACGCCTCCGGGTCGACGGGCAGCTCGCGGTCGACTAGTGCAGCAATGGCAGAGAGCACAGCCATCGGGATCGGAGTGGCAAAGACGTCTTCGTATGCTTTCATCTCTGCAGAAGAAATCTTCTGGTCGAGGCCGAGGATCCCAAGAGTACGCAGCACCTGAACTTGCGCACGATGCTCCGCGGTCGGCGGTGCGGTGGCCCGGCAGGATGCGGACGAGGCCGAGCGGCCCCGGCGCGGAGAGAAGTTAAGTGGCTGCTGGCGATGCCGCTTCCCAGGCGCGGGAAGGATCGTGTTCAGGTGTTTGGTGGCGGCGGAGAGGAACTCGCCCAGTGTCCAAGATGCACCTCGCGGCCGGGAGCGGCGCAGCGTGATTGGAGGCAAGGCGAAGCGCTGCGTAGTTAGTCGAGGCGGGGTCGCGGTAGGTGCAGGGTCGTCCGATGCATGCAATGGGCCGCTAGGCTGGATGGCATTGCTGCTGGGCTCACTGTAGGGGGTCGCCTGGGCGTTTAGGGCCGCGGGTTTGGGTTGGTGGCCCAACTCTAGGGAGGGGTCCTCCCCTGGGTTGCTGCGGTCGTGGTGGGGAGCCACATCCCGAACACGCGCCGAGGCGCAAGCGAGCGCTGAGCCAGAAGCGGCCCCGTCCGGTGGCAAGCCAGGAGATGGCGCGCATGCAGAATTTGACTCGGTCGTGGGTCCGTCCAAGGGTGCGCCAGGAGCTGACACTGACATGTGCGGGCCAATAGCGGATCGTCATGGGCCAGCTCCTCACTTCCCATAGGCTGCGAGTCTGGCACCATGCAGGCAGAGGGCGGGGAGGGGGCCAAGTAGGCCACCGGATCCCGAGACAAGAGCTGGCTGGGTGAGGACAGGATGGCCCCGGCATGCGCGACCAGCCGTCTGCTAGGGGATGATGGGCACAGGCGCTCAGAGGGCTCACGCAGCTGCTGCACCGCTAGCAAGTCGCCAACTGGCACGGCCGTGCTGTCCACAACACGCTGGCCTGGGTCGGTCTAGTCTGGTGACGCCTGGACAACAGCTTTGGCAGGCTCCACTTTGTCTTTCGTCCTGCGCCTGTTTCTGTGCTTTTCCCTTTTGGGGTGGCGACGAGAACGACTGGCCCCACCGTGATCACGCCAGGGGACCATGGTTCTTTCGGACGGCGGCGATGCAGGGCCACGACAGAGACCGTTGGGCCAGTCCGGCGAGGTAGGCACACCGTCCGTGCGAGCCATGCGGGCGGCAGCGGTCCAGCCGGTGGCCTCCAAGGCCATGCCATCCGACTGGTCGGCAGGGGCCATGGCCATGCCGGGGGCGGCGCCGCCGGCCGCAGCCGTGGTGCGGCGCCTCTTGCGCGCGTGTTGGCCGCGCCGGCCGTGGCCGGCATTGCCTCTACCATTGGCGTCGGCGCTGCCCGCATGGTCGCCGTCAACACCGTCGTCACCGTGGCCCTCCTCCGGCCCTGCGGCGTCAGCGCCCGATCGGTCCACCGTGGCGCGCATCAGCTGGATGGCGACGGGGTAGGTTAGGGTTCGGACCATCGGCGGCGAGGAGGATAGGCGAGAGGGGATTTGCTCGATGATCTCCAGAATGGCCTGGCGATGGATGCGCGCAGGGTCGCGGGTTCGCGCAGAGAGACGGAAGGTGGCAAGGTCCACGCGCGATCTCGTGTCTGGGTGCAGCCGCTCGATCCAGCAGCTAGCCCCGAGGAGGTGCTCCGCCGTGGAGAGGTGCCAGGCTTGGGCCGGAATGCCGCGGAGCTCTAGCTCGACGCGGTACTCGAACGTGCCGTAGCCGGCGTGGGCGAGCTTGCTCCAGGGGCGCATCGAAAGCGAGAAGGCCAAGGTGCGCAAGAAGTGGTCGCCGGCGAGGCGGTCCATAGTCTGCGAGGTGGTGAAGACGATAAGAAAGTCTTCAGGGTGGTGGATGTGGACGGAGAAGTCGCCGGGCAGCAGCTCAAAGGTGGAGTAGAGGGTCTCCTCGACTTCGCACGCGGTCACAGACGGCCTTGTCCCCGTGATGGAGGCCACCATGGCGCGGCGCAAGACCGCCTCAGCCTCTTCCATCTCGACCGTGTGGGAGATGATGACGCGGTCCGGGCTGGGGGCGCGAGCTCGAGCGCGGGGATGGGCGCCGCAGGGCGCGCCGGTGGTGGAACAGCGACGGGGGGAGCCGCGGAGCGAGTATGCAGCGCAGGCGCACGCGCGGGCGCCGGCGCGCGCGCACCAGGCGGCGAAGCGGTGCGAGGGGGTGGCGGCCGGGCGCCGTGGGCGGTGGGGCAGCGCCAGTCGCACTGCCTGGAGTCGTGGCCGGAGACGAGACATCGGCGGCAACGGATGTCGTTGGTGCAGTCGCGGACGGCGTGCCCGGGGTCGAGGCACCGGAAGCACAAGCCCGCGATAGTCTCAGGCGAGGGGGTGCGCCACGAGGACGGCGCTGGGGCCGGACGAGGGTGGCGGCACCGGTTCTTGCACCGAGGCTGCCGGAAGCCATCCTGGTCCACAGCAGGCTCGCGGCCGCCCACGTCGTGGACCTTCGAGCGGGGGCCAAGGCGGGCGGCGGCCGGGATCCGCGAGGCTGCAGTGGCAGCGGTCCGCCCGGCGGGGGCGGAGGCAACAGCGTCGGAGGTAGCGGGGCTTGGAGCGGGGGAGGCGTGAGCAACCACGTCGCGGTAGGAGCGTGAGCTGAGCTGTCGTTGTCTGAGTCCATCCAGTGGGCCGCGCGGCGGTTGCCGGATTGGGGGCTGGAAGAGGCCATGGGAGGGGCGCGCCGGAGTGGGAAGGGAGGGGCTTTGGGAGGGCTACCGCCGGGGATTCGACGGCGGTGAGGCTGGTGGTGGGCTGGGTCAGGCGCACGGAGCAGGAGCGAGGGGGAGGGGGCGGAGACTCTCCCGATCGTATAAAGCATCGACTGAAACCTTTAGAGTGATACACATATTCATAGTATTGAAGCCAAAAGATATAAGTTTAATAATGATAGTCTAACTTATTTGTGGCACTACCGTTTAGATCATATTGGTGTAAAGCGCATGAAGAAACTCCATGCTGATGGGATTTTGGAATCACTTGATTATGAATCACTTGATGCTTGCGAACCATGCCTCATGGGCAAGATGACTAAGACTCCGTTCTCCGGAACAATGGAATGAGCAACAGACTTATTGGAAATAATACATACTGATGTATGCGGTCCGATGAGTGTTGATGCTCGTGGCGGGTATCGTTATTTTCTGACCTTCACAGATGATTTGAGCAGATATGGGTATATCTACTTGATGAAACATAAGTCTGGAACATTTGAAAAGTTCAAAGAATTTCAGAGTGAAGTGGAAAATCATCGTAACAAGAAAATTAAGTTTCTACGATCTGATCATGGAGGTGAATATTTGAGTTATGAGTTTGGTCTTCATTTAAAACAATGCGGAATAGTTTCGCAACTCACGCCACCTGGGACACCACAGCTTAAAGGTGTGTCTGAACATCTTAACCGCACTTTATTAGATATGGTGCGATCTGTGATGTCTCTTACTAATTTACCGCTATTGTTTTGGGGTTATGCTATAGAGACGACTGCATTCACGTTAAATAGGGCACCATCGAAATCCATTGAGACGACACCATATGAACTGTGGTTTGGCAAGAAACCCAAGTTATCGTTTCTTAAAGTTTGGGGCTGCGATGCTTATGTGAAAAAGCTTCAACCTGATAAGCTTGAACCCAAATCGGAGAAATGTGTCTTCATAGGCTACCCAAAGGAGACTTTTGGGTACACCTTCTATCATAGATCCAAAGGCAATTTATTTGTTGCTAAGAATGGATCCTTTCTAGAGAAGGAGTTTCTCTTGAAAGAAGTGAGTGGGAGGAAAGTAGAACTTGATAAGGTAACTGTACCTTCTCCCTTATTGGAAAGTAGTTCATCACAGAAACCAGTTCCAGTGATTCCTACCCCAATTAGTGAGGAAGCTAATGATGATCATGAAACTTCTGATCAAGTTACTACTGAACCTCGTAGGTTGATACGTCTCCAATGTATCTATAATTTTTTATTGTTCCATGCTATTATATTATCCATCTAGGATGTTTTATATGCATTTATATGCTATTTTATATGATTTTTGGGACTAACCTATTAACCTAGTGCCGAGTGCCAGTTTCTGTTTTTCCTTGTTTTTGAGTATCATAGAAAAGGAATATCAAACGGAGTCCAATTGACATGAAAATTTACGGAGATCATTTTTGGACCAGAAGAAGCCCACGGAGCATCGGAGATGGACTAGAAGAGTCCTGAGGCCACCACGAGGGTGGGGGCGCGCCCTACCCCCCTGGGCACGCCCCCTACCTCATGACCGCCTCATGGACCCCACCTGACTTGTTCCCGATGCCAACGCCTCTTATATATCCCCAAACTTCCAGAAAATAACCTAGATCGGGAGTTCCGCCGCCGCAAGCCTCTATAGCCACCAAAAAACCAATCGGGACACGTTCCGGCACCCTGCTAGAGGGGGGATCCATCACCGGTGGCCATATTCATCATCTTGACGCTCTCCATGACGAGGAGGGAGTAGTTCACCCTCGGGGCTGAGGGTATGTACCAGTAGCTATGTGTTTGATCTCTCTCTCTCTCTTGTTCTTGATTTGGCACGATCTTGATGTATCGCGAGCTTTGCTATTATAGTTGGATCTTATGATGTTTCTCCCCCTCTACTCTCTTGTAATGGATTGAGTTTTACGTTTGAAGTTATCTTACCGGGTTGAGTCTTTAAGCATTTGAGAACACTTGATGTATGTCTTGCATGTGCTTATCTGTGGTGACATTGGGATATTCACGTGATCCACTTGATGTATGTTTTGGTGATCAATTTGCGAGTTCCGTGACCTTGTGAACTTATGCATAGGGGTTGGTACACGTTTTCGTCTTGCCTCTCTGGTAGAAACTTTGGGGCACTCTGTGAAGTTCTTTGTGTTGGTTGAATAGATGAATCTGAGATTGTGTGATGCATACCGTATATTCATACCCACGGATACTTGAGGTGACATTGGAGTATGTAGGTGACATTAGGGTTTTGGTTGATTTGTGTCTTAAGGTGTTATTCTAGTATGAACTCTAGGATAGATTCAATATCAAACGGAGTCCAATTGACATGAAAATTCACGGAGATCATTTTTGGACTAGAAGAAGCCCACAAAGCATCGGAGATGGACCAGAAGAGTCCCGAGGCCACCACGAGGGTGGGGGGCACGCCCTACCCCCCTGGGCGCGCACCCTACCTCGTGGCTGCCTCGTGGACCCCCCTGACTTGTTCCCGACGCCAACACCTCTTATATATCCCCAAACTTCCATAAAATAACCTAGATCGGGAGTTCCGCCACCGCAAGCCTATGTAGCCACCAAAAACCAATCGGTATGCTGTTCCGGCACCCTGCCAGAGGGGGGATCCATCACCGGTGGCCATCTTCATCATCCCGGCGCTCTCCATGATGAGGAGGGAGTAGTTCACCCTCGGAGCTGAGGGTCTGTACCAGTAGCTATGTGTTTGATCTCTCTCTCTCTCTCTTGTTCTTGATTTGGTACGGTCTTGATGTATCGTGAGCTTTGCTATTATAGTTGGATCTTATGATGTTTCTCCCTCTCTACTCTCTTGTAACGGATTGAGTTTTCCCTTTGAAGTTATCTTATCGGATTGAGTCTTATAGAATTTGAGAACACTTGATGTATGTCTTGCATGTGCTTATCTGTGGTGACATTGTGATATTCACGTGATCCACTTGATGTATGTTTTGGTGATCAACTTGTGAGTTCCGTGACCTTGTGAACTTATGCATAGGGGTTGGCACACGTTTTCGTCTTGACTCTCCGGTAGAAACTTTGGGGCACTCTTTGAAGTTCTTTATGTTGGTTGAATAAATGAATCTGAGATTGTGTGATGCATACCGTATAATCATACCCATGGATACTTGAGGTGACATTGGAGTATCTAGGTGACATTAGAGTTTTGGTTGATTTGTGTCTTAAGGTGTTATTCTAGTACGAACTCTACCATAGATTGAACGGAAAGAATAGCTTCGTGTTATTTTACTACAGACTCTTGAATAGATCGATTAGAAAGGATAACTTTGAGGTGGTTTCGTACCCTACAATGATCTCTTCGTTTGTTCTCCACTATTAGTGACTTTGGAGTGACTCTTTGTTGCATGTTGAGGGATAGTTATATGAGCCAATTATGTTATTATTGTTGAGAGAAGTTGCACTAGTGAAAGTATGAACCCTAGGCCTTGTTTCAATGCATTGCAATACCATTTTCGCTCACTTTTATCATTAGTTACCTTGCTGTTTTTATATTTTCAGATTACAAAAGCCTATATCTATCATCCATATTGCACTTGTATCACCATCTCTTCGCTGAACTAGTGCACCTATACAATTTGCCATTGTATTGGGTGTGTTGGGGACACAAGAGACTCTTTAATATTTGGTTGCAGGGTTGTTTGAGAGAGACCATGTTCATCCTAAGCCTCCCACGGATTGATAAACCTTAGGTCATCCACTTGAGGGAAATTTTCTACTGTCCTACAAACCTCTACACTTGGAGGCCCAACAACGTCTACAAGAAGAAGGTTGTGTAGTAGACATCAAGCTCTTTTCTGGCGCCGTTGCCGGGGAGGTTAGCGCTTGATGGTATATCTTTAGATCTTGCAATCGAATCTTTTTGTTTCTTGTTTTATCACTAGTTTAGTCTATAAAAGAAAACTACAAAAAATGGAATTGAGGTTGCCTCATAAGCTTCATCTTTTTAATATCTTTCGTGAAAATAAGGATTCCGATAACTGTGCCAAAGTGTTAGAAGAAGAATGCATGAAAATGTTTGGCACTAAATCTTTGGATGATGAGCATGATTGTAATGTTGTTAGTATGAATTCTCTGAATACCCATGATGCTAATGATATGCAAAGCCACAAGCTTGGGGATGCTATGTTTGATGAAGATGATATTTTTTGTCCCCCAAGTTTTGATGAGCAAATTTATTATGATGAAAGCATCCCTACTATCTATTATGATTATTGTGATGACACATATGCTATAGAGAATAATGATAACAATGAAACTTTTCATCTTGATTTCAATTTTCAATCCCATGATAGTTATTTTGTTGAGTTTGCTCCCACTATTATGAATGAGAAGAATTTTTCTTATGTGGAGAGTAGTAAATTTTTTATGCTTGTAGATCATGAAAAGAATGCTTTATGTGATGTTTATATTGTTGAAGTCATTCATGATTCTACTGAAAACTATTATGAGGGAGGAATATATGCTTTTAGGAATTGCAATAATATCAAGTTTCCTCTCTATGTGCTTAAAATCTTGAAGTTATGCTTGTTTTGCTTTCCTATGCTAGTTGATTCTTATTCCCATAAGTTGTTTGCTCACAAATCCCCATGCATAGGAAGTGGTTTAGGCTTAAATGTGCTAGTTATATTCCTCATGATGCTCTCTTTATATTTCAAATCTTATCTTTTATGTGAGCATCATTGAAATAATCATGCCTAGCTAGAAAGGCATTAAATAAAAGCGCTTGTTGGGAGACAACCCAATATTTACCCTACTGTTTTTGTGTGTCCACATGATTAAGCTACTGTAGTAATCATGTTTTATAGCTTTTGTTTCAATAAAGTGCCAAGTAGAACCTTTGGGATGGCTTACGGTGATAGTTGATTTGATCTTGCTGAAAAATAGAAAATTTTGTGCCCAGGAGATTAGTTTTCATTTTTAACAGGAGCGCGATAAAATACTGATTCTTTTTGCAGAGGGTTAATAAACAATTTTCCTAGGACTTCCAAATTTATCAGGATTTTTGGAGTTATAGAAGTATTCGAGAGTTACAGATTACTACAGACTATTCTGTTTTTGAAAGATTCTGTTTTCGATGCATAGTTTGCTTGTTTTCTAGTTTCTATGGCTTATATTACTTAATATAAATTGTAGAAATAATATGGTACAATAGGCATTATGTGATAAAAATTATGAATCTTGTCTTGACAGTACCTAAGTGGTGATTTGCTTTCTTATACTAACGGAGCTTACGAGTTTTCTATTGAGTTTTGTGTTGTGAAGTTTTCAAGTTTTGGGTAAAGTTTTGATGGACTACGGAATAAGGAGTGGCAAGATCCTAAGCTTTGGGATGCCCAAGGCACCCCAAGGTAATATTCAAGGACAACCAAGATCCTAAGCTTGGGGATGCCCCGGATGGCATCCCCTCTTTCGTCTTCATTCATCGGTAACTTCACTTGAGGCTATATTTTATTCACCACATGATATGATTTTTGCTTGGAGCGTCATTTTGTTTTATTAGGATTTGATTGTTGTTATTTAGAGTAATGTTTTTAATCTTTTAGTTCAATAAAATGGTCAAGTATAGCCTTTACCATACTTATTTTGCAAGTCCACGTGTTGTTGTTTTAAAAACAGAAAGTTTGCTGTTATGTTTTGAATATTTGTGAATGGTCAGAACATGATAAAATCTTGAAATTTTACACAATGAGTAACAACAAATTATCTACAGTGTGGTTATTTTTTCAGAATTTTTGGAGTTAAATAAGTATGATTCCTCTTGCATTCTTTACAAACTATCATGTTTAGACAGATTGTTGTTATGGTTGCATTGTTTGCATATGTTTGCTTGTTTAATGATTCTTTTTGAGGATAGGAGTGTTAAATATGCAGAGAAAATTAGTAGGAAATGTTAAATTATAATTTTAGTGATTTTCTACAGTAGAGAAAGATAAGGTTTAGCATGGATTCATACTAACTTATCTCACGAGTTCTTGTTGAGTTTTGTGTGGGTGAAGTTTTTAAGATTTAGGAAAACCATGATATGAAAGGAATTAAGGAGACACAAAAGCTCAAGCTTGGGGATGCCCAAGGAATCCCTAATTAATATTCCAAGAAGTCTCAAGCATCTAAGCTTGGGGATGCCCCGATAGGCATCCCACCTTTCTTCTTCAACAATGATCGGTCAGTTTTGGTTGAACCTAAGTTTTTGCTTCTTCACATGATATGTGCTATCCTTGCAATGTCATTTTATTTTGTTTTGCTTGCTATTTAAATAAAGTACTTAAGATCTGAAATTTTATTTATGAGAAGGAGCCTTCACATAGTTACATAATTATTCGACTACTCATTGATCTTCACTTATATCTTTTGGAGTAGTTTGTCATTTGCTCTAGTGCTTCACTTATATCTTTTTAGAGCATGGCGATAGTTTTATTTTGAAGAAATTCTTGAACTCTCATGCTTCACTTATATTATTTTGAGAGTCTTTAGAACAGCATGGTAATTTGCTTTGGTTTTAAATTTAGTCCTAATATGATGGGCATCCAAGATGGGTATAATAAAAACTTTCATGTAGAGTGCATTATGAGAAGTTTGATACTTGATAATTGTTTTGAGATATAAAGATGATGATATTAGAGTCGTGCTAGTTGAGTAATTGTGAAATTGAGAAGTACTTGTGTTGAGGTTTGCGAGTCCCGTAGCATGCACGTATGGTAACCGTTGTGTGACAAATTTGAAGCATGAGGTGTTCTTTGATTGCATCCCTTATGAGTGGCGGTCGGGGACGAGCGATGGTCTTTTCCTACCAATTTATCCCCCTAGGAGCATGCACGTAATACTTTGTTTCGATAATGAATAGATTTTTGCAATAAGTATGTGAGTTCTTTATGACTAATGTTGAGTCCATGGATTATACGCACTCTCACCCTTCCACCATTGCTAGCCTCTCTAGTATCGCGCAACTTTCGCCGGTACCATAAACCACCCATATACCTTCCTCAAAAAAGCCACCATACCTACCTATTATGGAATTTCCATAGCCATTCCGAGATATATTGCCATGCAACTTTCCACCGTTCCGTTTATTATGACATGCTTCACCCGCCACCATACCTACCTATTATGGCATTTCCATAGTCATTGTATTTGTGGCATGGACACCTTTCATAATTTTTTATACATGTCACTCTTGATTCATTGCACATCCCGGTACACCGCCGGAGGCATTCACATAGAGTCATATTTTGTTCTAAGTATCGAGTTGTAATTCTTGAGTTGTAAGTAAATAAAAGTGTGATGATTTTCATTATTAGAGAATTGTCCCATGTGAGAAAAGGATGATGGAGACTATGATTCCCCCACAAGTCGGGATGAGACTCCGGACGAAAAAAGTCCATAAAAAAGAGAAGAAGGCCCAAACAAAAAAATGAGAGAAAAAGAGAGAAGGGGTAATGTTACTATCCTTTTTCCACACTTGTGCTTCAAAGTAGCACCATGATCTTCATGGCAGAGAGTCTCTTATGTTGTCACTTTCATATACTAGTGGGAATTTTTCATTATAGAACTTGGCTTGTATATTCCAATGATGGGCTTCCTCAAATTGCCCTAGGTCTTCGTGAGCAAGCAAGTTGGATGCACACCCACTTAGTTACTTTTGTTGAGCTTTCATACACTTGTAGCTCTAGTGCATCCATTGCATGGCAATCCCTACTCACTCACATTGATATCTATCGATGGGCATCTCCATAGCCCATTAATATGCCTAGTTGATGTGAGACTATCTTCCTCCTTTTTGTCTTCTCCACAACCACCGTTCTATTCCACCTATAGTGCTATGTCCATGGCTCACGCTCATATATTGCGTGAAAGTTGAAAAAGTTTGAAAGGTCTAAGTATGAAACAATTGCTTGGCTTGTCATCGGGGTTGTTCATGATGGGAGCATTTTGTGTGCCGAAAATGAAGCATGGCCAAACTATATGATTTTGTAGGGATGAGCTTTCTTTGGCTATGTTATTTTGAGAAGACATAATTGCTTGGTTAGTATGCTTGAAGTATTATTATTTTTATGTCAACATTAAACTTTTGTCTTGAATCTTTTGGATATGAACATTCATGCCACAATAAAGAAAATTACATTGAAAAATATGTTATGTACCATTCCACATCAAAAATTCTGTTTTTATCATTTACCTACTCGAGGACGAGCAGGAATTAAGCTTGGGGATGCTTGATACGTCTCCAACGTATCTATAATTTTTTATTGTTACAAGATATTATATTATCCATCTAGGATGTTTTATATGCATTTATATGCTATATTATATGATTTTTGGGACTGACCTATTAACCCAGAGCCCAGTGCCAGTTTCTGTTTTTTCATTGTTTTTGAGTATCACGGAAAAGGAATATCAAACGGAGTCCAATTGACATGAAAATTCACGGAGATCATTTTTGGACCAGAAGAAGCCCACAGAGCATCGGAGATGGACCAAAAGAGTCCCGAGGCCACCACGAGGGTGGGGGGCGCGCCCTACCCCCCTGGGCGCGCACCCTACCTCGTGGCCGCCTCGTGGACCCCCTGACTTGTTCCCGATGCCAACGCCTCTTATATATCCCCAAACTTCCATAAAATAACCTAGATCGGGAGTTCCGCCACCGCAAGCCTATGTAGCCACCAAAAACCAATCGGTACGCCGTTCCGGCACCCTGCCGGAGGGGGGATCCATCACCGGTGGCCATCTTCATCATCCCGGCGCTCTCCATGACGAGGAGGGAGTAGTTCACCCTCGGAGATGAGGGTCTGTACCAGTAGCTATGTGTTTGATCTCTCTCTCTCTCTCGTGTTCTTGATTTGGCACGATCTTGATGTATCGTGAGCTTTGCTATTATAGTTGGATCTTATGATGTTTCTCCCTCTCTACTCTCTTGTAATGGATTGAGTTTTCCCTTTGAAGTTATCTTATCGGATTGAGTCTTATAGAATTTGAGAACACTTGATGTATGTCTTGCATGTGCTTATCTATGGTGACATTGTGATATTCACGTGATCCACTTGATGTATGTTTTGGTGATCAACTTGTGAGTTCCGTGACCTTGTGAACTTATGCATAGGGGTTGGCACACGTTTTCGTCTTGACTCTAAGGTAGAAACTTTGGGGCACTCTTTGAAGTTATTTATGTTGGTTGAATAGATGAATCTGAGATTGTGTGATGCATACTGTATAATCATACCCACGGATACTTGAGGTGACATTGGAGTATCTAGGTGACATTAGGGTTTTGGTTGATTTGTGTCTTAAGGTGTTATTCTAGTACGAACTCTACCATAGATTGAACGGAAAGAATAACTTCGTGTTATTTTACTACAGACTCTTGAATAGATCGATCAGAAAGGATAACTTTGAGGTGGTTTCGTACCCTACAATAATCTCTTAGTTTGTTCTCCACTATTAGTGACTTTGGAGTGACTCTTTGTTGCATGTTGAGGGATAGTTATATGATCCAAGTATGTTATTATTGTTGAGAGAACTTGCACTAGTGAAAGTATGAACCCTAGGCCTTGTTTCAACGCATTGCAATAGTGTTTTCGCTAGCTTTTATCATTACTTACCTTGTTGTTTATATATTTTCATATTACAAAAGCCTATATCTATCATCCATATTGCACCTGTATCACCATCTCTTTGCCGAACTAGTGCACCTATACAATTTACGATTGTATTGGGTGTGTTGGGGACACAAGAGACTCTTTGCTATTTGGTTGCAGGGTTGTTTGAGAGAGACCATCTTCATCCTACGCCTCCCATGGATTGATAAACCTTAGGTCATCCACTTGAGGGAAATTTGCTACTGTCCTACAAACCTCTGCAGTTGGAGGCCCAACAACGTCTACAAGAAGAGGGCTGTGTAGTACACATATAGGTCAACCAGAGCAAGATCCGCACCAGAGTGGTACGGTAATCCTGTTCTGGAGGTCATGTTACTTGACCATGACGAATCTACGAACTATGAGGAAGCGATGATGAGCCAAGATTCCGCAAAATGGCTTGAGGCCATGAAATCTGAGATGGGATCCATGTATGAGAACAAAGTGTGGACTTTGGTTGACTTGCCCGATGATCGGCAAGCCATAGAGAATAAATAGAGCTTCAAGAAGAAGACTGACGCTAACGATAATATTGTTGTCTACAAAGCTCGACTTGTTGCAAAAGGTTTTCGACAAGTTCAAGGAGTTGACTAAGATGAGACCTTCTCACCCGTAGCTATGCTTAAGTCCGTTCGAATCATGTTAGCAATTGCCGCATCTTATGATTATGAAATTTGGCAAATCGATGTCAAAACTGCATTCCTTAATGGATATCTTAAAGAAGAGTTGTATATGATGCAACCGGAAGGTTTTGTCGATCCAAAAGGTGATAACAAAGTGTGCAAGCTCCAGCGATCTATTTATGGACTGGTGCAAGCATCTCAGAGTTGGAATATATGCTTTGATAGTGTGATCAAAGCATATGGTTTTATAGAGACTTTTGGAGAAGCCTGTATTTACAAGAAAGTGAGTGGGAGCTCTATAGCATTTCTGATATTATATGTGGATGACATATTGTTGATCGGAAATGATACTGAATTTCTGAATAGCATAAAAGGATACTCGAATAAGAATTTTTCAATGAAAGACCTCGGTGAAGCTGCTTATATATTGGGCATCAAGATCTATAGAGATAGATCAGGATGCTTAATTGGACTTTCACAAAGCACATTCCTTGATAAAGTTTTGAAGAAGTTCAAAATGGATCAAGCAAAGAAAGGGTTCTTTCCTGTGTTACAAGGTGTGAACTTGAGTCAGACTCAATGCCCGACCACTTCAGAAGATAGAGAGAAAACTAAAGTCATTCCCTATGCCTCAGCCATAGGTTCTATCATGTATGCAATGGTGTGTACCAGACCTGAAGTGTGCCTTGCTATTAGTTTAGCAGGGAGGTACCAAAGTAATCCAGGAGTGGATCACTGGACAATGATCAAGAACATCCTGAAATACCTGAAAAAGACAAAGGATATGTTTCTCGTTTATGGAGGTGACAAAGAGCTCATCATAAATGGTTACGTCGATGCAAGCTTTGACACTGATCCGGATGACTCTAAGTCACAAACCAGATACGTATTTTTATTGATTGGTGGAGTTGTCAGTTGGTGCAGTTCTAAGTAGAGCGTCGTGGTGGGATCTACCTGTGAAGCGGAATACATAGCTGCTTTGGAAGCAGCAAATGAAGGAGTCTGGATGAAGGAGTTCACATCCGATCTAGGTGTAATACCTAGTGCATCGGGTCCAATGAAATTCTTTTGTGACAATACTGGTGCAATTGCCTTGGCAAAGGAATCCAGATTTCACAAGAGAACCAAGCACATCAAGAGACGCTTCAATTCCATCCGCGTTCAAGTCAAGGAGGGAGACATAGATATTTGCAAGCGATGACCCACAAGTGTAGGGGATCTACCATAGTCCTTTCGATAAGTAAGAATGTCGAACCCAACGAGGAGCAGAAGGAAATGATAAGCAGTTTTCAGTAAGGTATTCTCTGCAAGCACTGAAATTGTCGGTAACAGATAGTTTTGTGATAAGGTAATTTGTAAAGGGTAGCAAGTAATAAAAGTAAATAAGGTGCAGCAAGATGGCCCAATACTTTTTGTAGCAAAGGAAAAAACTCTTATATAAAGGAAAGCACTCCCGAGGACACATGGGAATTATCGTCAAGCTAGTTTTCATGACGTTCATATGATTCGTGTTCGGTAGTTTGATAATTTGATATGTAGGTGGACCGGTGCTTGGGTACTGCCCTTCCTTGGACAAGCATCCCACTTATGATTAACCCCTATTGCAAGCATCCGCAACTACAAAAGAAGTATTAAGGTAAACCTAACCATAGCATGAAACATATGGATCCTAATCAGCCCCTTACGAAGCAACGCATAAACTATGGTTTAAGCTTCTATCACTCTAGCAACCCATCATCTACTTATTACTTCCCAATGCCCTCCTCTAGGCCCAAACAATGGTGATGTGTCATGTAGTCGATGTTCACATGACACCACTAGAGGAAAGACAACATACATCTCATCAAAATATCGAATGAATACTAAATTCACATGACTACTTATAGCAAGACTTCTCACATGTCCTCAAGAACAAACGTAACTACTCACAAATCATATTCATGTTCGTAATCAGAGGGGTATTAATATGCATAAAGGATATGAACATATGATCTTCCACCAAATAAACCAACTAGCATCAACTATAAGGAGTAATCAACCCTACTAGCAACTCACAGGTACCAATCTGAGGCTTTGGGACAAAGATTGGATACAAGAGATGAACTAGGGTTTGATATGAGATGGTGCTGGTGAAGATGTCGATGGAGATTGAGCCCCTCCTGATGAGAGGATCGACGGTGACGATTTCCCCCTCCTAGAGGGAAGTTTCCCCGGCAGAACAGCTCCGCCGGAGCCCTAGATTGGTTCCGCCAAGGTTCTGCCTCGCGGCGGTGGAGTTTCGTCCCTGAGCTTGCTTATGATTTTTTCCCTGGACGAAAGACTCCATATAGCCAAAGATGGGCATCAGAGGGCTGCCAGGGGGCCCAGAGGCAGGGGGCGCGCCCAGGGGGTAGGGCACACCCCCACCCTTGTGGATGGTGGGTGGCCCCCCTCTAGTACTTCTTTCACCCAATATTTTTTATATATTCTGAAACTTTCTCCCGTG
This sequence comes from Triticum urartu, assembly GCF_056163025.1. Lineage (NCBI taxonomy): Eukaryota > Viridiplantae > Streptophyta > Magnoliopsida > Poales > Poaceae > Triticum > Triticum urartu. Next base: position 66,528,159 of record NC_141874.1, read on the forward strand.
AAGTTTCAGGACTTTTGGAGTTGTGCAGAATAGGTCTCTAATATTTGCTCCTTTTCCAGCCTAGAATCCCAGCTGCCGGCATTTTCCCTCTTCATGTAAACCTTGTAAAATAAGAGATAATAGGCATAAGTATTGTGACATAATGTGTAATAACAGCCCATAATGCAATAAATATCGATATAAAAGCATGATGCAAAATGGACGTATCAACTCCCCCAAGCTTAGACCTCGCTTGTCCTCAAGCGAAAGCCGATATCGAAAAATATGTCCACATGTTTAGAGATAGAGGTGTCGATAAAAATAAAATACAGACATGAGGGCATCATGATCATTCTTAGGACAACAACATATATAAATATTTTCTTATGAATTCTTATGCTAAAGTAACAATTCATTCACAATTTGAAGTATGAATCAAAAACTTCATTGAGAACCAACAAACTATAATCTCAGTCATTGAAGCAATTGCAATTTATCATAACATAGGAAAGAGTCAATATAAGAGCTTTTCAGCAAGTCCACATACTCAACTATCATTTAGTCTTTCACAATTGCTAACACTCATGCGATATTTACGGTTATGAAGTTTTAATCGGACACGGAGAAATATAGGGGCTTATAGTTTTGCCTCCCAACCTTTTACCTCAAGGGTAATGTCAACAATAATAGTTCATGAAAACTCACATCCAATTAGCCATATATATCAAGATCTTTCCAACACATTGTGCTTGCCAAAGGATAAAATGTAAAAAGGAAAGGAGAAGATCACCATGACTCTTGTATGAAGTATAAGACAAGAATAAAAGATAGGCCCTTCGCAGAGGGAAGCAGAGGTTGTCATGTGCTTTTATGGTTGGATGCACGAAATCTTAATGCAAAAGAACGTCACTTTATATTGCCACTTGTGATATGGACCTTTATTATGCAGTCCGTCACTTTTATTTCTTCTACATCACAAGATCGTATAAAGATTATTTTCTCCGCACTAATAAATCATACATATTTAGAGAGCAATTCTTATTGCTTGCAACGATGACAACTTACTTGAAGGATCTTACTCAATCCATAGCTAGATATGGTGGACTCTCATGGCAAAACTGGGTTTAAGGATATTTGGAAGCACGAGTAGTATCTCTACTTGGTGCAAAGAATTTGGCTAGCATGAGAGGGAAAGGCAAGCTCAACATGTTGGATGATCCATGATAATATAATTTATTTTAGATGTAAGAAAACATAGCCCATTACATTGTCTTCCTTGTCCAATGTCAACTCTTTAGCATGTTATATTTTAATGAGTGCTCACAATCATAAAAGATGTCCAAGATAGTATATTTATATGTGAAAACCTCTCTTTCTTTATTACTTCCTATTAATTGCAACGATGACCAAAACTATGTTTGTCAACTATCAACAACTTTTATTCATCATACTCTTTATATGTGAAGTCATTACTCTCCATAAGATCCATATGATCTCTTTATTTCTTTTTATTCTTTGTCTTTTAGTTTATTCCCTCAAGATCATAGCAAGATAATCAAGCCCTTGACTCAACACTAATCTTTATTATATATAGCTCACGGACTCGGTTACATAGAAGGATCATAAAGCAAAACTCAAAACTAGATCATACTAAAACTTTATTCTAATAGATCAAGATATTACCAAAAGGATCGAACTAAGAAAAACGGTAAAGATAAAAGTGTGATGGTGATACGATACCGGGACACTCCCCCAAGCTTGGTAGTTGCTAAGGGGAGTGCCCATACCCATGTGTTTATGTCTCTTTCTTCGGGGGTGGAGATGTGATATTCTTGGCGATGATGCCCCTCAGGATATGATTTTCTTCCTCGAGCTTATTGACTTGCTGCTTGAGGTCCATTATTTCCTTACGGAGCTTGCCCGTGACGGCTAAAGCTCCTTTCACCCAAGGATGTTGCATAGTTGCGGGAGAACAAGTAAGACTCTTTTTCATATTTTCATAAGAAAGAAATCTAACATTGGAAGGGATGGCCGAGTTTGGAATAGCTGAGCTCTGTAGTTCCCCCATCGTGAATCCAGCTCAGAAACAAGAAGTAACTTCTTCATCCTCCTCCATGGCATCTATCCTTTTCAAGTCGGCCTCCATCTCTTCCTTAATTGATGGGGGAGAAGTAACTTCTTCATCCTCCTCCATGGCATCTATCCTTTTCACCCAACTATCCCCGACTGACTCTTGAGAAGACATCTTGCTCTATATCTGCAACAGAAACAACTCAAACAAAAATAGAGGATATTTTCATGATACGGTGGACAAAACCTCTGGGAGATTATATATTGAATTTTTACCGACCAAAAGAAGTATCATGCAAGAAAATGGAGTCCGGAGAGCACACGAGGTGCCCACGAGGCAGGGGGCGCACCCACCACCCTTGTGGATGCCTCGTGTCCTTCCCGGACTGCTTCTTATTTTCCTATTTTCTTAAATATTCCAAAACGGAGAAAAAAATGCTATTAGAACTGTTTTGGAGTCGGTTTACTTACCGTACCTCATACCTATTCCTTTTCGGAGTCTGGAATGTTCCGGAAAGTGTCCCTTATGTATTCCTCTGTGGTTACGGTTTCAATAACATTAGTTTCAACATTTATAGGATTACCTGAGATATAATGTCTGATTCTTTGATCGTTCACCACCCTCGGATGTGCCTTCGAAGTTGTTGATTTTTATGGCGCCGGAACGATAGACCTCCTCGATGATGTAAGGACCTTCCCATTTAGAGAGAAGTTTTCCTGCAAAAAATCTTAAACGAGAATTGTATAACAATACATAATCACCTACATTAAACTCATGTTTTTGTATCCTTTTGTCATGCCATCTTTTAACTTTTCCTTTAAATAGTTTGGCATTCTCATAGGCATGAGTTCTCCATTCATCAAGTGAGCTAATATCAAAAACCCTCTTCTCACCGGCAAGTTTGAAGTCATAGTTGAGCTCTTTAATGGCCCAATATGCCTTATGTTCTAGTTTGAGAGGTAAGTGACATGCTTTTCCATAAACCATTTTATATGGAGACATACCCATAGGATTTTTGTATGTAGTTCTATAAGCCCATAATGCATCATCAAGTTTCTTGGACCAATTCTTTGTAGATCTAATAATAGTGTTTTGCAAAATTAATTTAAGCTCTCTATTACTCAATTCTACTTGACCACTAGACTGCGGGTGATACGGAGATGCAATTCTATGATTAACATCATACTTAGCAAGCATTTTACGAAAGGCACCATGAATAAAATGTGAACCACCATCAGTCATTAAGTATCTAGGGACCCCAAACCTCGGAAAAATAACTTCTTTAAGCATCTTAATAGAGGTGTTATGATCAGCACTACTAGTTGGAATAGCTTCTACCCACTTAGTAACGTAATCAACAGCAACTAAAATATGTGTATACCCATTAGAGGAAGGAAATGATCCCATATAATCAAAGCCCCAAACATCAAATGGTTCAATAACAAGTGAATAATTCATAGGTATTTCTTGACGTCTACTAATATTACCAATTCTTTGACATTCATCACAAGACAAGACAAACTTACGGGCATCCTTGAAGAGAGTAGGCCAATAAAAACTGGATTGCAATACCTTATGTGCAGTTCTATCTCCAGCATGGTGTTCTCCATAAGCCTCAGAGTGACGCTTGCGTAGGATCTGTTCGTGTTCATGCTCGGGTACACAACGTCTAATGACACCATCTACTCCTTTATAAAGGTGTGGGTCATCCCAGAAGTAATGTCTTAAATCATAGAAAAACTTTTTCTTTTGTTGGCATGTGAAACTAGGTGGTATAAATTTAGCAACAATGTAATTAGCATAATCAGCATACCATGGAGTAGTACGAGAGGCATTTATGACAGCTAATTGTTCATCAGGAAAGCTATCATCAATAGGTAGTGGGTCATCAAGAACATTCTCTAACCTTGACAAGTTGTCTGCAACGGGGTTCTCAGCTCCCTTTCTATCAATAATATGCAAATCAAATTCTTGTAGCAAGAGAACCCATCTAATAATTCTAGGTTTAGCATCTTTCTTTTCCATAAGATATTTAATAGCAGCATGATCAGTGTGAACAGTTACTTTAGAATCAACTATATAAGGTCTGAACTTATCACAAGCAAATACAACTGCTAAGAATTCATTTTCAGTAGCAGCATAATTTCTCTGGGCACTGTCTAGAGTCTTGCTAGCATATTGGATAACATTTAGTTTCTTATCAACCCTTTGTCCTAGAACAGCCCCTACAGCATAATCACTAGCATCACACATAATTTCGAATGGCAAATTCCAATCAGGAGGCTGAACAATAGGTTCAGAAATCAAAGCTTTCTTAAGTATTTCAAATGCTTCTACACAATCATCATCAAAGACAAAAGGAACATCTTTTTGTAAGAGATTAGTTAGAGGCCTAGAAATTTTGGATAAGTCCTTAGTGAACCTCCTATAAAAACCGGCATGACCAAGGAAACTTCTTATACCCTTGATGTCCTTGGGACATGACATCTTTTCAATAGCATCAACTTTAGCTTTATCAAGTTCAATACCTCTTTCAGAAATTTTATGCCCCAAGAAAATACATTCATTAACCATAAAGTGGCACTTCTCCCAATTCAAGACAAGATTAGTTTCTTCACATCTCTGCAAAACTCGATCAAGGTTGCTTAAGCAATCATCAAAAGAAGTTCCATATACAGAAAAATCATCCATGAATACCTCAACAATATTTTCACAAAAGTCAGAGAATATAGCAGCCATACATCTTTGAAAGGTAGCAGGTGCATTGCATAAACCAAAATGCATACGTATATAAGAAAAGGTACCGAAAGGGCAAGTAAAAGTTGTCTTTTCTTGATCCTCTTTGGACACAGGTATTTGAGAGACACCAGAATAACCATCTAGAAAGCAAAAATGTGTATGTTTGGATAATCTTTCTAGCATTTGATCAATAAAAGGTAAAGGGTAATGATCCCTTTTAGTAGCTTTATTTAATTTGCAAAAATCAATTACCATTCTATAACCTGTAACAATTCTTTGTGGGACCAATTCATCTTTACCATTAGGAACAACAGTAATACCTCCCTTCTTAGGGACACAATGGACATGACTTACCCACTGACTATCAGCAACGGGATAAATTATACCTGCCTCCAGAAGCTTTAGTATTTCTTTTCTTACCACTTCTTTCATCTTAGGATTTAACCGTCGTTGGTGATCAACAACCAGTTTCGCGTCTTTCTCCAATTTTATTTTGTGCTGGCATAAAGTGGGACTAATGCCCTTAAGATCATCAAGAGTATATCCAATGGCAGCACGGTGCTTCTTCAGAGTTTTTAATAATTTCTTTTCTTCATGCTCTGAAAGGTTAGCACTAATAATAACAAGATATATCTCTTTCTCATCGAGATAAGCATATTTAAGAGTATCTGGTAAAGTTTTAAGCTCGAACACGGGATCACCCTTGGGTGGAGGAGGATCCCCTAGAATTTCAACAGGCAAGTTGTGTTTCAAAATAGGTCCCTGTTTAAAGAATACTTCATCTATTTCCCTTCTTTCATTCATAAACATATCATTTTCATGGTCTAGCAAATATTGTTCTAAAGGATCACTAGGAGGCACGTCAATAGAAGCAAGACCAATAATTTCATCTTTACTAGGCAATTCTTTATCATGGGGTTGTCTATGAAATTTAGCAAAATTAAAATCATGAGACATATCCCCTAAACCAACAGAAATAGTATCCTTATTGCAGTCTATCTTAGCATTAACAGTATTCAAGAAGGGTCTACCAAATATAATGGGACAAAAGTTATCTTGTGGGGAACCAAGAACAAGAAAATCAGTAGGATATTTAACTTTCACACAGAAGACTTCAACGTCTCTAACAATCCCAACTGGTGAAATAGTGTCTCTATTGGCAAGCTTGGTTCTAACATCAATTTCCTCTATCTCAGCAGGTGCAATATCATGCATAATTTCTTTATATAAGGAATGAGGTATTGCACTTGCACTAGCACCCATATCACATAAGCCATGATAGCAATGATCTCCTATTTTAACAGAAATAATAGGCATGCCTACAACAGGTCTATGCTTATTTTTAGTATCGGGTCTAGCAATTCTAGAGATTCATCACAGAAGTAAATAACATGCCCATCAATATTATCGGCCAAGAGATCTTTAACCATAGCAACACTAGGTTCAACTTTAATTTTCTCAGAGGGTGTAGGTGTTCTAGTATTACTCTTACGAACCACAGTTGAAGCTTTATCATGATCCTTTATTCTAACAGGGAAAGGTGGTTTCTCAATATAAGCAGTAGGAACAACATGATCATTATAAGTGATAGCCTTTTCTTTAACTTTAATAGGTGCAACTACTTTTACTTCAATGGGAGGATTATATTTAAACCACTTCTCCTTAGGGAGATCAACATGAGTAGCAAAAGATTCACAGAAAGAAGCTACTAGCAAAAGATTCACGGAAAGCATCGGTATCCATAAAAGATTTTACACAATCAAACTTAGGTCTTATACCTGACTCCTTACCTTCGTCGAGATCCAAATCTTCAGAGTTGCGTTAAATTCTTTCCAATAAATCCCATTTGAATTCAATAGTCTTCATCATAAAAGAGCCAGTACAAGAAGTATCGAGCATGGAGCGATTATCGAGAGAAAGCCGAGCATAAAAATTTTGAATAATAATTTCTCTAGAGAGCTCATGATTGGGGCATGAATACAACATTGACTTAAGCCTCCCCCAAGCTTGAGCGATGCTTTCTCCTTCGCGAGGCCAAAAATTATATATATATATATAATTACGATCACGATGAACAAGATGCACAGGATGAAACTTCTGATGAAATTCCAATTTCAATCGGTTGTAGTTCCATGATCTCATATCATCACATAGCCTAAACCATGTCAATGCCTTTCCCTTCAAAGATAAAGGTAAAACCTTCTTCTTGATAACATCCTCGAGCATACCAGCAAGCTTAAATAATCCACAAACTTCATCCACATAGATTAGGTGCAAATCGGGATGTAATGTTCTATCACCTATGAAAGGATTAGCTAGCAGTTTCTCTATCATACCTGAAGGAATTTCAAAGTAAACATTTTCAGTAGGTTGAGGAGCAACTCTTTGCTCAACTGGTCTGGGTGAAGATACCCCGAACAAGCCCCTCAAAGGATTATGTTCCATAGTAGCAAGTGACAGTAAATTTCAGCACAGTATATAAATTTTTCCTTACCAAATTCCACCTACCAAAGGTGCTTCACTCCCCGGCAACGGCACCAGAAAAGAGTCTTGATGACCCACAAGTGTAGGGGATCTATCGTAGTCCTTTCGATAAGTAAGAGTGTCGAACCCAACGAGGAGCAGAAGGAAATGATAAGCAGTTTTCAGTAAGGTATTCGCTGCAAGCACTGAAATTATCGGTAACAGATAGTTTTGTGATAAGGTAATTTGTAACGGGTAGTAATTAATAAAAGTAAATAAGGTGCAGAAAGATGGCCCAATCCTTTTTGTAGCAAAGGACAATCCTGGACAAACACTTATATAAAGGAAAGCGCTCCCGAGGACACATGAGAATTATCGTCAAGCTAGTTTTCATGATGTTCACATGATTCGCGTTCAGTATTTTGATAATTTGATATGTGGGTGGACCGGTGCTTGGGTTCTGCCCTTCCTTGGGCAAGCATCCCACTTATAATTAACCCCTATTGCAAGCATCCGCAACTACAAAAAAAGTATTAAGGTAAACCTAATTGACGGTGTCCTGGACTACGGGGTACTCACCACATCGTCTCCCGATCTGTTAGATTGGGCCGAGGACCCCCATGGCCGTATACTCATGGGCCAGGTCAGACAGTTGCCGCATACATGGAAGACCACAAGACTTGGTGATCGAGACAAGGACTCCTCTCCACCGGCGTATTCGGCTAGGACTCTTGTTATCCTAGGCCTCTGGTGCATTATATAAACCGAGGCCAGGCTAGTCGATAAATCATATACAACAATCATACCATATGCTAGCTTCTAGGGTTTACCCTCTACAATCTTGTGGTAGATCAACTCTTGTAATACTCATATCATCAATATCAATCAAGCAGGACGTAGGGTATTACCTCCATCAAGAGGGCTCGAACCTGGGTAACATCGTGTCCCCTGCCTCCTGTTACCATCGATCCTAGACGCACAGTTTGGGACACCCTACCCGAGATCCGCCGGTTTTGACACCGAAATTGGTGCTTTCATTGAGAGTTCCGTTGTGTGATCGGCAAAAGGATCGACGGCTCGTCTGCAGATTAACTGCGACGTCGGCATCTTTGTCGCCGACTCGACTGGTCACCTTGGCTCGACCGAGGGCCGTGCTCCATCTCCGATCATCATGTTCAGACGGGGGCCTTCTTCAACATCAACTCCGATCTGTATCAAGATCATGGAGGAATCATCCATGGAGCTCGGGGGCTCAACGTCAACATTGCCCTCGAGCGACCATGCTGTTTTTCCAAACAGCGAACTTGTATTCGCTGCCACCACCTCTTTGAGCATCTCTTTGACGATCCCTTTGGTGGAATTGTGTGGAATTAAGTCTAAAACAACCACGCAAAATTTCATCGAGTTCCGATGGAGGAATCTCTGACAATCTACGATATACCGAAGCCCTGTCAAATCTGGACGAGAATCTAGACGAGTTTTGGGCGTGGTGTCCGGCCTCCAGCTCGGACGTCCTTTGGAAGATCCAACCGTTGATCTGCTGCGGAATTCCTATATCTACCACCCTTCAAAATTTCAGCACGATCCGACCGTCCAAACTCTGGGAACCTTCCGATTAGTGCATCACTTTTCGGATCTGTTTTCTGCGCGAAAACGAATCCGACCCGAGTTCATCTTTTTTATGAACGGGATTTCGGACATCCTTTTTGAAGGAAGTTTTGTATGGGGTGTTGTGTTTTGTTCCCGAACACATCCCACTAACTTTAAAATCTTTTGAACATAATCTTCAACATCATGCTGGTGTCAAACCAGTTCGGCAATATTGCTCCACGGCTGCCGACCTGCGCTAGACGCGTCGTCACTTTGTTGAGCCGAGCTCAATTCTTCGGATCATCATCTCGGCAAGCCAAACAAGAGTCCGGCATCGCCGCATGGTCACTTCATCAAGCCGGCATCGACCACGTCACGACCTGCATCGGTAGGGCCGCACTGTTGCTTCTTCAAGCCGGTGTCCATCACGCCAACCTATTTCGACTCATCGGTTGACATCGAGGCTTCGACATCTCGGCTGGACCGGGGGCTTCGCCATCTCTTCATCAACCTATACTCCGGAGACTTCGGTGTCACTAGCCGACCAGCTCCGTCACGTTAGCTAGACCAAGGGCTTTGCCTCGGCGAGCCAACCTTTGCCAGCATCGCCGTGCCGTCGCTTTATCGCCCATCAGGCAATGGGTGCGCGGATCGAGTCCCAATTTTGGGAATCACCTTTCTTCGGATTGTTATAACAAATAAACCTGGTGCTATTAATCCTAGTATTTTTTGCTTTTTTGGGTTCATTTTTACCAAAGAATTAATACTCTGATTTGTCCATCATATGTACGCAGGTCTATCAAATGGTGGCCGCACTAACGACGATCAGATGGTGGTTCGGTCAGTTTCCGTACATAGTCCGGCGAACGCCGCATCCGGAACTCGAACCGACCTGTGAATTCACGCTTTGCCACGCCTTTACCGCATCACGTTGACGCCCTGCATCGACATTGACTTTGGCGCCAGGCCATATTTCTTTTATTACTCACTTTGCATAAATTATTTATTATGCAATATTTTTTCATTATTATTTTTATCTCCGGTTTGCACTATTTTTTGTGCACAGGAAAATGATCCGGGTTGGGCAGCATCGTCAACTCGGCGTACTGACAATACCACGTCACCTCGGCTGGACGGGGGGCTTTGTCAACACTTCATTACCCCATGCCGGGGATTTCAGCATCACTCTGCCGGCCTGCATTGACCGTGCTATGTCACCACTTCGTAGTGCCAAGCCCTTTGCTCCGCAACCTCGGGACCGGCTTGGCGGATGGAACCTTGTCCTGCATCAAGCTCGGACCGCGTCATCAATACCGAACACATTAACCATCTAAGTTGCCTTCATGCTCAAAGTTTTAAATTTTTAACTTGTGTTCGGTTCGGCCAAGCATTATACTTTTTTGGAAAAAAGTTGCTTGTAAAAAATTTCCTTGTCCAAACTTTATTTGTGACACACAAATTCAAATACCCCATTTACTTGGGGGCTCCCTTGATGGAGCTTTTCCTCTTGCATATGATTATACTTGTACGGCTTCGTTCCTTGTTCGTGTATTACGCCACAATATGCACCATATTGACCTAAGCGATTTGCAAGCTGGGTTGCCTGGCTCCTGTGCTTACCCCTACGTTCCCGATTGTTCGGCTAGGGAGTAAAGGGAGCACCTCTGCGATTGTCATGACCGGGTCATCCGAGCTCTGACCTCAGACTGGGTGAAGCCGAAAGCTAGCGCTCTTATTATTTTCAATCATGGTCGGCACACAATGTTACTCATGAGTACAAAAAATCTATTGCACAAGTCTCATAGTAATAATGAGCACCGAAGAAAGGTATCGGTGGGGGTACTATTTTATTCGAAGATGCTTCTTACACTTCGTTAGTAATATAGCATAACTTCCCTGAGCACGCTTTGTCTGTTACAGCCTTATGGCCTGATTGCCTGGTCATCGGAAACACCGTCGATACTCTCGACAGGCGGAGTACATGAGACTTTTCGGCCCTTGGCCGAAGAGGGAGAAGCCGACGGTCGGTTAAGATGTGTTTAAAGTTTGGGTGAACACAAATATGATATAAGTATTTCGGCACATATAATCATTATACATAAAATTCTTACCCAAGTCACTTGGGGGCTCTTAAAATTTATATATGAGCTGTAAATGTGTTTTCTTCTTGGTCGTTGTCAAAACACGACAGAAGCACAATTTTTTCTTTCTCTTCCAATTTTCGGATTGGCACCGAACACTTGATCTTGTTCGGACATCATGTTTTTACTGATGTTTTTTGGTTTTCCAAGCTTTCTGGCACTTTTAAACTATTTGTGTGTTTCCAGCACAAGTCTCACAGTGCAATGCCGGACACCTTTATAGATTCGGCAAAAACATTCTCGGATCTCACTATATATGCATTGGTTTCGAATTGTGTCTTCGATCAATAGTTGGGTTGCCCGGCTCCTGCACTTGCCTGCTACGTTCCGCTTTGTTCGGCTAGGTGTGCAAAGGGAGAACCACTGCGATTGTGCTTCCAGCTCACATGGTTAAGCACCTTAGTGGAGAAAGCCGAAAACTGACTGTCACAATAAGCGTAAACTGGTCAGCGATCCAATGACGGTGTTAAATGACGGGCCATTCATAACAATGGCCGAAGTGTTTACGGCTTGACCTCGACTGTCGCCGAACACTACCGGGGGCTATTCACTGACCTCCCAAACTAAATCCTCAATATTTTACTCTTACATTAGAGATGAGGTTTCATGATCATGCTTACCATGACAAACCAAAGAAAGGAACCGATAGCGGGACTATTTTCTTTGGAAGACATTTCTTATGTTAAGTAGTAATATAACATATCTCTCTGCATACCTTTGTTTATAAAACCGTATGGCCAGATTGCCTTGTTTGTCGTAAATCTTTGCCCTCATAAAGGCTTTATAAAGTAGGACAAACACTCCTCGGCTACTAGCCGAGGAGGTGGAATCCGATGGTCGGTCAACAAAGTTTTGTACAATGCGGATCCGAGCATTAAGGATGTAAAGTACTTGGATACATAGAGTCATTAAACGTGATTTTACTATGGATATCGATCCTTAATTCGGCCACCCGTGCCCGCATTAAGGCTCGGGGGCTACTGGGCTTCGGGCTTATTATTTAAAAATATTAAAGGGGCACATCGATCCCCTGATCTGGTGTTGCCACCTGACCAGTGTCTCGGGGGCTACTGCATTGCATGTCCAATGCAGAAAATTTTAAGTGCAATACAGTTTCCGAGGAAATTATGATCCTCAGGTTCGTCGGCCGCACCCAACCTGAGTCTCGAGAACTAAGCACGCCGCTTTTTGTATCCCAAAGTATTCTGCCGAGCTAGGACTTGATCCTCAGGCCGATTTTGCAAATCAACATGAGTCTCAGCGGCTACTGGGATTAGTGGTCTTACATCATCCTTCAAGTGCATCTCGGGTTTTAAACCGATACACATGTTGAGGGTTACTGGCTATATATCTCGGCAGAGAATAAATTGCACCAATCAAAAATATTGACAAAAAATTGGCCCACAGTCGGGGTGGTGCACCACCTTGGAAGCAGTCCGGCATAAAGCTCGGGCGCTAGTGGCTGGCTCCATAGAGGGCATTTCCAGCATTAAGCTCGGTTAAACTCCTTCAACTTTTTTGGACCAAGATGATCTATGACATCTTGGATATAGTCCGGCGTTGGAGCTTGGACACAGTCTGGCGTTGGAGCTCGGATACATTTCAGTGTTGGAGCTCGGAAAGCAGTCCGGCATTGGTGCTCGGCTGCAAAAGATACCTCGAATGCAGTCCGGCGTTAGAGCTCGGACGCAAGAGGACACTTCCTCCCGGGAACAACTTCAAACCCGAGGTGTGGCATAAAAATAACAAGGCATTGATAAAGGCCGGAAACTTAAAGGGGCTCCTCGGATACCCGACGTGTAAACTCGTCGAATGCATTTCGGCGATCCTCAAGATCAAAGATGAGAAGATTTGTTGAACCAGTTTTCAAGACCGACAACCGAAGATGAAGAACAGTTCGGAAGAATCGAGGAGCGTCCCTAACTTGAAGACCGGTTCAGGGGGCTACTGACGGTGTCCTGGACTAGGGGGTACTCACCACATCGTCTCCCAATCTGTTAGATTGGGCCGAGGACCCCCATGGTCGTATACTCATGGGCCAGTTCGGACAGCTGCCGCATACATGGAAGATTCCACAAGACTTGGTGATCAAGACAAGGACTCCTCCCCACCGGCGGATTCGGCTAGGACTCTTGTTATCCTAGGCCTCTGGTGCATTATATAAACCGAGGCCAGGCTAGTCGATAGATCATATACAACAATCATACCATAGGCTAGCTTCTAGGGTTTAGCCTCTACGATCTTGTGGTAGATCAACTCTTATAATACTCATATCATCAATATCAATCAAGCAGGACGTAGGGTATTACCTCCATCAAGAGGGCCCGAACCTGGGTAAACATCGTGTCCCCTGCCTCCTATTACCATCGATCCTAGACGCATAGTTCAGGACCCCCTACCCAAGATCCGCCGGTTTTGACATCGACACTAACCATAGCATGAAACATATGGATCCAAATCAGCCCCTTACAAAGCAATGCATAAACTAGGGTTTAAGCTTCTGTCACTCTAGAAACCCATCATCTACTTATTACTTTCCAATGCCCTCCTCTAGGCCCAAACAATGGTGATGTGTCATGTAGTCGACGTTCACATGACACCACTAGAGGAAAGACAACATACATCTCATCAAAATATCGAACAAATACCAAATTCACATGACTACTTATAGCAAGACTTCTCCCATGTCCTCAGGAACAAACATAACTACTCACAAATCATATTCATGTTCACAATCAAAGGGGTATTAATATGCATAAAGGATCTGAACATATGATCTTCCACCGAATAAACCAACTAGCATCAACTACAAGGAGTAATCAACACTACTAGCAACCCACATGTACCAATCTGAGGCTTTGGGACAAAGATTGGATACAAGAGATGAACTAGGGTTTGAGATGAGATGGTGCTGGTGAAGATGTTGATGGAGATTGAGCCCCTCCCGATGAGAGGATCGATGGTGATGATTTCCCCCTTCCGGAGGGAAGTTTCCCCGGCAGAACAACTCCGCCGGAGCCCTAGATTGGTTCCGCCTCGTGGCGGCGGAGTTTCGTCCCGTGATCTTGCTTATGATTTTTTCCTGGACAAAAGACTCCATATAGCCAAAGATGGGCATCAGAGGGCTGCCAGGGGGCCCACGAGGCAGGGGGCATGCCCAGGGGGTAGGGCGCGCCCCCACCCTCGTGGATGGTGGGTGGCCCCCCTCTAGTACTTCTTTCGCCCAATATTTTTTATATATTTTGAAACTTGCTGCCATGAAGTTTCAGGACTTTTGGAGTTGTGCAGCATAGGTCTCTAATATTTTCTCCTTTTCCAGCCCAGAATTCCAGCTGCCGGCATTCTCCCTCTTCATGTAAACCTTGTAAAATAAGAGAGAATAGGCATAAGTATTGTGACATAATGTGTAATAATAGCCCATAATGCAATAAATATCGATATAAAAGCATGATGCAAAATGGACGTATCAGCAAGATACATACGGCTCTGAATGTTGCAGACCCGTTGACTAAGCCTCTCTCACGAGCAAAACATGATCAACACCAAGACTGCATGGGTGTTAGAATCATTACTATGTAATCTAGATTATAAACTCTAGTGCAAGTGGGAGACTGAAGGAAATATTCATTACAAAAAAAATACACTTCTGTGATGTTACGTGTTTGTCATAGTAGGTCGCTTTTTTTGTCATGCATGTACATCCATGACAAATTTATGACAGAATCAAGATAGTCATACCTGTGTTGTCGTAGAAGTGTTCCATGACATTACCAAAATTATCATCACGGAAGTGTCCACTTCCATGACGATAAATCGCGCGTCACAGAAGTGCTTTCGTCAAGGGTGACCGACACGTGGCATCCACCGTAACGGAACGTCGTTAAGCTATCGGGTCGGGTTTTGGATCCGATAACCCGTTAACAGCCCCGACCAATGGGAAATTTCCACGTGTAAAGTTCTTATTAGCCGGACGAAACACGTGTCAGCTCGTCAGTGGGTCAGATAGGCGCCTATGATATGTCGACACGTGGCACGGCCCAACAAGTTTAAATGGGCCAGCCCAACTGAAGGCCCACAAGATTTTGCGGACCATAATGGCCAGCCCAGCTAAAGGCCCAC
The DNA here is from genome assembly GCF_056163025.1 of Triticum urartu. NCBI lineage: Eukaryota > Viridiplantae > Streptophyta > Magnoliopsida > Poales > Poaceae > Triticum > Triticum urartu. The sequence goes on from NC_141874.1 coordinate 66,543,261, forward strand.
GAGATTTTGCGGACCGTAATGGGCTGGCCCAGCTAAAGGCCCACAAGATTTTGCGGGCCATAATGGGCCGGCCTAGGTAAAGGCCCACAAGATTTTTGTGCACCATAATGGGCCGGCCCAGGTAAAGCCCACAAGATTCTTGCGGGTCATAATGGGCCAGCCCAGCTAAAGGCCCACGAGATTTCGCCGACATTAATAGGCCAGCCCAGCTATAGGCCCACAAGATTTTGAGGAACCTAGTAGGCCGGCCCATTAACTGGCTGCCATGTTTTGGGCCAAATGCCAGCCTATATTTGATCCGGTCCATTAATGGCCTACCACGCTCCGGGCCTAATAGTGGCCCATATGAGATCCGGCCCGTTAAAAGCCTACCACGTTCTGGGCCAAATTATGGCCCAGATCAGGTCCAGCCCTTTAAGAGGCTTTGGGCTCAATTATGGCCCATATCAGATTCGGCCCGTCAACTAGACACTATGCTTTTGGGCCCACTTGCTAAAGGCCCACTTAGTAATTCGGCATGATATTAGTTTTGGCCTGTTAAGGGCCCGTTTAACATTTCGGCCCTATATTAATTTTGGCCTGTTAAAAGCCAGTCATATAGTTGGGCCTAACTACGGCCCTGTTTGCATCCGGCCTGCTCGCAACCGATATCTGATTGGGCCAAACAAGGACCGAGACAATTTTGGCATGTTAAAAGCCCGTGATTTGATTTTCACAATCATGGGTCGGGGTTCATTTCATGCTGCTGCGTAACTAGTATGAATTAAGAACAAAGCTACTCTATACAAAAAGAAATTATGGCATAGTAACTTAGAATAAACCTACACTATACAATAAAGGGTTTAAGGTATATTACATCCACTGGGCATCGAAGTTCGCCACCAGTGATCATAAAGCGCAACGTAGAAGCAGATTACAAAAACTGGGCACCATTGCAGCGTAACAAAATAATACTGAACCAAGACCACTTCCAAGACAGTTCAAGAAAGGTTAGCCTTGCGGGGGAACTGCCACGCAAGCTGCTGAGCAAGGCTATCAGACCGGCCTAGCATGTCGGTCATAGCTTCCAGGTGTAGCTGTTTAGCGATGAGGTTCTCATTGGTGTTCTCCGCAATCTTTCTTAGAGATAGGACTTCAAGTCGAAGTTGAGTTGCAGAATACCTTTCTGGTAGAACTTGGGACTGAAGAAGTCGAACTGATTCAGACAACAAATTCTGTGAGCTTGTCTGACTGTTAGTGTCAAGTAACTTGAACACTACATCAAGACAAGACTTTGGGGTTGTCTCGCTATCTTCAAGATGTTTTGCCTTCTTTGCTGCAATATATGTTGGGTTTGTCTCACAGCCTTCAGCAGACTTGTGCATGCCATCAGGCATATCACCCTGAAACAAAGCAGAGAGATGATAGGTTTTCCACATGTATAAACAAAGATGATAACTGTTCTGTCAATTCTATCCAATTTCAAATTAGAAAATAAAGAGTATGTTCAAAATATCAATAGCATAATTTGGCATTGTTCATAATGCGGGGAGCTTCACCACACTACTGGATTACCATGTCAACATAATAAGCATAGATGAAGGGCAAAGAAAATCATTGTATCTATTTTGGATAATGTACATGTCATGTTGTTCATATCATCAGCCACATCAGTAAGATAAAACAGGAGATGACAAGGTGCAAACGTGGGCTGCTTCACCACACACTGGATTATAGATCCACAAAAACAAGCATACATATAGGGAGTATTAAGTAATGTGCATGGTATGAATAAGGAATTTGGTTTTACAAGTAAAACTTAGAACTTACGGTTCTTATGAACATGCATTTTGGTAGAAACAGCAAACTAAACAGCAGTAAACGATATGGAGTATGAGCAAATTAAACAGCATTTGAGGATAAAGGCTTTAGAAAGACTAACTTACATTAACAGTTAACACCGGCTTTATAATGCCCTTCTCCATGTCAAGGGAAGGATAACTCAAGAATTTCAGCACAGAATCTTCTTCATAAGCATTGCCTGTACTCTACATTTTGTAGAGAGTAATTATAGATATGATAATACTGGAAGGGGTAGAGGATAATGAAGATAAGATGCAGATTGATGCTACATAATCAACTACCAATCCCTGGAAGTACAAGCGTTACAGGACAAAATGTACTGACAAGAACAATGGGCTACACTTCTGCACTGGCATTGTCTGTGTATTCTACTTGTTGGTAAGATTAAATATTGATCTGATCTTTTTTAGTAAATTGTGGGCGAGGGAGATAAGATGCAGAATGCTACAAAATGAACCAATCCCTCTTCCCATAATACAAGAGTGTTTTGAACACTGATGTACTGTACAAAACGTTCTTATATTATGGGACAGAGGGAGTAGCTGTTAATGTAAGTACAGTGATAGACCACGTTCGGTCCTTACAAGAGGACTGCAGAGCTAAACCTCTTCAAAAGCATTGGGTTGATTCTAAATTTATGTAAGAGTCCATATGGATCTTATAATGTCCACCAAATGGATGATTACGAGGCTAACATGTGTAGTGATGCTACATAATCAAACAGCTATGAAAGTAAATATGGTCATACAGGGCAAGAGGTACTCACAAGAGCAATGCAGTGTGCAGTATAGTTGAGAGATTCTGTGGTCCCTTGAGAACAAATGTTCTTCTGCTAACAGTTTTCGTACAAGTGAGACATTAAGGCAAATGCAGAAATGTAGTTCAAATTGTGATGTGATATCATAGACAGTACCTTACGCTGCAGCCGAGACCAATGTGTAACAAGATTATTCCAGTCACCGTCGGATAAATGTAGCACCGGAGACTTTACAGAAATTTCGTTCAGAGGCTTGCGATCGAAGAGCGCTTGCCTCAGGTAGGAACGATACTTCATCAACGAGTGCTTGAAAAGCGCAACCAACCCTTGCTCATCATCACAATCCAGTTTGCGCCTCGCCTATTTAAAAGAACAAAATCTTGTGTCTTCTGTCAGCAGAAACATATGCAGTAAAGACCATGAATAACATTAGTACATTACTTACGTGTAAGTTGCGGAGGAAGACTGGAAATTGTTCTGTGTCTGCGGTATAATCTTTCCATGAAGGAAAGATGCGCACAAAGTTCCTGACAACAACATAAGCTTCGTCTTCTAAACTGGGAAGAAATGGATCAGGGGTCCTATTTGCTGCAATTAGGGCTCTCTCTGGTTCGAAAAGGGATTTGGCAACTGGATTTGGTGTACTCTTTGCTGGAATGAGGGTTTTGCGTCGTACAGCTGGTGCTATGTCAACTGGCATAATCATACTGTTTGCTGCAGTTGGGGTCTGCTGAGTTGGGGCATCAGAAATGACCAGTGTAGTAGGGCTAGAGTCTGCAAGAGTTGGGGTATTTTGTGGGTCAGGTGATATTGCAACTACACCTAATGGGCTATTTGATTTATCAGGTGCCACTACCTTTTCCAAATACTTTGCTTGTGCTCCTCCACGATCAGCAATCGCCCTCTTCCTTTTGAACATCTGATACACAAGAACATCATTTGAATAGATAAATATGGTATGATGACAGATGGAATATGTACTGAAAATGGATAGGCAGGGCGTATTCACATACACGATGCGTAAACTAAGCTAATGGCAGTTCAACAAAGTAGAAGCAATGCAAAGCATCAGTTGCAAGATATGTGCGAGCAATGTAACCTTGGAAAGTTAGAGCAAGTACCTTGATGGGTGAATAAGATATGGCATCTTCCTCTGACTCCTCCACTAGGGAGCTACATTGACTTAGGTCTCCCTCTAGCTCAGAATCACTGTTAGGATCATATTCTGAGCATGAATCTGTAGGTGGAGAGTGTTTGCATTGTATTGCATCCAGAGTTGATTTCAGTCCCTTAATGCCAAGTTTGACAGCCATGGCATTGTTCTGCTTTATTCTTTTCATGCGCGCAAGCTCATAATCATTATGATGCTGTTCAGAATATGAGATTCATGAAAACATAAAAAGTAGTCAGATTATCTATGGAATGCATTGCGGTTTCAACTCAGAGAGTGTCTCCCTATAAACCCCTGCATATGCAAAGTTCACCTCCCCCACCGTGCTGACCAAACCACACACAGAGATACACATCCGAGCGGCGAACATGCATTTTCGAAACTAATTTAGGAACGTTTAGCTGACCAATTAAACAACTCTGTTTTAATAATATAAGATTCATATTTGAACAACTAAGCTTGTTTAGCTTGATGGGTGGAGCAGTGTTATTATGAAACGAAGCATGTATTCTGATCGTATAGTGATCATAAAAGGGGGAAACTCTAAGCATATATTTTTTTAGCAAAAGAGGGTTTCCCCTATGATTTCTATTAAAGAAACCACCACGGAACCAACATGATCAATTAAACCCTAAGCATGATCAATTAAACCGTATTATGGTTGTGCCATGGCAGATTTGAAGCTGCAAACCGAAGAAATGATATTTAGCATCCATTGTTTGCTTCGAACTAAGAACTAAATTCTAAGAGCTGAAAAGAAAGTAGAGTAACCAAGTTAAGATCTATTTTCTGGTTGAGATCAAAAAGTTGAGGAGATATGAAGTACCACCTCTCTTGCGGCACCGTGTAGGCATCGGGGGTGCGATGTCTGTCGGTGGCGTTGAAGCAGATCTGCGACGGTAGACGGGTGCATCGGGGGATAAGTCCTGTTGCGATGAAAGAGAAGGTCGTGTGAGCGGCCTCGGCAAAGAGGACGACGGCATTGATGAAGCAAGAGGACGCGATGCAAGGCTATTGGTCCGTCGCCGTGGATGAGAAACGTCCATCTCTAGCAGTGGACGACGCGGTCTTGGTAGGTGCTCCGGTATGGTGGAGGACGGTGGCGATGGATGTGGTGGAGGACGGCGGCGATGGATGGGGTGGCGGACGGAGGCTGGTGTGGGAATGGGGTGTTCTAGCGCGGACGGTGTATGAATGGGAAAATGGAGGGAGAGGTACGGGGAACCATGTTTTTGGGACGCGCCTGTCTGAAATATGGGAAAGTTACGAACTTATCCCCCGTTTCAAATTTGGACGTCTCGTCGGTTGGGGATAGGAAGGTAATCTCGCATCTCCCAAATATTTGCCGGTAACTATTTCGGGCGAGGAGAGGGTGTTTTGCCGCCCACGGTTGGCGTCCACGGTGTATGAACGAGGCTGACAGGTAGGGCGGTTGTGTCACGTCTGATGGAAGTTACACATCTGCCCCTATTTAAAATATTGGCCTACATCTATTTCGACGAGGAGAGTTTGTTTTGCCGCCCACCGTGTATGAATGGGGAATGGAGGGAGAAACAGAGGTCTTTCGGACGAGCTTGAATCAAATGAGTTTTGCCGCCCATGTTTGACACCCACCATGTCGGAATGGGCTCAGAGGCGGTCGTGTCACGTCTAGTTGAAGTTACTAACCTACCCCTATTTAGAGCAGTGTAAATCGGGCCGATGGATTGTCCATGTAATGGGTAAACAGTAATTTCCATCTCCCAAACACTTGGCTTCGGGCAGCCGATGTGGGAGTGGAAATTTTGCTGTTTCTTTCGAATTTTGGGACAATAAGCATCCACGTTTACCCTGGCAACTAAATTCAAATCCATTTTGTATTCCTATATGAATCTTTATAAATCATTCTATGTGTTTTTATATATCTTCAAAAGGACGACAAAGATGTATTCCACTGTCATATATGAATATGGTTTACAAATGCCGATACTCAAATTCAGAAACTAGAATCCAGTTTAAGGTGAATTCGAATATTTGGAACACTTCATGTCCAACTCAAATGTCACACGCAGCATAATGTGTACTCCCATTTAGATATGTACACAAGCGATGTATCAAGATTCAAATACCGAGTCAATCAACCAAGAATGTACGGAACTAACAGACATATAAACACTTATAGAGTATATGGATCAATAATATCAACTAACATACATAAGCCAGGCCGCTGTACTTTTTTTTGGCTACAACAGCATCCTTTTTTCAGCCAGCATCTTGGCCCTTTCCGATGCGTGCCACTTATGGTCCATCTATACTAGTATTGCTGAATGCACATTCAGCCCAATTGGCATATTTGTAGGTCTGGCACAGCAAGCCAAATGAAATGTCTCCGAGTCTTATCAACTAATACAGACTTGTGCTCAAATAAAATTACAAAAAACCAATTATTACATGATCTCTAAAACAAATGGTTTGATTGATTACATGAACAGACAACACAAAGGTTATTCAACTATGGAAAGAACATTTCACCTATGATTTACCAAGTAGGAATTTAATTTCCTTTTTTCCTTCAGGACCTTAACAATCTGGTCAGTCTCAGCTTGCTTCGTTTTGAAATCCACCAAATATTTAATGGTTGTCTTGAGTACTGCTTGTGATTGTGCTGTTTGCTTCCTCAACATGTCAACTTCATCTCTAAGTGCAGAAGCAGAATCTCTTTCTACCACTAGTTTAGCCTCTAGAGCATCAGCAGTTGGCAATTCCTAATGCACGATTGGGCCGGTTCCACAGCTCTGGGATGATGCAACGTCCATGGGGACCTCGCTCTTTGATCTTGGGCTAACCTGTTTTGCCAATAAAGTTCCGATTGGATTCAGAAAAGTTGAAGTTAGCAAAACATCTCAACTGGGCGTTCTAACAGCAAACCAGTTAAACAAACAAGGAATTAAAGAGTTTCAATTGGATGCTAAAAAGTAGTTATTAACATCATTGTAACCCGCTGTTGCAGCAGCAAAGCAGTTAAACAAACAAGTAGATATTTAAGTTAAGGCAAACAGGTAATTCTTAACAATAAGTATCAAACACATAGATAGGCGCAGTCTACAATATGATTAACAGGATGTGCCATTATGTAATCAGTAGCAAACTAAATTAAGACAAGCAATGTAATTGAATTCTTTTGCAATAAGTGGCTAACTAAAATTCCGAGAAGCAGGTAACTGAACTTACGCTAGTTCTTTGTACAGGCACACTGTAACTTCTTTTTCGCTTACATGGTTGTATGAAGGAGTCCATGGCATCAATTGCTTGCGTACGCAGTCCCAATACTTCTTTCTTCCCACACTGCATGGGTGAGGGAGTCCTGGATTAGGGGGTCTCCGGACAGCCGGACTATATCCTTTGGCCGGACTGTTAGACTATGAAGATACAAGATTGAAGACTTTGTCTCATGTCTGGATGGGACTCTACTTGGCGTGGAAGGCAAGCTAGGCAATACGGATATGGATATCTCCTCCTTTATAACCGACCTTGTGTAACCCTAACCCTCTTCGGTGTCTATATAAACCGGAGGGTTTTAGTCCGTAGGACACAACAACTACAACATACAATCATACCATAGGCTAGCTTCTAGGGTTTAGCCTCTCTGATCTCGTGGTAGATCTACTCTTGTACTACCCATATCATCAATATTAATCAAGCAGGACATAGGGTTTTACCTCCATCAAGAGGGCCCGAACCTGGGTAAAACATTGTGTCCCCTGCCTCCTGTTACCATCCGCCTTAGATGCACAGTTTGGGACCCCCTACCCGAGATCCGCCGGTTTTGACACCGACATTGGTGCTTTCATTGAGAGTTCCTCTGTGACGTTGACGTTAGGCTTGATGGCTCCTACTATCATCGATGGCGATGCAGTCCAGGGTGAGACTTTTCTCCCCGGACAAATCTTCGTATTCGGCTGCTTTGCACTGCAGGCCAATTTGCTTGGCCATCTGGAGCAGATTGAAAGTTACGCCCCTGGCCACCAGGTCAGGTTTGGAAGCTTAAACTACACGGCCGATATCTGTGGAGACTTGATCTTCGACGGATTCGAGCCTCTGCCTTGTGCGTCACGCGGTCACGATGAGTACGGCTTGGCGCCACCATCGGATAGTGTTCAAGAGATCGCACAGGCAGCCGCCCCGACCCTCAATTCGGAGCCAGGTGCGCCTTCCGTGGACGGGTGGATGGACCCCACCACGAAGGCCTTACCCTCAGCGGAGATCGAGCCAAACATCGACCTTACCTTGCACGAGAGCCGTGCTGTTAAACTGCCGGATCCTTCTCCGGCCACGGACTCCGAACCGCCTGCGCCCGTTCCTATCGAATCCGATTGGGCGCCGATCATGGAGTTTACCTCCGCGGATATTTTTCAGCACTCGCCTTTTGGCGACATACTGAACTCATTAAGGTCTCTCTCCTTGTTAGGAGGATCCTGGCCGAACTATGTCCGACAGGACTGGGATGCGGACGACGAAGAAATTCGAGGCCCACCCACCACCCACTTAGTAGCCACTGTCAATGACTTAACCGACATGCTTGACTTCGACTCCGAAGACATAGACGGTATGGATGACGACGCGGGAGATGAAGAGGATCCACTGCCCACAGGGCACTGGACAGCCACCTCATCATACGATATATACATGGTGGATACACCCAAAGAAGGCAATGGCGACGAGATAGCGGAGGATGACCCCTCCAAGATGCAACCCAAGCGCCAACGTCAGCGGCACCGCTCTAAGTCCCGCCAAAGCAAAAGTGGAGATACCGGCACAGGAGATAATAATACTCCGGATAGTGCCAAAGACAACAACAATCCCCTCCAGCAAGATTTAGAGCAGGAGAATGGAGGAGCCAGCCCTCCTGAGAGAGCGGCAGATGGAGAAGAGGAGGATGATAATTACATGCCCCCCTCCGAAGATGAGGCAAGCCTCGGCGATGACGAATTCGTTGTGCCAGAGGATCCCGTCGAACAAGAGCGCTTCAAACGTCGGCTTATAGCCACAACAAATAGCCTTAAGAAAAAGCAGCAGCAGCTTCAAGCTAATCAGGATCTGCTAGTTGACAGATGGACTGAAGTCCTCGCGGCCGAGGAATATAAACTCGAGCGCCCTTCCAAGAGTTACCCAAAGTGCAGGTTGCTACCTCGACTGGAGGAAGAAGCGTATGATACGGTTGATCGGCCACCTCGTGGCCGCGATAGAGAGGCATTCCAGCCAAAAACTCAGCCTCCACCCCGACGCCATTCAAATAAAAAGGCATGGGGAGATACGCCAGACCTGCGAGACATATTGGAGGACAAAGCAAAGCATGCAAGATCGATCTACGGATCACGAGGGCGCACCACTCTGCGAGACGATAAACGTCACGCCGGATACAGTAAAAGCAAATCCGGTCGGGCCGAACACAGCGGGCAAGACCCATTCGAGTTGCGTCGCGATATAGCCCAATACAGAGGCGTCGCACACCCCTTATGCTTCACAGACAAAGTAATGGATCATCAAATCCTAGAAAGTTTCAAACCTGTAAATATCGAATCATACGACGGCACAACAGATCCCGCAATATGGATCGAGGATTTCCTCCTCCACATCCACATGGCCCGTGGTGACGACTTACACGCCATCAAATACCTCCCACTAAAGCTCAAGGGACCAGCGCGGCATTGGCTTAACAGCTTGCCAGGCGAGTCCATCAGCTGTTGGGAAGATCTGGAAGCCGCATTCCTCGACAACTTTCAGGGCACTTATGTGCGGCCACCAGATGCCGATGACTTGATCCACATAATTCAGCAGCCAGAAGAATCAGCCAGGCAATTCTGGACTCGGTTCCTAACAAAGAAAAATCAAATTGTCGACTGTCCGGATGCAGAGGCCCTAGCGGCTTTCAAACACAACATCCGTGACGAATGGCTAGCCCGGCACCTTCCTCAGGAAAAACCGAAATCTATGGCAGCCCACACGACACTCATGACCCGCTTTTGCGTGGGAGAAGATAGCTAGCTGGCTCGTAGTAATAACATTTCAAAGAACCATGGTACTTCGGATACCAAGGATGGCAATAGCAGGTCACGTCACAACAAACATAAGCGCCGCATTAACAGTGATAATAACGAGGATACGGCAGTCAATGCCGAATTCAAAGGCTCTAAACCCGGTCAGCGGAAAAAGCCATTCAAACAAAGTACGCCGGGACCGTCCAGCTTGGACCGTATACTCGATCGCTCGTGTCAAATACACGACACCCAAAAAAAGCCAGCCAATCACACCAACAGGGATTGTTGGGTGTTCAAGCAGGCCGGCAAGTTAATTGCCGAAAACAAGGACAAGGGGCCACATAGCGATGACGAGGAGGAGCCCCGGCAGCCACACACCGGAGGATAGAAGAGGTTTCCCCCGCAAGTGCGGACGGTGAACATGATATATGCAACCCACATCCCCAAGAGGGAGCGGAAGCGTGCGCTCAGGGACGTATATGCGTTGGAGCCAGTCGCCCCAAAGTTCACCCCGTGGTCCTCCTATCCGATCACTTTCGATCGCAGGGACCATCCCACTAGTATCCGTCATGGCGGATTCGCCGCACTGGTTCTGGACCCAATCGTTGACGGATTTCACCTCACTCGAGTCCTTATGGATGGCGGCAGCAGCCTGAACTTGCTTTATCAGGACACAGTGCGCAAAATGGGTATAGACCCCTCAAGGATCAAACCCACGAAAATGACCTTCAAGGGCATCATTCCAGGCATAGAGGCCCATTGCACAGGCTCAATTACACTGGAAGTGGTCTTCGGATCCCCGGATAACTTTCAAAGCGAAGAATTAATCTTCGATATAGTCCCGTTCCGCAGTGGTTATCATGCACTGCTCGGGCGAATCGCATTTGCGAGATTCAATGCGGTACCGCATTATGCATACCTCAAGCTCAAGATGCCAGTACCTCGTGGGGTTATTACAGTCAGTGGAAACACAGAGCGCTCTCTCCGAACAGAGGAGCACACTGCGGCCCTCGTAGTAGAAGCGCAAAATATCCTCTCAAGGCAATCCACCAGTTCGGCGTTTCAAAACCCGGACACCTTCAAGCGCGCTCGGAGCAATCGGCAAATAGACCGCCTAGCGCGATCTAAGCTCGTGTAGCAATGCGGCCCCCACCCCAGTCCCAGCCAAACGGCGAAGCTCGTGCCACGCGTACATAATTACACATTAAAAATACCATGGGCACAGGTGGGGAGGGGGGCACACTGCGGCACGCCCCAAGACGCGGCTTAAACCACAGTACGGGCTTCCCGTTTGGTTATTTTTCTCTTTTTTCAGGACCTTAATCTCTGGAAACCCTGTCCGGCAGCACTATTGCCGAACACATGATGCAGCAACCAAGGAGGTAGAAAGCTACGTCACATCACGGAATTACCAGGTGGATTACAATAACGAGCGAAATATTTGATTTAATACTATTCCTCAGCTTGCCCTTGGAAGGGGCATAGTCCCCCTCTTTGCTTATCGCACTATCTGTATCATTCTACTTTAATGCACCTTTTTGAATAAACAATGCATAACATCACGACTATTATTGCATTCCTTTTATATATATGTGTGTGTGTGTGTGTGTTCATTAATGACGCCTTGCAACCGTACACTTTGGTACGGCCAATACACCAGGGGCTTACGTACCCCACAACATGGTGTGAAAAGTCCGAACACTTTCACAAGTGCGGCACCCCGAACTTATAGCATTTTATGCATCAGCTCCGAATCATGTCTTTGGTAAAATGTTGGTTTTGCCCGGCTCCTATGTTTTGGTACCTTACGTTCCGCTCTATCGGCTAAGGTAGCGCTAGGAGAACTACTGCGATTGTTGCCCGGTTCTGCCGGGCTGAGCACCTCAGTAGAGAAAGCTAAAACTGACTGCCATGATAAGGCGAGAGACTGGTCGCTGTTCGGCGAGGTTTTCGAGTCCCTAAAGACTTATGCCGCTTAGGGCGAGGGGCCGGCCCCGTCCGTCTTAAAGGCGTGTATCGCGCCCCGAATCCGGCCTTCCGAATACCAGGGGCTTCGCCGAAATTTCAAATTATAGAATTATATGGCTAAGTGAGAGTGATAAAGCATTATTAGTCCGGTTGCCTGGTTCGTTGTGCTGAGCACCTCCCTCGAAGGACCCAAACATGGGAACAAGAGTGCTCAGGTTTATCCCGAACACCCCAGCACTAGTGGCATGGGGGCACAAGCCGAGGACTAGCCATCTCTCAGATTGGATAAACAACCAAACAGAAGGTAATATTTTAAATTCACACAAGCGTTGCATAGCGCATATGAAACAAGTTTTCATCATACAGGATCACACGAGCAAGTTTACTCAAATATTACATCCTTTGAACATTCGTCCGCTACAAGACGGGCACCCTTCAGGACACCCTCATAATAAATTTCAGGGGTGCGATGCTCCTTGACCTGTGGCGGCCCTTCCTTGATCAGCTTCACAGCGTCTAGCTTGGCCCACTGCACCTTCACACGGGCGAAAGCCCGGCGTGCACCTTTGATGTAGATGGACCGCTTGACGACCTCTAGCCGTGGGTAGGCATCCACAAGCCGCCTCACCAGGCCGAAGTAGCTGTTCGGAAGGGTGTAGCCAGGCCACAGCCGGACTATAAGGCCCTTCATGGCCTGTTCGGCCACCTTGTGCAGCTCGACCAGCTGCTTTAGCTGGTCGCTCAGAGGCATCGGGTGTTCGGTCCCAGTATATTGAGACCAGAACAGCTTCTCTATTGAGCTTCCCTCCCCGGCCTAGTAAAACTGCACGACATCCAACAAGCTGCGGGGCAAATCTGCGAATGCTCCTGGAGAGCTCCGAATTTGGGTAAGTAACTGGTAATTTACTTTTACATGCTTGCTCTGCATATAGAATGCCTTACCCGCCGCTATCTTCTTCATTGCGTCGATCTCCTGGAGGGCCTTCTGGGCCTCGGCCTTGGCACTCTTTGCGCTCTCGAGGGCCGCGGCAAGCTCAGACTCTCGCGTCTTCGAGTCAAGCTCCAATGCCTCGTGCTTCGTCACGAGAGGCTGGAGCCCTTGCTGCACCCCGCCCACACGAGCCTCTTGTTTTTCCCGCTCGGTGCGCTCCTTAGCCGCTTTATCTTCGGCCTTGGTTAGCGCTTGCTTCAGGGTCGCCACCTCGGTCATGGCCCCAGGCAAATATACGATGATCCTGTCATTTTGCAATCGCGTCTTCTTTTATATATACATATCTATAGACAGGGTATTACTTACCCTTGTTCTCCTTGAGCTGCCTCTTGGCAAGGCCGAGCTCTTTCTTGGACCCCTCGAGGTCCTGCTTCAGTACGGCGACCTCCGCAATCAGTGCGGCAGACGCCAGCAGCGAGGCCTGCATACGCATATTGACATACTTATATTAGACTCCTGCGATATTATTTGATCCTCTGTTCGGCTTTTCTTTGTGAACACTGAACAAAGCATCAGGGGCTACTATCTATGCGGTAATATTTTTCCTATATTTTAACACTTACCTCAAAGCCTGTTAGAAGGCTGGCACAGGCTTCAGTCAATCCGCTCTTGGCGGACTGAACCTTCTGGACCACCGCACTCATAATAGTACGGTGCTCCTCGTCGATGGAAGCGCTGTGAAGCGCTTCCAGCAGATTGTCCGGCGCGTCTGGATGGACAGAGGTCACCGGCACAGGCGTCTTGCCCCTCTTGGAAGGAGGCCGCCTGCCCGAGCCCGGAACCGCTGGAGGTTCAGGCGCGGTGTTCGGCTGAGGGCCGAACTCGGAGCTCTCAGGGGCCCCGTCTCCTCGGCTCCCGGAGTCCGGAAAGTCGCCTTGAGGCGCCTCCGGGACTGTCTCCCCTCGACCCGGTGCCTCTTGAGACAGCACCTCAGCGTCGTCAGCAGGATGAGGGGAGGTGGCGGTCGGGACTGGATCGCTATCCATGTCCGACGAGCCCAGGGAGCCGTCCGATGATACATTGATACTGGCTCGTGGCGGCCTGCATAATTATGTTCGGCGTTAGGGAAAGCAGCGCGACAAAGGAATGCTATGAGTTACTCTGGTATCCGAATACTTATGATCTCCCCAGTGGCTTGGCCCTGGGCAACCACTCGTCTTCGCCGTCGTCGGCGGCGGTGGAACTGTCCGGAAGAAGAGTCCTTCCCTTCTTGGAACCTTCGGCCCCCTCAGCTAGGGCGGCCTTTATTTTCTTGTCTCCCCCAACTGAAGGGGGAGCATCTTATTCTTCCTCCTCATCTTCGGGGGAGGAGTGCGCCACAGAGTCATCGGACGATGATTCCGATAACACCTGGCGTCGAGAACTCTTTCGGGTTCCCTTGGCCTTCTTGGTCTTCTCTGGCACCTTGTAAGGAGCCGGAGTCAGCATCTCCATCAGGAGAGCGTTTGCTGGGCCTTCGGGCAAAGGAGCCGGACAGTCGATCTATTCGGCCGTCTCCTGTCAGTCCTATCAAAGGTATAGGAGTTTAGATCCCGCATGGAGTCAATCTATAAAAAATTATCCTATGAAGGGTAAAGCAGCTTACCGCACTGGCTTGGCGCTTCGCGCTGAATCTGCGATCCTCGGTAATGGGAGGGGGGACCTCGGCGCTTTTGAACAGCACCCTCCAGGCATCTTCATGAGTTGTGTCGAAGAGCCTGTTCAGAGTTCGGTGCTGCGCTGGGTCAAACTCCCACAAGTTGAAGTCCCGTAGTTGGCATGGGAGGATCCAGCGGTGGAGCATGACCTGGACCATGTTGACGAGTTTGAGCTTCTTGTTCACCATGTTTTGAATACATGTTTGGAGTCCGGTTAGCTCTCCCGAACTACCCCAGGACATGCCCTTCTCTTTCCAGGAGGTGAGCCGCGTGGGGATGCCAGACCGGAACTCGGGGGGCCGCTGCCCATGCAGGGTCACGCGGCTCGGTGATGTAGAACCACCCCGATTGCCACCCCTTTATGGTTTCCACAAAGGAGCCCTCAAGCCATGTAACGTTGGGCATCTTGCCCATCATGGCGCCTCTGCACTCTGCCTGGCGGCCGCCCACAACCTTCGGCTTGACATTGAAGGTCTTCAACCATAAGCCGAAGTGGGGCTTGATGCGGAGGAAGGCCTCACACACGACGATAAACGCCGAGATATTGAGGATGAAATTCGGGGCCAAATCGTGGAAATCCAGGCCGTAGTAGAATATGAGCCCCCGGACGAATGGGTGGAGAGGGAATCCCAGCCCGCGGAGGAAATGGGTAAGGAACACTACCCTCTCATGGGGCCCGGGGGTGGGGATGAGCTGCCCCTCATCTGGGAGCCGGTGCGCGATGTCGTCTGGCAGGTATCCGGCTCTCCTCAGCTTCTTGATGTCTCCCTCCGTGACGGAGGAGACCATCCACCTGCCTCCCGCTCCGGACATGGTGGGGGAAGGTTGAGGTGGGAAGTGCGGACTTGGCCGCTAGAGCTCGAGTGTGCGAAAATGGATGAGCAAAGGAGGAAGAAGGTGTGGATGAAAAGGTGAATCCTTATCCCTTTATATGGGCGGACGAAACTATGCCCCCCACTAGCCTAGTAAAACTCACTTATCCCCCAAGCGCTGTAATCGATGGCGCGGTTGGGTTACCCACGCCCGTATTGATGAGAATCCCGTAATAAGGGGACACGATCTCTGCTTTGACAAGACGTGTCAAAAAACTGCCTCGCGTTATGTGCAGGGTTAGTTAAAGGAAACAGTTCAAATAATCACCGGGCCATGACATAATGTCATGCTGTCAAAACAAGTCAGCAAATTAGATTTGCGAAAATATTATTGTCTCTACGGTGGTATGTGGAACTTATTTTGCAGGGTCGGACACTATCCTTGTATTCAAATTCTTTCGTGGTGTATTCGGAGGAGGAACCCGCCTTGCAATGCCGAAGAAAATACTGCGCGCAGGACTCATCGTCATTGAAGCCTGGTTCAGGGGCTATTGAGGGAGTCCTGGATTAGGGGGTCTCCGGACAGCCGGACTATATCCTTTGGCTGGACTGTTAGACTATGAAGATACAAGACTGAAGACTTCGTCCCGTGTCCGGATGGGACTCTACTTGGCGTGGAAGGCAAGCTAGGCAATACGGATATGGATATCTCCTCCTTTGTAGCCGACCTTGTGTAACCCTAACCCTCTCCAGTGTCTATATAAACCAGAGGGTTTTAGTCCGTAGGACACAACAACTACAACATACAACCATACCATTGGCTAGCTTCTAGGGTTTAGCCTCCTCGATCTCGTGGTAGATCTACTCTTGTACTACCCATATCATCAATATTAATCAAGCAGGACGTAGGGGTTTACCTCCATCGAGAGGGCCCGAACCTGGGTAAAACATTGTGTCCCGTGCCTCCTGTTACCATCCACCTTAGACGCACAGTTCGGGACCCCCTACCCGAGATCCGCCGGTTTTGACACCGACAATGGGTAAGTCGAATGGTTAATCTGGTAATATGATGCGTCCTTGATATGTTATATGAGGACGTGTAGTCAGACTAGTTGTAGCCAAACACATCACACTGGCTTTTACTTTATATTTCATGCGATTACTTTTGGCATATCGAGATCTAAGCAATCTACAATAGGATGAAAAGACTGGCATCCTTCACATTATTGGCGAACTCAGTTCATAGAAACAAGCAATTCAACCATTTTGTGGGTAAATCAAAAGCGCCACTGGAATATTTTTCACTATCCAATCATACACGCAAAAAGGGGCGACGCCACCATACGGGCTGGTATGGGCGGCCGCCTCAGGTGGCTGGAAAGTGTGCACCTAGTTTGAGTCGTCCAGGTTGGCCCGCGCTAGTGTTGTTCGTCCCAACGCATGAGCAGGCAATGTAAAAAATGAAGAAAAATGTTTCAATTTGGATGGGCCAATAACATAAGTGCAAGGCAGGCCCTATAGTAGGCTCGCGGCCCAAACGAGCGCCTCCCATATCGA
Organism: Triticum urartu; assembly: GCF_056163025.1. NCBI lineage: Eukaryota > Viridiplantae > Streptophyta > Magnoliopsida > Poales > Poaceae > Triticum > Triticum urartu. Next base: position 66,560,013 of record NC_141874.1, read on the forward strand.
TCGACAGCAGGAAAAATCCCAATTCATTCGCTCCAGCCTCCAGTCTGGGTCGCTCCTAACCTAGCCGTCGCTGGACAGACCGACACAGCACTTCCTCGCGCCCTCGTTGGGGGGCGGTCGCCGGGCTTCAAGCGAACGAATGGACAAGAAGATGAAGATCCAACCCTGGGTGTAGCCTGCATGGGAGGCAGCGGTGGCAGCACGGGCATGGCATCGAGCTTGCGCAAACAAACAGTCGCTAATTGCAAGAGTAGCATGCGCAATGAGCAGGTACATCACATCCCTAATTATATCTAATTCAACTCTTCAATTTCTGGCCAATAGTTAAACCTGACGGTGTTGTAAAACTGCTTGTATGTAGGGAATCTATGAGAAAATGAAACCAATTTCTACTTATTTTATAACTCCCCCAATCAATACTGAACTGACTGAATCTGATGTATCTAATCAAGTTTCCGGTGCAAACATACAAGCTCATGTTGTTCTTGAGCCTGAAGTGTCTAATGAACAGACTGCTAATGAAGGATTTGATGCAAACATTTTACATGCTCCTGGTGATGAAGATATAGTGTCTAATGAGGGATCTAATGCAAGCATTTTGCAAGCTCATTGAAGGATTTAGTGTCTAATGATGATCTACTATGTTGAGAGAGACAGAGATTTGCAGGCATTGATGACAAGCAAATTATAGTGCATTTTCATAGCTTGAGGAAATGTCGAGGCCATCTACCAGAAAGTCCCCGTATCATGACAACATAGCATAAATACTTTTCTAATCTGTTGTTTGAAACTATTGGCATACTTGTGCCGGATAGATATATTGATATGCAGTTTACGCACTGGTTATACGTGCAATTACACTTCGATATTTTCAGCCAGAGAACGAATAATTCAAGCAGGTACAGACCATGTTTGTAGTCCTTGTACACCATGTTGCATTTTGTGTTTTTTGATGCTTGCATCATTTAGTGTTTATAATCTGAACTACTTTGGATCATTAGTTGGTTTTCAAAGTGCATGTAGCTTCACATTTCTCAAGTTATGTTGATTTCCGGAGTGCAAGTGCCTTCATATTTTTTAAGTTAAATGTTCGCCCCTGGTAACTTGAATTCGTGGATCAGCCACTACACACAAATCATACACGAATGCCAGTACGAATTAAATGAAATGCAGGGACTTACGCTAGCTCGTTGTACAGGCTCACTGCAGCTTTGCTTGCGCTTGGGGTGTTCCATGTACAAGTCCATGTTACCACTTTCTTGGATGTGCAGGCCTTGTGCTCCTTGCATCCCCCTCTGCATTTTTGACACGGCGAATGGTTGATCAAATAAGAGGAATCGACCTTGATGTTGTACCAGAGGACAGATACTTACAAGGTTATATGGGTGTGCAAGATGTGTACCAGATCCCGTAGCGCCATCATGCTTCGCTAAAATATGGATTTGCTTGTTTCAGATGATATCTCCAGAAGAAATAAGAGTTAAGGTCAGAGTTGCATAGGCGTGTAAGCTAAGAGAGCAGTGAAAGGATATCCAAACATCGTCGGAACAGTGCACAAGGGAGTGATGTGTGGATACCTAGTTCGGGCCGGCATTTGGGCATGCTCGCCTAGCTAGAGTGCGGGTCACTTCAGAGCCGTTGAGGGTGATGCGCTGGCGTTGGCTGGCCGCGTACGGATGCAGATCTTGAGTGGTAGCGGAGCGCTATGATGCGGTGGACGAGACCGTTGGTGAAGCCCCAACGGCCTCGGGGGGCGGAGGTGCGACGATGTGCTCGGTGTAGTAGCCCCGGTGAGCTGGGAGATGGCGTCGGTGAAGCACACCTGATGCGGTGGAACTCGGTGTCTGTGAGGGACGTCGGTTGCAGCGGCCGACGTTGTCGGTGGACGACCCGGTGCGGTGGACGAGGGCGTAGATGAGGTAGCTCCGGTGCGGTGGTGAAGCGCGACCGTCGTCTTCGTTGTCGTCGTCCAGCACAGAGGTGGGGAACGGTGGGGAAAGAGACGAGACGAGGGGCGATTCGAGGGTTGGCGGCAAATTAGGGATTTGAGCAATCTGGGCGCGGAAGGGGACGGTGGAGAAGAGAGATTTTGCAGGGATGGAATTGGGGCCGCCAGATATTTCAATCTGAAACGTGGAAGCGCGATCTTATATTGTCGTCGTCCTTTTTGGGGGGGTGGCTGGGTGCTACGCGTCCGTCCGACACACGCGACCATCCCGACGGGACTATGCTTCGGTGCCTTAAGGCACCTGCCTTTGTATCCATGACATATGGGCCTAACGGGTGGCTGGCCCACATGTCAGTGACGCAAAGGCAGTTGCCTTTAAGGAACCGAAGCAGCGTCCACAACGACACGACCCTGGTTTGCCTGGTGTGCCTACATTTGAGAATGCAAATGAATCTTCTTTCATTTGCAAACGAATCTGTATGTATTACCATGCCTGTAATTTCCTTGCAATAATTAGTCATTCGAAATGAGATACTCCATCCGTTCACTTTTGTAAGTCATTTCAAACAACTTAAAATGAACTGTTTTGCACATTGTCTGAAATGTCTTCAAGGTCTTATAAAAGTGAATAGAGAGAGTACTATAAATTAATTAATGAGGAGTTATTTGAAAAAAATCAAAACAGTACCCACGCTAACATGGATTAGAGTGTGTCTCGCATAATTAGTTATTTGAATTAGAGTGTGTGTCACGTAGTTAGTTATTTGAATTATAGTGTGTGTCACGTAGCGATCTCCAATTCTAACGTGGATTTCGCATTTCACTGTATCCACGCTACTTTTTTAATACAAATGCATATGTATATGATGAACACCATGGTAGTGAGAAAACTTTTGGATGGATTCAAACATATGACCTACAAAATAGCACAACAAACTGAGTCAATGTCAACTTTTCAAAACTTAGTATGGCACGAATTCGAAATAATTACCCGTATGCCTGCTCCTTGGTTCAAATCTTACAATGTACACCGAAATGAAACATTGATATTAACTATCGTACTATGTACATTCAAATGTTGTTTTTAGCCCCCCCCCCCCCCCCCCCCGCACAAACGCTACATACTTCCTGTATCGGTCAATCTTCCTCTCCTAACCACCTTAGGAAGCTATCGGTTTCCAACACACGTCCATTCTTTCTCTCCATGTTTCGATCTCTAAGTCTCTCAACTACACAACCCCTTTTTCCACTCTGTTACCAAATGTAGTTACCTCACACACCCGCCATTGCACCCCATGCCGAGCTCTCTCTCCCCCCTCTCCCTCTCACCCTCTCGTGCTAAATACATGCATTGCCTATCTAGCCCCCCAACCTCTCGTGCATGCACACGCATGCACGTTGTATATCTAGGTCACTCCCTCGAGACTGTCTCACTCTTTCTTCTGCACGGCGGGCCACACTCGCTCAATCTCGCTCTCTTTATCCGAGTCTCGTTTAACCTCGTTTTCTTTCACACACAAATGATATATCTCCTTGTTCGGGCCTCGATCGACACACTCTATACTCTCTCACGCAGATTGTCTATCTAGGTCAGTCCATCCAAGCCGCCGCCACTCTTTCGACCTCATGGTGGGCCACGCTCACTCAATCTCTCTCTCTCTCTCTCCGTATGTCTCGATTGACCTCGCTCTTTCTCGGACAAAAACGATATATCACCATGTTTGAGCCCAATTCGACCTATTCACATTGTATACTCTCTCACGCACATCGTCTATCTAGGTCACTCTCTCCAACCCGTCTCACTCTTTTGATCGCACGGCGACACTATGTGATCGGTTGACCTTGCTTCCTCCCACGCACAAAATATATCTACACGTCTTCACTTACTGGTGGGTTCCATGTGTGCTCTCACTCTCTCCTCCCCTTCTGCGTTTAGACGCACGGGCAAATAGGAAGAACTCGTGGGCGATGTTGCCGTTGACCATATCTGGACGCGTTCAAAAGTCACGACACCAGTTTCACGTACTAGCAGCACTAGTCAGTGTGTACGTGCAATGCACGTTAATTTGGATGTATATTAAGTGCATGCGGATATTAACTACTAGGATATTATTTGCGTGTTGTCATGTGATTAGCACTATTTTTGGCATGATATTAACTGCACGCTAAACGTGTTGAGCGCTCGACATTGAAGTAGTCTAGGTCGTTGGATGACAAGGAATACATGTGGCTTGATGACGTTTTATATTTAATTTGATACGGCTCTAGCAGAACATTCAATCGATCAAACCATACATTCAGTTCAGTCTGACTCCGACTTTAAATTATACGACGATCGATATAAAATAAACGGAAATGATAAACGTTCGGATTTTAAGCATGGCAATCCGAACGTTTTTCATGGCAAATTTAGATTACGCGGCGGCGGGGGTGTCTCGCGGTGGGAAGCGGCTCCTCTGCCGTGCTCTGTGTGTCGTCGGGCCACTGACCGACGGCGATGGCGGCGTCTTGTGCCGTTGTTGGCGTACTCCTGGACGTTGGCCTAGCTTCAAGGAAGTCCAAAATGTTCTGGACTTCGGAGCGAGTCGACTGGCGGGAGGAGGCGACTGGCGTTGGTGCAAGAAAGCGGTCAACGGCGGCCATCCATGCCGCTGAGGGGGGGACTGGCACCCGCGCGGGGACAGGCGCTGTCAACGGCGTGGCGGAGACATTCGTCTGCACGGGCACTGGCACGGGCGCGCACATCAGTGCACATGCAGGCGCAGGCGCTGGCAGGTGCACGGGCACCGGCACTGGCGTGCGCGTCACTGCACGCGCAGGCGCATGCACTGGCAGGTGCACGGGCGCGTGAAAGTCGGCGGGCACCTCGTGGAACCCCGTGGGATCAAGCTCGGCGACAATGTGCGGCTCCCAGCCCATCAATGCCACGGGGATGGGCGCTGGCGCAGTCGAGGCGACGGGAGCCGGAACGGGAGCAGGGACAGGCGCGGCGTCTTCCCGCAAGGCCAGTTCAAGCTCGTCCCAAAGCGCCTTATGTTCTTGAGACTCCGGCTGGGTGTCTTCCTTAGGAAACTGGAACACTAAGGGCAGACCTTCGTGATGCGGCATGTCATACGTTTAGGTCAGGCTAGTTGGAGGTAGACGACAGGAGAATCGGAGAGGAAGAGAGAGGATTGTAGCGATACTCCCTCCTTTCCGGTTTATAAGGCTCAATTCAAAAATCTCACCAACCAAGGTAGATGCTGAGTGGTGGAATACTTTTTGTAGTTTGCAAAAGCACCCAATTAATGCTCTTGTTGTTATCAAAAAAATATGTTTACCAATGCATTAATTGCAATGCATGCATGCATAAATTACATGCATTGGTCAATTTTCTCATAATACTTGCATGCAATGATTTAATTTACCTTGGAATCTGAACATGTGATGGGAAACAACAAAATTGAGCCTTATAAAATGGAAAAACTAATATTTTGAGATAAGCCCTATAAACCGGAAAGGAGGGAGTACCGGGTAGTGCGGGGTTGATTTTAAACTGCGGCGCCGGTGACATTAAAAGTGGGAGCAGTTGGGACGACGGTGGGCGGCAGAGCCTGGTCAAAGGGCTCGCCTCCCGGTGAGCCTGCATAGCGGTCTGCTCGCATGCCTCCCTGACAGCCGGCGCAGCGGTCTGCTCGCACGCCTCCCGTCGACTCACACGCTTTCTCGGACAGCACCTGCCGATTGCCGATGAGAAGCGGGGACTCGTGGCGGCACGTAAACGCCCACGGTTTCAATAGTGAAAGCATTCGCCTTAACATGACAGGTCTTTCTTCCAAAATACCTTGGCTCTTCATTTGTGCAACTTGTCATAAGCAGCTTGTCTCAAATTGAAGAAAAAACTTACGAAGTAATATTTGTGCCATATCACGTGACCATGCATAGTTTAAAGAATTTATGCTCACTTTTGGATTTTCAGAAATTTAAGATCCAGGATTCAAAACAATATCATAACCTGCATCATGCAATAAATTTTCAAGCCGTACATCTGTCCTGTTGTATTTCTTAAGAAAGGATTTGGTCAAACATTTTGCTTAGTTAGACTTCAGACAAGTTATATATGCAGAGTAAAAGGATAATCCCTCCGTACCAGTGCATTGCCTGATATATTAAGTCAAGTACTAGGCACGAACAAACGGGCTCAATTATGTGCTCATCCCGGTGTGGTAGTAGTAGTAGTACTAGGCAATGCAGTTGACGGGTGACCTTGACGAGCGGCGACCGAGGGAATTGAACCGTGCTCGGCACGGTAGGTAACGTTGTCTAGTTACTAAAGCACCCCTCCGTTGTTCATTGGTAGTCATTATGGACCGAGGACATGAGGGGAATTTCCTAGGGCTGGAATTCTGGACGCCAGATATTTCGACTTGAAACGCTGAGGCTCGACTGGTTGGGGTAATGGGGTTGCCTAATGTGCGTACCACACACGCCACCGAAGGACACGAGCCCGCTTTTTTTAGGATCAACACGAGCCAAGGTCTGGCCGGTACGCCGTTGGGTCCTACCATTCGAGAATATGAAAGGAACCTTTTAAATTGCCGAACGAATCTATGTATATTACAATACCCGTATTTTCCTTGCAAATACTAATCTCAACGTGGTAATTGATTTATGACGAGTTGTTGAATTAGAGTGAGTTTGTGATATAGTGATCTCAACATGCATTTCACATTTCATGGTATCCCTAGTAAGTTTTCCAATGCAAATTCAAATTTAAAAGATGAACAACATGGAGGTGAGAAAACTTTGTATGTATCAAGCATATGACCACACACACACACACACATTGAGACACACACGCACGAACACAACAACAATCCAATAAGTATAGTGCATCTATTTTTCCAAACCATGCATGTATGACACGAATTCAAAAATACTCCTTCTATTCCTAAATATTAGTCTTTTAGAGAGTTCAACAAGTGACTACATACAGAGCAAAATGAGTGAATCTAGACTTTAAAATATGTCTATATACATCCGTATGTGCCAGTCCATTTGAAGCCTCTAAAAGACTAATATTTGGGAACGAAGGGAGTAAAATGCAAGACATCCATGGTCCTCAGTTCAATATTTAAAATGAACATGAAACTGAAACATGAATATTAAGTCTATTACTACAGTACATGCAAATGTTCTGTTTAGGCGGAGCTATGATTGTCGGGGGTCAACCCCTCGACCTTAGATAAAATTGTGGAGATCTGTTTAGGGTTGTTTAGATTATATTTGTCCCCACCCTCCCAGCCACCGATTGGTTCTGCACCCCCCACCCCTTCTCCCCGGGAGAATATCATGTGCCCCCATACCTTAGATGATATATGCCGATATGAGTTGCTTGGAGCTTGTAGATCTGAGATATAGCAGCTCACATGATGTGTCTTAATATTTCTGTAGGAAACCTTGATGAGTTTGAGAATTGCACACAATTTGTACAAAAACTACTTAGATGCCCTTTGATCCCATATCCAACGACCTCGAAGCTCATATCACCGTAGCATCTAAGATGAAGGAGGACATCATATTCTCCTCTATGTAAGAATATCATGTGCTACCACACCTTAGATGCTTTGGTGATACAAGCTCTTCGAAGGTGTTGGATTTGTGACCCAACACCTCCTCGGTGGTTCGAATGGTTTTTGGCAGAAAAGCCCCAAAAGAGTTCGGCCACTGCTTACAAGCACAAAGACTGCTCAGATGCCATTGGATCTCAGATCAAACGACCTCCAAGCTTGTATCACCGTAGCATCCAAGCTGCGATAGCACCTTATGTTTTCTCGCACGGGAGAGTATGAGGTGCTCCTGCACCGTAGATTCTATGGTGATACGAGTTCACTAAGATCTAACGGCCCACAATAGGAGGTTTGAATGTTTTTGCAATATACGGCTGATAGAGTTTGGGAAATACGCAGAAAGTACAAGTACTACGCATGTGCCATCTGATCACTGATCATACGACCTAGATGCTCATATCACCGTAGCGGGTAATTAAGCTACGGGCAGCACCTAATATGAGCACCGGGGAGCCGTTGGATCGAAGATGCAGCGGCACACACGAGGCCTGAATGTTTTATTTGCAAAAAAACCTTTGGAGAGTTTGGAAATTGCGCATAATTACAAAGACTACTCCCAAGCCATTGGATCTCACTTCCAACGGTGTAAAAACTCGTATCACCATAGTATCTAAGCTGCGGGGTGGATGTGATATTCTATGTCGCTGTCATTTTTGTTTGTAAACTTGCAAAATACATGTAACTCGTGCCGTTACTTGTCTAACCGCGCAAAGTGTTTGTTCAAAAAAACCATCCTACACTGAAATATCAGAACAACACACGGGGGTCCCACTTGTCATTAATCAAATTTGGACCTAAAACTAACAAATCTGAAAGACGAGATTCGAACTGGCAACCTGGACTACAAAGCGTAAGTCGATAGCCTGAAAAAACAAACGGTTGTTGGCTTTGTCCCATAACTTGATTTTATTTATACAGTACTTTCGTTGAGTAGAGTAGAGGGAGTGCCTCGTCAACACATGCATGACCGTTGTCTCACTTACTGGTGGGTCCCAGGTCTGCGATCTCAATCTCTCTTCTCTCCATCGTCTAACCTTTGCACGGGCACACACGAAGAGCGGCGCTAGCTTGCCGTGGTGTTATTACAACTAAAAAAGCTTGGAAAATAGAAGAATCGCCTAGAACAAGAGATGTTGTGGCTGGTCGAGACGGAGCTAACCACATCTATCCTCCATGCCACGTTTGCATGATGAAGCTGTGTGGGTAGTGTGGTGTTTTCGAGCGACTGGCTGGGTCCCGAGGTCGAACCATAGGCACTACGTCTGATACAGTATATTTTTACACGCACATTTTTCCTCCGTGCCGAGACGTGGCACACCCTACCACGCGGTTTCGGGGTCCTCCTGGGTGGTGCATGCATATATTCTTCCTGATGTGGGACGCCCTACCGCGCGTTTTCTGGGTCCTCCTCGGTCGTAGCGCCGAAGCAAGTAAATGAGTCATCAAATCACGAAAGACCACCTTTCCCGCCGAGTACATCAGTGAAGCACGGTGGCTAGCTAGTTGGGCTAGTTCGACCGATTAGCTAGGCCGCCGCCACATTTGTTTTTTCACCCCTTTTTTTATCTACTTGCCGGCAGGTAAATATAAATAACCACCGCGGCGTTGCTCTGGTGTTTGGGTGCGGTAGGATTTTTATTTTTTTGATTGATGGGAGCAGGCACGGCAGGATTTTTAATTTTTTGATTGACGGGAGCAGGCGCTACAGCAATTAGTCACGATGACTCCGCCTGTAAAAACCCACCGCTCCCTAATGTGAGAAGTCGTTGACTGGTGTTTTACCGTGGTGAAAACCAAAAGATTCCCCGCTCCCTCCGCCTTCCCGTAGATTGCATTGCCTTTTAGCCGTTTCGCCCCCTTTGCTTCCTCTCCCCATTGCTTCTACCTGGTGCCATGGCGGCGCAGCAGATCACGGAGTCTGAGGTGAGGCTCCTGACACAGGAGCTCCATGCCAACGATGCGGAGCTCAGGGCCAAGGACGTGGAGCTCCGTGAGCTCAAGGAGGAGAGGAGTGCCATGCTCCTCCGTTATGTGCGGGAGTTCACAAAGCTTCAAAAGCGGCAGGCATCCACCACAAAGATGCTCGAGGCACCGGCGGCGTTGCTGTAGAAAGCGGGAGATACGATAGGCCGTCAGGGGAGCCGGCTAGAGCGCGAACGGCCGATCGTGATGAGGTCCAGGATCGCCTCAGCCACTTGGTGAACCAAGTTGCCACGCACGTGTTGCGGCTGCGCGATGCCTACTGTCGTGCCAGCGCGACGATGCCGGCCGTCGGGATAAACCCGTTCGACCACCCGGTCGACTTCAACGAACTGCGGCTTCCTAACATGGTCTCCTTCTTCACCTATATCTCTGAGGAGCTGAGCCGTCTCCGCGCGATGGTGGGGGTTGAGCTGGACAAGGAGGGGTTGCGGGCTGCCGTCGCCGTTGCCGGGCGAATCCTTTCAGGGCTCCGTCACCGGAATCCATTCGTGCCATTGGACGCCGTCTTTGACGAGCGGGCTCCCGTCGACCGGGAGCTGGCTCTGCGGGCGGTTGCACCCTGCATCACGAACGCCATGCGCCTCGAGAAGCAGAGGGACTTCGGTGGTGTTTAGGCGCCCTCTGCATGGGCATGTCCATGTCTCGGTGCAACATGACCGTTGGATCAAACTCAAACGGTGCAGATCAGTCACTGTAGCACAACTCAAATGGGTGTGTTTGGTTGCATTCTCATCTCAATATAGTTGTTTCCTCTTCGTGTATTTGTTACATATATGAGTATTTGATATGCGCACAACATCATTTGTTATCGTCATATCTTACTACACTAGCAACAAGATTGTGTAGTACTGACGTATGAACCACTGCACATGCCTAGTAGTAGGAGCACTATGTATGTTCAAGTGGCTGCCGTGTTTCGCACTCCTCCGTCGTAAGAGTGGAAACTCTTGCTGTAATCATTTTTTCTTTTGAAAAACAGTGGACACGCTCTACCGTGCGGATCCTCCTCCAGCCATGCACTAAATTACTCACTTTCGCCGACATGTGGGACAGCCAGCATCGGGGTCCACCAGCCATGCACTAAATTACTCTGTAGTAGAGTGACAGTAGACTACCCTGATCGAAGCGCCGCAGTAATGCCCAATGAGCCGTCAAATCACAAAACCCCCTCCTTTCCAGCAGTAAGTTGGACGGACGAAGCAACCATCATTTCACTCTTCTCTCTCAGCTTCCTCTCTACCCAACCCTCGCTTCTGCCTCATCTTGTTCCTCATTTCTTCAAGAAAACCCCGACCTGCTTCTGCCATTGTTCTTCTCTCCCAAAGAAGGAAAGGTGAGCGCATCAATGGTGTTGATTCTGGCCAAGGCCCGGTCTTGCAACCCCGAGACTGATCCTATAACTCCCTCTATTTTCTTCTTTTGGGTTTGTGATTATGGTTTCTTTTCTTTTATTTCTATTTGACAGTTTCTTGATGGACGCTGGAGCACCGGCCGAAGTGATGTCTATGGCTCCGGCCAAAACCGTCGAGGCTCATGGTACGAAGAAGCGCAAGCACCCCACCGAGACTACCGCAGACAAGCTCAAAGCCATCGCCCTATCCAAGCCCCCCTCTTCGGGATCCCTCATTAAGCAAGTCCAGGTAATATCTCTTCTTGACGATCTTTTTCTCGATCTTGATCATGTTTTTTCATCTAACACGTAGTACTAGTACTAGTAGTACAACTTTCTGGGTGATCTTGCATGTGATTTTTGTGTGCCAAATGATGGTTCTAAATTCCTCTTTTGACCAAAACATGCGAGAGGTTGACACTGATTTCTTATAGATTACTTTCAACTACTCCCTCTGTCCCAAATTTCTTGTCTTAGATTTGTCTAGATACGGATGTATCTAATACTAAAATGTGACTTGATACATCCGTATCTAGACAAATCTAAGACAAGAATTTTGGGACGGAGGGGGTACTTTATGAACATCAATGCTACCTTTTAAGAGGGTATATTTGCCTCAGTAACTTGTGTCATGGATTTTGCATGTAATCCCTCTACTCTCATGCCTTTGAAGACATGTTCTAGTGTCTTTGTTCACTCATTTCTGTGCGTATATGTAGTCATATATGGAGTATAATATAGAAAATCATCTTATATTTCTGAACTGAAGTAGTAATAAAATATGGTTTCTATTTGAATTAGAACCAGGCCCGTGGTGGAGATGAAGTTCTCAAAGTCATGCCGTGTGAACTGGAAGACCTGATGATGAGTTCTACTGCTGAACTATCCAGCTGCTGTGTCCTTGTCACCACGTGTCCTGAACTAGTGTTTTCCTGTAGCATTATTGTCAGGCGTGTTCTCGAGGCTGTACTTGACCACAACAATTTCCTAGTTGTGCCTTCGATTACGAAGGGTGTGGTTCTTGTAAAGCTTCCCAACAAATCTGATGCGGCATGTCTTCATCATCATGTTTATGAGTGGAAAGACCACTCTGTTAGGTTCTCCAAGGTTGACAAGATGGTGATGGTGCGTGTAGACATCTCACACGAAGTCCATGGCCTAGTCAGTTATGCGGGGTTCATCCCGTAGGTCGGTGGCAAGAAATAGTCTGCAAAGTTTAGTTAGTGCAACTTTGCTTGTTTGTAGTAAGTACTATTGTTCAGTACTTGATTTGTGTTTGTGAACCCCGTATTGTTTATTAGTACTACCGCTTTTGGTGTGTGGTCAGTCCTGAGAACGGTCTATGTTAATGTCTGTCCACTCAATTCAGTCTGTATATTTTGAAGTATCCAGATCATATTTTTTGTGAGGACGGTTTATCAATTATGGTTACACTCCAATATCTGTATGCATTGTAGGGTTTATCGCACCCACCAGGATTTCCAGTCCCATGCATGTTCGGTCCATACGATTTGTCACGGCCTTTGGACTGTCCTGCTTGTGGGAGTAGGCAGGGCCCCTGCATGCCACGCGTAGTTGGACGATCAATCTTCTGTTTAGTACTTCAACATAGTGATTTCCTGGTAAGGATTCACTCGTGTCACATCAAGTAAATCTTATTGATTTACTGTCTAAATCTTATTGATTTAATGTCATGTTTCCTTTCTTTTCCTGCAATTTTATGATGCAGGTTTTGCCATGTGACATTCATCACAGAATAAACCGTTTGGTTTGCTCTACGATGGCTATTTTTGCAGGTTTCACTTCTTATGTTGTGTCAGTAACGAAGGCACTGTCCATCACTTATATTACTGGAAAAAATTGGATCAGTCTGTTGTCTGAGTAAAGCTGAATCCCTATGATGAACTGCAGTTTGGTTTAACAAAAATGCCACAATTAGTCCTTCTCGCGTTTAAAAGAAATGAAGAAAAAACTGGATCACGGTCACGGATCCTAGACAAATTAGAAAGCTGATCATAGCAGACTAGACACGATCGCCGCTGTCTCGCACAGATCGAGCACCAGCAGTTGCTCTAGCACTGACAGCGGCAGCAGCTCAGTCTGATCCAGCTGAGGATTGGGCACCGACCACGTCAACGGATCAGTCTGATCTACCGGAGGATCGGGCATCGACACCTGCTCCGACACCGGCACCAGCTCTACAAGGAGCACCATCTCCGGCAGCAGCGGCGGCTTCGGCACCTGCACCAACACTTGCACTTGCATCTACTTTGGCCCGTGCAGTTGCACCGGCAACAGACTGGGCTGCAGTTCGCACTTCATATACCAAAGTCCTTACAAAAACCGACATGTTCACCTTCTTGGTAAGCATTGGCCGCCCAAGTGCTTCGTTCTTTTTTCTTTCCATGATTCACTGTGTTGATCTAACTGTTTGGGTATGTCTTCTTGTTTGCAAACAGAGAATTCCTAGAGCAACGAGGGAGTCGTTCAACAATCCGGGCGACCACGGCCAAGTTTCTCTTACCATGCGCAGCCTTGGTGTGAATGAACCTGCTATATATACCGTAAGTACAAAGGATGGTCGCATGATGATTGATGCTAAAGGATGGTCAAGGTTCAAATCTAAATCATATCTTGCGGTAGGGGATGATATCAAAATTGAACTTTCTCGGCAAGGAGAGCTGGTCCGAATCAACTTTGAAATTAGCAGCACGCAACTGTTGAACTGATCTATCCTCCGAGAGATTTTGATGTAATAATATGGCATGGTGAAACAAGTGTCCTGTGTGTATAAGTAGTACGACAGTATTATTTATCACATGGTATATCGTTGATAGAATTGTAACTCTGATTGCTGGTTAGGAACTGTCGTTCGATTTCATTCCAACAGCTGCCATGCTTTATTCAATTTTGTGTATTCGCCTTGCGACAGCATCTAAAACCAGCGCCGTACCGATCGCTTGCAATATGAAAAGCGCTGAGGTAGAACACATGGTCCCCCAAACATGCAGGGTCGGCCTGCGGCCCAAAGTCCAGAACCGTGAGCCTATCTGAGTATTATATTCTCAGCTGAACCCCCATAATGCCCGTGCGTTGCAGAGGGAGTATATTTCTCGGCAAGGTGAGCCTGTGATATAAAAGATTTGTATATTTCTTTACAGAGGGAGTATCTCTCTGTCAAAATATATATTTATGTGCAACTAGTTACTCCTGTCTTTCTACTTCCTTTCGCTGATATGTGGGGCAACCGGCAACGGGGTCCACGTGCCATATGCACAAATTAGAGTGCACAACTTCATGGTAGACACAGCCGGGTCGTAGCGCCGCAGTAATGCCCAATGAGCCGTCAAATCACAACCCCCCCCTTTCCAGCTTTAGCAGTAAGCTGGACGGACGAAGCGGCAATATTTCAATGGGCCTGAATCCCCTTCTCCCTCGTCTGCTTGTTCAGAGAAAACCCCCTCTCGGCAATTGCATAGGGTTTTCTCATGGAGAACCAGGTACGAATTCTTCATCCATCCCCGATAAACCCAAGTCCCTTGGTCGCAGGTAATCCTAGGATGGCAGCCGCCGCCGTTGATGCATTTTTCTTCCTACTAAATCTAGTGTGTTTCATTTGCAGTGCCCAAAGTGCGAGTACCCTATAGGTTTCTGCGCCCTCGGCGAGACTTGTTCCTTCTCATCCTAACATAGCATTTTGAAACGCGCACAGTATGTTCCTAGATTCCTCTTTTCTATCCGGGAGGGTGGGTTTTTTTTGAACATGTTGTGTTCTCATATTATTTTTCCTGCAGTGTATTATTTGCTCTGCCAGAACACATGTACTCAAGATGCTCGACCTTGCCATAACTGAATACACTAGTTTAATGGTCATAGTGAAGACAAGCCATGGATATAAGTTCCGAGTTGGGTTCATGAACCAAGAAGATCGCTGCTTTTTTTATGGCCGAACTTGGATAAACTTTCTCAAGTGTTACGGACTGAAAGTTGGCGCACGAATGTTGATGGAAATAGCAGAACCTGGTATCATCTTCACTGCGATCTTCCACCCCGACGTCGTTCCAATTGTTCATCCATGTTAGTTTTGTATCTGGTTCTTGCTTGTTGCCTCGATTACTTCTTAATCCACCTATTTTGTCTAACTAATCACAATTTAACTTTAGAAGTAGCAACGAATCTCTCACAAAGATTCTACTTCTAACTAATATTTTCTTATAGTTGGTGGCACGTGTAGGTTTTTTCAGAGTTAAGCAGTCTGCTCGTTTGTTACTCTGTAATAACTCGGCTGTTACTAATGGCACTGAATTTGACTGGATCGACATCCACAAGTTCCTACACTTTATTGATCGTCTTGAGGTCCTTGTGGGGCGTTTCAATGGTGGAAGGCCACGTGGGATATGTGTGCCACTGCTGCACTCGTTGAACAGGTCCGACTGTGTCAAGAAACTTATGGTACGAGTTGTTTTCTGTTATATATGTTGTTCATAAACTATTGCTTATACACAGTTTTACAGTTGTGATCTTCTTGAAACAGGAACTACCGAGTTCTATTGTTCCTATACAGATGCCTGGCCATGGTCGGGTCAGACTTGCGCTTGGTCACAACATGATGTATATGTCGACCTACTCAATTCCCCTTGGAGGTGAAAAGATACTTATTCATGGGTGGTCTCAAATAATGAAGGCCCGTCCATCTTGGAGAATAGGACAGAAGATTATGTTCATGCTTTTCCATGGCTCTAAAGCAAATATCCTATTTATTGACCACGTTGCGAGATGAAGCCGCTTTCAGAAGGTTGTGGATGCGCGGGGTGGCGCCTGGGCCTTGTCCTGGGGCTTGGCGGCCTCACCCTTGGTTAACTGTAGGCAAAGTAGCACTGTTCGAGGCGTGCTTTGTACGGTTGAACCTGTATAAGTACTCATACTGCTTTCAGCTTTGGCTGTTAAGTGCCCCTGCTGGTTTCAGTTAAGGTTGTTAAGTACTCCTGCTGCTTTTAGTCTGTCGTGTTTCTTCAATCATGTCTTCATCCAACCGCCAAAACCAAACCAGCGCCGGCAGGGCCGCCTGCTTCCGCCTCCCACGGTTGGCTGTGCCTCAGCGCACGCATCGCCGCCCCACCGTCTCCTAAATCATTAACGCCGACGTCCTCCACGCGCTTTGGTGCGCTCGCCGCGATGCCGCCCTCTCGCGCTGTCAACATGGTCAACAAACAACAGGAATCGGCAGAAGTACGTGGAGAGGATGACAGTAGGGGCCCACCACGTCAGCATATGGAAAAATAAAATGCTTTCTCCTAGTGTTTTCCTGACATCTGGGACCCACGACATTGTGAGCGTATATAGTCAATAGACAAGAGAACAGCACAAGATCGGCTGACACCTGGGACGTAGCTACTCGAGCAGTTTTTTTTGTTTGGTATTGTTGAGACGGAGCAGGGTTTGAACTGGGCTGTGGCCCGTCTAGCCCAGGCTTATATTTTATGTTCACCATGTGACCAGCCCAGCTATTTTTTCTTTGTGAAAATGAGCCCAGTTTATTTTTTCTGAAGAATACCCAATCCAGGCCTACTTATTTTTCTACGCCCTGATGGGCTGCAACTCTTTCAAGACGCCTGCAAATCTTGAAAGTAATATGAAATGGGTTGTAAATATAAAAACAGATGACAAATTGGCAATTACTTTATAATTTCTGAATTTTATCACATTTTCAGATTCCTATTTCACTGGGCATTAACCTAATTTAAATATATCTTCAAAGTACTTTAAATCTGGTTGGACATTTTGGTATTAAAAATAGTTTGGAACCCACAGAAATATGCGAAATTGGCCTTGGCCAACCAAAAAAACGACTGCAATAAATTGCATAAGAAGTTTCCATGAGCTATATATAAATTATTATATATAGCCGTGGTGCGCTCGGCGCGGCGTGGTCAACGTGGTTAAGGAACATCTTCCATCGGACGTGGACTGTACGTGGAGAGGCTGACAGCTGGGTCCACGGCCGCAGCAAGGAAGTGCCTCCTTATTACATGCAAAATAATTATTCCTCCACCAGACAGCAGGGACCCACCAGATGGGCCACCAGTATTTTGTGAAAAAAATTGTTTCCCCTGACTGCTGGGACCCACCGGACGGGCCACTGTATTTCACAAAAAAAACGTTCCCCCCGCTGTCAGCTCGGACCCGTCAGAAGTGCCTCCTTATTACGCACAAAAAAATGAATACTCCCCCGGCTAGCTGGGACCCACCTTGGTGGGAGGCTGACTTGTGGGCCTACTAAGTTGACGGGGACGAAGGGCTTTGTCAACTTAGTCAATATGAACGATTCTAGCTCCATTGACCGTACGATGTCCATCCAACGGTCGTAGTGCTTCTTCAACCTCTGGTCTTCTTGCTCCAGCCACCCAAAGCAGCCCCGGTCGTGCCGCATGCTCTTGCCTCCCGTGGCCGGCTGTGCTGCCGCGGAGGCCTCACCGCCCCCTACTATTCCCACCGCTGGCCCGGCCCTGCGGCGACGGCAGCCTCACACCGCAGCCAGACCAGTGAACCCTCGTACTCCTCTCCGCGTGCGCGCGGGCTTCCACTGCCACGTCTTCCCCGGCTCCCCGTCGTCCCCTTCCTAGGCCTCGCCGTCGTCCACCGCCCTGGTGCTCTCGGCGCGGCATGGTCAACATGGTCAAGGAACGACTTCCATCGGACGTGGACTGTACGTGGAGAGGCTGACAGCTGGGTCCACGGCGGCAGCAAGGAAGTGCCTCCTTATTACGCGGAAAATAATGATTCCTCCACCTCACAGCAGGGACCCACCGGACGGGCCGCCGTATTTTGCGAAAAAATGTTTCCCCCCTGACTACTGGGACCCACCAGCTACACCTTCGCACGCAAGGAAGTGCGTATGGCCAAAAAAAACGATTCGCCCCCCTGACTGTTGGGGCCCACCAGCTACATCTTCGCACACAAGGAAGTGCGTCCGGGCAAAAAAAACCAAAACGATTCGCCCCCCTGACTGTGGGACCCACCAGCTACATCTTCGCACGCAAGGAAGTGCGTCCGGGAAAAAAAATGATTCGCCCCCTGACTGCTGGGACCCACTAGCTACATCTTCGCGGGCAAGGAAGTGCCTGATAGTCGGGACCCACCTGGTCGAAGCGTACGTAGCGTTGACATTCTGGTCGCGAACGTGTACGTACATACTGGTCGATGTAGAGGCGCGCACGTGTCGTAGTAGAGGCGCGCATGTGTCGTAGTAGAGGCGCGCACGTAGCATGTACACGTACGTACAGTGGCCAGGGTGCAAGAAAGAAAATAGGGCCACGTATGTGTACATACGGGCGGGGTCTCGAATGCCTACTCGCACATACGTACGACGAGGGCTCGTGTACATGGCTGGGTCGGAACGGAGAAACAGCGTCGTCGTCGTGTTCATGGGTCCAAACGGAATGCGTGGTCGTGTTCATCGGGAGGGCTTGGACGGAAGAGGCAATGGAAACGAGGCCTGGCGGACCGCACAACGGAGGAAACGGACCTCCTACGGTCAAAACGGGGGTCCTGTTGATCGGGAGGGGTGTGGCGTACCGCAAAACGGAGGAAACGGACCTCCTACGGTCGAAACGGGGGTCCTGTTGATCGGGAGGGGTGTGGCGTACCGCAAAACAGAGGAAACGGACCTCCTACGGTTGAAACGGGGGTCCTGTTGATCAGGAGGGGTGTGGCGTACCGCAAAACGGAGGAAACGGACTTGTGTTGGAGCGCTACGGTTGAAACGGGGGTCCTGTTCATCGGGAGGGGTGTGGCGTACCGCAAAACGGGACTCCACGGGATACTGTTCATCTCCACCGTCGACCCCCTCCAGCCTCCACGAGCTACTGTTCATCCACCGTCGACCTCCTCCAGCCTCCACGGGCTCCTGTTCATCCAGCCTCCACCGCGCGCTACTCCACCGGCTACTGTTCAACCACCCCTCCACCGTCTACTGTTCATCCAGCCCTCCACACCACGGGGTCCTGTTCAACCACCCCTCCACCGTCTACTGTTCATCCTACCCTCCACACCACGGGGTCCTGTTCATCCACCCCTCCATGGGCACCCCTCCACCGTCTAGTGTTCATCCAGCCCTCCACCACACCACGGGGTCCTGTTCATCCAGAGGCAACGCCACCGCTCACTGTTCATCCAACCCCCCCCCCCCCCCCCGCAACGCTCACTGTTCATCCCATCGATCGGCTTCAGTTAGCAGCAGTAGGCAAGGAATCACTCGATCAGGTTCAGTCAATAGCCATCGAGCGATCGCTCGAGTTCAGTAACGCGTAGCCTGCAGTGCAATCGCTCGGGTTCAGTTAGAGCCCAACGCCTCGCTCGGGTTCAGTTAGAGCCAACGCCCCGCACACACGCGCGTACGTGTATGAGAGAAACACGCATCGCTCGGCCCCCGACCTCCCACCGTAACCGGGAACTCCCCGAAATTTTCCTCCCCCTCGCTTCTACCACGGTTTTTTCCGTCATGGACGGCCCAAAGAATGTCATGCAGCTGCGTCTCCGGCCCGCCCAGGACGAGAAGCCCATTTTCTGTCATGATTTTTTGTCATAGAAGTAGGAGCCCACCACATCTATGATGATACCGGGTTTTGTCACAATTATCGTCGTAGAAGTGTCACATGTATGACAAAAAAAATTCATTCGGCCCAAAATGTCACGGATGTGTCTTTTTTTTTGTAGTGATGCCTAGAGGCAATAATAAAGTTGTTATTTATATTTCCTTATATCATGATAAATGTTTATTATTCATTCTAGAATTGTATTAACCGGAAACTTGATACATGTGTGAATACATAGACAAACAGAGTGTCCCCGGTATGCCTCTACTTGACTAGCTCGTTAATCAAAGATGGTTAAGTTTCCTAGCCATGGACATGTGTTGTCATTTGATGAACGGGATCACATCATTAGATAATAATGTGATGGACAAGACCCATCCATTAGCTTAGCATAATGATCGTTTAGTTTTATTGCTACTTTCTTCATGACTTATACATGTTCCTCTGACTATGAGATTATAGAACTCCCAAATACCAGAGGAACACCTTGTGTGCTATCAAATGTCACAACATAACTGGATGATTATAAAGATGCTCTACAGGTGTCTCCAATGGTGTTTGTTGAGTTGGCATAGATCGAGATTAGGATTTGTCACTCTGATTGTCGGAGAGGTATCTCTGGGCCCTCTCGGCAATGCACATCAATATAAGCCTTGCAAGCAATGTGACCAATGAGTTGGTTGCAGGATGATGCATTATGGAACGAGTAAAGAGACTTGCTGGTAACGAGATTGAACTAGGTATGATGATACAGACGATCGAATCTCGGGCAAGTAACATACCGATGACAAAGGGAACAACGTATGTTGTTATGCGGTTTGACCGATAAAGATCTTCGTAGAATATGTGGGAGCCAATATAAGCATCCTGGTTCCTCTATTGGTTATTGACCGGAGATGAGTCTTGGCCATGTCTACATAGTTCTCGAACCCGTAGGGTCCGCACGCTTAACGTTCGATGACGATCGGTATTATGAGTTTATGTGTTTTGATGTACCTAAGGTAGTCCGGAGTCCCGTATGAGATCACAGACATGACGAGGAGTCTCGAAATGGTTGAGACAGAAAGATTGATATATTGGAAGACTATATTCGGACACCGGAACAGTTCCGAGGTGTATCGGGTATTTTCCGGAGTACCGGGGGGTTACCAGAACCCCCCGGGGGGTTATTGGGCCTCATGGGCCTATTGGTGGAAGAGAGAAGGCAGGCCAAGGCATGGCGCGCGCCCCCACTAGCCCAAACCGAATTGGACTAGGGGGGGCTGGCCCCCCTTTCCTTCTATCCTCCCTCACCTTCCCCCTTCTCCTTGTTGTAATAGGAAAGGGGGGGGGCGAATCCTACTTGGAGTAGGATTGCCCCCCCCCATGGTGCGCCTCCTCCCTTGGTCTAGCTCCTCCTCCCTCCCCCCTTTATATACATGGGAGGGGGGCACCCCAAAGACACACCAAAGTTTCTCTTAGCCGTGTGCAGTGCCCCCTCCACAGAAACACACCGATAACCCACAAGTATAGGGGATCACAACAGTTTTCGAGGGTAGAGTATTCAACCCAAATTTATTGATTCAACACAAGGGGAGCCAAAGAATATTCTCAAGTATTAGCAGCTGAGTTGTCAATTCAACCACCCTGGAAACTTAATATCTGCAGCAAAGTGTTTAGTAGCAAAGTAATATGATAGTAGTGGTAACAGTAGCAAAAGGTAACGATAGCAAAAGTAATATTTTTGGTGTTTCATAGTGATGATAACAATAGCAATGGAAAAGTAAATAAGCGAAGAACAATATATGGAAAGCTCGTAGGCAATGGATCGGTGATAGAGAATTATGCTGGATGCGGTTCATCATGTAACAGTCATAACCTAGGGTGACACATAACTAGCTCCAGATCATCAATGTAATGTAGGCATGTATTCCGAATATAGTCATACGTGCTTATGGAAAAGAACTTGCATGACATCTTTTGTCCTACCCTCCCGTGGCAGCGGGGTCCTATTGGAAACTAAGGGATATTAAGGCCTCCTTTTAATAGAGTACGGGAACAAAGCATTAACACGTAGTGAATACATGAATTCCTCAAACTACAGTCATCACCAGGAGTGGTCCTGATTATTGTCACTTCGGGGTTGCCGGATCATAACACATGGTAGGTTACTATATACTTGCAAGATAGGATCAAGAACTCTCATATATTGATGAAAACATAATAGGTTCAGATCTGAAATCATGGCACTCGGGCCCTAGTGACAAGCATTAAGCATAGCAAAGTCATAGCAACATCAATCTCAGAACATAGTGGATACTAGGGATCAAACCCTAACAAAACTAACTCGATTACATGATAAATCTCATCCAACCCATCACCGTCCAGCAAGCCTACGATGGAATTACTCACGCACGGCGGTGAGCATCATGAAATTGGTGATGGAGGATGGTTGATGATGACGATGGCGATGGATTCCCCTCTCCGGAGCCCCGAACGGACTCCAGATCAGCCCTCCCGAGAGAGTTTAGGGCTTGGCCGCGGCTCTGTATCGTAAAACGCGATGAATCCTTCTCCCTGGGTTTTTTCTCCCCGAAAGTGAATATATGGAGTCAGGGTTGAGGTCGGTGGAGCGTCAGGGGGCCCACAAGGCAGGGGAGCACCCAGGGGGTAGGGTGCGCCCCCACCCTTGTGGACAGGTGGAGGCCCCCCCGACGTGGATCTTCCTTCCAGTATTTTTTATATATTCCAAAATAATTCTCCGTTGATTTTCAGGTCATTCCGAGAACTTTTATTTCTGCACAAAAATAACACCATGGCAATTCTACTAAAAACAGCGTCAGTCCGGGTTAGTTCCATTCAAATCATGCAAGTTAGAGTCCAAAACAAGGGCAAAAGTGTTTGGAAAAGTAGATACGACGGAGACGTATCAACTCCCCCAAGCTTAAACCTTTGCTGTCCTCAAGCAATTCAGTTGATAAACTGAAAGTGATAAAGAAAAACTTTTACAAACTCGGTTTGCTCTTCTTGTTGTAGATATGCAAAGCCAGCATTCAAGTTTTCAGTAAAGATTATGAACTAACCATAGTCACAATAACATTTAGGTCTCATGTTTACTCATATCAATGACATAATCAACTAGCGAGCAATAATAATAAATCTCGGATGACAACACTTTCTCAAAACAATCATAATATGATATAACAAGATGGTATCTCCCTAGCCCTTTCTAAGACCGCAAAACATAAATGCGGAGCACCTTTAAAGATCAAGGACTGACTAGACATTGTAATTCATGGTAAAAGAGATCCAATCAAGTCATACTCAATGTAAACTAACAGTAATGAATGCGAATGACAGCGGTGCTCTCCAACTGGTGCTTTTTAATAAGAGGATGATGACTCAGGATAAAAGTAAATAGATAGGCCCTTCGCAGAGGGAAGCAGGGATTTGTAGAGGTGCCAGAGCTCGGTTTTGAAATAGATATGAATAATATTTTATGCGGTACACTATCATTGTCAACATAACAACCAAGAGATGGCGATATCTTCCATGCTACACACATTATAGGCGGTTCCCAAACAGAATGGTAAAGTTTATACTCCCCCTCCACCAACAAGCATCAATCCATGGCTTGCTCGAAACAACGAGTGCCTCCAGCTAACAACAGTCACTGGGGAGTTTTGTTTGCAATTATTTTGATTTGATTTGCATAAAGCATGGGACTGGGCATCCCGGTGACCAGCCATTTTCTCGTGAGTGAGGAGCGGATTCCACTCCTCTTGAGAATAACCCGCCTAACATTGAAGATACGGACAGCCCTAGTTGATACATGAGCTATTCGAGCATACAAAACAGAATGTTTATTTGAAGGTTTAGAGTTTGGCACATACAAATTTACTTGGAACGGCAGGTAGATACCGTATATAGGAAGGTATGGTGGACTCGTATGGAATAACTTTGGGGTTTATGGGATTGGATGCACAAGCAGTATTCTCGCTTAGTACAGGTGAAGGCTAGCAAAAGATTGGGAAGCGGCCAGCTAGAGAGCGACAACAGTCATGAACATGCATTAAAATTAATCAACACCGAATGCAAGCATGAGTAGGATATAATGCACCATGAACATAAATATTGTAGAGGCTATGTTGATTTTATTTCAACTACATGTGTGAACATGTGCCAAGTCAAGCCACTCGAATCGTTCAAAAGAGGATACCACCCTATCATACCACATCACAACCATTTTAATAGCATGTTGGCACACAAGGTAAACCATTATAAGCTCCTAGCTAATTAAGCATGGCATAAGCAACTATAATCTCTAATTGTCATTGCAAACATGTTTATTCATAATAGGCTGAATCAGGAACGATGAACTAATCATATTTACCAAAACAAGAGTGGTCGAGTTCATACCAGCTTTTCTCATCTCAATAAGTTCATCATATATCGTCATTATTGCCTTTCACTTGCACGACCGAATAGTGTGGATAATAATAATAGTGCACGTTCACTGGACTAAGCTGGAATCTGCAAGCATTCAATTCAAGAGAGAAGAGCAGGTAATATGGGCTCTTTGTTAGATCAACAATAATGCATATGAGAGCCACTTTAACATTTTCATTATGGTCTTCTCCTCTTGACCCCCAAAGAACAAGAAAAGAAATAAAATTATTTACACGGGAAAGCTTCCAACAAGCAAAAGAAGAACGAGAAATATTTTTGGGTTTTCTTTTTGATTACTACTACTACATGGAAATTAAACTAATTAAAAGCTACAACTATTTTTTTTGTTTTTCTTAAGGTTTATTAAACACACAAGAAGAAAGCATAAAAAGGAAAATAAACTAGCATGAATATTACAATGAAAAGTATGAGCACTGACACCTAGCATGAGTGTGTGAACGTGAATGTAATGTCGGTGAGAGATATGTACTCCCCCAAGCTTCGGCTTTTGGCCTAAGTTGGTCTATGGCCACGGCTGGCCTGGTGGATATCCAAAGTAATAGTTGGGGTCGTATTGTGAAGAAGCCTCAGATTGCCACTGGTTGGCAATCACCTCCGGATCCCACTAGTAATCAGACTTTCATGGAGGATCAAATTGTGGTTCCGGCTCTGGCTCTCTAGCTGATGTAGGGTTCCGGTAGGCGTGAATGGCCTCCAACGAAACAAGGTACTTGCCTGCAAATTAATTTGTACTTAAGCGCCTTTTTCCCTATTCTTAACAATAAAATCATGTGCTACCATACTCTTATAATCTAAATAAACAGGAGGCAACAACTTCTCTTTCTTCTCATAATGCCTAATAGGTATGTTAAAGTGTGCAGCGAGGCGCGAGGTGAAAATGCCTCCAAGGACGGGTCCCTTAGTACGGTTAAGATTTAACCACTTTGCAATAATAGCGCCCACACTGAATGTGTCATCACGAAATAAGGCATGGCACAAAATAACAATATTAGGGGCACTCAGGTTTCCACAGTTTCCGTGCCCAATTAAGCATCTACTAGCAAATATAGCAAAGTAACGTAGAACAGGAAAGTGTATGCTAGTGATTCGTGCATCGGAAACCTTCCTCGTTTCCCCTACAGTAATGGTATCAATAAACCGATCCACATCGTCACGATGTGGTTCCTCTACGCTGCCCTCGAAAGGGATCAAAAAACCCCGACAAAAATCATGAAGTGACATCTCCTTATGCTCATCATATAAATAAAATTCCACCGTAGGTGGTGAGCTCCTAGCATGGAAATGAAAGTTTTGCACAAAGATATTGGTGCGTAAGAGATACTGTTCGCGTTGGTCATGGAGGAAGGCGGTGAGGCCTGCATTCTCAGCCAATTCATAGAAATCATCATAAATCCCGGATGCTCTCAAGAAATCATCACAAGGTCATTCACATGGCTGAACCTTCGCGGTGCGAGGAAGATTATATTTGGGCCTCTTATCCTCCTCACTTTGCTTATCCTTCGAGCTTCGGCTCGATGAGCCCTTCAAAAATCTCTTCATCCTTTTCTGAAATTTTTAGTAACTTCAAAATAAAAGTGAACCAAACTCAACAAAATTGATAGCAACTACTCCTACAAGTGCCTAGAGGCAATATCATGCATCAAAACTACTTTTGACCACATAAATTTGACATGCAAGCTCAAGAACAGGGTCACCTAAGCAGCAAAAATATGCAATGAATAAAGCACTAGAACAAAAACTAATTGGACCATTGGAGGAGTCAAATACCAAGGAACAATTCCCCAAAGCAGTTTTTATGAATGGAGCTTTGAGCAAGGAGATCGAAAATGGTAGCAAAATGAGCTTGGACTCGGGTTTGAGCTGGTTAGTGATGTTTGTGGGAGGAACAAGTAGTGTGTGGTAGCTGGAATAAGTGGAGGGGAGCCACCATGGGCCCATGAGGTAGGGGGCGCGCCCAGGGGGTAGGGCGCGCCCTCCACCCTCGTGGCCAGGTGCTTGCTCCCCCTGCTGTGTTCTCAGTGCCAGATATTCTCAAATATTCTAGAAAAAATCATATTTAATTTTCGGGGCATTTGGAGAACTTTTAGTTTTGGGGTATTTTTTTGCATTGATAATTCAGAAAACAGACAGAATATACTATTTTTGCTTTATTTCAACTAAATAACAGAAAGTAAAAAGAGGGTACAGAGAGTTGTGTTTTCTAAATTCATCCATCTCATGCTCATCAAAAGGAATCCACTAACAAGGTTGATCAGGTCTTGTTAACAAACTCATTCCGAATAACATGGAACCGGAGAATTTTCGAATAACAGTAGGTTACCTCAACGGGGATATGCACATCCCCAACAATAAGGATATCATATTTCTTCTTGACAGTAGGAAGAGGAAATTCAAGACCTCCAAAAATAATCGATGGAATTTTTCCAATAGAGTTTATACTATGAACTTGAGGTTGTTTCCTCGGAAAGTGTACCGTATGCTCATTGCCATTAACATTAAAAGTGACATTGCCTTTGGTGCAATCAATAACAGCCCCTGCGGTATTCAAAAAGGGTCTTCCAAGAATAATAGACATACTATCGTCCTCGAGAATATCAAGAATAACAAAGTCCGTTAAAATAGTAACGTTTGCAACCACAACAGGCACATCCTCACAAATACCGACAGGTATAGCAGTTGATTTATCAGCCATTTGCAAAGATATTTCAGTAGGTGTCAACTTATTCAAATCAAGTCTACGATATAAAGAGAGAGGCATAACACTAACACCGGCTCCAAGATCACATAAAGCAGTTTTAACATAGTTTCTTTTAATGGAGCATGGTATAGTTGCTACTCCGGGATCTCCTAGTTTCTTTGGTATTCCACCCTTAAAAGTATAATTAGCAAGCATGGTGGAAATTTCATCTTCCGGTATCTTTCTTTTATTTGTAACAATTTCTTTCATGTACTTAGCATAAGGATTCATTTTAAGCATATCAGTCAAACGCATACGCAAAAAGATAGGTCTAATCATTTCAGCAAAGCGCTCAAAATCCTCATCATCCTTTTTCTTGGATGGTTTGGGAGGAAAGGGCATGGGTTTCTGAACCCATGGTTCTCTTTCTTTACCGTGCTTCCTAGCAACAAAGTCTCTCATATCATAACGTTGATTCTTTGATTGTGGGTTATCAAGATCAACAGCAGGTTCAATCTCTACTTCATTGTCATTACTAGGTTGAGCATCAACATGAACATCATTATTAACATTATCACTAGGTTCATGTTCATTACCAGATTGTATTTCAGCGTCAGAAATAGAAATATCATTGGGATTCTCAGGTGTGTCATCAACAGGTTCACTAGAAGCATGCAAATTCCTATCATTTTTCTTTTTCTTCCTTTTAGAAGGACTAGGTGCATCAATATTAGTTCTCTAAGAATCTTGCTCAATTCTCTTAGGATGGCCCTTAGGATACAAAGTTTCCTGAGTCATTTTACCACCTCTAGTCATAACTCTAACAGCATTATTATTTTTCTTGCTATTCAATTCATTGAGCAAATCATTCTGAGCTTTAAGTACTTGTTCTACTTGAGTGGTAACCATAGAAGCATGTTTACTAATAATTTTAAGTTCACCTTTAATATTAGCCATATAATCACCCAAGTGTTCAAGCATATCAGCATTGCGTTTTAATTCCCTACCAAAATAAGCATTGAAGTTTTCTTGTTTGACCATAAAGTCATCAAACTCATCCAAGCATAGGCTAGCTAACTTAGTAAATGGGATTTCAGCTTTATCATATCTATAGAGAGAATTCACCTTTACTACCTGCGTCGGGTTATCAAGACCATGTATTTCTTCAACAGGTGGTAAATTAAGACCGTGTATTTCTTCAATAGGAGGTAAATTCTTAACATCTTCAGCTTTAATACCTTTTTCTTTCATAGATTTCTTTGTCTCTTGCATATCTTCAGGACTGGGAAATAGAATACCCCTTTTATTCGGAGTTAGCTTAAGAGTTGGTTCAGGAATTGGATTAGGGATTGGATCAGGAAGTCTCCAATTATTTTCATTAGTCAACATATTATTCAATAGAATTTCAGCTTCATTTGGTGTTCTTTCCTTGAAAACACAACCAGCACAACTATCAAGGTGGTCTCTAGAAGCATCGGTTAGTCCATTATAAAAGATATCAAGTATTTCCTTTTTCTTAAGAGGATGATCAGGCAAAGCATTAAGTAATTGGAGAAGCCTCCCCCAAGCTTGTGGGAGACTCTCTTCTTCAATTTGCACAAAATTATATATTTCCCTTAAAGTAGCTTGTTTCTTATGAGCAGGGAAATATTTAGCAAAGAAGTAATAAATCATATCTTGGGGACTACGCACACAACCAGGATCAAGAGAATCGAACCATATCTTAGCATCACCCTTTAATGAGAACGGAAATAATTTAAGGATATAATAATAGCGAGTTTTCTCATCATTAGTGAACAAGGTAGCTATATCATTTAATTTAGTAAGATGTGCCACAACAGTTTTAGATTCATAGCCATAGAAAGGATCAGATTCAACCAAAGTATTATCTCAGGGTCGACAGAGAAATCATAATCCTTATCAGTAACAAAGATAGGTGAAGTAGCATAAGCAGGATCATATTTCATTCTAGCATTCAGAGTTTTTTGTTTCAGCTTAGCTAATAATTTCTTAAGATCACTCCTATCATTGCAAGCAAGAAAATCTCTAGCAGTTTCTTCATCCATAACATAACCCTCAAGCACAACAAGCAATTCATATCTAGGGGGAGAGTCTTATCATCACTTTCATCAATATTATCAGTTTCAATAATTTCATTCTCTCTAGCCCTAGCAAGTTGTTCATCAAGAAATTCACCAAGTGGCACAGAAGTATCAAGCATAGAAGTAGTTTCATCATAAGTATCATGCATAGCAGAAGTGGCATCATCAATAACATGCGACATATCAAAATTAATAACAGAAGCAGGTTTAGGTGTCGCAAGCTTACTGATGTCTACTACACAACCTTCTTCTTGTAGACGTTGTTGGGCCTCCAAGTGCGGAGGTTTGTAGGACAGTAGCAAATTTCCCTCAAGTGGATGACCTAAGGTTTATCAATCCATATGAGGCATAGGATGAAGATGGTCTCTCTCAAGCAACCCTGCAACCAAATAACAAAGAGTCTCTTGTGTCCCCAACACACCCGATACAATGGTAAATTGTATAGGTGCACTAGTTCGGCGAAGAGATGGTGATACAAGTGCAAAATGGATGGTAGATATAGGTTTTTATAATCTGAAAATATAAAAACAGCAAGGTAACTAATGATAAAAGTGAGCGTAAACGGTATTGCAATGCTAGGAAACAAGGCCTAGGGTTCATACTTTCACTAGTGCAAGTTCTCTCAACAATAATAACATAATTGGATCATATAACTATCCCTCAACATGCAACAAAGAGTCACTCCAAAGTCACTAATAGTGGAGAATAAACGAAGAGATTATGGTAGGGTACGAAACCACCTCAAAGTTATTCTTTCCAATCAATCTGTTGGGCTATTCCTATAAGTGTCACAAATAGCCCTAGAGTTCGTACTAGAATAACACCTTAAGACACAAATCAACCAAAACCCTAATGTCACATAGATACTCCAATGTCACCTCAAGTATCCGTGGGTATGATTATACGATATGCATCACACAATCTCAGATTCATCTATTCAACCAACACATAGAACCTCAAAGAGTGCCCCAAAGTTTATACCGGAGAATCACGACGAAAACGTGTGCCAACCCCTATGCATAGGTTCATGGGCGGAACCCGCAAGTTGATCACCAAAACATACATCAAGTGAATCACGTGATATCCCATTGTCACCACAGATATGCACGGCAAGACATACATCAAGTGTTCTCAAATCTTTAAAGACTCAATTCGATAAGATAACTTCGAAGGGGAAACTCAATCCATTACAAGGGAGTAGAGGGGGAGAAGAAACATAAGGTCCAACTATAATAGCAAAGCCCGCGATACATCAAGATCGTGCCAAATCAAGAACACGAGAGAGAGAGAGAGAGATCAAACACATAGCTACTGGTACATACGCTCAGCCCCGAGGGAGAACTACTCCCACCTCGTCATGGAGAGCACCGGGATGATTAAGATGGCCACCGGAGAGGGATTGCCCCCTCCGGCAGGGTGCTGGAACGGGTCTAGATTGGTTTTCGGTGGCTATGGAGGCTTCTGGCGGCGGAACTCCCGATCTATTGTGCTCTCCGATCATTTTAGGGCATATGGGTATATATAGGAGGAAGAAGTATGTCAGGGGAGCCACGAGGGGCCCACGAGGGTGGAGGGCGCGCCTAGGGGGGTGGGTGTGCCCCCCTGCCTCGTGGCTTCCTTGTTGCTTCCCTTACGTGGACTCCGAGTCTCCTGGGTTGCTTTCCTTCCAAAAATAATTTCCGTGAAGTTTCACGTCAATTGGACTCCGTTTGATTTTCCTTTTCTGTGATACTCTAAAACAAGGAAAAAACAGAAACTGGCACTGGGCTCTAGGTTAATAGGTTAGTCCCAAAAATCATATAAAATAGCATATAAATGCATATAAAACATCCAAGGTTGATAATATAATAGCATGGAACAATAAAAAATTATAGATACGTTGGAGACGTATCAGCATCCCCAAGCTTAATTCCTGCTCGTCCTCGAGTAGGTAAATGATAAAAACAGAATTTTTGATGTGGAATGCTACCTAACATATTTCTCTAAGTAATTCTCTTCATTTTCGCATGAATGTTCAGATCCATAAGATTCAAGACAAAAGTTTAATATTGACATAAAAATAATAATACTTCAAGCATACTAACTAAGCAATCATGTCTTCTAAAAATAACATGGCCAAAGAAAGCTATCCCTACAAAATCATATAGTCTGGCTATGCTCCATCTTCACCACACAACGTATTTAAATCATGCACAACCCCGATGACAAGCCAAGCAATTGTTTCATACTTTTGATGTTCTCAAACTTTTTCAATCTTCACGCAATACATGAGCATGAGCCATGGACATAGCACTATAGGTGGAATAGAATGGTTATTGTGGAGAAGACAAAAGGGAGAAGATAGTCTCACATCAACTAGGCGTATCAACGGGCTACGGAGATGTCCATCAGTGGATATCAATGTGAGTGAGTAGGGATTTCCATGCAATGGATGCACTAGAGCTATAAATGTATGAAAGCTCAACAAAAGAAACTAGTGGGTGTGCATCCAACACGCTTGCTCACGAAGACCTAGGGCATTTTGAGGAAGCCCATCATTGGAATATACAAGCCAAGTTCTATAATGAAAGATTCCCACTAGTATATGAAAGTGACAACATAGGAGACTCTCTATCATGAAGATCATGGTGCTACTTTGAAGCACAAGTGTGGTAAAAGGATAGTAGCATTGCCCCTTCTCTCTTTTTCTCTCATTTTTTTATTTTTTTATTTTTTTATTTGGGCCTTTTCTCTTTTTTTATGGCCTCTTTTTTTCTCTCTTTTTTTCATCTGGAGTCTCATCCCGACTTGTGGGGGAATCATAGTCTCAATCATCCTTTCTTCACTGGGACAATGCTCTAATAATGATGATCATCACACTTTTATTTACTTACAACTCAAGAATTACAACTCAATACTTAGAACAAGATATGACTCTATATGAATGCCTCCGGCGGTGTACCGGGATGTGCAATGACTCATGAGTGACATGTATGAAAGAATTATGGACGGTGGCTTTGCCACTAATACGATGTCAACTACATGATCATGCAAAGCAATATGACAATGATGGAGCGTGTCATAATAAATGGAACAGTGGAAAGTTGCATGGCAATATATCTCGGAATGGCTATGGAAATGCCAAAATAGGTAGGTATGGTGGCTTTTTTGAGGAAGATATATGGTGGGTTTATGGTACCGGTTAAAGTTGCGCAGTACTAGAGAGGCTAGCAATGGTGGAAGGGTGAGAGTGCGTATAATCCATGGACTCAACATTAGTCATAAAGAACTCACATACTTATTGCAAATATCCATTAGTTATCGAAACAAAGTACTACGCGCATGCTCCTAGGGGGATAGATTAGTAGGAAAAGACCATCGCTCGTCCCCGACCGCCACTCATAAGGAAGACAATCAATAAATAAATCATGCTCCGACTTCATCACATAACGGTTCACCATACGTGCATGCTTCGGGAATCACAAACTTCGACACAAGTATTTCTCAAATTCACAACTACTCAACTAGCATGACTCTAATATCACCATCTTCATATCTCAAAACAATCATCAAGTATCAAACTTCTCATAGTATTCAATGCACTTTATATGAAAGTTTTTATTATATCCCTCTTGGATGCCCATCATATTAGGACTAGTTTCATAACCAAAGCAAATTACCATGCTGTTTAGGACTCTCAAAATAATATAAGTGAAGCATGAGAGTTCATCTATTTCTATAAAATAAAACCACCACCGTGCTCTAAAAGGATATAAGTGAATCACTAGAGCAGATGACAAACTACTCCAAAAGATATAAGTGAAGATCAATGAGTAGTCGAATAATTATGCAACTATATGAAGACTCTCTAAAATTAAAGAATTTCAGATCTTGGTATTTTATTCAAACAGCAAGCAAAACTAAATAAAATAAAATGACTCTCCAAGCAAAACACATATCATGTGGTGAATAAAAATATAGCTCCAAGTAAAGTTACCGATAGAAGTAGACGAAAGAGGGGATGCCTTCCGGGGCATCCCCAAGCTTTGTCTTTTAGGTGTCCTTAGATTATCTTGGAGGTTCCATGGGCATACCCAAGCTTAGGCTCTTTCCACTCCTTGTTCCATAATCCATCAAATATTTACCCAAAACTTGAAAACTTCACAACACAAAACTTAAAAGTATAAAATCTCGTGAGCTCCGTTAGCGAAAGAAAACAAAAGACCACTTCAAGGTACTGTAATGAACTCATTCTTTATTTATATTGGTGTTAAACCTACTGTATTCCAACTTCTCTATGGTTTATAAACTATTTTACTAGCCATAGATTCATCAAAATAAGCAAACAACTCACGAAAAACAGAATCTGTCAAAAACAGAACAGTCTGTAGTAATCTGTAGCTAGCGCAAAATCTGGAACCCAAAAAATTCTAAAATAAATTGCTGGACGTGAGTAATTTATCTATTAATCATCTTCAAAACGAATTAACTAAATAGCACTTTCAAATAAAAATGGCAGCAGTTCTTGTGAGCGCTAAAGTTTTTTTTACAGCATGATCAACAGGACTTTCCCCAAGTCTTCCCAACAGTTCTACTTGGCACAAACAATAATTAAAATATAAAACTACATATAAACAGAGGCTAGATGAATTATTTATTACTAAACAGGACTAAAAAGAAAGGAACAAAAATAAATATGGGTTGCCTCCCAACAAGCGCTATCGTTTGACGCCCCTAGCTAGGCATGATGATTTCAACGATGCTCACATAAAAGATAAAAATTGAAACATAAAGAGAATATCTTGAAGAATATGACTTGCACATTTAAGTCTAACCCACTTCCTATGCATAGGGATTTTGTGAGCAAACAACTTATGGGAACAATAATCAACTAGCATAGGAAGGCAAAACAAGCATAACTTCAAAACTTTAAGCACATAGAGAGGAAACTTGATATTATTGCAATTCCTACAAGCATATGTTCCTCCCTCATAATAATTTTCAGTAGAATCATGAATGAATTCAACAATATAACCAGCACCTAAAGCATTCTTTTCATGATCTACAAGCATAGAGTTTTTATTACTCTCCACATAAGCAAACTTCTTCTCATGAATAGTAGTGGGAGCAAACTCAACAAAATAACTATCATGTGAGGCATAATCCAATTGAAAACTAAAATCATGATGACAAGTTTCATGGATATCATTATTCTTTATAGCATACAAGTCATCATAATAATCATCATATATAGCAACTTTGTTCTCATAATCAATTGGAACCTCTTCCGGAATAGTGGATTCATCACAAAATAAAGTCATGACCTCTCCAATTCCACTTTCATCAATATAATCATCCTAAATAGGAGGCATGCTTTCATCATAATAGATTTTCTCATCAAAACTTAGGGGACAAAAAATATCATCTTCATCAAACATAGCTTCCCCAAGCTTGTGGCTTTGCATATCATTAGCATCATGGATATTCAAGTAATTCATACTAACAACATTGCAATCATGCTCATAATTCAAATATTTAGTGCCAAACGTTTTAATGCATTCTTCTTCTAACACTTTGGCACAATTTTCCTTTCCATCATACTCACTAAAGATATTAAAAAGATGAAGCGTATGAGGCAAACTTAATTCCATTTTTTATTATAAAATAAACTAGTGATAAAACAAGAAACTAAAAGACTCGATTGCAAGATCTAAAGATATACCTTCAAGCACTCACCTCCCCAGAAACGGCGCCAGAAAAGAGCTTGATGTCTAATACACAACCTTCTTCTTGTAGACGTTGGTGGGCCTCCAAGTGCAAAGATTTGTAGGACAGTAGTAAACTTCCCTCAAGTGGATGACCTAAGGTTTATCAATCCGTAGGAGGCATAGGATGAAGATGGTCTCTCTCAAGCAACCCTGCAACCAAATAACAAAGAGTCTCTTGTGTCCCCAACACACCCAATACAATGGTAAATTGTGTAGGTTCACTAGTTCGGCGAAGAGATGGTGATACAAGTGCAATATGGATGGTAGATATAGGTTTTTGTAATCTGAAAATATAAAAATAGCAAGGTAACTAATGACAAAAGTTAGCGTAAACGGTATTGCAATGCTAGGAAACAAGG
Source organism: Triticum urartu (assembly GCF_056163025.1). Classification (NCBI taxonomy): domain Eukaryota; kingdom Viridiplantae; phylum Streptophyta; class Magnoliopsida; order Poales; family Poaceae; genus Triticum; species Triticum urartu. Next base: position 66,594,871 of record NC_141874.1, read on the forward strand.
CCTAGGGTTCATACTTTCACTAGTGCAAGTTCTCTCAACAATAGTAACATAATTGGATCATATAACTATCCCTCAACATGCAACAAACAGTCACTCAAAAGTCACTAATAGCGGAGAACAAACGAAGAGATTATGGTAGGGTACGAAACCACCACAAAGTTATTCTTTCCAATCAATCCGTTGGGCTATTCCTATAAGTGTCACAAATAACCCTAGAGTTCGTACTAGAATAACACATTAAGACACAAATCAACCAAAACCCTAATGTCACCTAGATGCTCCAATGTCACCTCAAGTATCCGTGGGTATGATTATACGATATGCATCACACAATCTCAGATTCATCTATTCAACCAACACATAGAACCTCAAAGAGTGCCCCAAAGTTTCTACCGGAGAATCATGACGAAAACGTGTCCAACCCCTATGCATAGGTTCATGGGCGGAACCCGCAAGTTGATCACCAAAACATACATCAAGTGAATCACGTGATATCCCATTGTCACCACAGTTACGCACGGCAAGACATACATCAAGTGTTCTCAAATCTTTAAAGACTCAATCCGATAAGATAACTTCGAAGGGGAAACTCAACCCATTACAAGAGAGTAGAGGGGGAGAAGAAACATAAGATCCAATTATAATAGCAAAGCTTGTGATACATCAAGATCGTGCCAAATCAAGAACACGAGAGAGAGAGAGAGATCAAACACATAGCTACTGGTACATACCCTCAGCCCCGAGGGAGAACTACTACCTCCTCGTCATGGAGAGCACCGAGATGATGAAGATGGCCACCGGAGAGGGATTGCCCCCTCCGGCAGGGTGCCGGAACGGGTCTAGATTGGTTTTCGGTGGCTACGGAGGCTTCTGGCGGCGGAACTCCCGATCTATTGTGCTCTCCGATCGTTTTAGGGTATGTGGGTATATATAGGAGGAAGAAGTACGTCAGGGGAGCCACGAGGGTGGAGGGCGCGCCCAGGGGGTGGGCGCGCCCCCCTACCTCGTGGCTTCCTTGTTGCTTCCCTTACGTGGACTCCAAGTCTCCTGGGTTGCTTTCCTTCCAAATATAAGTTCCGTGAAGTTTCAGGTCAATTGGACTCCGTTTGATTTTCCTTTTCTGCGATACTCTAAAACAAGGAAAAAAACAGAAACTGGCACTGGCTCTAGGTTAATAGGTTATACCCAAAAATCATATAAAATAGCATATAAATGCATATAAAACATCCAAGGTTGATAATATAATAGCATGGAACAATCAAAAATTATAGATACATTGGAGACGTATCACTTACTCAAAACAGAAGGTGAATCAAGTGCAGAGCTAGATGGCAGTTCCTTACCTCCCCTCGTAGTTGAGGGATAAATCTTGGTTCTTGGATCTTTCAAGTTCTTCATAGTGATAAGCAGATATAAATCCCAAGTGACTCAAAGAATAGAGCTATGCTCCCCGGCAACGGCGCCAGAAAATAGTCTTGATAACCCACAAGTATAGGGGATTGCAACAGTTTTCGAGGGTAGAGTATTCAACCCAAATTTATTGATTCGACACAAGGGGAGCCAAAGAATATTCTCAAGTATTAGCAACTAAGTTGTCAATTCAACCACACCTGGAAACTTAATATCTGCAGCAAAGTGTTTAGTAGCAAAGTAATATGATAGTAGTGGTAACGGTAGCAAAAGGTAACGATAGCAAAAGTAATATTTTTGGTGTTTTATAGTGATGTTAAAAATAGCAACGGAAAAGTAAATAAGCGAAGAACAATATATTGAAAGCTCGTAGGCAATGGATCGGTGATAGAGAATTATGCCGGATGCGGTTCATCATGTAACAGTCATAACCTAGGGTGACATAGAACTAGCTCCAGTTCATCAATGTAATGTAGGCATGTATTCCGAATATAGTCATACGTGCTTATGGAAAAGAACTTGCATGACATCTTTTGTCCTACCATCCCGTGGCAGCAGGGTCCTATTGGAAACTAAGGGATATTAAGGCCTCCTTTTAATAGACTACCGGAACAAAGCATTAACACATAGTGAATACATGAACTCCTCAAACTACGGTCATCACCGGGAGTGGTCCCGATTATTGTCACTTCGGGGTTGCCGGATCATAACACATAGTAGGTGACTATAGACTTGGAAGATAGGATCAAGAACTCTCATATATTGATGAAAACATAATAGGTTCAGATCTGAAATCATGGCACTTGGGCCCTAGTGACAAGCATTAAGCATAGCAAAGTCATAGCAACATCAATCTCAGAACATAGTGGATACTAGGGATCAAACCCTAACAAAACTAACTCGATTACATGATAAATCTCATCCAACCCATCACCGTCCAGCAAGCTGCTTCCTCTTGAGCTTGTGTTGGATTTCCCCGAAGAGGAAAGGATGATGCAGCAGAGTAGCGTAAGTATTTCCCTCGGTTTTTGAGAACCAAGGTATCAATCCAGTAGGAGGCCACGCTCAAGTCCCTCGTACCTGCACAAAATGATAGCTACTCGCAACCAACGCGATTAGGGGTTGTCAATCCCTTCACGGTCACTTATGAGAGTGAGATCTGATAGATATAATATTTTTGGTATTTTTGGTATAGAGATGCAAAGTGAAAAGTAAAAGGCAAAGTAAAAAAGCAAAACAAGATTAAAGTGATGGAGATTGATATGATGAGAATAGACCTGGGGGCATAGGTTTCACTAGTGGCTTCTCTCAAGAGCATGAGTATTCTACGGTGGGTGAACAAATTATTGTTGAGCAATTGACAGAATTGAGCATAGTTATGAGAATATCTAGGCATGATCATGTATATAGGCATCACGTCCGTGACAAGTAGACCAAAACGATTCTGCATCTACTACTATTACTCCACTCATCGACCGCTATCCAGCATGCATCTAGAGTATTAAGTTAAAAACAGAGTAACGCTTTAAGCAAGATGACATGATGTAGAGAGATAAATTCATGCAATATGAAATAAACCCCATCTTATTATCCTCGATGGCAACGATGCAATACGTGCCTTGCTGCCCCTTTTGTCACTAGGAAAGGACACCGCAAGATCGAACCCAAAGCTAAGCACTTCTCCCATGGCAAGAACTACCAATCTAGTTGGCTAAACCAAACGGATAATTCGAAGAGACTTGCAAAGATAACCAATCATACATAAAAGAATTCAGAGAAGATTCAAATATTATTCACAGATAGACTTGATCATAAACCCACAATTCATCAGTCTCAACAAACACACCACAAAAAGAAGATTACATCGAATAGATCTCCACGAGAGAGGGGGAGAACTTTGTATTGAGATCCAAAAAGAGAGAAGAAGCCATCTAGCTACTAACTATGGACCCGACGGTCTGAGTAAACTACTCACACTTCATCGGAGAGGCTATGATGATGTAGAAGCCCTCCGTGATGACGGCCCTCTCCGGCGGAGCTCCGGAACAGGCCTCAAGATGGGATCTCGTGGATACAGAAAGTTGTGGTGGTGGAATTAGGTTTTTGGCTCCTCTTCTGATCATTTGGGGGTACGTAGGTATATATAGGAGGAAGAAGTACGTCGATGGAGCTCCGAGGGGCCCACGAGGCAGGGGCGTGCCCTAGGGGGGGCGCGCCCCCACCCTCGTGACCGCCTCTCTGATGCCTTGGTGTAGGGTCCAAGTCTCCTGGATCATGTTCAGTGAGAAAATCACGTTCCCGAAGGTTTCATTCCGTTTGGACTCCGTTTGATATTCTGTTTCTCTGAAATACTGAAATAGGCAAAAAAAACAGCAATTCTGGGCTGGGCCTCCGACTAATAGGTTAGTCCCAAAAATAATATAAAAGTGGAAAATAAAGCCCAATATAGTCCAAAACAGTAGATAATATAGCATGGAGCAATCAAAAATTATAGATACGTTGGAGACGTATCACAAGCCTACGATGGAATTACTCACGCACGGCGGTGAGCATCATGAAATTGGTGATGGAGGATGGTTGATGATGACGATGGCGACGGATTCCCCTCTCCGGAGCCCCGAACGGACTCCAGATTAGCCCTCCCGTGAGAGGTTAGGGCTTGGCGGCGGCTCTGTATCGTAAAATGCGATGAATCCTTCTCCCTGGTTTTTCTCCCCGAAAGTGAATATATGGAGTCAGGGTTGAGGTCGGTGGAGCGTCAGGGGGCACACGAGGCAGGGGAGCGCGCCCCCCACCCTCGTGGACAGGTGGAGGCCCCCCTGACGTGGATCTTCCTTCCAGTATTTTTTATATATTCCAAAATAATTCTCAGTTGATTTTCATGTCATTCCCATAACTTTTATTTCTGCACAAGAATAACACCATGGCAATTCTGCTGAAAACAGCATCAGTCCTGGTTAGTTCCATTCAAATCATGCAAGTTAGAGTCCAAAACAAGGGCAAAAGTGTTTGGAAACGTAGATACGATGGAGACGTATCACACACCTCGGTCATATCGTTGCAGTGCTTAGGCGAAGCCCTGCGCCGGTAACTTCATCATCACCGTCACCACGCCGTCGTGCTGACAAAACTCTCCCTCGGCCTCAGCTGGATCAAGAGTACGAGGGACGTCACCGAGCTGAATGTGTGCAGATCGCGGAGGTGTTGTGCGTTCAGTACTTGATCGGTTGGATCACAAAGATGTTCGACTACATCAATCGCGTTACTTAGCCATTCTGCTTTCAGTCTACGAGGGTACGTAGACACACTCCCCCCTCTCATTGCTATGCATCTCCTAGATAGATCTTGCGTGATCGTAGGAAATTCTTTGAAATATTGTGTTCCCCAACAGCAGCGCAGTGCTCAGGAACTCGGTGACGAGAGGAAGAGAGTCTTCTGGTGCGTCTCTCTAAGAGGAGCGACCTCCCTTTTATAGGCGCAAGTGAAGGAGGCGAGAGGCTGCGCCGGGAGCTGAAGGGAACGAGGGAGATGAAACGAATAGGCGGCAGCGTTCGTATTCAGTATTGATACGTCTCCAACATATCTATAATTTTTGATCGTTTCATGCTATTATATTATCTATTTTGGATGTTTATGGTCTTTATTATACACTTTTATATTTTTTTTGGGACTAACCTATTAACCCAGAGCCCAATGCCAGTTTCTGTTTTTTCCTTGTTTTAGAGTATCGTAGAAAAGGAAAATCAAACGGAGTCCAATTGACCTGAAACTTCACGGAACTTATTTTTGGACCAGAAGAAGCCCATGGAGTATCGGAGTTGGACCAGGAGAGTCCCGGGCTGCCCACGAGGGTGGGGGGCGCGCCCACCCCCTGGGCACGCTCCCCTGCCTCGTAGACAGCCTGGAGATCCACCGACGTACTTCTTCCTCCAATATATACCCATATACCCTAAAAACTTCGGGGAGCACAATAGATCGGGAGTTCCGCCGCCAGAAGCCTCCATAGCCACCGAAAACCAATCTAGACCCGTTTCGGCACCCTGCCGGAGGGGGAATCCTTATCCGGTGGCCATCTTCATCATCCCGGTGCTCTCCATGACGAGGAGGGAGTAGTTCTCCCTCGGGGCTGAGGGTATGTACCAGTAGGTATGTGTTTGATCTCTCTCTCTCTCTCGTGTTCTTGAGGTGGTACGATCTTGATGTATCGCGAGCTTTGCTATTGTAGTTGGATCCTATGATGTTTCTCCCCCTCTACTCTCTTGTAATGGATTGAGTTTTCCCTTTGAAGTTATCTTATTGGATTGAGTCTTTAAGGATTTGAGAACACTTGATGTATGTCTTGCGTGGGATACCCGTGGTGACAATGGGGTATTCTATTGATCCACTTGATGTATGTTTTGGTGATCAACTTGCGGGTTCCGCCCATGAACCTATGCATAGGGGTTGGCACACGTTTTCGTCTTGATTCTCCGGTAGAAACTTTGGGGCACTCTTTGAAGTACTTTGTGTTGGTTTGAATAGATGAATCTGAGATTGTGTGATGCATATCGTATAATCATACCCACGGATACTTGAGGTGACATTGGAGTATCTAGGTGACATTAGGGTTTTGGTTGATTTGTGTCTTAAGGTGTTATTCTAGTACGAACTCTAGGGTTGTTTGTGACACTTATAGGAATAGCCCAATGGATTGATTGGAAAGAATAACTTTGAGGTGGTTTCGTACCCTACCATAATCTCTTCGTTTGTTCTCCGATATTAGTGACTTTGGAGTGACTCTTTGTTGCATGTTGAGGGATAGTTATGTGATCCAATTATGTTATTATTGTTGAGAGAACTTGCACTAGTGAAAGTATGAACCCTAGGCCTTGTTTCAACGCATTGCAATACCGTTTATGCTCACTTTTATCATTAGTTACCTTGTTGTTTTTATATTTTCATATTACAAAAACTATTATCTACTATCCATATTGCACTTGTATCACCATCTCTTCGCCGAACTAGTGCACCTATACAATTTACCATTGTATTGGGTGTGTGGGGGACACAAGAGACTCTTTATTATTTGGTTGCAGGGTTGCTTGAGAGAGACCATCTTCATCCTACGCCTCCTACGGATTGATAAACCTTAGGTCATCCACTTGAGGGAAATTTGCTACTGTCCTACAAACTTCTGCACTTGGAGGCCCAACAACGTCTACAAGAAGAAGGTTGTGTAGTAGACATAAAGTATCCACTACAGCAAAAAAAATCAACTCCCGAGTGACCTTTCGTATACCCGTAGTGCATGGCAAAAATTTAGACATCGGCTCGGCCCATTCCCGCAACCCGTGGCGCGTCATGACGAGGCGAGGCGGGCGATGGAGGAGGAGCGCGCTTGAATGTCCCTCTTGTTCTCATGCTCATACATGTGGGGAAACATCCTCCCTTATAAGGAGGTCCAACTCCCAGTAAACTATGTGGGACTAAACTTTAGTTCCGCCTCTTGCCTTGCACGAATGGGCTGCGTGGGCCTCTAGGATTAATAGGAATTTCTGAAACTGCTATTGGGTTGGGCCCAAAATAGACAAAATTCCAGCAAAAAGCACACCCAACTAAGTTCCAGATGGGCCTAGCAACTGAACAAGAGAAGAAGAGTTGATCAATGGTCTCCTCTCTCCCACACAGGACACACCGTTTGTCACCTTTCCACCCTCTCTTCAATAGATTGTCTCTAGTTAGAATACTTTTTTTGCTCAATAACCATAGGAAGAATTTAATTTTCGCTAGTACTTTTGTTTTTCAGATTTTTTTTGTGGAAAACCAACATCCATTTTGATGAGATGGAGGTAGGGAGACTTTACATATAATTTCCTATCAGCAGACAACATCCACATAGGTTTATCTCTCCCTCCATACATCAAGACCTCCTCACATCTTTCTTTTAGACTTTTCCACAGTTGTTCAGTATTCCCAAACAGAGATCTTCTAAAATTGAAGAGATCCCTGATGTCTACTACACAACCTTCGTCTTGTAGACGTTTTTGGGCCTCCAAGTGCAGAGGTTTGTAGGAGAGTAGCAAATATCCCTCAAGTGGATGACCTAAGGTTTATCAATCCGTGGGAGGCGTAGGATGAAGATGGTCTCTCTCAAGCAACCCTGCAACCAAATTACAAAGAGTCTCTTGTGTTTCCAACACACCCAATACAATGGTAAATTGTATAGGTGCATTAGTTCGGCGAAGAGATGGTGATACAGGTGGTATATGGATAGTAGATAATGGCTTTTGTAATCTGAAAATATAAAAACAGCAAGGTAACTTATGATAAAAGTGAGCACAAATGGTATTGCAATGCGTTGAAACAAGGCCTAGGGTTCATACTTTCACTAGTGCAAGTTCTCTTAACAATAATAACATAATTGGATCACATAACTATCCCTCAACATGCAACAAAGAGTCACTCCAAAGTTACTAATAGCGGAGAACAAATGAAGAGATTATGATAGGGTACGAAACCACCTCAAAGTTATTCTTTCTGATCGATCTATTCAAGAGTCCGTAGTAAAATAACATGAAGCTATTCTTTCCGTTCAATCTATCCTAGAGTTCGTACTAGAATAACACCTTAAGACACAAATCAATCAAAACCCTAATGTCACCTAGATACTCCAATGTCACCTCAAGTATCCGTGGGTATGATTATACGATATGCATCATACAATCTCAGATTCATCTATTCAAATCAACACAAAGTACTTCAAAGAGTGCCCCAAAGTTTCTACCGGAGAGTCAAAACGAAAACGTGTGCCAACCCCTATGCATAGGTTCATGGGAGGAACCCGCAAGTTGATCATCAAAACATACATCAAGTGGATCAATAGAATAACTCATTGTCACCACGATTATCCCACGCAAGACATACATCAAGTGTTCTCAAATCCTTAAAGACTCAATCCGATAAGATAACTTCAAAGGGAAAACTCAATCCATTACAAGAGAGTAGAGGGGGAGAAACATCATAAGATCCAACTATAATAGCAAAGCTCGCGATACATCAAGATCGTACCACCTCAAGAACACGAGAGAGAGAGAGAGAGAGATCAAACACATAGCTACTGGTACATACCCTCAGCCCCGAGGGAGAACTACTCCCTCCTCATCATGGAGAACACCGGGATGATGAAGATGGACACTGGAGAGGGATTTCCCCCTCCGGCAGGGTGCCGGAACGGGTCTAGATTGGTTTTCGGTGGCTACAGAGGCTTCTGGCGGCGGAACTCCCGATCTATTCTGCTCCCCGAAGTTTTTAGGGTATATGGGTATATATGGGAGGAAGAAGTACGTCGGTGGATCTTCGGGCTATCCACGAGGCAAGGGGCATGCCCCCCACCCTCGTGGGCAGCCCGGGACTCTCCTGGTCCAACTCCAATACTTCGTGGGCTTCTTCTGGTCCAAAAATAAGTTCCGTGAAGTTTCAGGTTAATTGGACTCCGTTTGATTTTCCTTTTCTGCGATACTCTAAAACAAGGAAAAAAACAGAAACTGGCACTGGGCTCTGGGTTAATAGGTTAGTCCCAAAAATAATATAAAAGTGCATAATAAAGCCCATAAACATCCAAAACAGATAATATAATAGCATGGAACAATCAAAAACTATAGTTACGTTGGAGACGTATCAATCCCATCCTTTGTCAATGGCTTCTTTGACAGAAATGTTTTGATCATTGCTAATGAAGTATAGAGAAGGTAAGCCTCTTTTAAAGGTGTGTCTCCTACCCACCAATCTTCCCAAAATCTTAGTATTTTTACCATCACCAAGCTTTTTCTTTACAAGAGGGTAAAAAATCTTTTAATTTTGAGAACACTAGACCAGAATTGGGAATCCCCATTTTTGTGTTCCACCCCAGACTATCATTTGTCTTTGATATATTTAGCTCTAATTATATCTTGCCAAAGCCCATCTTCCTCTTCTACTTTCCATAACCACTTGGACAGAAGGGCAATGTTAAATAGTTCCAAATTTGTAACCCCTAAGCCCCCTTGTTGTTTTGGAAGACAGAAGGTCTTCCATTTGACCAAATGGTATTTTTTTATCTTCTTCAGCCCGCCACACCAACCTAGCTTTTGGGGAACGTAGTAATTCAAAAAAAATCCTACGATCACGCAAGATCTAACTAGGAGATGCATAGCAACGAGAGGGGAGAGTTTGTCCACGTACCCTCATAGACCGAAAGCGGAAGCGTTTAGTAATGCGGTTGATGTAGTCGAACGTCTTCACAATCCAAGTACCGAACGTACGACACCTCTGTGTTCAGCACACGTTCAACATGATGATGTCCCTCGAGCTCTTGATCCAGTAGAAGGTCTAGGGAGAGTTTCGTCAGCACGACGGTGTGGTGACGGTGTTGATGATGTGATCCGCGCAGGGCTTCACCTAAGCACTACGACAATATGACCGAGGTGGTAAACTGTGGAGGGGGCACCGCACACGGCTAAGACAATTGATGTTGTGCCTTTGGGGTGCCCTCTACCCACGTATATAAAGGAGGCGGGAGGAGGAGGCCGGCCAAGGGGGAGGCGCACCAAGGGGGGAGTCCTACTAGGACTCCAAACCTAGTAGGATTCGCCCCCCCCCCTTTCCTTCCAACAGAGAGGGGGTAAGGGGAAAGGAGGGAGAGGGAGAAGGAAATAGGGGGGCCGCGCCCCCTCCCCTTGTCCAATTCGGATCGGGGCAAGGGGGGCGCCCCACCTCCTGTGGCCTGCGTCCTCTCCTCCACTATGGCCCATTAGGCCCAATAACTTTCCCGGGGGGTTTCGGTAACCTCCTAGTACTTCGAAAAATCCCTGATCTTCTTCGGAACCATTCCGGTGTCCGTATGTAACCTTGCAATATATCAATCTTTACCTCTCGGACATTTCTAGACTCCTCGTCATGTCTGTGATGTCATCCGGGACCCCTAATACGTCTCCAATGTATCTATAATTTTTTATTGTTCCATGTTGTTATATTATCAATCTTGGATGTTTTATAATCATTTTATAGTCATTTTATATCATTTTTTGGTACTAACCTATTGACATAGTGCCAAGTTCCAGTTCCTATTTTTTCCGTGTTTTTTACATCGCAGAAAATCAATATCAAATGGAGTCCAAATGCCACTAAACTTTACGGAGATTTTTTATGGACCAAAAGGAACAAGTTGGGCCTTGGTTGCACCTGGGGGGAGTCTCGAGGAGGGGACAACCCACCAGGGTGCGCCAAAAGGCCCAGGCGTGCCCTGGTGGGTTGTGCCCACCTCGGGTGCCCCCCGGACCACCTCTTTGCTCTATAAATACCCAAATATTCCCAAAACCCTAGGGGAGTCGACGAAATATTCATCCAGCCGCCGTAGAGTCCAGAACCACCAGATCCAATCTAGACACCATCTCAGATGGGGTTCACCACCTCCATTGGTGCCTCTCCGATGATGCGTGAGTAGTTCTTTGTAGACCTTCGGGTCCGTAGTTAGTAGCTAGATGGCTTCATCTCTCTCTCTCTCTTGATTCTCAATACAATGGTCTCTTGGAGATCCATATGATGTAACTCTTTTTGCGTTGTGTTTGTTGGGATCTGATGAACTTTGAGTTTATGATTGATACGTCTCCATCGTATCTATAATTTTTGATTGTTCCATGCCAATATTCTACAACTTTCATATACTTTTGGCAACTTTTTATACTATTTTTGGGACTAACATATTGATCCAGTGCCAGTGCCAGTTCCTGTTTGTTGCATGTTTTTTGTTTCACGGAAAATCCATATCAAACAGAGTCCAAACGGGATAAAAATGGACAGAGAATATTTTTGGAATAATTGTGAAATATGGGAAGAAGAATCAACGCGATAAGGTGCCCGAGGGGGCCACGAGGCAGGGGGCGCGCCTGCCCCCCTAGGCACGCCCCTGACCCTCGTGGGCCCCTCGTAAGGCAGTTGCTGCTCTTCTTTGGCCGCAAGAAAACTAATTTTCGTAGAAAAAATCTAGGCGAAGATTTCAATCCAATCGGAGTTACGGATCTTCGGATATATAAGAAACGGTGAAAGGGCAGAATCCCAGAACGCAGAAACAGAGAGAGACAGAGAGACAGATCCAATCTCGGAGGGGCTCTCGACCCTCCCATGCCATGGAGACCAAGGACCAGAGGGGAAACCCTTCTCCCATCTAGGGAGGAGGTCAAGGAAGAAGAAGAAGAAGAAGGGGGGCCCTCTCCTCCTCTCTTCCGGTGGCGCCGGAACGCCGCCGGAGCCATCATCATCACCGAGATCTTCACCAACACCTACGCCATCTCCACCAACATCTCCATCACCTTCCCCCCATCTATCTACAACGGTCCACTCTCCCGCAACCCATTGTACCCTCTACTTGAACATGGTGCTTTATGGTTCATATTATTATCCAATGATGTGTTGCCATCCTATGATGTCTGAGTAGATTTTCGTTGTCCTATCGGTGATTGGTGAATTACTATGATTGATTTAATTTGCTTGTGGTTATGTTGTTGTCCTTTGGTGCCCATCATATGAGCGCGCGCGTTGATCGCACCATAGGGTTAGTTGTATGTTGATAGGACTATGTATTGGAGGGCAAGAGTGACAGAAGCTTCAACCTAGCATAGAAATTGATGCATATGGGATTGAAGGGGGACCAATATATCTTAATGCTATGGTTGGGTTTTACCTTAATGAACATTAGTAGTTGTGGACGCTTGCTAATAGTTCCAATCGTAAGTGCATAGAATTCCAAGTCAGGGATGACATGCTAGCAGTGGCCTCTCCCACATAAAACTTGCTATCGGTCTAGTAAAGTAGTCAATTGCTTAGGGACAATTTCGCAACTCCTACCACCACTTTTCCACACTCGTTATACCAACTTTATTGCTTCTTTACCTAAAACAGCCCCTACTTTTTATTTACGTGCTCTTTATATTCTTGCAAACCTATCCAACAACACCTACAAAGTACTTCTAGTTTCATACTTGTTCTAGGTAAAGCGAACGTTAAGCGTGCGTAGAGTTGTATCGGTGGTCGATAGAACTTGAGGGAATATTTGTTCTACCTTTAGCTCCTCGTTGGGTTCGACACTCTTACTTATCGAAAGAGGCTACAATTGATCCCCTATACTTGTGGGTTATCAATGATCAGTCATATCTTTTTATATCCATGAAAGTTATTTGGGTTTCTTTGATCTCTTATATGCATGATCACTTATAGCCTCATATTTCTTCTCTGATATTTGGGTTTTGTTTGGCCAACTTGATCTATTTATCTTGCAATGGGAAGAGGTGCCCGATAGTGGATTCGATCTTACGGTGCTTGATCCTAGTGACGGAAAGGGAACCGACACGTATGTATCGTTCCACTAAGGATAAAAAGACGGGATCTATATCTATGCAATAGATAAACGGATCTTGTCTACATCATGTCATAGTTCTTATTGCATTACTCCATTTTTCCATTAACTTAATACACTAGATGCATGCTGGATAGCGGCCGATGTGTGGAGTAATAGTAGTAGATGCAGGCAGGAGTCGGTCTACTAATCTTGGACGTGATGCCTATGTAATGATCATTGCCTGGATATCGTCATTATTATTTGAGGTTCTATCAATTGCCCAACAGTAATTTGTCTACCCGCCGTTTGCTATCTTTCTCGAGAGAAGCCACTAGTGAAACCTACGGCCCTCAGGTCTTCTTCCTCATATATTTGCTTGCGATCTATTTTTCCTTTGCAAATTTTTATTCAGATCTATTAAACCAAAAATACAAAAATACTTTGCTGCACTTTATTCTATTTGCGATCTATTATTTCAATCTACTACAATTTTCTGGCATCGTTACCCGAAAGGGATTGACAACCCATTTAACACGTCGAGTTGCGAGGTGTTGTTATTTGTGTGCAGGTGATGTTTACGGTGTGTTGCTTGGTTCTCCTACTGATTCAATAACCTTGGTTTCTTCACTGAGGGAAATACCTACCATCGCTGTGCTGCATCATCCCATCCTCTTTGAGGAAATACCGACGTAGTCCTAGCAGACATGAGCTTTTCTGGCGCTATAGTCAGAGAGCAATCAAAAAGATTTCTGGCACCGTTGCCGGGGAGGATCTTCTTCATAACCAGGTTCCTAATCACAAATCTCATCTCCTTCCAATTTACATTATTTGCCATTTGCCTCTCGTTTTCCTCTTCCCCACTTCACAAAAATTTGCCATTTTATTCGCCCCTCCTTTTCTGATCACCGTTTTCTCGCCATGTCTGATCTCAAAAGAGCTAGGGTTTTCTCCCTAGTCTTAATGCTTTGGATAGCCCCTCTGTCCTCTCTAAGCTCATAAACAATGATGTTATGGAAGGATCTACCGGGATTGTTAAGGAAAATCTTAACCACTGTGATGAATATGATCCCGAATTTTTTCGTTATTTACTTGATGAATCTTTGAAAGATGCTTCGGATAGGTTGTTGAGAATTCGAGCTAGCTATGTGCCCCAATATCAGATAGAGATATACTTGAAAAGTTTTTATGATGGTTTACCTTCTTCCTTCAAGCAAGTTTTAGATTCTATATTTGAAAACGGTTTTCTTGAAGGGGATGTTGTTGATACTTATGAAAAGATGAAAGCCATATTTTGGCACCTAAAGGAGAAAATGTTGAATCAACTACTCTTATGCGCTTTTATCAAAATGAAATAATTAAAGAGATGAAGGTTAGTTTAGATACGAATTTTCGTAACTTGCTTAATCTTTCCTCCGCTATCAATGGCCATGTGCTTTCACAAGATAGAAAATTAAATGCCATTGATAGAAAATTTTCTCTTTTATTTCCAAGGAACAAAGATGACAGAACTTAAATCCTTGCTTTATGCCTAGCTAAGGGCGTAAAACTATAGCGCTTGTTGGGAGGCAACCCAATGAATAAATTTTTTTTTCTTTTTGCTTTCAATTCTTGTGTGTTAGCACAATTATGCTACTGTTATGATTGTGTTTTTTGTGTTTTAGTTTTTGTTTGTGCCCAGTAAAGCCTTTAGGATCTTCTTGGGTGATAGTTGTTTGATCTTGCTGAAAAAACAGAAACTTTTACGCTCACGAAATTAATTTTCATCTTTTACCAGAGAGCGATAAAATACCCATTCCACTTGCAGTAGATCAATATACAAATTTATCAGGTCTTCCTAATTTTTCAGAATTTTTGGAGTTACAGAAGTATTCGAAATAGTCAGATTTCTACAGACTGTTCTATTTTGACAGATTCTATTTTCTTTGTGTTGTGTGCTTATTTTGATGGCTCTATGGTTTTCTTTGATGAGTTTTTGACATAGAAAATTTGGAATACAGTAGATATAATACAAAAAATATGAAATGTTTGATACAACACTTATAGTAGTGGTTTATTATTCTTATACTAACGGATCTCACGAAGATTTTGTTGAGTTTTGTGTGATTGAAGTTTTCAAGTTTTGGCTTATCTTACGATGGATGAAGGAAGGATGGAAGAGCCTAAACTTGGGGATGCCCCAGCATCCCAAGCTAATATCCAAGAATTAGCAACCAACTAAGCTTGGGGATGCCCCCGAGTGGCATCCCCGGTTTTTTCCAACAACTATCGGTATTTTACTCGAGACTATATTTTTATTCGTCACATGATATGTGTTTTGCTTGGATCGTCTTGTATGATATGAGTCTTTGCTTGTTTTATTTTGTGTTTTAAGTCATCAATCCTTGCTGGAGACACCTATTTGAGAGAGCCAAAATTATGTCATGACTTGTTAGAATTGCTCCATATGCTTCACTTAAATCTTTTATGAGCTAGAACTTGCTCTAGTGCTTCACTTATATCTTTTTGAGCACGGTGTGCTTAGTATTTTTGAAGAAATGCTCTATTGCTTCAGTTAGATTTATTTGAGAGTTAGTAAAATTTTGAAGAAATTCTCTCTTGCTTCACTTAAATTATTTTGAAAGAAAGAAATAGTATGCTCATGATCTTCACTTATATTTGTTTGAGCTTATGAAAAGCAACACATTTAAATTAGTCCCAAAGTGATAGATATCCAAGAAGGATAAAGAAAAGAAAAATGTCATGAAGATCACTGGACAAAATAAACTTGATTCTTAGTAATAGTTTTGAGATATGATTATGTGATATGTGAGTTATGTTGATGAGTAATCATGCTCTAGTAGGAATATTGGTGTTAAGGTTTATGATTCCCGAAGCATGCACATATAGTCTCTTGTTATGCTATGATGTTGGAGCATGATTTATTTTTGATTGTCTTCCTTATGAGTGGCGGTCGGGGACGGCGTGCTTGGATCGGAATTCTCTCCTCTTCAGCGCCTACCACTACTAGGAAAAGACCTACTAGTGGCACACCAGTTTTGCCTACTAATGGCGCACCATGTGGTGCGCCATTAGTATACCATTCGGTGCTCCACTGGTATTCCCTCCAGGTGCGCCACTAATAACCTTATAGGTGCGCCACTAGTAATAAAGGAAGGTGCGCCACTAATAAGGGCTTAAATGTGCCACTAGTAATGTATTTGGAAAACAAAAAAATCTAAATTTACAGAAAACAACCTATAAGGAAAAATAATTTAAAAACAATAAATGAAATAGAATCATAATTTTTATTATAGTAAGAATATTACAATGTCTTTGCAAGTTTCCAATAAAAGGAACATTGCAAGGAAATAAAAGAAAATCCTAAAACTAATCTTCTAGTAATCTTTTCTTCTTTTTCTTCACTTTATCCCTGCAAAATGTAACAAAATAAACAGAAACACAAACAAACTATTTATAACATGTCAATACTGTCATTTTTTATGCAGAACTAGATATGAGCATATATTTCCAGAATTACATGGTGTGAATATTGTATGAGTAAGATTATAATGGAAATGAATTTTGATAGGAGCCCACTTTCGACGAGTATTTATCTGACAGAGCTAAATAATCAGGGCATTTACCTTTTGACAATATTATTATACTATACTACCAGTATACTACTCCACTTGGATTTTTTAGATGAGCAGATCTGAGATAGACATTTGTTCAAGTGGCTATAGGTAGGCTTGAATAATTCTCATCGGTTCAAGTGGCTACAGGTAGTCGCACAGCTGGAATATAGACTACTAGTACTATTTGAAAAGAAAATAAGAGTAAATCTGAATGTACTAGTCACATCCGATCACATTGAGTTAGAAAGAAAATTCATCAGGAAACAGATGGCCGGTGACTTACCTCCAGACGTTGAGGATCTCGTTGTGCCCGGCGAAGACGTTGCGGAGCGCGTCGTGGACGGACTGCTCACAGCGATAGCTGCCGCAGATGAACTCGTTGTCCTACAGGTAGTCCAGCAGCCAGGAATTAAAGATAGGATGGCTAGAACTGAAAGAACTAACATCTTAGAAAGCAACAGGAGATAATTCATATATGCAAAATACATATGAAGTGGTCTTCACCAAATTTGTTGAAAAATGAACGAAATGTTTTAGCAGTACCAATGATACATGTCAAATTAATTGTTCCTTTCATGACAATGTAAAAGTAGTACTTGCATGCCAATGAAGACTTGCTAGTGTCAGATTCTATGAGGTTCAGGACTTGTGTAATTGTGCCAAGTTCACTTGTAATGCCATTATTCATGATCTGAACTTTATCCTCCACAAAATAAAATAACAGTTGATCCATGCGAATGATACTTAATTTTGAAGCTACTGTTAATTTATAAAATGAATATAAAGTGACTTTATAAATTCAGAAACAGAAAATCCAGTTAGGCTACTGTTAACTGAATTTTGGAGTGTGTACTTAACAAAGGCTTCATTTGAATGTATAGTCAAATTAAAAAATGTGTTCATGGGGCAGCAGCACTAATAACTGAAAGAAAAAGGTGCAGAAAAAAGCTACTGAAAAACAATACCAGAAGTAGTGCAGACGTTGTTGAGGCGCTGACTAAACCATTGATAGTACTACCACTATTCTTTTTTGCGTCCATTAGCGTGATAGTGAGGTTACAACCCTGCCATCGACGACGACGACGACTAGGTTGCTGCTGCTGCTGTCCCAGAAATAGAGACAGAGGGAGATCCATTCAAGCTAAAACCGTTGGAAATAAGAAGACTGCTATTGCAAAACTATTCTCTACAGATATGTGTGAGATATCTCAGGTAATTTTTTTAAGAAACAAACGCAACAGTGTAGACCCTGCTTAACTCCGTTGTTTATTTGTTTTGCTTGAGCTGCGTGCAGGAAAGAGAGCTCCCTTTGAATGCAACACATATAGCTTGAAACGGAAAAACCTATATGCATCGCTCTGCACAAGTATTTCAAAGACACACGACGCAATTCATTTATCGTGGCAATGCTTACTGGAAGTCTGATGCAGCCGACGTACTAAAACTAAGCTGCACTATCCAGGGGTTACAAGATTTGGTGTATATATAGTCATAATAGCACGTGGAATTCTTCCATGGCTGCTTAGTGTCTGCACTATGTGCAGAACAGGACCAGATTCTTGGACTGAATTTCATGGATTTTATATTATTCACATCTGCCAAAATGAAACCTGGTAGTGGTAGATACACGATTTCAGGTGCTGGACTCAGTTGAATTTACTTCCCCCTTCCCTGCTATGGAGTGCGAGCTACACAGGATGAGGATCATCAATTAACTGTCTACTGCACTTGTTGCAATTGGATCATAAGACCAGAAATAAATCATCTATCAACTGAAACCTTCATTCCCCCCTTCAAAAATACCAAGCGACCAACTGTGGAGCTCGGCTACGGCAGACGGGCAGAGGGATTTCTACGCCATACACGGGATCGGGACTGGGGGTACGGAAGGATCCACGGGCAAGAGCCCTGGTTCTGCCTTGAGCTCCCTTTCTCCCTAGGGCATCGTCGTACTGATGCAAGGGGTGAATCGGGGCGGAGCGGAGAGGGCGTACCTGACTGGTGGGCAGATGAATCGGAGCTTCCCGATCGGGTCGCGCGACATGGATGACCTTTGGTGCCGGCGGCATGGATGACCTTCATCCGCGCGATGGGCTCCTCCAGCTCCAGAATCTGAAGAACCAAATCCGCCCTCTAGATCAGACAACACATCCCCACCCACATCGCAGTTGAGGAGGAGGATGAAGGAGGGCACGGAGTACCTGGAGGTAGCGGCCCATGAGGTCCCACTGGTTGCCGCGGTTGCCGGTGTCCGCGCGCACCTTCTGCGTGATGAGCGAGGACAGCCGATCCAGCACCTCCTCGTACTCCCCCGCCGCCGCACCACCTGCACATCAATCCCCACCCCGCCGCACGAATGAGGCAGCCATCAGTACAGTACCCAGCCCAACACGCACCACTAGTGTCACTCCACGAAGCTAGCAAGCCCCGATCGGGTCGCGTCGCTCACCTGCGTGCTCCATGGTGCGGGGGACGAGGAGGACTCCATGGCGCGGGGGAGGAAGCGGCGGGTGCGGGAGGAGGCGAGCGGCGAGGAGAGGAGTAGGCGGCAGCGGAGGCTGGCGGCGGCGACGAGAGGGGGGTGAGGCATGGGCGGCGGGGGAAGATGCGGCCGGGGCTTCCCGATCTAGATCGAAGTCGAGGGAGGTGGGTGGGTGTGTCAGGAGGAAGGGGAGGGGAGAGAACGTGACTAGAGGGAGGGAATAAGGGGTGATAGCAATGGCGCACTGGTAGGGATGCGCCATACGTATAGATAGCAATGGCGCATCTCTTACCGGTGCGTCATTACTAGTTAAAACTAGTGATACGCACTATCCCCTGATGCGTCATTAGTATTTTTGAAAAAAAAATTACTAGTGGCGCATCGTGGATGTGATGCGCCATTAGTATTTGGACATTAATGGCGCACCAACACATGGTGCGCCATTAGTATATAATAGTGGCGCACCACATGTGTGGTGTGTCATTACTGTACATATTATCTATAGCCCTTTTCCTAATAGTGTATTTGGGGTCATTGGAGATTGCCTCCTCCATCGCCCACAACATCATCCGCAGTGGCCCCACCGCCCCACCATCTGGAGACAGGCGGGTGTCTTCTTCTTCTGTGAGCATCCGAAATCCTTGCGCCGTCGCCGCCTTCAGATCTTCCCTCTTCGGGAACCACGAGAGGATCTCCCTCATCTTCTCCATCTTCCCTTCGTCTCCCTCTGCAATCACCGTCATCTCCGCCTCGAGCGATCTCTTCCAGGACGCCATCGAAACCCAAAGCCATATGAGCGAACGTGGAAGAGGAAGGGGATTTTTGCCTCTCTGCATCTGTGGGAATGGTGGATGACGTCTCCACCCCACTTCCCGCATTTATGTCACAGTCGACATAGCGGTTCGCCTTCTCCTCTCCCTCGACCCCCGCGCCGCATCTCTCCCTGCACTGTTTCCCGCCCACAAGCGCCACATGGCAGGAGAACGAGATCTGCATACCTTCCTTGATCTCCTCCCCCAGCCGCACCGCTCTCGCGTCGCCGCAGCCGCCCCGGTCGTTGATCAGTAGCAGACGATGGGCACGAACTCGCCGGGCTATTGTCCCTCGCCAGAAGACCAGAAGGGCCGGCGTGTGGAGGTCGGAAACCAGATGCGCCGCCCATCTCTGATCGCCAGGAGGAGTCGCCATCTCCTAACTATATCGCTTGTATGCTTCCTACACCCCATGTACCACAGTATTCTATTCCCTCCGATCCTAAATATAAGTCTTTTTAGAGATTTTAATAAGAGACTACATACGAAGCAAAATGAATGAACCTACACTCTAAACTATGTCTACATACATCCGTATGTAGTCTATAGTAAAACCTCTAAAAAGACTTATATTTAGAAACGGAGGAAGTAGCCGTCATGGCAGCATTAGTTCGGCAGCTATTCTGCCCGGTGGCAAAGAAAGTCCGGCAGCTATTCGTCTGAAAAGGGCACCCTATTCCTGCAAAGTCTTGTGGATTTTGATTCCTAGCTGCTAAGCTATCCTCTGGTGGTTAAGTCTGGCATCACAACCTTCCTCTGTGCATATACCTCCGCCTCAAGGCACCAACAGTCTTATTCCTTTTCAACATCGACGCATCGCCCCAACTTGCATTGCATGCGCGCGCTGATAGCTGACTCCTCGTCCTCGACCATATCCAGTGCTGTTGCATCCACGCGAAACTTCGCGCACATTCAGCTTCTGACATATACAATCTAGCCTAGATGCATGTCCCAGTTCGACGTAGCCACCAGGATCTGCAAGATATGGCCTTGTAGTCCGACTGTCCTGTGGCTAGGAGTACTACCATAGGCGTCTGTAGTCGTAGACAATTGATTAATTAGCAGCTAGTACATGCCACTAATCGATCGATGCTGCGTGGGAGTGATCACTAGCGACCCAGCGAGTGGCCACCGCTGTTCATGCGTAGATCATCAAATTACTGTTCCCCGATCTCGCTTTGCTGAGTGGTAACACGTCCAGTAACCACCGAATCTTTCTTCTTCCCCGTGCGGGCCTGGTGGAGGCGATCGACGTACTCAGTAAACTCCGGTACGTCTTCACTCGTGCGCTCTTTGCGCAGACAAACATTTCCCGCCGGTGCCCGCCGGCGCAACCAAGATCGGACAATATCATGTGCATTGTCGTCGTGTGCCTACGCGGATCACATATATGTTATACATGCATGCATCATGCATCAACCACAAAAGTTGCACTAGTAGCGCACAAGTAAAAGAGATCGTGCATGCATAAACTAGATGCTTTCACTAGCACAATGTCCGTAAGTACGAGTATTGCCTAGAAGCACTGAAGTTTAATCTTTCATTTGTCATCCCAATTGTCAACTTGATTGCCTGCGGTCTTACCGGGAGTTTCGATTGGGTCCACGTGTTGCGCGGCCGGAGCGGCGGCGGTGCGTGCGAATGGCGCTGAGGTGGATTCACTGCACCCGATCCAAAGGCGTCGGCGTATCTCCCCGCTAATTCGCCGCGGTGACCGCGCTTTAGCCCACCGCGGCTGCCTTTTCCACCGGGCATTGTCCACCAAAAGCAAAAGGTGGCATTGCACGCACGGGAATCATCCGAGTGCGTTCGCGTGCGTGCGCCCATAAAAATCCATGCACGCACGCTCATTGACGAAACGGTGTGGTCGATCGACCAGCTAGCCGTTGCTTTCCTTGACGCGCGCGCACACCCCAGGGCTAGTGAGGTAGCCGTAGCTCCGGCAATGGCCGGTCTCACCGTGCGACAGCAGTGGCTTGTGGCCCTCCTCGTCGGCCTCCTCGCCGCGGTCCAGGTGGCTGACGGGGCGCCGTGGTTCTGGCCGCCGGGAGGGGACGACCCCGGCGGCTGCCTGAGCTGGCGGGTGATGGTGGAGGCCAACAACGCCAAGTACTGGCGCGCGGTGCCGGCGCCCTGCGTCGGCTACGTCTGGGCCTACATGTCCTGGGGCCAGTACGGCCGGGATGTGAGCAGCGCGACGGACCAGATCGCCGCCTACGCCAGCCAGACCCCCGCCGCCGGCGACGGTCTCGACGCCTGGGTCCTCGACATCGACGACACCTGCCTCTCCAACCTGCCCTACTACCAGGCCAAGCAGTTCGGGTACGTGACGGTGACGTACACAACCATGCATGTAGTGATTGGTTGTGCTGTGGCGTCTGATCTGGCATGCATGCAGGGCTTACGATCCGACGGCGTTCAAGGCGTGGGCGAGCAGAGGGACGTGCCCGGGGATTCCGGCGATGGTGAGGCTGTTCTGGACGCTCAAAGGGGGAGGCTTCAGGGTTTTTCTTCTCTCCGGGAGAGACGAGGAGGCTCTCGGCGCGTCCACGGCCGCCAACCTCGCCGCAGCCGGTTTCGCCGGGTACGACCGACTCATCTTGAGGTACGTACGACTAGTTCTTTTTAGGGTTACGTACGACTAGCTAGGCTGATCGAATCGGCCCAGCCAACCACTGCTCACCAAATGGTCACTTACCCACGGTCCATACCTTTGATTCTCAAAAAAAAAGGTCCATACAGGCTGAACAGAAAACACTATTTTTTTTTTGGAAATGATTCCTTTCGACCGACCGATCTTATGCGAGCGTCCACCCACTCCATGCCCGGTGGATGGGCTCTGTCATACGGTCCGGAGTCAACCCTTCATGTCCACGTTATCCAACTGGTCCATTATTTCAGAAAAAGGTTTTGCTACTAGTCCCTTGTTGCAAACCGACCAAGGGCTAGAGCCCTGCAATGGCTAAATCCCGCAATCTGACCTGCTCCCTCCGTCTGGTGAAAAGTGTATGTTTGGCTTCAAAATTTGTCCATAAAAGAGTGTACTTCTATCTTTTCAATGCACTTTAAAATAGAAAAAAATATTTCTCTCTCATCACACGGTAATCAAGACCAATAGCAATCTACACATGGTCTTCTTAGTTTTTACATGCACTTAGCTCATTGGGGGTTGGGTAATTAAAGATGGGAGAGATGGTGTCTTGCACATTTCCAATGCATAATTTACTTAACTTCATAATTTATCCTAAAATTTCTAGATGTACACTCTTCAGCGGACAGAGGGAGTATGTTGCAAAATAAATCCCGCAACACGACCTATGTTGCAAAAATATTCTGTAACACGACTCATGTTGCAAAAACAAATCTAGCAACACAATCTATGTTGCAAAAAAAACCGCAACATAACCTCTCTGTCTCGGCAACAAGATATCTCTTGCAAACTACAATTGTCAGATTCGATGGCTTGCTACGGGGCGGATCTAAAATAGCAGTCCTTATTTTTTTTCGGCAACACTCGAACAGAACACCATCTTTGACCAGTTTCATGCACGATTTTGTACTAAAGCCATACCATGAAAAGTTGTGAAAAAGAGCGGAGTTACAAGTCACACTATCTTAAGACACGTTCGCCCCGCAACCGCAAAAAAGAAAAGAAAAAAGACACGTTGGGTCGTATGTCACACATATCGTACTGACACGGACCGTGCTGTTGGCTCCTTCCTCTCATGGCCATGGACTTGGTACATAGTACTTCCTTCGTCCTAAAATTCTTGTCTTAGATTTGTCTAGATACGAATGTATTTAACACTAAAACGTAACTAGATATATCTGTATTTAGACAAATCTAAAACAAAAAATTTAGAAGTGACAGCACGCACAAAAACAAAAAAGATCAGGAAGGATATATTCTTCCAGTAGCAACTAGGAACTGAGCTAACTTCCAACCGCACAGTATATAATAGTCGTCCCTATTCTATGTATACGTGCACATTCTACGTTCCACTGAATCCTTGGACAGCGAGCTGACGTGAACTTGGTGAGACGCGACAGATACTTTGCCGTCCACATGTATCATTGCTCGGTATAGACATGCGCGTACGGACTGATTGGCACCGTGTTTTGTCCGGTGGACGGATGTTGACGGTGCGGTGTGTGTGTGCATGCAGGAGCGCGGCGTACCGGGGGCAGAGCTCGGTGGTGTTCAAGTCGGCGGAGCGCCGGCGGCTGGTGGAGGAGGGGTACCGGATCCGCGGCAACGTCGGCGACCAGTGGAGCGACCTGCAGGGCGACTGCGCCGGCGACCGCGTCTTCAAAGTGCCCAACCCCATGTACTTCGTCCCCTGACCGCCCGAACAATGTACTACTAGTATGTAACATGTAAATAACGTGACGGCGAAGCACCGCTATATATATGGGGTGGCCGTGTATCCCCGCCCCAGGTGGGGTTTGGACTCTAGCTGCCGCCGCGCGCATCACCCGCACCGGCGTATACAATCATATCTTCTTCCTTCCCAACGATTCCCATTCCCTCCCGCGCACAGATACAGATAGAGAGCTTTACTAGAGAGCGTGGAGGTGGATGGGGTGGCGACAGGCACGGTCGTGCTTTTCTGAGAGGCACGCACGTGCCTTTCGGAAAATTTTCTTCCGCGAGAGGTATAATTGTGCTTTCGCGAAAGGTACGGCCATGTCTCTGTTGGAAAGAAAAAAAACGTGCTCTCGGTTCTATTTTTTCGTTCGGTTTTTATTCTTTTTTTGTGAAAAAAAAGTTCATCAAAATTTGTCAACATGGATCTAGTTTTGAAGATCTCAACGCGAGGAATCCAATGGTGAAAACGGCGAGTTCGTGCTTTTTAGGCTGGCCATGTCTTTGTTCGTATTAGCGTTGGGCCAGCGAGTTCGTGCAACATTTTTCTTCGGCGCTGCTGACTCATCGACTCGTGTGGTGCATCAGCCGGGTATATTAGTTGTTGTAGGTACCCCTAAAAAAGGGGTTGTACGTACAATTTTCTTAACGTCTGGTTTCTATCTGTTGTGACTAGTTTTCTTTTCATTTCCTACTTAAGTTTTGTTATTTTATTTTTTGATTCCATGAATTATAACCAATTAACATCAATTTAGAGAGAGAGAAATAAAAAATGCGTTCGTGTATTTTTATAACGATTCATCATGTATTTGAGAAAAATATCAAGCAACTAGAAAACTTTTAATATTAGTTAAAAATATTCCTCGTGCAATATTTTCTTTCCTGGGTTGGGTTAGGCCGAGCATTGGTTTACTCGTGTTTTTGTATTTTCACTATCATTCAAAAATTGACAATGGTACAACTAACAAAATAAGATGCCCATCATATATAATTGCACATAAGGTGCAGACATGCAACTAGGTTGTTGTGGCATGTTTAAAAAAATCCAAACACCTTTTTCAGAGAAAAATAACAAAAAGCAAAACACAAAAATAAAAATAAAGAGCAGTAAATGGAAAAGAAAATTAAACAAAGTTAATAATAGGGTGTGCATACGACACAACCGATTGAGACTTAATTAAATCTTATCCAGCCGACATCTGAACGAATTCAATTGATGTTGGAGGCAACACTTGTAGTTGTGGGCCTACTGGCAGACATGCAACTACCTCTTTTCCACGACAAAATGTCCCAGAGTTGCGGTTAGGGGAGACACTTGTAGTTGCATGCTACTGGCAGAGATGCAACTGACACCCCCCCCCTCAACAAAACACCATAAAAGTTTGTAGTCATGTTAAAGACATGCAATTGCGGTTGGGGAAACACTTGCAGTTGCATCCCTGGTGGCAGATTTGCAACTGCCTCCTCCCACGACAATACACCACAGAGTTGAAATTGCGTTTAAGACATATAGTTGCGATTAGGCAACACTTGCAGTTGTAGGCCTAGTGGCAGACATTCAATTGTCCGTCCACAAAAACACCATCGAGCTGTAGTTGGAGCAACACTTTTTTTAGTTGGAGCAACACTTGCAGTTGTGTTCCTATTGGCGGGCATGCAACTGTTGCTCCCTCGAGAAAACACCACAAAGTTGCAGACCCATTGAAGAGATGCAGTTGCACTTGAGAAGACACTTACAGTTGCATGTCTAGTGGCACACATGCAATTGCCCCATTCCCTAAGAAAACATCACTGAGTTATAGTCGACTTAAAGACATGTAATAGCAGTCAGGGCGATAAATGCAGTTGCATGCCTAGTGACAGAGTTGCAACTAGCCCTCCTGACAAAAATACCACAGAGTTATACTCACGTTGGAGACATGTCGTTGGAGTCAAGGGTGACACTTGCAGCTGAATGCCTAGCAGCGGACATGCAACTACCCCCTTACCCGACAAAAACATCAGAGTTGCAGTCGAATTGAAGACATGCAGTTGCAATCGGGAACAACATTTGTAGCTGAATGCCTAGTAGCAGACATGCAACTGCCACCTTACCCAACAGAAAACATTATAGTTACAGTCGAATTGAAGACATGCAGTTGCAATCAGGAATGACACTTGGAGTTGCATGCCTAGTGACATACATGCAACTGTTCTTCCCGACAAAATACGACCGAGTTGCAGCCGAGAGGCGACACATGCA
This sequence comes from Triticum urartu, assembly GCF_056163025.1. Lineage (NCBI taxonomy): Eukaryota > Viridiplantae > Streptophyta > Magnoliopsida > Poales > Poaceae > Triticum > Triticum urartu. Next base: position 66,621,147 of record NC_141874.1, read on the forward strand.
GTTGTTTGCCTGGTGGTAGGCATGGAACTGTCCCTTCCCGACAAAACACCACGTTGTTGCATTCCCATTGAAATACATGCAATTGAAGTCGAAGCGACACTTGTAGTTGTGTATTAGCAGTAGACATGCAACTGACCCCTCCACCCAACAAAACAACACCAAGTTGTAGTCACATTGAAGACATGCAATTGCAGTCGTTGGTGGCACTTGGAGTTGCGTATTGGTAGCAAACATGTAATTGTTGCCCTCCCACCGAGTTGCAGCCGAGGGGTGACACATGCAGTTGTGTGCCTAGCGGTAGACATGGAACCGTCCCTTCCCGACAAAACACCACAGAGTTGCATTCCCATTGAAAGACATTCAATTGCAGTCGAAGTGACACTTGCAGTTGCGAATTGGCGGTAGACATGCAACTGACCCCTCCACCCGACAAAACACCACCAAGTTGCAGTCACGTTGAAGACATGCAATTGCAGTCGTTGGTGGCACTTGGAGTTGCGTATTGGTACCAAACATGCATCCCACCGATAAAACATCACTAAGTAGCAGTCACATTGAATACATACAATTGCAGTCCGAGGCGACACTTGCAATTGCATGTTGATGGTAGACATGCAAGTGCCTCCTTTAGACAAAGACCACCAAGTTACAGTCAAGTTGAAGACATGCCATTGTAGTCGTGGCCGACACTTGCCGTTGCGTGTTGGTGGCAAACATGCAACTGCCTCTTCTCCAAAAAAACACAACCAAGTTGTAGTCACATTGAAGACGTGAAGATGCAGTAGCTAGCGACACTTGCAGTTGTGTGCCTGGTGGCATACATGAAACTGCACACACTTATAGTATTTTTTTTTGCAAAGAGCCCACAATTACAATCATGTAAAATTAAGAAATAGAAAAACAAGCAATATCTTTCAAATAAAAGGCTCATGTGTATTGCATGCATGCAGATGGGACATGTGTGTATAACAAAAACATTTATAAAAAGAAGAAAATTTATACAAAAATGTTCGTATAATTTTATAAGTATTAGTGTATTTACTAAAAAATAGAAAATTAAGAAATAGAAAATTTTAGGAGAATAAAAATATTTGTACAAAAAATATTCATGTACTTCGTATTTTAAAAAAATGCGCTTTAAAAGAAGGAATAAAAAAATTTACAACTGGCAAAAAATGAACGAGGCCATTTTGTCTCCCTAAAACATAACAACGCACGAAAAGAGAAAAAGGTAAGTTCACCACCGGCATCCACCGCTGCACCATAAAAAAAGTGAAATTGAAATGAAAAGAGAAAGAAACAAGTCACAGGAAAGACGCAGAAAAAGGCCCCCGCAGACTCCACATCCCGGTGCAACCCGTAGCCCGCGAACAAAAAAGAGCCCAAACAATGAAAATGCACAGAAAAAGAAAAACGGGATGACGCATACGTTAACAGGCCGAAACGAGACAAACTCACTCCCAACGTGAATTTGAAGCAAGTAAGGATCCGACGGTTGACGTGTTGACTGAGACTTCGTGAAGTCTTAATCAACTAAGATTTAGTAGCTCCCTCAAAAAGTAGTCTTACTAAGTCTTAGTCGACTGATCCATAAGATCTTATATTGAGATCCTTACAAAAAAAAATTTCTTCCATGTTACTCACTCCGTTCCAAATTTTTTGTCTTAAATTTGTCTAGATACATCAATTTGTCTAAATACAAATGTATCAAGTCATGTTTTAGTATTAAATACATTTGTATCTAGACAAATTTAAGACAAGAATTTTGAGACGGGAGGAGTATGTCATTTAACCGACTGAGACCTAGCCAAAAGAAAAAAGCCAAGTTACTCCTTACCAGTCACTCTATCTTAAGGCACGTTCGGTCGCATGTCACATGTACGTACTGACGCAAACCGGCCGTGCTGTTGGCGTCTTCCTCTCATGGCCACAGACCTGGTGGTACATCGTACTACTGTACGAGAAATTCGCGTGGTAGTGACAGCACGCACAAACACACACAAAAATCAGGAGGATATATTCTTCCAGGAGCAACTAGAATTAACTAACTTCCAACTAGCCGTACACATTATATACGTGCACATTCTCCGTTCCACTGAATCCATGGATAGCGAGCTGACGTGAAGCTCCTGAACCGCGACAACCCTCTGCTTGCCGTCCTGAATTCTGATGTCCCCATGCACGTACGGACCGATTGGCACCGTGTGTTTTGTCCTGATGAGAGTAAGCCGATGGCGGTGTGTGTGCATGCAGGAGCGCGGCGTACCGGGGGCGGAGCTCGGTGGTGTTCAAGTCGGCGGAGCGCCGGCGGCGGAGGGGTACCGGATCCGCGGCAACGTCGGCGACCAGTGGAGCGACCTCCAGGGCGACTGCGCCGGCGACCGCGTCTTCAAGGTGCCCAACCCCATGTACTTCGTCCCCTGACCGACCCAACAATGTATAATAACATGTAAATAACGTGACGACGACCGGCGCCGCACAGCTATATGTGTATTCCCGGCCAAGATTAAAGGTGGGGTTTGGACACTAGCTTGCCGCCGCGTCGTCACCCGCACCGCACCGCACCGGCATACACAATCATATACTCATTCCCTCCCGCTCACAGCACAGATAGATAGATAGATAGAGAGAGAGAGAGAGAGAGAGCTTTACTAGAGTCTAGAGGGTGAGGATGGGGGTGGCGCCGGCGGTGGGCGTGGCGGCGAGCCTGTGCTGCGTAGGGGCGTGCGCCCTGGCGCTCTACCTCTACCGCATCCTCTGGCTGGCGCCGGAGAGGGTCCGCCGCGCGCTGAGGAGGCAGGGGGTCCGCGGGCCGCCGCCGTCCTTTCCCTACGGCAACCTCGCCGACATGAGGCAGGCCGCCGCCGCCGCCAAACGGACACGCGACGCCGGCGACGTCGTGCACGACTACCGCTCCGCCGTGTTTCCCTTCTACGAGAAGTGGAGGAACGAGTACGGTACGTGCGTGCGTGGTGCAAAGATATGTCCTCTCTCTCTCACACTCTCTCTCTCTCTCTCTCGATCTCTCCATTGATCTCGTACGCGCAGCCATGGATTATGATTAGCTCGGTTGTTCGTTGCTGATTGAAAGTTTGATTCGATCGAACAGTACTACGCGGTTAGGTATCAACTGCACCGATGTGTGGCCAGCTTCTTCTTCTTTCCATTTCCCTTTTCCGCGTGAGTGGATATATAATCCTTGTTGGTTTGGTAGCGTCTTTCGAAGGCGTGCAAAACTGACGCAAAAATGTAGAGAAATGAACCAGGTGACGAACGGATACTTGGATAGACCGACCTTCCGTTCCATTTTAGACGCTCTAGTTTTCACCTTCCTTGCATCATGAAAGAGAGAGAGAGAGAGAGAAAAAAAATACCTAGCAGGATATCTCATGTCTTTAATCGAAGAAGAAAAATTTATATATCATCTCCAGCTGATCGATGGGCATCGATCAGTGATGTAATATATGCTTGGTGCTTTGCTTTGTTGATTAACCACCACAGTAGCTAGCTAGCTATAAAGGCAATAATGGAGACGATCGAATCGCAACAAAAACTATGTCCACAATTGGGTGTTGCGTGCGCTTTCTGCCTGCCGGAAATGGCAATACGTTCTAGAGAAGAAACAATAATTGAGGTAGGAGTGGTGGCTGTTGTAGCTAGGTATATGCTTCATCATGTCTCTACAGGGATAGCAATCCGTTCCATCAGGGTAAAGCACTAACTGAAAATTCAATACCATACCACACATAGTGCGCGAATACTTGCACCTACAGAAATTCAATGTTAACTATGAGAATCACTTGTATTTTTTGGATTTTTTCTCTAGAAAGAGCATCTTCAACAAGAGCACAAAAGTTTCGCGCCCTAAAATAGTTTTAGCGTGCCACTGTAGCACTTTTAACGCGTCGGACCCAACAATGGTTTATCAGATGCCCAAAAACACGCGCCCAAAAAAACTCGTAATATAAATTGTGAAGCGCACGCAGTCCGGCGTCTCAAATTTGCAGCATGCGGTAGCGTTTTTTAGCGCGCGCACAATCCTTTTTGCGCGCGCATTATTTTACAGCTTCTGCTGAAGCTGTCCGGCCCCACAAAAACCCGAATTTTAACGCGCGAAGCAGATTTTGGGCGCCTGTTGGAGATGCTCTAAAGGGCAATTTTATTAACTAAATGTAGTATCAAGAGGATATAAAGCATCATCGGCAACATCTGGTGTCTGCATAGTTAGGCTGCACACAGCCACAAACCAGAGTCTGGTAGAAATAAAGTCGACATAACAACAATAGAGGTCCATCATTGACCTAGCTTTACTGAGCGATGAAATACACACATATTCCGAACGTTGGGTCGTGCAGCAATGCGACGCATGCATCGCATGTTGTCATGTGATTGGATAGCACAATAGCTATATGTAACTTGGCCGAATTTCCCCCGCAAAAAAATGGCCGAATTTATATACAGTTTGGTTATGTTGATTTTGATTTTGTGGGGGGAAGAAATGATTGAAGGGAAAAAAATGGAGGGAGGGAGAAGAAGAAAAGGACGGCCGTTAATCTTAACAGTCTAGAAATTGACTTCACAAAATAAATTTTCAGGCAACTCACATAACATATAGCCGGTCCCATCGACAGTGTTGTCGCGTGTCTGATCGGGATGTCCAGCATGCAATCAAAATTCTCAAGTCATTCGTTGATGGCCATGAGCCGACGAGTACTAGTAGAAGCCATCCATCGACGACCACAGATTCCCTTGACCAACATGGCTTGACGACGTGAGCCGATGAGGATGCCGTCCCCGTCCCCGTCTCTCGATACTCCGCAACCGCAAGCGACAAGGAGACGGGGCCGCTGCATGCCCGCCGGCGAAAAGCGCGGCGGAGGGCGGCTCGCGCCTTTCGCGCCGCTCCTTTGTCCCGACGCCGAAAGAGTCGGCCCGGCCGGCGCTGCACGACCGAGGATGCCAGGACTGATCGATCACGATCATGGACGGATACGGGAGCCGAGCCATACATGCGTGCACCGGCGAACAAGTTAGGCCCAAGGTTTTGATCTGCTGGATACTGATTTTTTTGCTCTGCTGTTTGTTTTCGCTAGGCCCGGTGTTCACCTACTCCGTGGGCAACATGGTGTTCCTGCACGCCAGCGACCCGGCCGTGGTCCGCGACGTGTGCCTCTCCGTCTCGCCCGACGAGCTCGGCAAGAGCTCCTACATGAAGGTCACGCACCACCCGCTCTTCGGCGACGGCATCCTCAAGTCCAACGGCGACGCCTGGGCACGCCAGCGGAAGCTCATCGCCCCCGAGTTCTTCCCCGAAAAGGTCAAGGTATGGTAACATATCATCACTTTACGTCCCACGCACTGCAAATGTCGATGTTCCAGTTCGTTTTTGACGGCAAAATGAACAGAATATCATCTGCTCGACTTCCGATTCCTAGGGTATGGTGGATCTTATGGTGGACTCGGCGCGGGCGCTGGTGCGGTCGTGGGAAGCCAGGGTGGCCGGGACCGACGGCGGCGTGTTGGAGCTTACGGTCGACGACGACTTGAGGGCCTACTCCGGGGACGTGATCTCCCGGACGTGCTTCGGGAGCAGCTACGTCAAGGGCAAGAGGATCTTCGCCATGATCAGGGAGCTCCAGAAGACGGTGTCCAGGCCGAACCTGCTCGCCGAGATGACCGGGTTCAGGTTCCTGCCCACGAGGAGCAACAGCGAGGCGTGGAGGCTCAACCGGCGCGTGCGGCGGCTCATACTGGACGTCGTGAGGGAGAGCGGCGAGGCGGACGGCGGGAACAACCTGCTCAACGCCATGCTCCGCAGCGGCCAGGCCGAGGCCGGCGTCGGCGTCGCGGCGGCCGAGGACTTCGTCGTCGATAACTGCAAGAACATATACTTCGCCGGGTACGAGACCACGGCCGTGACGGCGGCCTGGTGCATGATGCTCCTGGCGCTCCACCCGGAGTGGCAGCGCCGGGTGAGGGACGAGGCGAGGGAAGCCCTCGCCGGCGGCGCCGCGCCGGACTTGTCGTCGCTCCAGAAAATGAAGCAGCTGACGATGGTCATCCATGAGACTCTGCGGCTATACCCGGCGGGCTCGGTGGTGTCGCGCCAGGCGCTGCGGGAGCTCACCCTCGGCGGCGTGCGCGTGCCCGGAGGCGTCAACATCTACGTGCCGGTGTCGACGGTGCACCTGGACGCGGAGCTATGGGGCTCCGACGCGCGGGAGTTCGACCCGGAGCGGTTCGCGGCGAGGCCGCAGCTGCACTCGTACCTGCCGTTCGGCGCCGGGGCGCGCACCTGCCTCGGCCAGGGCTTCGCCATGGCCGAGCTCAAGGTGCTGCTCTCGCTCCTGCTCTTCAGGTTCGAGGCCGCTCTGTCGCCAGACTACCTACACTCGCCGGTGCTTAGGCTCACCGTGGAACCGGAGCACGGCGTGCGGCTCGTGCTGAGGAGCGTCCGCCCCGACGGCTCGTCTTAAGTGGGCCGGAAGTTGTAGACGTGGATGTTGATTGTTTGCCATTGCGGTGGTTCCTCAATAGAGATTGCAACCTTTCTCCCTCAAATAAACGTATAGAAGAAGAGGGGGCCTGCTACGCGTCGGCCGGCGGATCTTTTTAAAAGATCCGCCGTCTCGACAGTCGTTGGATCAGTGATCGATCGCTCTTTTCATAATTGCAACAAAGGTGGTGTTGCGGAATTCTTTTGCAACAGAGGCCTTTGTTGCAGAAACTTTTACAAAAGGTTGTATTGCAGAATTTTGTTTGCCTCATTTTTTTTGCAACATAGGTGCTGTTGCGGAAGGACTTTCGCAATAAGAATGATGTTGCAGAATTTTTTCGCCACGAGGATAGGGATTAGGGACGACAAGTTGTATTGCAGTTTTTTTTTCATCTTTGCTTTTTTGCAACATTGATGTTGTTGCGGAAGGAGTTTCGCAACAAAAATAATGTTGAAGAAGTTTTCCCTCGTGGTGATTGAGATTGGGGACCAATTGTTGACGAATGGTTAAGGTTGCTTTGTCCTGCGAGATGTTTCTAGATATTTATCACGTGTAGGTTTTGAGCACTATATGATAACTTTTGATCTAACGGCCACTCATCCAGCGGACGCGTGCGAGCAACCGGTCGGCTGAACCGAATCTTTTCCCACGTTTCAGAAATATTGAGGATGTAGCAAAATCCCGAGACTTTTCTGTGTGTGAGACGACACGTGGTTGGCTCTCGACGCGACAGACGGGAGGAGTAAAATCGGCTGGATGATTGTAATCATTTCCCATAGAAAGAAAGGGACAGTGCCAGTCGACTGAAATCTCAATTTGGATTAGTCGGGTCAGTTGAACATTGTGATCTCTGATCTAACGGCCGTCAAGTCATTTCCCATCTCCAAACGTTTTCTTCCTCTTGGCGCATCTTCTTCAACCTGGCATCATGGGCCACCAGCCGAACTGCCGGCCACCATCGCCCGCAGTGGGCGGCGCTCCGGTGCAGCCCCGCCACCCCGCCCTCTAGCCCTGACGCTGTTGGAGATTTTCCTCGGCAAACTTGTACCACCGTCGTGCTGCCGCCCGCATCCCACACCCTAAGATAGATTTTGGGATAGGCTCCGTGTACCGTTTTTTCTATTTTTCTTTATTTTTTCCTTCGGTCTTTTCTCTTTTTTATTTTTTATTATCTTTCTGTTCAATTTTCTGTTTTCTTACTTTTTTTTCTTTATCTCTTTTTTTCATTTCGACTATTTATTTCAATTTGCAATAATCTTTAAAATTCATAAATATTTTTTAAAATCATGAAATTGTTTAAACAGTTTTTAAAAATGTACGAACAATTTTTTGAATCTGTGAACATTATTTTTTAATTTTCAACATTTTCTGAATCATTACTTTTTTAAATTCACGATCAATTATTTTAATAATTTAAACATTTTTCGAATTCACAATTTTTTTAAAAAATCTTGTACATTTTATCAAATCATGAATTATTTTTAAAATTCTTGAACATTTTGTACAAATATATATAGCGGTGCGGCGCCTGTCGCCGTCACGTTATTTACATGTTACATTGTTCGGGCGGTCAAGGGACGAAGTACATGGGGTTGGGCACTTTGAAGACGCGGTCGCCGGCGCAGTCGCCCTGCAGGTCGCTCCACTGGTCGCCGACGTTGCCGCGGATCCGGTACCCCTCCTCCACCAGCCGCCGGCGCTCCGCCGACTTGAACACCACCGAGCTCTGCCCCCGGTACGCCGCGCTCCTGCATGCACACACACACCGCACCGTCAACATCCGTCCACCGGACAAAACACGGTGCCAATCAGTCCGTACGCGCATGTCTATACCGAGCAATGATACATGTGGACGGCAAAGTATCTGTCGCGTCTCACCAAGTTCACGTCAGCTCGCTGTCCAAGGATTCAGTGGAACGTAGAATGTGCACGTATACATAGAATAGGGACGACTATTATATACTGTGCGGTTGGAAGTTAGCTCAGTTCCTAGTTGCTACTGGAAGAATATATCCTTCCTGATCTTTTTTGTTTTTGTGCGTGCTGTCACTCGCACGTGAATTTTCTCGTACCATAGTACGATGTACCAAGTCCATGGCCATGAGAGGAAGGAGCCAACAGCACGGTCCGTGTCAGTACGTACGTACGTACTGTATGTGTGAGTGTGACGTACGATGCCTTAAGATGGTACAAAACACCCTTCGTTTCTTTTTAGTTTGCATATAAAATTTAATCAAAGTCCAACTTTATAATGTTTGACTAATTTTATAAGAAAATATACCAATATTTACAATATGAAATAAATATTGTTAGATGCGTCACAAATTAATTTCCATATACCATATGACCTTGGTATTATAGTTGTTGATATTTTTTTATATAAACTTGGTCAAGCTTTGTTTAGTTTGACTTTGAGTAAATTTTATATGCAAACTAAAAAAGAAATTGAGGAAGTATGACTTGTAACTCCGGTCTTTTTTTCTCAACTTGGGCATAGATGGATCAAAAAGGGGCCTGAAACAGGTCAAAGACATATAGTGTTCTGTTCCAGGAAAAAAAGATGCGGTTAGGTCTCAATCCACTGAAAGTGACATAACATGGGTGTGGCTAAGTCAAGTGATATAACATGTAAAAAATAAATAAAAATTGCATGGATCTCAATGTTTCTCACGAATATAACATCGATTGAGACATAATCAAGTCTCAATCGACTAAGATTTAGCAATACTGAAAAGAATACTAGTTCTTTTAGGCAAAAAAAATAAAGTAAAAAAATACTAGTTTTTGAGGGGTGGTAAAAGAAAAATACTAGTGTTGTCTGTTCCGAAGTGTATGGGCCGTGTGTGAGCAGTCTGGACCATTCTGTAAACTCTGTTGGCCTGGGTCGAGATGCTAGGCTGGTTCGAATGTACACCCTAGGTAGTCGTACACTTTGCTAAAAAAAGGTAGTTGTACACTTTGCTAAAAAAATAGTCGTACATAAGGACATGTATAATGATTGATAAGATATTCTTATCTTAAATTTTACATGTAATTTAAAGATAATAAAAAAACGTATACAATGGGTCATTTCTTAGCCTTATCTTCAATAACTAATAATTTCTAAAAACATGAGAGCATCTGCAACAGGCACGCCGAACTAGCGCCGCGCCGCAAAATTCCCCGTTTTAGCGCGCGCGCAACCGGAATAGTTGCTCCAGCGGGCGCGTGAAAACAGCGCGCGCGGTATACGTAGCCCAGCGCGAGGCCGAAACTCAATCGCGCGCCGCTTATTTGCTGCGCCCGCTCCCGCGCGCTGGACTCTCGCGCGCTCGCGCGCTCGCTCGCACCTCCCACCCTCCATCCAGCCGCGCCGCCGCCGCCGACCACGCCACCCGGCGACCGTTCCGGCGCTTCCCCGGCCTATCCCCGCCCCGTGCGCGCTTTCTCCGGCCCCCCTCTGGTCCCGCCACCCCGCGCGCGCGCTGGTCCTCCGACGAACAGCGCCCGCGCGCTCGCTGCCGCTCGGCGCCCGCAAGGTGTTCGACAAAACGCCTAGAAGGTATGTATTGCTCAAAAGCCATGAATTTCGTGCATGTTGATTGTAGTTTTTTATTTATAGCATAGTATTCAACATTGTAGATGAGTTCGTCGTATGATTCTTCCGAAGAAGAATTTGATATGGAAGAGGAGGAGGATCTTGCAATGATCCTAGCTATGCATATTAATAAAAAAACCAAAGCACGGGGGTTCGGTTATGGGTCGGCAGAAAATTGGGAGGGATAGGATCGATTCTCACAACAGATTGATCAGGCATTATTTTGCAGAGAATCCCACATACCCCGAGTCGTATTTTCGTCGCCGGTTTAGGATGAGCACCGAGTTGTTCAGGCGCATTGCAGAGAAACTAGCGAGCCATGACCGCTTTTTTCAGCAAAGGAGGAATGCCGCCGGAGAGCTCAGGCATAGCACGTTTCAGAAGGTGACAGACGCTTTGCATATGTTGGCATACGGTATACCGGCTGATCTAGTTGATGATCACTTGGCTATAGGTGAGAGCCAAGCCATCATGTGTGTCAAGCGCTTCGCAGTCGGAATTGTGCAAGTGTTTGGCGAGGAGTATTTGAGATCTCCCAACGCTGAAGACGTCGCAAGGCTTTTGGCGATGAACAAAGCTCGCGGCTTTCCTGACATGCTTGGCTCAATAGATTGTGTGCATTGGAGTTGGAAGAATTGTCCAAAGGCATGGGATGGGCAATTCCACAGCCAAAAAAAGGGTTCCACTATAATCCATGAAGCGGTGGCCGATCAAGAGACTTGGATTTGGCATGCATTCTTTGGAATGCCTGGATCTTTGAATGACATCAATGTTGTCAACCAGTCACAACTGATGAGTAAGATTGCAAATGGGGAGTTGCCACCGGTGCATTTTGTACCAAATGGCCGTACATACAACTATGGCTATTATCTAGCGGATGTCATCTATCCAAAGTGGCAAACCTTTGTCAAGCCGTTGAAAAAGCCAGAAGGTAAGAAAGAACTTGATTTCCACAATGCTCAGGCGGCGGCTAGAAAAGATGTGGAGAGAGCTTTGGGAATTTTGCAAGCCCAATTTGCTATTATGAGAGGACCGGTTAGATTTTGGGATCAGAAGATGCTTTGGTACATAATGCATGCTTGTATGATCATGCACAACATGATCATCGAGAATGAGCGTGGCCAAGATGTAGACTACTCTCAGTATGAGCTCTTGGGATATCCCGTGCGAGTGCGACGGAGGGCTGAAAGGGTGGCCCGTTTTGTTGCCTCCTATCATGCCATTCGACGTCCCGCAGCGCATAATGATCTTCAGAAGGATCACATTGAGAAGTGGTGGGCATGGAATGGACGACAAAGAGCATCATGATTTGTGCGTTTGTTATTGTATTGTTGAACTATTTGTTGTGTTTAATTGTACCATTTGTTGTATTGAACGACAAACTGTTTGTTTGAGTTGTAATAAACGAAATTGAACTATTTATTTTTGTTTGTTTTGATCTTTTTGCTTTTGTTTTTGAATGCATATGTTGTTTGTGCGAGTGTCGCGCGCGCTGCATTTTAGCGCGGTTGCTGGAGCCAGAGCTGCGCGCCGCGCCAAACTAGGCGATGGGCACGCGCTATAAGCTGTTTTTTGCGTGTGGCGCGTTCGGTGCCTGTTGGAGATGCTCTGATGAGACATATTATGTTAAGAGATTATCTCCTGTCTTTTTATGACTTCTCTCTTCTTCACCTCATCATCAATTCTACGTGTCACTTCTAAAATAGCACCATTGTACCTGCCCTAACTGGTGTCGTATCGTTCCTCAAGATGAGCCGGTCGTAGCCAGCAAACCCGGCAGCGGCGAGGTTGGCAGCCGTGGGCGCGCCGAGAGCCTCCTCGTCTCTCCCGGAGAGAAGAAAAACCCTGAAGCCTCCGGCTTTGAGCGCCCAGAAGAGCGTCACCATCGCCGGTATCCCCGGGCACGTCCCCCTGCTCGCCCACGCCTTGGACGCCGCCGGGTCGTACGCCCTGCATGCATGCGCAACCAAGCACCACAAAATATCCAGTCAGTAGTTCAGTGCATGCATGGTCTGCCGGGAAGCGTTGTGCACGTCACGCACCCGAACTGCTTGGCCTGGTAGTAGGGCAGGTTGGAGAGGCAGGTGTCGTCGATGTCGAGGACCCAGGCGTCGAGGCCGTCGCCGGCGGCGGGGGCCTGGCTGGCGTAGGCGGCGATCTGGTCGGCCGCGCTGCCCACGTCCCGGCCGTACTGGCCCCAGGACATGTAGGCCCAAACGTACCCGACGCAGGGCGCCGGCACCGCGCGGCAAAACTTGGCGTTGTTGGCCTCCACCATCACCCGCCAGCTCAGGCAGCCGCCCGGGGTCGTCCCCGCCCGGCGGCCAGAACCACGGCGCCCCGCCGCACACCTGGACCGCGGCGAGTGAACCGACGAGCAGGGCCACAAGCCACCGCCGCAGGTCGAGAGCGGCCATTGCTGGTAGCTCGGGGGTGTGCGTGCGCGTCAAGGAAAGCAGCGGCTAGCTAGCTGGTCGACCACGCCGTTTTGTCAATGAGCGTGCGTGCATGGAATTTTATGGGCGCACGCACGAACACGCACTGGGATTATTCCCGTGCGTGCAATGCCACCTTTCGCTTTTGGTGGACAATGCCCGGTGGGCTAAAGCGCGGTCACCGCGGCGAATTAGCGGGGAGATACGCCGACGCCTTTGGATCGGGTGCAGTGAATCCACCTCAGCGCCATTCGCACGCACCGCCGCCGCTCCGGCCGCGCAACACGTGGACCCAATCACAAACTCCGGGTAAGACCGCAGGCAATTAAGTTGACAATTGGGATGACAAATCAAAGGAGTTTAACCTCGGTGCTTCCAGGCAGTACAAACATTGAGCCAGCGAAAGCATCTACGTACTAGTTTATCTGTTTATGCATGCACGATCTCTTTGACTTGTGGGCGGCTGGTGCACTTTTGTGGTTCATTTTCAGAAAATGATTTTCTGAATGGTGCCACTTGGTTGATGCATGCATTGTAAACACATGTGTGATCCGCGTAGGCACACGACGACAATGCACATGATATTGTCTGATCTTGGTTGCGCCGGCGGGCACCGGCGGGAAATGTTTGTCTGCGCAAAGAGCGCACGAGTGAAGACGTACCGGAGTTTACTGAGTACGTCGATCGCCTCCACCAGGCCCGCACGGGGAAGAAGAAAGATTCGGTGGTTACTGGACGTGTTACCACTCAGCAAAGCGAGATCGGGGAACAGTAATTTGATGATCTACCCATGAACAGCGGCGGCCACTCGCTGGGTCACTTGCTAGTGATCACTCACCACACCGCGTCAATCAGTGGCATTGTGACGTCCGAATAATTAAGCTACAGTAACCCTCTCGTAATGATGCCACGTCACCTCGGTTACTGTTGTTAAGTCTCGCGTTAGCTCAAAACCGATTCGAAATTAAATTTCAAAATCAAGCAAATAATAAAAGTCTTTAAATATTTAAACTAAAATATTCGGATTGAACCAAATATTGTATAGGTAATTATGGTGGAGAAACCAAACTTTGTTAAAATGTTTAAAGGATCTAAGATAATTAAAATAGTTAAAACTATTAAATAAATGCCTATTGAATTTTATAAATATTAAACTATTTTTTGGGTTGAGCATTAATGTGGCAGTAGTATGATTATAAGTCCAACTTTAGGTGCTAGTGTTCATTTTTATAAAATTGACATAAATAGGAACTTAAAATAAAATAGCAATAAAATAGAAAACAAAAGGAAAGACAAAAGAAAATGAAAACAAAACTAATCTACTGGGCCATATGGCCCATTAGCTAAAACGCCCAGCAAGCCCACCTGACCCCTCCATTGGTCGCTCCCTCCCTTCCAGTTCCTCTGCACCGTGTCGCTACAGGGGCGAGGTCGACCCTGACCAGTTCGTCGGCGTCACCGCGGGGAGGTTAAGGCCTCTAGCGCCCCCGCCTCCATGATCCCCTCTCCCACTCGCCCACTCGCCTCCCAGATCCGCTTCCCCTAGATGTCGCCTTCCCTCACTCTCTCCCGCGACGGATCCACTCCGTCCCAACGCTGCACCGCCACGGCCACCGAGTCCCTCCGACCGCGTCGGCGTGTCCCCGACCTCCCCTTCTTCCTTTACGCTAAGCCACGGGGACCCGGAAGCCTCCCCGACACCACCCCGAGCTCGGCTTCTTCCTCGAGCCGCTGCCCATCGTCGTCGTCCCCGGCCGCCTCAACTCTCCATCGGGCCTTCCCAGCAACGGCGGTGAGCACCGCGTGCTCCCCCTCCTACCCCTCCAATTATGTGCCTTAGCAACCGTTCCCGCGACCCCTAGAACCACCGCCTGCCATAGGCTTGCGTTCTGCGAGCTCGCGCGCATCGCGGCATGGCCGCGCCCACACCACGAGCACAGCCCGCGTGTCGGCAGTGCCCTGGCCGCTCCTCACGCGTGCACTCGCAGCTCCCTGGCCGCGCCCTCGCCGTACCGACGTAGAGCTCCGTCGCAGCCGCGCTGCTCTCTGCTTGCTGCTCCGCCCCTACTGCTGCTTGCCGCCACTAGCCACAGCCGTCGCCTGGGCGCTCCCATGCACCCCCGCGCGCCTCTGTGCCCGCTTGCGTGCCCGCGCGTGCGGGCGCGCACCCGCTGTCGCCCGCCCTTGCCCGCTGCCGCCGCGTACTGCTCCTGCCGCTGCTCCTCGCCTGCTGCAACCCGCCGCTGCCGGCGCTTCCCTGCGGCCCCCCTCACTCGCGCCTGAGCCGCCTCCGCATCGCGCTCCTCCGTCCGAGCCCGCCTCGGGCCGCTGTTGGCTGCCGCTCGCGTATGCCCGCGTCGCCGCTTCTATCGCTGGCCGCCGCGGATCCCGCCCGCCTCCGCTCACCCCGTCGTGCACCGCCCGAGCCCGTCCGATGCTCGCGTGGCCCGTGCGTCGGCTGACCGGTCGACGAGCCCCTGCCCGTCACCGCCTCCCATCGCCCCAGCTCCGCCGTGGCTCTGCTCCGCCCGCGCCACCGCCTCCTACTTCGGTCGCCGCATCCCCGCTCGACCTCGCCGCCGCTCCGGCCGCCCACCGCCCCAACTAAGGCCGTAGATGGATGCGCGACACTGCGCCCGTCCCGTAGCAACCGCCCCCGCCCGAAATGATCGCCGGAATGGCGAGTCCGGCAAGGTCCGACGCCCCTACGCCGCGGGAACGCTCACTGGAGCTCCCCAAACGCCGCTGCCGACGTGGATCGATGGGCCCCGCCCCTGGGTCGCTGACCAGTGGGTCCTGGGGGGCCCGTTGACTGGGTTGACCCAGTCAACTGTTGACTAGGCAGCCCAGTGGCGCTGACATGCGGGTCCCACACCATAAACAAAAAAAATTAAATAGATAAATTGCTAATTAATTAAATTAGTTAATTAAAACCTTAATCTCTCACTGGCTACTGGCCCCACCCACTAATTAACCCATTTAGTTAGTCTAACCCCCCTGTTAGTGCCCTTGACAATGACATGTGGGTCCCACTGGACCCATCTGTCTGGTTTGACTGGTCAATCGACCAGTTGACCTGCTGACATCACTCTGATGTCATGCTTGCATCATCATTCACTGTTCTGGATAATGTTGGATTTAAATAAGTAAATAAATTTAGAAAATCAATTAAACTGTAGAAAATCATATAAAATAATCCGTAACTCGGATGGAAAAACTTTGTATATGAAAGTTGCTCAGAACGACGAGACGAATCCGGATACGCAGTCCATTTGTCCGCCACGCATCCCTAGCATCGCGAACACGCAACTTTCTCTCTCCATTTCATCTGTCCGAAAACGCGAAACACCGGGGATATTTTCCCGGATGTTTCCCCCCTTCACCGGTACCACCTCATATCGCGTTAGGGCACCCCTAGCACCACTACTTTTCATGTCATGCATCGCTATGCGTCTGTTTGCATTATATTCATTGTTTCTTCCCCCTCTTCTCTCCGATAGACTACGAGACTGACGCCGCTGCTGGTGCCCCGATCGACTACGCTGTTGACGACTCCTCTTTCTTGCCAGAGCAACCAGGCAAGCCCCCCCTTGATCACCAGATATCGCCTACTCTTCTCTCTACTGCTTGCATTAGAGTAGTGTGGCATGTTAATGCTTTCTGTTAATCCTATTCTGATGCATAGCCCGTCATTGTTGCTACAACTGTTGATACCTTACCTGCAATCCTAAATGCTTAGTATAGGATGCTAGATTATCATCAGCGGCCCTACATTCTTGTCAGTCTGCCATGCTATACTATCGGGCCGTGATCACGGGTATATACTATGCATACATACTATACATGTTGTGACTAAAGTCGGGTTGGCTCGTTGAGTACCCGCAAGTGATTCCGATGTTGGGGGCTGAAGGGGCAGGTGGTTCCACCCAGGTAGTGGTGGGCCTAGGTTCCCGACGGCCCCCGACTGTTATATGAGGCGGAGCGACAGGGCAGGCGGAGACCACCTAGGAGAGAGGTGGGCCTGGCCCTGGTCGGTGTCCGCGGTTATTTCTAAATAACACGCTAAACGAGATCTTGGTATTTGGTCTGAGTCTGGCTACTGGCCTATACGCACTAACCAACTACGCGGGAACAGTTATGTGCACTCGACGTCATGGTATCAACCGAAGCCTTCGTGACGTCAGCGACTGAGCGGCGTGCGCCGGGTTGGACCGCGTAATGCAACTTCCTTTGTAATGGAGGTTGCTAGGTCTGCTCTACGGCCGCCCTCGCAACGTGCATGTGTGCAATGGGCGATGGGCCCAGACCCCTGCGCCATAGGATTTAGACCGGTGTGCTGGCCTCTCTGTTGTGCCTAGGTAGGGCTGCGACGTGTTGATCTTCCGAGGCCGGGCATGACCCAGACAAGTGTGTCCGGACAAAGGGATCGAGCATGTTGGGAAATGTGGTGCACCCCTGCGGGGAAGTTAATCTATTCAAATAGCCGTGATCTTCGGTAACAGGTCGACTTGGAGTTGTACCTTGACCTTATGACAACTAGAACCGAATACTTAATAAAATACACCCTTCCAAGTGCCAGATACAACCGGTGATCGCTCTCTCACAGGGCGACGAGGGGAGGATCGCTGGGTAGGAATATGCTATGCGATGATACTTGGTTAACTTACCATCTACTCTCTTCTTCTGCTACAAGATGGAGGTTACCAGAAGCGTAGTCTTCGATTGGACTAGCTATCCCCCTCTTATTCCGGCATTCTGCAGTTCAGTCCACATATGTTACCCCTTTTCCATTTGATACCAATGCATACATATGTAGTGTAGCTCCTTGCTTGCGAGTACTTTGGATGAGTACTCACGGTTGCTTTGCTCCCCCTTTCCCCCCTTTCTATACCCGATTGTTGCGACCAGGCGTTGGAGTCCAGGAGCCAGACGCCACTATCGTGGCAACTGCTACTACTCGGGAGGTGCCTACTACTACGTGCAGGCTGCTGACGACGACCATGAGTAGTTTAGGAGGATCCCAGGCAGGAGGCCTGCGGCTCTTTCGATCTGTATCCCAGTTTATGCTAGCCTTCTTAAGGCAAACTTGTTTAACTTATGTCTGTACTCAGATATTTTTGCTTCTGCTGACTCTTGTGTTTTCGAGCTTATGTATTCAAGCCCTCGAGGCCCCTGGCTTGTAATATAAAGCTTGTATTATTTTAATTTGTGTCTAGAGTTGTGTTGTGATATCTTCCCGTGAGTCCTTGATCTTGATCGTACACATTTGCGTGTATGATTAGTGTACGGTCAAATTGGGGGCGTCACAAGTTGGTATCAGAGCCAACTACCTATAGAAATCCCCCTTCCACACTCCTTGGCCGAAGTCGAGTCTAGACATTACAAAACTTCTTACTAATATGGCTGTGTGCCTTACGGGCCCATGTCGCCATTTGGGTGGTATTAGGATCTTTTATTCCTCGTCTATACTCTGGGACTCTAATCTCTCTTCTATTCGGGTTAAATGATTTTGCTAACTCTAACATTAGGATCTCGTGATCACTTTCATCCGGAGAGCACCTTATTACCGATGATCGTCTGCTGCACCAGAAGATTCGGAGGTTACTCTACGATGTTCTCCCGAGACACTTGTACCCACCGCCTTTGCAAATTCCCTACCACTGTTATATCCCTATTGATAACTGCATACACCTGCCATTCTTACATTCAATCCCATTGATCTTGTTATTACAAGATGCCCTGAACTGCTTCCCGTTGTTTCGAGAATCCTTTGAGCTTACTACCTTGCAGTTCCTTGCCACATAAATACCCCTACGGATAATTCCTCGGACTTATCGAGTATCCACTCATTCCTAGTTGTTCTTGTGTTCCGCAAAAGACTTCGAAATACTATTTGATCTTTCGAAAATCCTCAACAGCCTGTTGTTCTTGGAATTCTTGCATACTTGCATTCCGGTTAATTCCATTGGTCTAGCTAATTACTTTAAAAACCTTTGTGATTTTCATTCTGATCCTTTTGATTCAACATGTGTGTGAATGCACAGAATCATCAGTTGTTCCCTAGAATTTATCCTTCCGACTCAGACGTCATTTTAAACATGAGCTGGATCTCGACCAATCAAATTTTGCCATCGATTGTACCTCTATAGCTATTCAACTTATCCATCCCTAATCAGAGCATTGCTTCTGATCCCTTGTCTTGGAATTGATAATTCCTTTGCATTTGAACTTTGAGTTAGTCAGTTGTTTCTATAAACTGATCTCCTTGCATTCCTTCTTCCTCTGGTTGAGTACCGATGCTCACATTAGATCCCTTGTGGACCACCAGATCCTTTGTTGGATTTTATCCGACAGCGTCCTTCATATTCTATAAGCTTGTGAGCCTTTCCTCGGATACATAATGCCTTTGGTAAATTGTATCCTCTGCTTTCCCTAGCATGCTCTACTATCGAGCTTGTGTTATTTATTCCTGAAATTGTGGTATATGCTCCTAAGATTCCTCGATGGGTTGAACCTATACCTTCCCCAAACCGTATGAACCCGAAAGTTTTCGCGAGTCATACTCTTTTGTTGTTTCGCCAGATAAAACTTCTACACTACAGCCTCATCAAAAGGGAGAAGTAAAATGAAAGGTTATGCATTAAAGAAGTGGGAGTCGATCTTGAGCCTTTGCGTTCATGCCCATGGACCCGATGTGGAACTTATCATCGAAGCTTCTTGTAAATGATAATTATCCCCTTGTTATACGTTCGTTCTGTATCTTTTTTCGGTCCTTTACAACCGTGGTTCCGACCATGATTTTTCTCCTTTGATTCTATTACTCGGACAAGTTAAAATACTTGACTTTTGCAGATCAATACTGTAGGATCGAAAGTATGTCTAGAGGGGGGGTGATTAGACTACTTGACCAAATAAAAACTTAACCTTTTCCCAATTTTAGTTCTTGGCAGATTTTAGCTATTGTAGGACAAGTCAAGCAATCATCACACAATTCAAGCAAGAATGCAAAGAGTATATTGGCAGCGGACAGTAAAGCATGCAACTTGCAAGAATGTAAAGGGAAGGGTTTGGAGAATTCAAACGCAATTGGAGGCACGGATGTTTTTCCCGTGGTTCGGGTAGGTGGTGCTATCCTACATCCACGTTGATGGAGACTTCAACCCACGAAGGGTAACGGTTGCGCGAGTCCACGGAGGGCTCCACCACGAAGGGTAACGGTTGCGCGAGTCCACGGAGGGCTCCACCCACAAAGGGTCCACGAAGAAGCAACCACCCACAAAGGGTCCACGAAGAAGCAACCTTGTCTATCCCACCATGGCCATCGCCCACGAAGGACTTGCCTCACTAGTGGTAGATCTTCACGAAGTAGGCGATCTCCTTGCCCTTACAAACTCCTTGGTTCAACTCCACAATCTTGTCGGAGGCTCCCAAGTGACACCTAGCCAATCTAGGAGACACCACTCTCCAAGAAGTAACAAATGGTGTGTAGGTAATGAACTCCTTGCTCTTGTGCTTCAAATGATAGTCTCCCCAACACTCAACTCTCTCTCATAGGATTTGGATTTTGTGGAAAGAAGATTTGAGTGGAAAGCAACTTGGGGAAGGCTAGAGATCAAGATTCATATGGTAGGAATGGAATATCTTGGTCTCAACACATGAGTAGGTGGTTCTCTCTCAGAACATATGAGTTGGAATTGTGTATGTGTTCTGATGGCTCTCTCCACGAATGAAGAGGAGGTGGAGGGGTATATATAGCCTCCACACAAACTCCAACCGTTACACAAAGTTTTCCAATCTCGGTGGGACCGAATCAACAAACTCGGTCGGACCGAAAAGGTAAACCTAGTGACCGTTAGAGATTTTCGGTGGGACTGACATGCAACTCGGTAGGACCGATATGGTTAGGGTTTGGGCATAACGTAATCTCGGTGAGACCGATTACACAAACTCGGTGGGACTGATTTTGGTAATAAGCTAACCAGAGAGTTGGTCAGGCAAACTCGGTTGGACCGATTTGCTCTTTCGGTGAGACCGAAAAGTTACAAAAAGGAAACACTGAATTTACATTGCAATCTCGATGGGACCGATTCGCTCTTTCGGTGAGACCGAAAAGTTACGAAAGGGAAACAGAGAGTTTGCAATCCCATCTCGGTGAGACCGAGATCCCTATCGGTAGAACCGATTTGCTAGGGTTTGGCAGTGGCTTATGACAAGTGAAACTCGGTGGCGCCGGATAGAAAGAATCGGTAGGACCGAGTTTGGCTTAGGGTTTAGGTCATATGTGGATATGGGAAAGTAGTTGAGGGTTTTGGAGCATATCACTAAGCACATGAAGCAAGAGGCTCATTAAGCAACACCTCATCCCTCCTTGATAGTATTGGCTTTTCCTAAAGACTCAGTGTGATCTTGGATCACTAAAATATAAAATGAAGAGTCTTGAGCTTTTGAGCTTGAGCCAATCCTTTGTCCTTAGCATTTTGAGGGTTCCACTTTCACATCCATGCCATGCCAATCATTGAGCTTTCCTGAAATAATCATCTTGGAATAGCATTAGCTCAATGAGCTATATGTTGTTATGAATTACCAAAACCACCTAGGGATAGTTGCACTTTCAAATACGCCTGCCCAACCTCTACTCTGCTCTACCTTCGAGTTTTACCTTCTGGTATCTCGAGAATATCATGAAACTACATAACTCCTTATGAGTTCTTCATCTACAATTATTTCTTGTTGATTCAAATTTTTCCTCGGGTCATGAGTTATTAGTCACTCGAGAACACCGATAGCTGAATTGATTCCGCACTCCGATTCAATAACTATAAGTAAAAAATTTGTTGCTTATGAGTTTAATAATCCTTCAAGTCATCCCAAGCCTGATCGGCTATATCATTTGTAGCACTGGCACTCTGGCAAATGCATCAGTTGTAGTCTTGCCTCTCCTCTCCTGCATGTCATCCTGAAGTTGTTCCACTGCAGTCTGAATCTCTGTTACTTTGACATCCAAGTCATAGAACTTTTGTTCCATGATTCTCTCTAAGCTTGCCTGGTTTTGAGTTAGGGTGGCTAGTCCTTGCTCAATCCGTAGGGTGGATGCAATCAAGTAACCAAGCTGCTCTTGTTTGGTTTTCAGGAAATATTCAGATGCCTCCTCTTGAGTTGGCATCTTGGCAGCTTTCTCCTTCCTTGCCTTCTCCTTCTTTGCTTGTGCTTGGGCAGATGATGGTTCATTCTCAGTCATCACAACTTGATTATCTTCAAAATTTGGACGGATGGGCAGGTGTTCCTTGTCCAAAAAGTATATGCCCGTGCCCATCTTGGAGTTGATTAACTCCTGAATCTGAGGGGCATAACCACAACTCCTCTTCTGATCTGCTGCAGTCCTCTTGATAGTCTCTACTATGAGGCTCATGACCTTGAATTTCTGAGGCACATCAAATACATGTAGCAAGTTGATCGCATGGCCTCTGATCATCTTGTGATCACCTAACTTGGGCAACAGAGTGTGCCTCAAAATCCAATTAATAGTTGGCAGCCCTGACAGAAGATAGTGCACTGAGCCAAATTTGAAAGTATCAAGTGCTTCATTTGGGATCTCCTTGTACATGTTTGACATTGAGTTATGGTCCATCTTCTTCTTGGCATAGATATCTAAGTCATCCTCATGCTCCTCTGGGGCATTAATGAGTTGTGCCCACTCAGCAACTGTAGATTGGTACCTCGTACCTTCAGACATCCATGTGATCTTTCCATCTGGGTAGAAATGTGCTGTGGAGTAGAATTGCATAATGAGTTCCTCGTTCCACTTTGTGAGCTTCTGCCCAACAAAGTCTGCTACTCCACAAGCATTGAAGCTGTCATACACTCCAGGGTAGTGTTCTTCATTGTCCTTGATGTATTGCCAGTCAGCCCATCTCATATCACAGACTATTGGCTTCTTATCAAGCAACACTGTCTCATAGAAGTCCTGCTGTTCCTTGGTGTGAAATCTGTAGTCAACAGCAGTCCTCCTCCTTGAAGCATACAGGTCTGCTTCTCTCCACTTCCTGAGCCCTGAGTCTCTCTTGAGCTTCATATCCTCAGCCACAGGATGAGCATCGTTGTGGTCTGGGATCTTGGGCTTGAGTTTTCTAAGAACTTGCTCTTCCTCATCTTCTTTAGCAGCTTCAGGCACCGGGGCCTTGTTCTTCTCAGTTGCAGGTATGCTCCTCGTATTTCTCTTTGGAGCTGTCTTGACCTTTGATGCAGCCTTGGGTGCTTCCTTGGGCTTAGATGCAGTAGCCCCTGATTTGATAGCATCACCCATTAGCTTGGGTGCCTTAGGTGCTGGTGCAGCAACCTCTTCTTCTTCATCTTCTTCCATGATGGAAGCCTTTCCAAGCACTCTGGCTACGGTATTATTCACCCTTTCCTTCCTTTTCTTGCCTTCAGCGGCAACTGGCTCTATGGGAGTGGACTTCTCAGGAATCTTGGTTGAAGCTCTGGCCTTTGGCATAGGCTGCCTGCCTGCTGGCCTTTTGACTTTCATCCCTGGCTTTATGCCTTGAGCTGGCTCAACTCTCTTTGATGTGGCTTCCTCTTCTGCCACATAATCTTCATCCTCAGAATCTGAAGTTCTCTTCTTCCTCTGTCTGGTGGCAGCTTTTGGCAGATTGCTAGGAGTACTTCTGCTGCCATCATCTGAAGAACTTGAGGGACTAGTGCCCTCACTCATGTGCACTTGCTGTTCTGACACATTCTGGCTGTCACTCTGATCTGACATGATGAACAAGCTGTCTGCTGACCCTGTGAATAGTTTATAGATGAGGTAGAATAGATGAGCATCACAAAATGCAGAGATTTTTGCAAAAGAATAATTCAAAAACTTAGTTTTAGTTTCCCACTGAAATCATCTCGGATCTACCGATTTTTAAACTCGGTGATACCGAAGCAGTTTTGGAACCTAAACTAGTGAACTCGGTCAGACCGAGTCACAGTTCGGTGGCACCGAGACTGCTAGGGTTTCACAGAGTTCCAAAATCGGTCACACCGATAAGTAATTCTCGGTCAGACCGAGTCTCACTTGTGCAATGGCATAAGCCAAATCGGTGGGACCGAGTTTTTCAACTCGGTGGGTCCGAGATGGTCTCGGCGGAAACCTAACCCTAAAATTTTCGAATCAAAACTAATCTACGAACGCATTGACTGGATAGGAGTGTTTCAATCGTGGCAAGAATCATTAAGAACACAATGTGCTAGGAATCGGACGGGGAATAGCACTGTGATCGAGTCCATACCCTAGTTCGGCGGAGACTCGCTACGGCGGCAACGGCGGGGTTGAATTCCGTTGACGGCGATGGAGACCAGCGACTGGAGGCGGCTGGCGGCGAGGAGATGATCCGGAGACCAAGTTGGCAGAGCAGGCTATTGCGCGGGCGAAGGGGTTCGGGGAAATTTCCAAATTTTTGCCCGTGACTATATATAGCCCGACCCTGTCGGTGTGACCGAGTGGAACGACTCGGTGGCACCGAGATGCAAAACTGTATACAGTTATTGCAACTCGGTGTGACCGAATGGTTCAAATCGGTTGCACCGAGATCGAAAACATAGATCAACTTAATGATCTCGGTAGGACCGAAAGTAGGGTATCGGTCAGACCGAGAATCATAAAGAGGTTTTGGAAGTTTAAGTCTATGATGAATCGGGGACTCCGAGCGCCCCTCACACAGAGTGGTTCGAATCTGACTTGATCAAATTTTGTGATCTAGCATGAATAGAGTTTGAGACGAGAGAAGCATAGATAGCTAGGGAGGTTCTTAGGCATTCTTGTCCATCCACTTGGCAAAAGGAAATAAAACCGAACAATCAAAGCAACAAGTGGATGTCCTCGAATGAGTAAAATATGCAACCAGCATGCTCACACAATAAGATGGCAAATGAAATATGTGACAAGGCATGCATAACCAATTCTAGCATCTATCAAGCAATTTGCGATGACAAGGTCATCTATATATGAGTATATTGACTTAGGAGTCAAGTGAGAACACTTGACCATAGGTCATACTCATCGTTTAAGCTCAAGTGGGGTTACCACTTTTACATAAAGCATTGTTGTGTTCACATCTTTAGAGTTGCTTTAGCTCAAGTCTTAGAGTAAAGCTCCCCCTAGATGTGATATCCCCCCTTAGAGGGATGAACTAACCTCGGGTTTTGTTGATGATGACTTCATGTAGATGTTGAAGATGTGGATGCTCAATGTTGATGTAGATCACTTGGAGCTATCCATTTGAGTGAATTGCACTTTCAATACCTACATGGGTTAGTCCCGCAAGGAACAAACAAGGATATCCATAGACATAGAGTGATGCACACACAAGATGATGTCCATGAAAACTTTTAGGTTACCTTGTCCCTTGTCTTACCAACAAGAGGGTTTGTGACTCCTTGAACTAGTGCAAGATGTGGAAGTTGATTGCACTTGTTCTTGCCAAAATGATAAGAGTGAAGTATGTTGGCGGAGTCACCCTCAAGAACTCTCTAGTTCTTCTTCTTTTGGATCCACACCATCTTGATGGGAATCCTTGGAGTTGTAGTCGTACTTGATGAAGTGGAACTTGAAGTAGTCTTGGGAATCCACTTGACTAAGGTCTTAGGAGCTTCTTCAAATGCATCAATTTCCTCTTGAAGCTTGTCCTTGCCTTTTTGCTTGTAGTCTTGTTGTGGAAGATCATCTTGAGCTTGTGTCCCCTTGAAAGAAGTATCATACTTCTCTTGTTGAGGAACAAACTTTGTCTTGGGGTATTGATCTTCTTCCCACTCAACTCCATTGGCATTGAACTTTCGTTCAAAACCAACACCTTGATTCTTCTGGTGCATTCCTTGCTTGCGCACAATTTCCTCGAATTGCTTACTCCCGGCAAGGCTTTTGTACACTCCTTTCTCTATAATTCCCTTCAATAAGCTATTTTCTTGCTCAAGTGTAACTTGGCTAAGAGAATCATTAGTGGAATCAAGAGAACTACTAGAAGCAACAATATTGGATTTAGCATGATCATTGTTACTGCTAGAGGAAGAATCTTTCTTGTCCTTGTTACTAGACTTGACTTGAGGCATGTAAGTGGATAAGAGTAAACGCTTGGCAATGTAAGGAGAACTTTTCTTGCGGAGATCATCATTGATTGCTTTTAAGAACTCATGCTCTTCCTCAAGATTGAGCTTTTCAAAGCGTAATTTCTCATGAGCTCTTAAAAGTTCTCGATGATCTTCGAAGATAGTTTCATGAGCTAACTTAAGAGTGTTTAGTTCTTTAGTTAGAGCCTCAATCTTCTCCTTATCATTGTCATTCGTTTTATCTTGATTAGCATGATTAATTGACGTTTCATCATAGTATTCATCACTAGAGTTGTCAACAAGCAAATCATCACCTAACAAGTCATCTTCATCACTATTGAAATCAACATACTCGGGGTGTGTTACCTTAGGACCTTTGGCCATGAAGCATCTTCCAATTCCTTCATTTGGTGAGTCAAATATGTCATAGGAGTTGGTTGACACAAGTGCTAGACCGGCAACACCTTCATCTTGAGTATCTTCGGAGTCGGAGTGATAACTTCTCTCGGAGTAGCTGTCGGAGTCGGAGCCGGATACCCATTCACCAACATGATCTTGATGTCTTCATTTTGTGTAGCTCCTTGATGATTTTTCCTTCCTTTCTGAATCCTTGCTTCTCCGTGAGTATCTTCGTTCATAACGATCATCTCTACTCCTTCTCTCTCTTGGTGGTGATTCTTTGCTTCTTCTTTTTGGAGAATCTTCTCTTCTCTTGTAGGGAGCCGTACACTCATTGGAATAGTGTCCGGGTCTTCCACAACTGTAGCAGTTTCGCTCTCGACTAGAAGATCTTTTGTCATTGTAGGACCTTGACTTGAAGCTTCTATCTTTGCTTCTACTCTTGTAGAATTTGTTGAAGTTCTTCACCATTAAGCTCAATTCTTCATTGAAGTTTTGTTTCTCACTTGATGATGTAGGGGCTTCACATGAGGCTTTGTAGGCACCACTTGATTTGTTGTGAAGTTCCTCTTTATCCTTAAGTGACATCTCATGAGCAACAATTCTTCCAATCACCTCCGTTGGTTTGAGATCTTTGTAATTGGGCATCATTTGGATCAATGTGCACACGGTATCATATTTTCCATCCAAGGCTCTTAGAATCTTCTTGATGATGAATCTATCGGTCATCTCTTCACTTCCTAAGCCGGCAATCTCATTTGTGATGAGAGCAAGCCTAGAGTACATTTCAGCGACACCTTCACCATCCTTCATTTTGAACTTGTCAAGTTGACTTTGAAGCACATCCAACTTGGATTCCTTGACGGAGTCGGTACCTTCGTGCATATCAATCAAAGTGTCCCAAATTTCCTTTGCATTCTCAAGACGGCTGATTTTGTTGAATTCTTCGGGGCACAATCCGTTGAAGAGAATATCACAAGCTTGAGCATTGTATTGCAACATCTTCAACTCATCCGCGGTAGCTTCACGGTTTGGTTCTTTCCCATCAAAGAAGTCACCTTGCAATCCAACACACACAATAGCCCAAACGGCGGGGTTATGTCCAAGAATATGCATTTCCATTTTATGCTTCCAACTAGAAAAATTAGTACCATCAAAGTAAGGACCTCTACGGTGATAATTTCCCTCGCTAGACGCCATACTCTCCTAGGTTGTGAAACTAAGGCTATGACCACCAAAAGCTATGGAGATCAAAGCAAATGGAGACCAAAGCTCTGATACCACTTGTAGGATCGAAAGTATGTCTAGAGGGGGGTGATTAGACTACTTGACCAAATAAAAACTTAACCTTTTCCCAATTTTAGTTCTTGGCAGATTTTAGCTATTGTAGGACAAGTCAAGCAATCATCACGCAATTCAAGCAAGCATGTAAAGAGTATATTGGCAGCGGAAAGTAAAGCATGCAACTTGCAAGAATGTAAAGGGAAGGGTTTTGAGAATTCAAACGCAATTGGAGACACGAATGTTTTTCCCGTGGTTCGGATAGGTGGTGCTATCCTACATCCACGTTGATGGAGACTTCAACCCACGAAGGGTAACGGTTGCGCGAGTCCACGGAGGGCTCCACCCACGAAGGGTAACGGTTGCGCGAGTCCACAGAGGGCTCCACCCACAAAGGGTCCACGAAGAAGCAACCACCCACAAAGGGTCCACGAAGAAGCAACCTTGTCTATCCCACCATGGCCATCGCCCACGAAGGACTTGCCTCACTAGCGGTAGATCTTCACGAAGTAGGCGATATCCTTGCCCTTACAAACTCCTTGGTTCAACTCCACAATCTTGTCGGAGGCTCCCAAGTGACACCTAGCCAATCTAGGAGACACCACTCTCCAAGAAGTAACAAATGGTGTGTAGGTAATGAACTCCTTGCTCTTGTGCTTCAAATGATAGTCTCCCCAACACTCAACTCTCTCTCATAGGATTTGGATTTTGTGGAAAGAAGATTTGAGTGGAAAGAAACTTGGGGAAGGCTAGAGATCAAGATTCATATGGTAGGAATGGAATATCTTGGTCTCAACACATGAGTAGGTGGTTCTCTCTCAGAACATATGAGTTGGAATTGTGTATGTGTTCTGATGGCTCTCTCCACGAATGAAGAGGAGGTGGAGGGGTATATATAGCCTCCACACAAAATCCAACCGTTACACACAGTTTTCCAATCTCGGTGGGACCGAATCAACAAACTCGGTCGGACCGAAAAGGTAAACCTAGTGACCGTTAGAGATTTTCGGTGGGACTGACATGCAACTCGGTAGGACCGATATGGTTAGGGTTTGGGCATAACGTAATCTCGGTGAGACCGATTACACAAACTCGGTGGGACCGATTTTGGTAATAAGCTAACCAGAGAGTTGGTCAGGCAAACTCGGTGGGACCGATTTGCTCTTTCGGTGAGACCGAAAAGTTACAAAAAGGAAACACTGAATTTACATTGCAATCTCGATGGGACCGATTCGCTCTTTCGGTGAGACCGAAAAGTTACGAAAGGGAAACAGAGAGTTTGCAATCCCATCTCGGTGAGACCGAGATCCCTATCGGTAGAACCGATTTGCTAGGGTTTGGCAGTGGCTTATGACAAGTGAAACTCGGTGGCGCCGGATAGAAAGAATTGGTAGGACCGAGTTTGGCTTAGGGTTTAGGTCATATGTGGATATGGGAAAGTAGTTGAGGGTTTTGGAGCATATCACTAAGCACATGAAGCAAGAGGCTCATTAAGCAACACCTCATCCCTCCTTGATAGTATTGGCTTTTCCTAAAGACTCAGTGTGATCTTGGATCACTAAAATATAAAATGAAGAGTCTTGAGATTTTGAGCTTGAGCCAATCCTTTGTCCTTAGCATTTTGAGGGTTCCACTTTCACATCCATGCCATGCCAATCATTGAGCTTTCCTGAAATAATCATCTTGGAATAGCATTAGCTCAATGAGCCATATGTTGTTATGAATTACCAAAACCACCTAGGGATAGTTGCACTTTCAAATACGCCTGCCCAACCTCTACTCTGCTCTACCTTCGAGTTTTACCTTCTGGTATCTCGAGAATATCATGAAACTACATAACTCCTTATGAGTTCTTCATCTACAATTATTTCTTGTTGATTCAAATTTTTCCTCGGGTCATGAGTTATTAGTCACTCGAGAACACCGATAGCTGAATTGATTCCGCACTCCGATTCAATAACTATAAGTAAAAATTTTGTTGCTTATGAGTTTAATAATCCTTCAAGTCATCCCAAGCCTGATCGGCTATATCATTATCGTGCTAAAATTTAATTGTGCTACCTGGTCCTTCTTCCCAGAGCACAATTTTTGACGATGAGCTAAGCTTACGTCGATCTTCCTCATCCCATCATTTTGCTTTGGACAGCAAGCTTGGTTTGGAGTTTGTGTCGTACCCTTGGTTCCATTAACCTTTCGCTTCATCATACCTTTGACTTGATGTCATCGCCAATCGATTACATCTTCATGAAATCTATCGACAACTGTGTCGTGGTCATCATCAACATCCTAAGCTTTTCCAAGATATATATCGAATTCATGATGAGAAATACCATCCTTGCCCTCGATGAATTGTTTTATCATCGACCACTTTATTGCCTTCTGTTCAACACAAACTTGTTCGTGTTTCGTGTTATACCTTGAGATCCTTGCTATCCAGCATTGGTTCCTTACCTTGGAGTATTACCATCTTTTATGTCAAGAATGTCGTGAGAATTTCACCACCTCTTAAGAATTCTTGATATAGGCGATACTTATTGCCATATACGTTCATTCCTTGATCCATGTGATGTTTCTAACCGGAAAACTGACAATTGAACTATGGTGTGCGACTTCAAAACTTCTAGCAACCCTATTGCTTTGGAGTTAATGGTCAACAGTTCATTCTTAGACTATTATTTAATGAATCACCATTCTAGCATTGATCATGCTACCTAAACCCATATCTCGCGTGCACCTTTCAACCAACATTTAATTGTGTAGGTTTTCCTCGAGCATACATCAATATAACATTTGATCTGACAAATGTTTTCTCCTTGTTCTCATAATTGTGCGAATCCGTATTTTCGGAAACCTCGATGAATTGTCGCTGAGTCCATCAGCCACCTTTTCATCCTCTCATTGGTTTTAATGATGAACTCTTGTTTCAGAACTTGCTTCCATAGATCATTGCTCGAGAATCTTATAGTGTCATCTCGTCAATGGCGTTGCACCTTTCCTTACTCAGGCATCCTGAGTCTGTGGTATCCCGACACCAATCAGATCTGAATCTCGGTCAGATATGATGGTTGGAACGTTTTCCAAGAGTCATAACATTGGTCTTCATATGACCCGGTAAAATGATGTCATGCCCAGCACACCTGGCCGGAGGACCTGTTGTTATAGTTTCCTTTTTAGCAAGCTTAGCGATTATTCCATGAGGAAATCGTAAGACTTATTTTATAAGTTGTTCCTGATGGATCCTTTGTGTATCCAAAGCCCGAACTTGCTGGAGGACCATGTCAATGCTATCTCGAAGCATGTCTATGGTACTCCAATTTTCGACAAGAACATTTGAAGCCTAATGTTAAATGTTTCCTGCTCAATTATCCAAACACCGTTGTATGGGTAATGTC
The DNA here is from genome assembly GCF_056163025.1 of Triticum urartu. Classification (NCBI taxonomy): domain Eukaryota; kingdom Viridiplantae; phylum Streptophyta; class Magnoliopsida; order Poales; family Poaceae; genus Triticum; species Triticum urartu. Next base: position 66,651,814 of record NC_141874.1, read on the forward strand.
CTGAAATTTCTCTCCCCTTACCTAAAAGAGTTTTCTACATTATATCCTATCATGGATATCGTGCTCTGCTTGTCCTTGGGAAGGATATACTCTTGAAATATGTGTATAAACACATTTTCCTTTCCATTGTTCTGTTTAATCTGATAATCATATTTTTCTTTCCGTTGTTTGGTTTAACCTTTCCTGTGATCTATATGATCTAAGCGGTAATATTCTTCTGCTTATGTAAACACCTCGGTGTACGATTCTGTCAGCAAGACCCTGTTACTATTGTTGATGACATTCCGGTAGCCACCGATGGACGAGAACTTTGCCTATTGGTCCGCCTCGTCCAACAAGCAGGAAAATGGTTCTCTTCGTCCCTCGCCCTTGGTACCGACGTTGTTGCCGACATAACTGACAGGCTACCCTCTGACATGCCTTACTATCCTGACCATGCAAGATGTCACCGTTCCTCCTACTTTTAACCCACATGGTGGGCCCATAACCCATAGTTCCACAGGATGGAAACCTAACTCTCCTGTACACCCTCAGTTTCCAAAGTTATTCCTCGCGCGTGACGTCGTATGTAATTCACGAGCCACCCTCCGAGAGATCATCAATTCTGGTATCAGACATAATACTTATTCCCGTTGCTTTGAACCCCTTTCACATGTTGTTTCAGGCATCGAACGATTGCCTACCCGCTTGAAACTTCTCAGGTAACCTCCTTACTTTACTCTTGATATTTTCTTAATTTTCAGTTCGAGAGTTACTTTCCGCTACCGTCCCCGATGTTAGCTACCAGATAGTCAACCTTGCAGAGGTCCGTTCTCCTGGAACATACCCACCATTTATTCTTTCATAAGTACGATGGAGTTCTCGAAGAAAGGATGCCGAATTCATCATGATGACCTCAAGCAGAAAATTAAAGACATCAAGGTAATGGATCAACCACTTCGAGAAGAGCAACCAAGACCGAGAAGACTGGTTAAGTTTCGTAACAAGACCTTTCCCCCTTAGTTCCCCCCTCTTAAATCTCGGGACGAGATTTCTTGTAGTGGAGGAGAATTGTGACGTCCGAATAATTAAGCTACAGTAACCCCCTCGTAATGATGCCACATCACCTCGGTTACTGTTGTTAAGTCTCGTGTTAGCTCAAAATCGATTCGAAATTAAAATTCAAAATCAAGCAAACAATAAAAGTCTTCAAATATTAAAACTAAAATGTTCGGAGTGAACCAAATATTGTATAGGTAATTATGGTGAAGAAACCAAACTTTGTTAAAATGTTTAAAGGATCTAAGATAATTAAAATAGTAGTTAAAACAATTAAATAAATGCCTATTGAATTTTATAAAATATTAAACTATTTTTTTGGGTTGAGCATTAATGTGGCAGTAGTATGATTATAAGTACAACTTTAGGTGCTAGTGTTCATTTTTATAAAACTGAAAAAATAGGAACTTAAAATAAAATAGCAATGAAATAGAAAACAAAAGGAAAGACAAAAGAAAATGAAAACAAAACTAATCTACTAGGCCATGTGGCCCATTAGCCAAAACAGCCCAGCAAGCCCACCTAACCCCTCCATCGGTCGCTCCCTCCCTTCCTGTTCCTCTGCTCTGTGTTGCTACAGGGGCGAGGTTGACCCCGACCAGTTCGCCGACGTCGCCGCGGGGAGGTTGAGGCCTCTAGCGGCCCCACCTCCACGATCCCCTCTCCCACTCGCCCACTCGCCTCCCAGATCCGCTCCCCTAGATCTCGCCTTCCCTCACTCTCTCCCGCGGTGGATCCACTCCGTCCCAACGCCGCACCGCCGCGGCCACCGAGCCCCTCCAACCTCGTCGGCGTGTCCCCGACCTCCGCGACCTCCCCTTCTTCCTCTGGCCACCGAGCCACAAGGACCCGGAAGCCTCCACGATACCGCCCCGAACTCGGATTCTTCCTCGGGCCGCTGCCCATCGTCGCCGTCTCTGGCCGCCTCAACTCTCCCTCAGGCCTTCCCAGCAACGGCGGTGAGCACCGCGTCCTCCCCCTCCTCCTACCCCTCCAATTCCATGCCTTAGCAACCGTTCCCGCGACCCCTAGAACCACCGTCCGTCGTAGCCTTGCGTTCTACGAGCTCGCGCACATCGCGGCATGGCCGCACCCACACTAGGCAACCAGCTGCTACGTCTTGAGCTTGCGTTGGATTTCACCGAAGAGGAATGGATGATGCAGCAGAGTAGCGTAAGTATTTCCCTCAGTTTTTGAGAACCAAGGCATCAATCCAGTAGGAGGACACGCTCAAGTCCCTCGTACATGCACAAAACGATACCTACTCGCAACCAACGCGATTAGGGGCTGTCAATCCCTTCACGGTCACTTACGAGAGTGAGATCTGCTAGATATAATATTTTGGTATTTTTGGTATAAAGATGCAAAGTGAAAAGTAAAAAGCAAAGTAAAAACAAAGCAAGATTAAAGTGATGGAGATTGATATGATGAGAATAGACCCGGGGGCCATAGGTTTCACTAGTGGCTTCTCTCAAGAGCATAAGTATTCTATGGTGGGTGAACAAATTACTGTTGAGCAATTCATAGAATTGAGCATAGTTATGAGAATATCTAGGCATGATCATGTATATAGGCATCACGTCCGTGACAAGTAGACCGAAATGATTCTGCATCTACTACTATTACTCCACTCATCGACCGCTATCCAGCATGCATCTAGAGTATTAAGTTAAAACCAGAGTAACGCTTTAAGCAAGATGACATGATGTAGAGAGATAAATTCATGCAATATGAAATAAACCCCATCTTGTTATCCTCGATAGCAACGATGCAATACGTGCCTTGTTGCCCCTTCTGTCACTGGGAAAGGACACCGCAAGATCGAACCCAAAGCTAAGGACTTCTCCCATGGCAAGAACTACCAATCTAGTTGGACAAACCAAACGGATAATTCGAAGAGACTTGCAAAGATAACCAATCATACATAAAAGAATTCAGAGAAGATTCAAATATTATTCATAGATAGACTTGATCATAAACCCACAATTCATCGGTCTCAACAAACACACCGCAGAAAGAAGATTACATCGAATAGATCTCCACAAAAGAGGGGGAGAACTTTGTATTGACATTCAAAGAGAGAGAAGAAGCCATCTAGCTATTAACTATGGACCCGAAGGTCTGAGGTAAACTACTCACACTTCATCGGAGAGGCTATGATGATGTAGAAGCCCTCCGTGATGACGTCCCTCTCCGGCGGAGCTCCGGAACAGGCCCCAAGATGGGATCTCGTGGATACAGAAAGTTGCGGCGGGGGAATTAGATTTTTGGCTCCTGTTCTGATCGTTTGGGGGTACGTAGGTATATATAGGAGGAAGAAGTACGTCGGAGGAGCTCCGAGGGGCCCACGAGGCAGGGGGCGCGCCCTAGGGGGGGCGCCCCCACCGTCGTGACCGCCTCTCTGATGCCTTGGCGTAGGGTCCAAGTCTCCTGGATCACGTTCGGTGATAAAATCACGTTCCCGAAGGTTTCATTCCGTTTGGACTCCGTTTGATATTCCGTTTCTTTGAAACACTGAAATAGGCAAAAAACAGCAATTCTGGGCTGGGCCTCCGGTTAATAGGTTAGTCCCAAAAATAATATAAAAGTGGAAAATAAATCCCAATATAGTCCAAAATAGTAGATAATATAGCATGGAGCAATCAAAAATTATAGATACGTTGGAGACGTATCAGGCATCCCCAAGCTTAATTCCTGCTCGTCCTCGAGTAGGTAAATGATAAAAAGAGAATTTTTGATGCGGAGTGCTACTTGGCATAATTTCAATGCAAATCTTCTTAATTGTGATATGAATATTCAGATTTGAAAGATTCAAGACAAAATTTTATATTAACATAAAAATAATAATACTTCAAGCATACTAAGAAAGCAATTATGTCTTCTCAAAATAACATGGCCAAAGAAAGTTATCCCTACAAAATCATATAGTCTGTCTATGCTCTATATTCACCACACAGAGTATTTAAATCATGCACAACCCCGATGAAAAGCCAAGCAATTGTTTCATACTCTAACTTTTTCAGAACTTTTTCAATCTTCATGCAATACATGAGTGTGAGCCATGGATATAACACTATAGGTGGAATAGAATGGTGGTTGTGGAGAAGACAAAAAGGAGAAGATAGTCTCACATCAACTAGGCGTATCAACGGGCTATGGAGATGCCCATCAATAGATATCAATGTGAGTGAGTAGGGATTGCCATGCAATGGATGCACTTGAGCTATAAGTATAAGAAAGCTCGAAAAGAAACTAAGTGGGTGTGCATCCAACTTGCTTGCTCATGAAGACCTAGGGCAATTTGAGGAAGCCCATCATTGTAATATACAAGCCAAGTTCTATAATGTAAAATTCCCACTAGTATATGAAAGTGATAACATGAGAGACTCTCTACTATGAAGATCATGGTGCTACTTTGAAGCACAAGTGTGGTAAAAGGATAGTAACATTGTCCCTTCTCTCTTTTTCTCTCATTTTTTTATTTATATTTTTTTATTTGGGCCTTTTCTCTTTTTTTATGGCCTCTCTTTTTTTCCTTTTTTTATTTGGGCTTCTTTGGCCTCTTTTTTTCGTCCGGAGTCTCATCCCGACTTGTGGGGGAATCATAGTCTCCATCATCCTTTCCTCACTTGGGACAATGCTCTAATAATGATGATCATCACACTTTTATTTTTCTTACAACTCAACAATTACAACTCGATACTTAGAACAAAATATGACAATGATGGAGTATGTCATAATAAATGGAACGGTGGAAAGTTGCATGGCAATATATCTCGCAATGGCTATGGAAACGCCATAATAGGTAGGTATGGTGGCTGTTTTGAGGAAGGTATATGGTAGGTGTATGATACCGACGAAAAGTGCGCGGTATTAGAGAGGCTAGCAAAGGTGGAAGGGTGAGAGTGCATATAATCCATGGACTCAACATTAGTCATAAAGAACTCATATACTTATTGCAAAAATCTAGAAGTTATCAAACCAAAGTATTATGCGCATGCTCCTAGGGGATAGATTGGTAGGAAAAGACCATCGCTCGTCCCCGACCGCCACTCATAAGGAAGACAATCAATAAATAAATCATGCTCCGACTTCATCACATAACGGTTCACCATACGTGCATGCTACGGGAATCACAAACTTTAACACAAGTATTCTTTAAATTCACAACTACTCAACTAGCATGACTTTAATATTATCACCTCCATATCTCAAAACAATTATCAAGCATCCAACTTTTCTTAGTATTCAACACACTCAAAAGAAAGTTTCACAAATCTTGAATACCAAGCATATTATTATTAAGCAAATTACCATGCTATTAAGAGTCTCTCAAAATAATTTAAGTGAAGCATGAGAGATCAATAGTTTCTTTAAAACAAATCCACCACCATGCTCTAAAAGATCTAAGTGAAGCACATAGAGAAAAAGTACTTAGCTCAAAAGGATATAAGTGAAGCACATAGAGCAAAACTACATAGCTCAAAAGGATATAAGTGAAGCACATATAGCAAAACTACTTAGCTCAAAAGATATAAGTGAAGCACATAGAGCAAAACTACATAGCTAAAAAGGATATAAGTGAAGCACATAGAGTATTCTATAAAATTTTAATTCATGTATGGCTCTCTCAAAAGGTGTGTACAGCAAGGATGATTGTGGCATACTAACAAACAAAGAAACAAATAATGCAAGACGCTCCAAGCAAAACACATATCATGTTGGTGAATAAAAATATAGCTCCAAGTAAATTACCAATGGAAGTGGACGAAAGAGGGGATGCCTTCCGGGGCATCCCCAAGCTTTGACTTTTTGGTGTCCTTGGATTATCTTGGGGGTGACATGGGAATCCCCAAGCTTAGGCTCTTGCCATTCCTTGTTCCATAATCCATCAAAAGAATTCACCCAAAACCTGAAAACTTCACAACACAAAACTTAAATTAGAAAACTCGTGAGCTCCGTTAGTGAAAGAAAACAAAAGACCACTTCAAGGTACTGTAATGAACTCATTCTTTATTTATATTGGTGTTAAACCTACTGTATTCCAAATTCTCTATGGATTATAAACTATTTTACTAACCATAGATTCATCAAAATAAGCAAACAACACACGAAAAACAGAATCTGTCAAAAACAGAACAGTCTGTAGTAATCTGAAGCTAGCGTAAGATCTGGAACCCCAAAAATTCTAAAATAAATTTATGGATGTGAGGAATTTATCTATTAATCATCTTAAAAAAGAATTAACTAAATATCACTCTTAAAATAAAAATGACAGAAGTTCTTGTGAGCGCTAAAGTTTCTGTTTTTTTACAGCAAGTTCAAGAAGACTTTCCCCAAGTCTTCCCAACGGTTCTACTTGGCACAAACACTAATTAAACACAAAAAAACACAACCAAAACAGAGGCTAAATAATTTATTTATTACTAAACAGGAGCAAACATAAAGGAATAAAAATAAAATTGGGTTGCCTCCCAACAAGCACTATCGTTTAACGCCCCTAGCTAGGCATAAAAGCGAGGATAGATCTAGGTATTGCCGTCTTTAGTAGGCAATTCTTCGATGAGGCATCTATTTCCCTTAGTAATGTCTTTCTTTCTAGTGATTATCAAACTTTTAGGCACAAGATCGAAAAATTCATTTGTAGCAATTGGTTCCTTAATGATAGCAAAAAGATTGGGATGAATACTTATAGATTTAAGATCCGCAGTTTCCTTACTAGATGATTTACCCTTATTTTTAGGAACATACTTAAGCTTGGCAATTTTAGTAGGAGGACTTGGAGTATTCTTTACGGAAGAAAAAGCGGTTCCCAAGTTTGTAATGATACCCTCAAGTTTACCAACTCTAGTAGAATCTAAGTTTATCTTCTCATTAACTATGGGTCCCTTTTCCTTAATATTTTTCAAAGTCATTCCTACCTTAGATCCATATTGAGTAATTTGATTGTGGATCTTTTTATCTAGATTTTCAATTAATTCAATAGTAGCAACTTTATTTTCAACAATTTCAAGTCTTTGCATAACATGCTCCAAAGTTAACATGGTTCCATTAACCAAAAGATGTGGTGAGCCAAATAAATCTAACATAGCATTATAAGAATCAAAAGTATGGCTACCCAAGAAGTTCCCTCCGGTAATGGTATCGAGGATATATCTATACCAAGGATTAACACCTACATAAAAATTGCGGAGAAGAACTAAGGTAGATTGCTTCCTAGTAGATCTATTTTGAGCATTGCAAATTCTATACCAAGCATCTTTTAGATTTTCTCTCTCCCTTTGTTTAAAATTTAAAACTTCACTCTCCGGAGACAATGGAGAAGATATGAGACTAGCCATGACGACAAGCAAACTAGCACACGAGCAAACAAAAAGGCAAGCGGGCAAAAGAGGCAAATAGAGAGGGAGGATAGAGAGAGAGAGGGCAAATAAAACGGCAAGGGTGAAGTGGGGGAGAGGAAAACGAGAGGCAAATGGCAAATAATGTAATGCGGGAGATAGGGATTGTGATGGGTACTTGGTATGTTGACTTTTTGCGCAGACTCCCCGGCAACGGCGCCAGAAATTCTTCTTGCTACGTCTTGAGCTTGTGTTGGATTTCCCCGAAGAGGAAAGGATGATGCAGTAGAGTAGCGTAAGTATTTCCCTCAGTTTTTGAGAACCAAGGTATCAATCCAGTAGGAGGCCATGCTCAAGTCCCTCGTACCTGCACAAAACGATAGCTACTCGCAACCAACGCGATTAGGGGTTGTCAATACCTTCACGGTCACTTACGAGAGTGAGATCTAATAGATATAATATTTTTGGTATTTTTGGTATAAATATGCAAAGTGAAAAGTAAAAAGCGAAGTAAAAACAAAGCAAGATTAAAGTGATGGAGATTGATATGATGAGAATAGAGCCGGGGGCCATAGGTTTCACTAGTAGCTTCTCTCAAGAGCATAAGTATTCTACGGTGGGTGAACAAATTACTGTTGAGCAATTGATAGAATTGAGCATAGTTATGAGAATATCTAGGCATGATCATGTATATAGGCATCACGTCTGTGACAAGTAGACCGAAACGATTCTGCATCTACTACTATTACTCCACTCATCGACCTCTATCCAGCATGCATCTAGAGTATTAAGTTAAAAACAGAGTAACGCTTTAAGCAAGATGACATGATGTAGAGAGATAAATTCATGCAATATGAAATAAACCCCATCTTGTTATCCTCGATGGCAACGATGCAATACATGCCTTGCTGCCCCTTCTGTCACTGGGAAAGGACACCACAAGATCGAACCTAAAGCTAAGCACTTCTCCCATGGCAAGAACTACCAATCTAGTTGGACAAACCAAACGGATAATTCGAAGAGACTTGCAAAGATAACCAACCATGCATAAAAGAATTCAGAGAAGATTCAAATATTATTCATAGATAGACTTGATCATAAACCCACAATTCATCGGTCTCAACAAACACACCGCAAAAAGAAGATTACATCGAATAGATCTCCACAAGAGAGGGGGAGAACTTTGTATTGAGATTCAAAGAGAGAGAAGAAGCCATCTAGCTACTAACTATGGACCCGAAGGTCTGAGGTAAACTACTCACACTTCATCGGGGAGGCTATGATGATGTAGAAGCCCTCTGTGATGCCAGCCCTCTCCGGCGAAGCTCCGGAACATGCCCCAAGATGGGATCTCGTGGATACAGAAAGTTGCCGCGGTGGAATTAGGTTTTTGGCTCCTGTTCTGATCGTTTGGGGGTACGTAGGTATATATAGGAGGAAGAAGTACGTCGGAGGAGCTCCGAGGGGCCCATGAGGCAGGGGGCGCGCCCTAGGGGGGGCGCGCCCCCACCCTCGTGACCGCCTCTCTGATGCCTTGGCGTAGGGTCCAAGTCTCCTGGATCACATTCGGTGAGAAAATCACGTTCCCGAAGGTTTCATTCCGTTTGGACTCCGTTTGATATTCCGTTTCTTCGAAACACTGAAGTAGGGAAAAACAACAATTCTGGGCTGGGCCTCCGGTTAATAGGTTAGTCCCAAAAATAATATAAAAGTGGAAAATAAAGCCCAATATAGTCCAAAACAGTAGATAATATAGCATGGAGCAATCAAAAATTATAGATACGTTGGAGACGTATCACCAGCCCGCGCGTCGGCAGTGCCTGATACGTCTCCAACGTATCTATAATTTTTGATTGTTCCATGCTATTATATTATCAACCTTGGATGTTTTATATGCATTTATATGGTATTTTATATGATTTTTGGGACTAACCTATTAACCCAGAGCCCAGAGCCCAGTGCAAGTTTCTGTTTTTTTCCTTGTTTTAGAATATCGTAGAAAAGGAAAATCAAACGGAGTCCAATTGACCTGAAACTTCACGGAACTTATTTTTGGATCAGAAGAAGCCCAGAAGATTTGGAGTGCACGTCAGGGGATCAACGAGGAAGCCACGAGGCAGGTGGGCGCGCCCACCCCCTGGGCGCGCCCTCCACACTCGTGGGCCCCCTGACGTACTTCTTCCTCCTATATATCTCCATATACCCTAAAACGATCGGGGAGCACAATAGATCGGGAGTTCCACCGCCAGAAGCCTCCGTAGCCACCGAAAGCTAATCTAGACCCGTTCCGTCACCCTGCCGGAGGGGGAATCCTTCTTCGATGGCCATCTTCGTCATCCTGGTGCTCTTTATGATGAGGAGGGAGTAGTTCTCCCTCGGGGCTGAGGGTATGTACCAGTAGCTATGCGTTTGATCTCTCTCTCTCTGTCTCTCTCTCGTGTTCTTGATTTGGCACGATCTTGATGTATCGCGAGCTTTGCTATTATAGTTGGATCTTATGTTTCTCCTCCCCCTCTACTCTCTTGTAATGGATTGAGTTTTCCCTTTGAGGTTATCTTATCAGATTGAGTCTTTAAAGATTTGAGAACACTTGATATATGTCTTGCCGTGCGTATCTGTGGTGACAATGGGATATCACGTGATTTACTTGATGTATGTTTTGACCTCCAAGTGCAGAGGTTTGTAGATGTTGTTGGGCCTCCAAGTGCAGAGGTTTGTAGGACAGTAGCAAATTTCCCTCAAGTGGATGACTGATAACCCACAAGTATAGGGGATCACAACAGCTTTCGAGGGTAGAGTATTCAACCCAAATTTATTGATTCCACACAAGGGGAGGCAAAGAATATTCTCAAGTATTAGTAGCTGAGTTGTCAATTCAACCACACCTGGAAACTTAGTATCTGCAGCAAAGTGTTTAGTAGCAAAGTAATATGATAGTGGTGGTAGCGGCAACAAAAGTAAAGACAGCAAAAGTAATGTTTTTGGTATTTTGTAGTGATTGTAACAGTAGCAGCGGAAAAGTAAATAAGCGTAAACTAGTATATGGAAAACTCGTAGGCACCGGATCAGTGATGGATAATTATGCCAGATGCGGTTCATCATGTAACATTCATAACATAGGGTGACACAGAACTAGCTCCAATTCATCAATGTAATGTAGGCATGTATTCCGTATATAGTCATACGTGCTTATGGAAAATAACTTGCATGACATCTTTTGTCCTACCCTCCTGTGGCAGCGGGGTCCTATTGGAAACTTAGGGATATTAAGGCCTCCTTTTAATAGAGAACCAGAACAAAGCATTAGCACATAGTGAATACATGAACTCCTCAAACTATGGTCATCACCGGGAGTGGTCCCGATTACTGTCACTTCGCGGTTGCCGGATCATAACACATAGTAGGTGACTATAGACTTGCAAGATAGGATCTAGAACTCACATATATTCATGAAAACATAATAGGTTCAGATCTGAAATCATGGCACACGGTCCCTTGTGACAAGCGTTAAGCATAGCAAAGTCATAGCAACATCAATCTCAGAACATAGTGGATACTAGGGATCAAACCCTAACAAAACTAACTTGATTACATGATAAATCTCATCCAACCCATCACCGTCCAACAAGCCTACGATGGAATTACTCACGCACGGCGGTGAGCATCATGAAATTGGTGATGGAGGATGGTTGATGATGACGACGGCGACGAATCCCCCTCTCCGGAGCCCCAAACGGACTCCAGATCAGCCCTCCCGAGAGGTTTTAGGGCTTGGCGGCTGCTCCGTATCGTAAAACGCAATGATTTCTTCTCTCTGATTTTTTTCTCTCCAAAAGCAAATATATAGAGTTGGAGTTGGCGTCAAAGGGTCTCCAGGGGGCCCTCGAGGTAGGGGGCGCGCCCTAGGGGGGGCGCCCCCCACCCTCGTGAGAAGGGTGTGGGCCCCCTGGTCTTCATATTTGGCGAGGATTTTTTATTTTTTTTCTAAGACCTCCCGTGGAGTTTCAGGTCATTCCGAGAATATTTGTTTTCTGCACATAAAACAACACCATGGTAATTCTGCTGAAAACAGCGCCAGTCTGGGTTAGTTCCATTCAAATCATACAAGATAGAGTCCAAAACAAGGGCAAAAGTGTTTGGAAAAGTAGATACGACGGAGACGTATCAACTCCCCCAAGCTTAAACCCTTGCTTGTCCTCAAGCAATTCAGTTGACAAACTGAAAGAAAGAAAGAAAGAAAAACTTTTACAAACTCTGTTTGCTCTTGTTGTTGTAACTATGTCAAGCCAGTATTCAAGTTTTCAGCATAGATCATAACTAACCACATTTGAAATAATTCTCAGGTCTCATAATTACTCATATCAATAGCATAATCAACTAGCAAGTCATAATAATAAATCTCGGATGACAACACTTTCTCAAAACAATCATAATATGATATAACAAGATGGTATCTCGCTAGCCCTTTCTGAGACCGCAAAACATAAATGCAGAGCACCTTTAAAGATCAAGGACTGACTAGACATTGTAATTCATGGTAAAAGAGATCCAATCATAGTCACACCCAACATAGATTAATAGTGATGAATGAAAATGACAGTTGTGCTCTCCAACTAGTGCTTTTTAATAAAAGGGTGATGACTCAACATAAAAGTAAATGGATAGGCCCTTCGCAGAGGGAAGCAGGGATTTGTAGAGGTGCCAGAGCTCGATTTTGAAATAGAGATAAATTGTATTTTGAGCGGTATACTTTCATTGTCAACGTAACAACTAAGAGATGGCGATATCTTCCATGCTAAACACATTATAGGCGGTTCCCAAACAGAATGGTAAAGTTTACACTCCCCCTCCACCAGCAAGCATCAATCCATGGCTTGCTCGAAACAACGAGTGACTCCAACATACATCAGGTCCCAGGGGGAGTTTTGTTTGCAATTAATTTTGATTTAGTTTGCATAAAGCATGAGACTGGGCATCCCGGTGACCAGCCATTTTCTCGTGAGTGAGGAGCGGAGTCCACTCTTGAGAATAACCCGCCTAACACGGAAGATAAGGACAGCCTTTGTTGATACATGAGCTATTCGAGCATACAAAACAGAATGTTTATTTGAAGGTTTAGAGTTTGGCACATACAAATTTACTTGGAACGGCAGGTAGATACTGCATATAGGAAGGTATAGTGGACTCATCTGGAATAACTTTGGGGTTTAAGGATTTGGATGCACAAGTAGTATTCCCGCTTAGTACAGGTGAAGGCTAGCAAAAGACTGGGAAGCGACCAACTAGAGAGCGACAACAGCCATGTACATGCATTAAAATTAATAAACATTGGATGCAAGTATGAGTAGGATATAATCTACCATGAACATAAATATCGTGGAGGCTATGTTGATTTGTTTCAACTACATGCGTGAACACGTGCCAAGTCAAGTCACTTAAATCATTCAAAGGAGCATACCACCCCATCATACCACATCATAACCATCTCAATAGCATGTTGGCACACAAGGTAAATCATTATAACTCATAGCTAATCAAGCATGGCACAAGCAACTACGATCTCTAATTGTCATTGCAAACATGTTTATTCATAATAAGCTAAATCAAGAACGCGGGACTCATCACATTTACAAAAACAAAAGAGGTCGAGTTCATACCAGCTTTTCTCCTCTCAGTCAGTTCATCATATATCATGATAATTGCCTTTCACTTGCACGACCGAACGGTGTGAATAATAATAAGAGTGCACGTGCATTGGATTAAGCTGGAATCTGCGAGCATCCAATAAACAGGAGAATACAAGGCAATATGGGCTCTTTGGTTAATTCAACAATAATGCATATAAGAGCCACTTCAACAATTTAATTATGGTCTTCTCCTACTGACCCCCAAATAAAAGAAAAGAAATAAAACTATTTACACGGGAAAGCTCCCAACAAGCAAAAGAAGAAAGGGAAATATTTTTGGGTTTTCTTTTTAGTTATTACTACTACAGCAGAAAAATAAACTATTACTAATTTTTTTCTTAAGGTTTAACAAACACATAAGAAGAAAGCAGGAAAAGGAAAATAAACTAGCATGGATATTACAATGAAAAAGTATGAGCACCGACATCTAGTAATGAGTGTGTGTGAACATAAATGTAATGTCGGTAAGAAATACGTACTCCCCCAAGCTTAGGCTTTTGGCCTAAGTTGGTCTATGGCCACGGCTGGCCTCGCGGATATCCATAATAATAGTTGTTGGGGTCATACTGTGATGAGGAAGGATAGTTGGGATCATACTGATGTGCAGCAGTTATCGCCTGCTGAGCTGCAGCATGGAGTCGAGCTACCTCCGCTCTCCTCTCGTACTATTCTGCCTCCTCTCTAGTAATAACATATCTTCCTTTTGCTTGTGAATCAAAGAAGGCAGGAGCAGGGAGAGTAATACAGAAAACACGTCGTTTATCAAAAATTAAGCGGTATAAGAGAGGTGATTCAGACCTCTCGACAAACTGGTGTGAAGCCATACAGTCATAGTCGAAATATGCAGGGGGCAACTCCGTATCACCCTCACGAATGTCTATTTCAAGAAAATGAGCTAAGCGGGTTGCAAAAATTCCTCCAAAGAAATCTCCATTATGTCTATTATGATGCAACCTACGAGCTACAATGGCTCCCATATGATAAGATTGGTCTCCTAACACAGCACTCCTTAGAGTGCTAAGATCAGGGACACACATGTGACATGCTTCATCCTTAGCATTTATGCATCTGCCGATGAAAAGAGCAAAATAATGTATAGCAGGAAAGTGAATGCTCCCTATGGTAGCCTGCGTTATATCTCTAGATTCTCCCACAGTTATACTAGCAAGAAAGTTTCTAAATTCAGATTTATGGGGATCCCTAACACTACCCCATGATGGAAGTTCGCAAGCAGAAGTGAAATCCTCTAAGTCCATGGTATAATATTTGTCATAGAGATCAAACATGACTGAAGGAGAATTACGCGAAGATGAATACTCAAACCTCCTCACAAATGAACTTGTGAGATCATGATACTGGGGGAATTTGTTAGCCTCAAAATCCTCAAGACCGGCATTGCGCAAATATGCTTTGAATTCTTCTTTAATTCCCGCACGGTCCATAAAATTTTCCGACGGCCATTCACAAGGCCGTACTGGAGCGTCTCTTGGTGGATCCTCGTCAGCATCGCGCATAGCAATCCTGGGTCCTTGCTTCTTAGAGGAACCACCTTGGAACATCTTCCTAAACATATTGTTTTTCTCTGAAAAATTCGGAAATTTTTAGTAACTTCAAAATAAAAGTAACCAAACTCAATAAAACTGATAGCAACTACTCCTACAAGTGCCTAGAGCCTATATCAAGCATTAGAACTACTTGGAACCATACAAATTCGACATGCAAGCTCAAGAACATGGTCACCTATGCAGCACAAATTTGCAATGAATAAAGCACTAGAACAAAAACTAATTGGACCAATGGAGGAGTCACATACCAAGGAACTATCTCCCCAAGCAGTTTTGCGAGAGGTGCTTTGAGCAAGGAGATCGAAAATCACAGCAAAAGTGGCTGGAACTCATGCTTGAGTTGGTTTTTCGGGTTTGTGTGAGACAGAGGAAGAAGATGGGTGCTGGGATAAGTGGAGGCGGGCCACCGTGGGCCCACGAGGCAGGGGGCGTGCCCTATAGGGGGGGCGCCCACCACCCTCGTGGCCAGGTGGCGGCTCCTCCCGCGGTAATTTTTGCACAGTAAATCCTCAAATATTCCTGAAAAATCATATTAAATTGGCATGTCATTCTGAGGACTTTTATTTTCAGGATATTTTTATATTGCACGGATAATCAGATAACAGACAGAAAAATACTATTTTTACTTTATTCAATATAGATAACAGAAAATATAAAGAGGGTACAGAAGTTTGTGCTTCTAGTTTCATCCATCTCATGCTCATCAAAAAGAATCCACTAACAAGGTTGATCAAGTCTTGTTAACAAACTCATTCCGATAATCATGAAACCGAAGAAATTTCGAATAACACTAAGTTACCTCAACGGGGATATGCACATCCCCAATAATAAGTATATCATATTTCTTCTTGACAGTAGGAAGAGGAAATTCAAAACCTCCAAATATAATCGATGGAAATTTTCCAATGGAGTTGATACTATGAACTTGAGGTTGTTTCCTCAGAAAGTGTACCGTATGCTCATTACCATTAACATGAAAAGTGACATTGCCTTTGTTGCAATCAATAACAGCCCCTGCAGTATTAAGAAAAGGTCTTCCAAGAATAATAGACATACTATCATCCTCGGGAATATCAAGTATAACAAAGTCCGTTAAAATAGTAACGTTTGCAACCACAACAGGCACATCCTCACAAATACCGACAGGTATAGCAGTTGATTTATCAGCCATTTGCAAAGATATTTCAGTACGTGTCAGCTTATCCAAGTCAAGTCTACGATATAAAGAGAGAGGCATAACACTAACACCGGCTCCAAGATCACATAAAGTAGTTTTAATATAATTTCTTTTAATGGAGCAAGGTATAGTAGGTACTCCGGGATCTCCAAGTTTCTTCGATATTCCACCATTAAAAGTATAATTAGCAAGCATGGTGGAAATCTCAGCTTCCGGTATCTTTCGTTTATTAGTAATGATATCCTTAATATATTTAGCATAAGGATTTGTTTTGAGCACATCAGTTAATCGCATAAGCAAAAAGATAGGCCTAATCATTTCAGCAAAGCGCTCAAAATCCTCATCATCCTTTTTCTTGGATGGTTTTGGAGGAAAAGGCATGAGTTTCTGAACCCAAGGTTCCCTTTCTTTACCATGTTTCCTAGCAACAAAGTCTCTTTTATCATAACGTTGATTCTTTGATTGTGGGTTATCAAGATCAACAGCACGTTCAATTTCTACATCATTGTCATTACTAGGTTGAGCATCATCATGAACATCATCATTAATATTTTTATTAGGTTCATGTTCATTACCAGATTGTGTTTTAGCATCAGACATAGATATATCATTTGGATTATCAGGTGGTTCAGCAATAGGTTCACTAGAAGTTTGCACAGTTCTATCATTTTTCTTCTTCTTCTTTTTAGAAGAACTAGGAACATCAATATTATTTCTTTGAGAATCTTGCTCGATTCTCTTAGGGTGGCCTTCAGAATACAAAGGTTCCTGAGTCATTCTACCAGTTCTAGTAGCCACTCTAACAACATAATCATTTTTCTTACTATTAATTTCATCAAGCACTTCTTTTTGAGCTTTAAGTACTTGTTCTACTTGAGTGGTAACCATAGAAGCATGTTTGCTAATAAGTTTAAGTTCTCCTTTAATATCAGCCATATAATCACCCAAGCGTCTAATCATATAAGCATTTTCTTTTAATTGTCTACCAAAATAAGCATTGAAGTCATCTTGCTTAAACATAAAGTTATCAAACTCATCCAAGCACTGACTAGCAATTTTAGTAGGAGGAACTTCAGTTTTATCATATCTATAGAGAGAATTTACCTTTACTACCTGTGTCGGGATATCGGGATCAGAAGGTTCTTCAACAAATAAATAATTGAGATCATAAGTTTCTTCAACAGGCGGTGAATTAAGACCATGTATTTCTTCAATAGGAGGTAAATTCTTAACGTCTTCAGCTTTAATACCTTTCTCTTTCATAGATTTCTTTGCCTCTTGCATATATTCGGGACTGACAAATAGAACACCTCTCTTCTTCGGAGTTGGTTTAGGAATAGGCTCAGTAATTGGAGCAGGAGCTGGCTTAGGAGGTGCCCAATTATTTTCATTTGTCATCATATTATTCAATAGAATTTCAGCTTCATCCGGTGTTCTTTCCCTGAAAAGAAAACCAGCACAACTATCCAGGTAATCTCTGGAAGCATCGGTTAGTCCATTATAAAAGATATCAAGTATTTCAGGTTTCTTAAGAGGATGATCAGGCAAAGCATTAAGTAACTTGAGAAGCCTCCCCCAAGCTTGTGGGAGACTCTCTTCTTTAATTTGCACAAAGTTGTATATTTCCCTCAAAGCAGCTTGTTTCTTATGAGCAGGGAAATATTTAGCGGAGAAGTAATAAATCATATCCTGGGGACTACGCACACAACCAGGATCAAGAGAATTAAACCATATCTTATCATCACCCTTTAATGAGAACGGAAATATTTTGAGTAAATAGAGGTAATGTGATCTCTCATTATTAGTGAACAGGGCAGCTATATCATTTAACTTAGTAAGATGTGCCACAACAGTTTCAAATTCATAGCCATAAAACGGATCAGATTCAACCAAAGTAATTATATCAGGATCAACAGAGAATTCATAATCTTTATCAGGAACACATATAGGTGAAGTAGCAAAAGCAGGGTCGGGTCTCATTTTATCTCTAAGTGATTCTTTGTTCCATTTAATTAATAACCTCTTAAGCTCATATCTACCTTGCAAGAGAAAATAGCGGCAGAAGATTCCTTATCAAAAAGATAACCTTTAGGAATAACAGGCATGTTTTCATCATCACTATCATCATCGTATTCAGATTCAATAATTTCTTTTTCTCTAGCCCTAGCAATTTGTTCATCAAGAAATTCACCAAGAGGCACAGTAGTATCAGACATAGAAGCAGTTTCATCATAAGTATCATGCATAGCAGAAGTGGCATCATCAATAACATGCGACATATCAGAACGAATAGCAGAAGCAGGTGTAGGTGTCGCAAACTTACTCATAACAGAAGGTGAATCAAGTGTAGAGCTAGATGGCAGTTCCTTACCTCCCCTCGTAGTTGAGGGATAGATCTTGGTTTTTGGATCTCTCAAGTTCTTCATAGTGTCCAGCAGATATAAATCCCAAGTGACTCAAAGAATAGAGCTATGCTCCCCGGCAACGGCGCCAGAAATTAGTCTTGATAACCCACAAGTATAGGGGATCGCAACAGCTTTTGAGGGTAGAGTATTCAACCCAAATTTATTGATTCGACACAAGGGGAGCCAAAGAAAATATTCTCAAGTATTAGCAGCTGAGTTGTCAATTCAACCACACCTGGAAACTTAGTATCTGCAGCAAAGTGTTTAGTAGCAAAGTAATATGATAGTGGTGGTAGCGGCAACAAAAGTAAAGACAGCAAAAGTAATGTTTTTGGTATTTTGTAGTGATTGTAACAGTAGCAGCAGAAAAGTAAATAAGCGCAAACCAATATATGGAAAACTCGTAGGCACCGGATCAGTGATGGATAATTATGCCGGATGCGGTTCATCATGTAACAGTCATAACATAGGGTGACACAGAACTAGCTCCAATTCATCAATGTAATGTAGGCATGTATTCCATATATAGTCATACGTGCTTATGGAAAAGAACTTGCATGACATCTTTTGTCCTACCCTCCCGTGGCAGCGGGGTCCTATTGGAAACTTAGGGATATTAAGGCCTCCTTTTAATAGAGAACCGGAACAAAGCATTAGCACATAGTGAATACATGAACTCCTCAAACTATGGTCATCACCGGGAGTGGTCCCGATTATTGTCACTTCGGGGTTGCCGGATCATAACACATAGTAGGTGACTATAGACTTGCAAGATAGGATCTAGAACTCACATATATTCATGAAAACATAATAGGTTCAGATCTGAAATCATGGCACTCGGGCCCTAGTGACAAGCGTTAAGCATAGCAAAGTCATAGCAACATCAATCTCAGAACATAGTGGATACTAGGGATCAAACCCTAACAATACTAACTTGATTACATGATAAATCTCATCCAACCCATCACCGTCCAGCAAGCCTACGATGGAATTACTCACGCACGGCGGTGAACATCATGAAATTGGTGATGGAGGATGGTTGATGATGACAACGGCGACGAATCCCCCTCTCCGGAGCCCCGAACGGACTCCAGATCAGCCCTCCCGAGAGGTTTTAGGGCTTGGCGGTGGCTCCGTATCGTAAAACGCGATGATTTCTTCTCTCTGATTTTTTTCTCTCCGAAAGAAAATATATAGAGTTGGAGTTGGCGTCGAAGGGTCTCCAGGGGGGCCACGAGGTAGGGGGCGCGCCCTAGGGGGGTGCCCTCCACCCTCATGAGAAGGGTGTGGGCCCCCTGGTCTTCATATTTGGTGAGGATTTTTTATTATTTTTTCTAAGACCTCCCGTGGAGTTTCAGGTCATTCCGAGAATATTTGTTTTCTGCATATAAAACAACACCATGGTAATTCTGCTGAAAACAGCGTGAGTCCGGGTTAGTTCCATTCAAATCATACAAGATAGAGTCCAAAACAAGGGCAGAAGTGTTTGGAAAAGTAGATACGACGGAGACGTATCAATGACCTAAGGTTTATCAATCCGTAGGAGGTGTAGGATGAAGATGGTCTCTCTCAAGCAACCCTGCAACCAAATAACAGAGAGTCTCTTGTGTCCCCAACACACCCAATACAATGGTAAATTGTATAGGTGCACTAGTTCGGCGAAGAGATGGTGATACAAGTGGTTTATGGATGGTAGATAAAGGTTTTTGTAATCTGAAAATATAAAAACAGAAAGGTAACTAATGATAAAAATGGGCGTAAACGGTATTGCAATGCGTTGAAACAAGGCCTAGGGTTCATACTTTCACTAGTGCAAGTTCTCTCAACAATAATAACATAATTGGATCACATAACTATCCCTCAACATGCAACAAAGAGTCACTCCAAAGTCAGTAATAGCGGAGAACAAATGAAGATATTATGGTAGGGTACGAAACCACCTCAAAGTTATTCTTTCCAATCAATCCGTTGGGCTATTCCTATAAGTGTCACAAACAACCCTAGAGTTTGTACTAGAATAACACCTTAAGACACAAATCAACCAAAACCCTAATGTCACCTAGATACTCCAATGTCACCTCAAGTATCCGAGGGTATGATTATACGATATGCATCACACAATCTCAGATTCATCTATTCAACCAACACATAGGACCTCAAAGAGTGCCCCAAAGTTTCTACCGGAGAGTCAAGACGAAAGCGTGTGCCAACCCCTATGCATAGGTTCATGGGCGGAACCCGCAAGTTGATCACCAAAACATACGTCAAGTGGATCAATAGAATACCCCATTGTCACCACGGGTATCCCACGCAAGACATACATCAAGTGTTCTCAAATCCTTAAAGACTCAATCCGATAAGATAACTTCAAAGGGAAAACTCAATCCATTACAAGAGAGTAGAGGGGGAGAAACATCATAAGATCCAACTATAATAGCAAAGCTCGCGATACATCAAGATCGTACCACCTCAAGAACACGAGAGAGAGAGAGATCAAACACATAGCTACTGGTACATACCCTCAGCCCCGAGGGAGAACTACTCCCTCCTCGTCATGGAGAGCACCGGGATGATGAAGATGGCCACCGGAGAGGGATTCCCCCTCCGGCAGGGTGCCGGTACGGGTCTAGATTGGTTTTCGGTGGCTATGGAGGCTTCTGGCGGCGGAACTCCCGATCTATTGTGCTCACCGAAGTTTTTAGGGTATATGGGTATATATGGGAGGAAGAAGTACGTCGGTGGACCTCTGGGCTGTCCACGAGGCAGGGGGTGCACCCAGGGGGGGTGGGCGCACCCCCCACCCTCGTGGGCAGCCCGAGACTCTCCTGGTCCAACTCCAATACTCCGTGGGCTTCTTCTGGTCCAAAAATAAGTTCCGTGAAGTTTTAGGTCAATTGGACTCCGTTTGATTTTCCTTTTCTGCGATACTCTAAAACAAGGAAAAAAATAGAAACTGGCACTGGGCTTTGGGTTAATAGGCTAGTCCCAAAAATCATATAAAATAGCATATAAATGCATATAAAACATCCAAGGTTGATAATATAATAGGATGGAACAATCAAAAATTATAGATACGTTGGAGACGTATCAGCATCCCCAAGCTTAATTCATGCTCGTCCTTGAGTAGGTAAATGATAAAAACAGAATTTTTGATGTGGAATGCTACCTAACATATTTATACATGTAGTTCTCTTTATTGTGGCAAGAATATTCAGATCTACAAGATTCAAGACAAAAGTTTAATATTGATATAAAAATAATAATACTTCAAGCATACTAACAAAGCAATTATGTCTTCTCAAAATAACATGGCCAAATAAAGCTATCCCTACAAAATCATATAGTCTGGCTATGCTCCATCTTCACCACACAAAATATTTAAATCATGCACAACCCCGATGACAAGCCAAGCAATTGTTTCATACTTTTGATGTTCTCAAACTTTTTCAATCTTCACGCAATATATGAGCATGAGCCATGGACATAGCACTATAGGTGGAATAGAATGGTGGTTGTGGAGAAGACAAAAAAGGAGAAGATAGTCTCACATCAAATAGGCGTATCAACGGGCTATGGAGATGCCCATTAATATATATCAATGTGAGTGAGTAGGGATTGCCATGCAACGGATGCACTAGAGCTATAAATGTATGAAAGCTCAACAAAAGAAACTAAGTG
Organism: Triticum urartu; assembly: GCF_056163025.1. Lineage (NCBI taxonomy): Eukaryota > Viridiplantae > Streptophyta > Magnoliopsida > Poales > Poaceae > Triticum > Triticum urartu. The sequence continues at coordinate 66,673,705 of NC_141874.1, forward strand.
GGTGTGCATCCAACTTGCTTGCTCACGAAGACCTAGGGCACTTGAGGAGGCCCATTGTTGGAATATACAAGCCAAGTTCTATAATGAAAATTTCCCACTAGTATATGAAAGTGACAAAACAAGAGACTCTCTATCATGAAGATCATGGTGCTACTTTGAGGACAAGTGTGGGAAAAAGGATAGTAGCATTGTCCCTTTTATTTTTTATTTTTTATTTGGCCTTTCTTTTTTTATTTGGCCGTTCTCTCTTTTTTGGCCTTTTTTGCGGGGACAATGTTCTATTAATGATGATCATCACACTTCTATTTATTTACAACTCAATGATTACAAATCGATACTAGAACAAAGTATGACTCTATATGAGTGCCTCCGGTGGTGTACCGGGATGTGTAATGATTCATGAGTGACATGTATGAAATAATTATGAACGGTGACTTTGCCACAAATACGATGTCCACTACATGATCATGCAAAGCAATATGACAATGATGGAGCGTGTCAAAATAAACGGAACGGTGGAAAGTTGCATGGCAATATATATCGGAATGGGTATGGAAATGCCATAATAGATAGGTATGGTGGCTGTTTTGAGGAAGGTATATGGTGGGTGTATGATACCGGCGAAAGGTGCGCGGTATTAGAGAGGCTAGCAATGGTGGAAGGGTGAGAGTGCGTATAATCCATGGACTCAACATTAGTCAAAAAGAACTCACATACTTATTGCAAAAATCTATTAGTTATCGAAACAAAGTACTACGTGCATGCTCCTAGGGGATATATTGGTAGGAAAAGACCATCGCTCGTCCGAGACCGCCACTCATAAGGAAGACAATCAATAAATAAATCATGCTCCGACTTCGTCACATAACGGTTCACCATACGTGCATGCTACGGGAATCACAAACTTCAACACAATTATTTATCAAATTCACAACTACTCAACTAGCATGACTCTAATATCACCATATCAATATCTCAAAACAATTATCAAGTATCAAACTTCTCTTAGTATTCAATGCACTTCATATGAAAGTTTTTATTATATCCCTCTTGGATGCCCATCATATTAGGACTAAATTCATAACCAAAGCAAATTATCATGTTGTTTAGGACTCTCAAAATAATATAAGTGATGCATGATAGTTCATCTATTTCTATAAAATAAAACCACCACCGTGCTCTAAAAGGATATAGGTGAAGCACTAGAGCAACGACAAACTACTCCGAAAGATATAAGTGAAGATCAATGAGTAGCTAAATAATTATGTAACTATGTGAAGACTCTCTAACATTTAGAATTTCAGATCTTGGGATATTATTCAAACAGCAAGCAAAACAATAGAAAATAAAATGACGCTCCAAGCAAAACACATATCATGTGGTGAATAAAAATATAGCTCCAAGTAAAGTTACCGATGAACGAAGACGAAAGAGGGGATGCCTTCTGGGGCATCCCCAAGCTTAGGCTTTTGGTTGTCCTTAAATATTACCTTGGGGTGCCTTGGGCATCCCCAAGCTTAGGCTCTTGCCACTCCTTATTCCATAGTCCATCAAAACTTAACCCAAAACTTGAAAACTTCACAACACAAAACTCAAAATAGAAAATCTCGTGAGCTCCGTTAGCGAAAGAAAACAAAACACCACTTCAAGGTACTGTAGTGAACTCACTATTTATTTATATTGGTGTTAAACCTACTGTATTCCAACTTCTCTATGGTTTATAAACTATTTTACTAGCCATAGATTCATCAAAATAAGTACACAACACATGAAAAACAGAATCTGTCAAAAACAGAACAGTATGTAGTAATCTGTAGCTAACGCAAGTTCTGGAACCCCAAAAATTCTAAAGTAAACTGCTGGACGTGATGAATTTATCTATTAATCAACTGCAAAAAGAATTAAGTAAATAGCACTTTCCAATAAAAAATGGAAGCAATTCTCGCGAGCGCTAAAGTTTCTATTTTTTACAGCAAGATTAAAAAGACTTTCTCCAAGTCTTCCCAACGGTTCTACTTAGCACAAACACTAATTAAACACAAAAAAACAACCAAAACATAGGCTAGATAAATTATTTATTACTAAACAGGAACAAAAAGCAAGGAACAAAAATAAAATTGGGTTGCCTCCCAACAAGCGCCAACGTTTAACGCCCCTAGCTAGGCATGATGATTTCAATGATGCTCACATAAAAGATAAGAATTGTAACATAAAGAGAGCTTCATGAAGAATATGACTAGCACATTTAAGTCTAACCCACTTCCTATGCATAGGGATTTTGTGAGCAAACAACTTATGGGAGAAATAATCAACTAGCATAGGAAGCAATGTTAGGGATATCGCTTATTGGGAACTTATCGGTCGACCCATGATAAGGGGTAAATCGGCCAGTTTATCGGCATATCGGCCGATTTATCGCCATATTGGCTGATTTATCTTGTCGGTCTGACAACGATAAGCGATAAATCGGCCGATTTATCGGCATATCGGAAGATATCTTGAACAGTGATAGGAAGGCAAAACAAGAATAACTTTAAAACTTTAAGCACATAGAGAGGGAACTTGATATTATTGCAATTCCTACAAGCATATATTCCTCCCTCATAATAATTTTCAGTAGCATTATGAATGAATTCAACAATATAACCAGCACCTAAAGCATTCTTTTCATGATCTACAAGCATAGAAAATTTACTACTCTCCACATAAGCAAGATTCTTCTCCTTCGAAATAGTGGGAGTATCATAAGAGACTCGAATACTATAAATTGTTTCCACATTAAAAGAGTAATGTTCAGAAAAAGGGTAATCATAATCATGAAAAGTTTTATAAATATAATCATCACTACTTTTTATAGCATATGTATCATCACAATAATTATCATAAGTAGCAACTTTGTTCTCATCATAATCGATTGAAACCTCTTCCAAGATAGTGGAATCATTACTAAATAAATTCATTACCTCTCCAAATCCACTTTCATAATTATCACAATGAGATTCAACATCCTCCAAAATAGTGGGATTACTACTTCCTAAAGTTGACACTCTTCCAAACCCACTTTCATCAATATAATCATCATAAGTAGGAGGCATGCTTTCATCATAATAATTTGCTCATCAAAACTTGGGGGACAAAAAATATCATCCTCATCAAACATAGCTTACCCAAGCTTGTGGCTTTTCATATCATTAGCATCATGGATATTCAAGGAATTCATACTAACAACATTGCAACTATGCTCATCATTCAAATATTTAGGGCCAAACATTTTAATGCATTCTTCTTCTAACACTTTGGCACAATTTTCCTTTCCATCATACTCACGAAAGATATTAAAAAGATGAAGCGTATGAGGCAAACTCAATTCCATTTTTTTAGTTTTCGTTTATAAACTAAAATAGTGCTAAAACAAGAAACAAAAGGATTCAATTGCAAGACCTAAAGATATACCTTCAAGCGCTAACCTCCCCGGCAACAGCGCCAGAAAAGAGCTTGATGTCTACTACACAACCTTATTCTTGTAGACGTTGTTTGGCCTCCAAGTGCAGAGGTTTGTAGGACAGTAGCAAATTTCCCTCAAGTGGATGACCTAAGGTTTATCAATCCGTAGGAGGCGTAGGATGAAGATGGTCTCTCTCAAGCAACCCTGCAACCAAATAAAAAAGAGGCTCTTGTGTCCCCAACACACCCAATACAATGGTAAATTGTATAGGTGCACTAGTTCGGCGAAGAGATGGTGATACAAGTGGTTTATGGATGGTAGATAAAGGTTTTTGTAATCTGAAAATATAAAAACAGCAAGGTAACTAATGATAAAAATGGGCGTAAACGGTATTGCAATGCGTTGAAACAAGGCCTAGGGTTCATACTTTCACTAGTGCAAGTTCTCTCAACAATAATAACATAATTGGATCACATAACTATCCCTCAACATGCAACAAAGAGTCACTCCAAAGTCAGTAATAGCGGAGAACAAATGAAGATATTATGGTAGGGTACGAAACCACCTCAAAGTTATTCTTTCCAATCAATCCGTTGGGCTATTCCTATAAGTGTCACAAACAACCCTAGAGTTTGTACTAGAATAACACCTTAAGACACAAATCAACCAAAACCCTAATGTCACCTAGATACTCCAATGTCACCTCAAGTATCCGAGGGTATGATTATACGATATGCATCACACAATCTCAGATTCATCTATTCAACCAACACATAGGACCTTAAAGAGTGCCCCAAAGTTTCTACCGGAGAGTCAAGACGAAAACGTGTGCCAACCCCTATGCATAGGTTCATGGGCGGAACCCGCAAGTTGATCACCAAAACATACATCAAGTGGATCAATAGAATACCCCATTGTCACCACGGGTCTCCCACGCAAGACATACATCAAGTGTTCTCAAATCCTTAAAGACTCAATCCGATAAGATAACTTCAAAGGGAAAACTCCATCCATTACAATAGAGTAGAGGGGGTTCGGGAGAAACATCATAAGATCCAACTATAATAGCAAAGCTCACGATACATCAAGATCGTACCACCTCAAGAACACGAGAGAGAGAGAGAGAGAGAGATCAAACACATAGCTACTGGTACATACCCTCAGCCCCGAGGGAGAACTACTCCCTCCTCGTCATGGAGATCACCGGGATGATGAAGATGGCCACCAGAGAGGGATTCCCCCTCCGGCAGGGTGCCGAAATGGGTCTAGATTGGTTTTTGGTGGCTACAGAGGCTTCTGGCGGCGAAACTCCCGATCTATTGTGCTCCCCGAAGTTTTTAGGGTATATGGGTATATATGGGAGGAAGAAGTGCGTCGGTGGACCTCTAGGATGGCCACGAGGCAGGGGGTGCACCCAGGGGGGTGGGCGCACCCCCCACCCTCGTGGTCAGCCCGAGACTCTCCTGGTCCAACTCCGATACTCCGTGGGCTTCTTCTGGTCCAAAAATAAGTTTCGTGAAGTTTCAGGTCAATTGGACTCCGCTTGATTTTCCTTTTCTGCGATACTCTAAAACAAGGAAAAAACAGAAACTGGCACTGGGCTCTGGGTTAGTAGGTTAGTCCCAAAAATCATACTCCCTCCCTTCCTTAATATAGGGTGTATAGTTTTCGACACGGAAATTAAGGAACGCATGTGGAGGGAAAATTTCCCAAGTTTTGGGTGAGATTACACTTGACTAATTGACATGAGAAAATAGAGGAGCTTGCCTAATATAAGGAAATGCAGTCAAATCCCTAAAAACGTTATCCAGACGAGTGGTGCAACGCAATACACCTTATATTTCGGACTTTTTCTCAAAAATCTATACACCTTATATCAAGGAATAGAGGGAGTATAAAATAGCATATAAAACATCCAAGGTTGATAATATAATAGCATGGAACAATCAAAAATTATAGATACGTTGGAGATGTATCATGTGCCTCATGAAAATATAATTGTGGAAGATAATGATACTTCTTATGATCTTGAAAATCTTTTTGGCACTTGCTTGGAAGAATATGATAATTGCTATACTATTGGTGCTATCAATACTATTGATGATGAGGGTGATTGTACTTATGATATGAAAAGGCCCAAGCTTGGGGATGCTATGTTTGATGAAGATGACGTTTTTGAGAATATATTTGCTGCAATTAATGTTTGTCCCAAACTTGGGGATGCTACATTTAATGAAGATGACATTTTTAGTCTCCCAAGTTTTGATATGCAAATTTATAATGATGATAGCATGCCTCCTACTTATGATGATTATTGTGATGATACTTATGCTATAAAAAGTAGTGATTATATTTATAAAACTTGTCATGATTATGGTTACCCCTTTTCTGAACATTACTCTTTTAATGTGGAAACAATTTATAGTATTCGAGTTTCTTATGATACTCCCACTATTCCGAATGAGAAGGATTTTGCTACTATGGAGAGTAATAAAATATCTATGCTTGTAGATCATGAAAAAAATGCTTTAGGTGCTGGTTATATTGTTGAATTCATTCATGATGCTACTGAAAATTATTATGAGGGAGGAACATATGCTTGTAGGAATTGCAATAATATCAAGTTTCCTCTCTATGTGCTTAAAGTTTTAAAGTTATGCTTGTTTTGCCTTCCTATGCTAGTTGATTATTGTTCCCACAAGTTGTTTGCTCACAAAATCCCTATGCATAGGAAGTGGGTTAGACTTAAATGTGCTAGTCATATTATTCAAGATGCTCTCTTTATGGTACAATTCTTATCTTTTATGTGACCATCGTTGAAATCATCATGCCTAGCTAGGGGCGTTAAACGATAGCGCTTGTTGGGAGGCAACCCAACTTTGTTTTTGTTCCTTGGTTTTTGCTCCTGGTTAGTAATAAATAAATTAGCTAGCCTCTGTTATGATTGAGTTTTATGATTTTAATTAGTGTTTGTGCCAAGTAGAAGCGTTGGGAAGACTTGGGGAAAGTCTTGTTGATCTTGCTGTAAAAAAACAGAAACTTTAGCGCTCACGGGAATTGCTGCCATTTTTATTGGAGAGTGATATTCAGTTAATGATTTTTGAAGATGATTAATAGATAAATTCCTCACGTCCATCAATTTATTTGAGAATTTTATGAGTTCCAAAAGTATACGTTTGATCCAGATTACTACAGACTATTCTGTTTTTGACAGATTCTGTTTTCGATGTGTTGTTTGCTTATTTTGATGAATCTATGAGTAGTATCGGAGGGTATGAACCATAGATAAGTTGGAATACAGTAGATATTACACCAATATGAATTTAGAATGAGTTCACAACAGTACCTAAGTGGTGATTTATTTTCTTATACTAACGGAGCTTACGAGTTTTCTGTTAAGTTTTGTGTTGTGAAGTTTTCAAGTTTTGGGTAAAGATTCGATGGACTATGGAATAAGGAGTGGCAAGAGCCTAAGCTTGGGGATTAACAAGGCATCCCAAGGTAATATTCAAGGACAACCAAGAGCCTAAGCTAGGGGATGCCCCGGAAGGCATCCCCTCTTTCGTCTTCGTTCATCGGTAACTTTACTTGGAGCTATATTTTTATTCGCCACATGATATGTGTTTTGCTTGGAGCATCATTTTATTTTATTTTGTTTTGCTTGCTGTTTGAATAAAATAACATGATCTGAAATTATTAAATGTTAGAGAGTCTTCATATAGTTGCATAATTATTCGACTACTCATTGATCTTCACTTATATCTTTCGGAGTAGTTTGTTGTTGCTCTAGTGCTTCACTTATATCTTTTTAGAGCACGGTGGTGGTTTTATTTTGTAGAAATAGATAAACTCTCATGATTCACTTATATCATTTTGAGAGTCTCTAAACATCATGGTAGTTTGCTTTGGTTATGAATTTACTCCTAATATGATGGGCATCCAAGAGGGATATAATAAAAACTTTCATATGAAGTGCATTGAATACTATGAGAAGTTTGATACTTGATGATTGTTTTGAGATATGAGGATGGTAATATTAGAGTCATGCTAGTGAGTAGTTCTGAATTTGAGAGATACTTGTTTTAAAGTTTATGATTCCCGTAGCATGCACGTATGGTGAACCGTTATGTGATGAAGTCGGAGCATGGTTTATTTATTGATTGTCTTCCTTATGAGTGGCGGTCGGGGACGAGCGATGGTCTTTTCCTACCAATCTATCCCCCTAGGAGCATGCGTGTAATACTTTGCTTTGATAACTTGTAGATTTTTGCAATAAGTATATGAGTTCTTTATGACTAATGTTTAGTCCATGGACTATACGCACTCTCACCCTTCCACCTTTGCTAGCCTCTCTAATACCGCGCACCTTTCGCCGGTATCATACACCCACCATATACCTTCCATAAAACAGCCACCATACCTACCTATTATGGCATTTCCATAGCCATTCCGAGATATATTTCCATGCAACTTTCTACCATTCCGTTTATTATGACACACTCCATCATTATCATATTGCTTTGCATGATCATGTAGTTGACATCGTATTTGTGGCAAAGCCACCGTTCATAATTCTTTCATACATGTCACTCATGAGTCATTGCACATCCCGGTACACCGCCAGAGGCATTCATATAGAGTCATATTTTGTTCTAAGAATCGAGTTGTAATTCATGAGTTGTAAAGTAAATAAAAGTGTGATGATCATCATTATTAGAGCATCGTCCCAGTGAGGAAAGGATGATGGAGACTATGATTCCCCCACAAGTCGGGATGAGACTCCGGACGAAAAATAAATAAATAAAAGAGGCCAAAGAAGCCCAAATAAAAAAAGAGAAAAAAAAGAGGCCATAAAAAAGAGAAAGGCCTAAATATAAAAAAAATTACAAAAAAGAGAGAAAAAGAGAGAAGGGGCAATGCTACTATCCTTTTACCACACTTGTGCTTCAAAGTAGCACCATGATCTTCATGATAGAGAGTCTCCTATGTTGTCACTTTCATATACTAGTGGGTATCTTTCATTATAGAACTTGACTTGTATATTCCAATGATGGGCTTCCTCAAAATGCCCTAGGTCTTCGTTAGCAAGCGAGTTGGATGCACACCCACTTAGTTTCTTTTGTTGAGCTTTCATACACTTATAGCTCTAGTGCATCCGTTGCATGGCAATCCCTACTCACTCACATTGATATCTATTAATGGGCATCTCCATAGCCCGTTGATACGCCTAGTTGATGCGAGACTATCTTCTCATTTTTGTTTTCTCCACAACCACCATTCTACTCCACCTATAGTGCTATATCCATGGCTCACGCTCATATATTGCGTGAAGATTGAAAAAGTTTGAGAACATCAAAAGTATGAAACAATTGCTTGGCTTGTCATCGGGGTTGTGCATGATTTAAATATTTTGTGTGGTGAAGATGGAGCATAGCCAGACTATATGATTTTGTAGGGATAACTTTCTTTTGTCATGTTATTTTAAAGAGACATAATTGCTTGGTTAGTATGCTTGAAGTATTATTATTTTTATGTCAATATTAAACTTTTATCTTGAATCTTATGGATCTGAATATTCTTGCCACAATAAAGTGAATTACATGGATAAATATGTTAGGTAGCATTCCACATCAAAAATTCTGTTTTTATCATTTACCTACTCGAGGACGAGCAGGAATTAAGGTTGGGGATGCTGATACGTCTCCAACCTATCTATAATTTTTGATTGGTCCATGCTATTATATTATCAACTTTGGATGTTTTATATGCATTTATATGCTATTTTATATGATTTTTGGGACTAACCTATTAACCCAGAGCCCAGTGCCAGTTTATGTTTTTTCCTTGTTTTAGAATATCGCAGAAAAGGAAAATCAAACGGAGTCCAATTGACCTGAAACTTCACAGAACTTATTTTTGGATCAGAAGAAGCCCAGAAGACTTGGAGTGCACGTCAGGGGATCAACGAGGAAGCCACGAGGCAGGGGCGCGCCCACCCCCTCTGGGCGCGCCCTCCACCCTCGTGGGCCCCTCGTGACCCCCTGACGTACTTATTCCTCCTATATATCTCCATATACCCTAAAACGATGGGGAGCACAATAGATCGGGAGTTCCACCGCCAGAAGCCTCCGTAGCTACCGAAAGCTAATATAGACCCGTTTCGTCACCCTGTCGGAGGGGGAATCCTTCTCCGGTGGCCATCTTTGTCATCCTGGTGCTCTTTATGATGAGGAGGGAGTAGTTCTCCCTCGGGGCTGAGGGTATGTACCAGTAGCTATGCGTTTGATCTCTCTCTCTATCTCTTGTGTTCTTGATTTGGCACGATCTTGATGTATCGCGAGCTTTGCTATTATAGTTGGATCTTATGTTTCTCCTCCCCCTCTACTCTCTTGTAACAGATTGAGTTTTCCCTTTGAGGTTATCTTATCGGATTGAGTCTTTAAAGATTTGAGAAAACTTGATGTATGTCTTGCCGTGCGTATCTGTGGTGACAATGGGATATCACGTGATTTACTTGATGTATGTTTTGGTGATCAACTTGTGGGTTCCGCCCATGAACCTATGCATAGGGGTTGGCACACGTTTTCGTCGTGATTCTCCGGTAGAAACTTTGGGGCACTCTTTGAGGTTCTATGTGTTGGTTGAATAGATGAATCTGAGATTGTGTGATGCATATCGTATAATCATACCCATGGATACTTGAGGTGACATTGGAGTATCTAGGTGACATTAGGGTTTTGGTTGATTTGTGTCTTAAAGTGTTATTCCAGTACGAACTCTAGGGCTGTTTGTGACACCTATAGGAATAGCCCAACAGATTGATTGGAAAGAATAACTTTGAGGTGGTTTCGTACCCTACCGTAATCTCTTCGTTTGTTCTCCGCTATTAGTGACTTTGGAGTGACTCTTTGTTGCATGTTGAGGGATAGTTATGTGATCCAATTATGTTATTATTGTTGAGGAAACTTGCACTAGCGAAAGTATGAACCCTAGGCCTTGTTTCAACGCATTGCAATACCGTTTACGCTCACTTTTATCATTAGTTACCTTGCTGTTTTTATATTTTCAGATTACAAAAACCTTTATCTACCATCCATATTGCACTTGTATCACCATCTCTTCGCCGAACTAGTGCACCTATACAATTTACCATTGTATTGGGTGTGTTGGGGACACAAGAGACTCTTTGTTATTTGGTTGCAGGGTTGCTTGAGAGAGACCATCTTCATCCTACGCCTCCTACGGATTGATAAACCTTAGGTCATCCATTTGAGGGAAATTTGCTACTGCCCTACAAACCTCTGCACTTGAAGGCCCAACAACGTCTACAAGAAGAAGGTTGTGTAGTAGACATCAGTGCCCTGGCCGCTCCTCGCGCGTGCACTCGCAGCTCCCAAGCCGCGCCCTCGTCGTACCGACGTAGAGCTCCGCCGCAGCCGCGCTGCTCTCTGCTTGCTGCTCCGCCCCTAGTGCTGCTTGCCGCAACTAGCCACAGCTGTCGCCTGCGCGCTCCCCTGCACCCCCGCGCGCCTCTGTACCCTCTTGCGTGCCCGCGCGTGCACGCCCGCACCCGCTGTCGCCCGCCCTTGCCCTCTGCCGCCACGTACTGCTCCTGTCGCTGCTCCTCGCCTGCTGCAACCCGCCGCTGTCGTCGCTTCCCTTCGGCCCCCCTCACTCGCGCGTGAGCCGCCTCCACATCGCGCTCCTCCGTCCGAGCCCGCCTCAGGCCGCTGCTCGCGTACTCCCGCGTTGCCGCTTCTGCCGCTGGCCGCCGCAGATCCCGCCTGCCTCCGCTCACCCCGTCATGCACCGCCCGAGCCCGCCCGGTGCTCGCGTCGCCCGTGCGCCGGCTGACCGGTCGACGAGCCCCTGCCTGTCACCGCCTCCTATTGCCCCTGCTCCGCCGCGGCTCTGCTCCGCCCGCGCCACCGCCTCCCACTTCGGTCGCCGCATCCCCGCTCGACCTTGCCGCCACTTCGGCCGCCCACCGCCCCAACCGACGTCGTAGATGGATGCGCGGCACTGCGCCCGTCCGGTAGCAACCGCCCCCGCGCGAAATGATCACCAGAATGGCGAGTCCGGCGAGGCCCGGCGCCCCTCTGCCGCGGGAACGCTCACCGGAGATCCCCAAACGCCGACGCCGGCGTGCATCGATGGGCCCCGCCCCTGGGTCACTGACCAGTGGGTCCTGGGGGCCCCGTTGACTGGGTTGACCCAGTCAACTGCTGACTGGGCAGCCCAGTGGCACTGACATGTGGGGCCCACGCCATAAACGAATAAAATTAAATAGATAAATTGCTAATTAATTAAATTAGTTAATTAAAACCTTAATCTCTCACTAACTACTAGGCCCCACCCACTAATTAACCCATTTAGGATTCAGACGTCGTTGAGGATCACGAACTGGTTTGGCATCTTCTTCCAAATTTATTTTATGTTGACATAGAGTGGGACTAATGCTCTTAAGATCAACAAGAGTATGTCCAATAGCAGCACGATGTTTCTTCAGAGTTTTCAATAATCTTTCTTCTTCATGCTCTGAAAGGTTAGCACTAATAATAACAGGATATATCTTCTTTTCATCAAGATAAGCATATTTAAGATTATCAGGCAAAGGTTTAAGCTCAAACACGGGATCACCCTTGGGTGGAGGAGGATCCCCTAAAATTTCAACAGGCAAATTGTGATGCAGAATAGGTTCCTGTTTAAAGAATACTTCATCTATTTCCCTTCTTTCATTCATGAACATATCATTTTCATGGTCTAGCAAATAGTGTTCTAAAGGATCACTAGGAGGTACGGCAATAAAAGCAAGACCAATAATTTCATCCTTACTAGGTAATTCTTCCTCGCGATGTTGTTTACTAAATTTAGAGAAATTAAACTCATGAACCATATCATCCAAGCCAATAGTAACAACATTCTTTGTGCAATCTATGGTAGCATTGACAGTATTTAAGAAGGGTCTACCAAATATAATGGGACAAAAACTATCTTGTGGGGAACCAAGAACAAGAAAATCAGTAGGATATTTAGTTTTCCCACACAAGACTTCAACATCTCTAACAATTCCAATTGGTGAAATAGTATCTCTATTGGCAAGTTTAATTGTGACATCAATATCTTCTAACTTAGCAGGTGCAATTTCATTCTTAATTTCTTCATATAAGTCAATAGGTATTACACTAGCACTAGCACCCATATCACATAAGCCATGATAACAATTATCTCCTATTTTAACAGAAATAACAGGCACGCCTACTACAGGTCTATGTTTATCTTTATCACAACGTTTAGCAATTCTAGTAGTTTCACCTTCGAACTGAATAACATGCCCATCAATATTATCAGACAAGATATCTTTAACAATAGTAATATTAGGTTCTACTTTAACTTGCTCAGGAGGTGTATAAGTTCTAATATTGCTTTTATGAACAACAGTTGAAGCTTTAGCATGATCCTTTATTCTAACAGGGAAAGGTGGTTTCTCAATATAAGAAGTAGGAACAATAGGATCATTATAAGTGACAGTCTTTTCTTCAACTTTAATAGGTGCAGCTACCTTTACTTCTATGGGAGGATGATATTTAAACCACTTCTCCTTAGGGAGATCAACATAAGTAGAAAAAGATTCACAGAAAGAAGCTACTATCTCAGAGTCAAGTCCATATTTAGTGCTAAACTTACGGAAAATATCGGTATCCATAAAAGATTTAACACAATCAAACTTAGGTGTCATACCTGACTCCTTACCTTCGTCGAGGTCCCAATCTTCGGAGTTGCGTTTAATTCTATCCAATAAATTCCATTTGAATTCAATAGTCTTCATCATAAAAGAGCCAGCACAAGAAGTATCGAGCATGGTGCGATTGTTTTCAGAAAGCCGAGCATAAAAACTTTGCATAATTATTTCTCTCGAGAGCTCATGATTGGGGCATGAATATAACATTGATTTAAGCCTCCCCCAAGCTTGAGCGATGCTTTCTGCTTCGCGAGGCCAGAAATTATATATATAATTGCGATCACGATGAACAAGATGCATAGGGTAATACTTTTGATGAAATTACAACTTCAATCTTTTATAGTCCCATGATATCATATCATCACATAGTCTATACCATATAAATGTGTCTCCCTTCAAAGATAAAGGGAAGACCTTCTTCTTAGCAACATCATCGGGTATACCTGCAAGCTTAAATAATCCACAAACTTCATCCACATATATTAAGTGCTCATCAGGATGCTTTGTTCCATCTCTTGTAAAAGGGTTAGCTAGCAGTTTTTCCATCATACCCGAAGGAAATTCAAAAGGAGTTTCATTTTCAATAGGTTCAGTAGGTTGAGGAGAAACTCTTTGCTCTACTGGACGGGGTGAAGATACCCCGAACAAGCCCCTCAGAGAATTACTTTCCATAGTAACAAGTGACAGTAAATTTCAGCACACTATATAAAATTTTCCTTACCAAATTCCACCTACCAAAGGCGCTACACTCCCCGGCAACGGCGCCAGAAAAGAGTCTTGATGACCCACAAGTATAGGGGATCTATCGTAGTCCTTTCGATAAGTAAGAGTGTCGAACCCAACGAGGAGCAGAAGGAAATGATAAGCGGTTTTCAGCAAGGTATTCTCTGCAAGTACTGAAATAAGTGGTAAAAGATAGTTTTGTGATAAGATAGACTGTAATGAGCAACGAGTAACAAAAGTAAATAAAGTGAAGCAAGGTGGCCCAATCCTTTTGTAGCTAAGGACAAGCCGGAACAAACTCTTATAATAGGAAAAGCGCTCCCGAGGACACATGGGAATATCGTCAAGCTAGTTTTCATCACGGTCATATGATTCGTGTTCGATACTTTGATAATTTGATATGTGGGTGGACCGGTGCTTGGGTGTTGTTCTTACTTGAACAAGCATCCCACTTATGATTAACCTCTATTGCAAGCATCCGCAACTACAACAAAAGTATTAAGGTAAACCTAACCATAGCATGAAACATGTGGGTCCAAATCAGCCCCTTACGAAGCAACGCATAAACTAGGGTTTAAGCTTCTGTCACTCTAGCAACCCATCATCTACTTATTAATTCCCAATGCCTTCCTCTAGGCCCAAATAATGGTGAAGTGTTATGTAGTCGACGTTCACATAACACCACTAGAGGCTAGACAACATACATCTTATCAAAATATCAAACGAATACCAAATTCACATGACTACTCATAGCAAGACTTCTCCCTTGTCCTCAGGAACAAACGTAATTACTCACAAAGCATATTCATGTTCATAATCAGAGGGGTAATAATATGCATATAGGATCTGAACATATGATCTTCCACCAAATAAACCAATTAGCATCAACTACAATGAGTAATCAACACTACTAGCAACCTACTAGCACCAATCCCGGACTTTGAGACAAGAATTGGATACAAGAGATGAACTAGGGTTTGGAGATGAGATGGTGATGGTGAAGATGTTGATGGAGATTGCCCTCTCCCAATGAGAGGAGCGTTGGTGATGACGATGGTGATGATTTCCCCCTCCCGTAGGGAAGTATCCCCGGCAGAACAGCTCTGCCGGAGCTCTAGATTGGATCCGCCAAGGTTCCGCCTCGTGGCGGCGGAGTCTCGTCCCAAAAAGTTCCCTCTTATTTTTTTCTCATCGAAAGACTTCATATAGGAGAAGATGGACGTCGGAGAGCCACCAGGGGGCCCACGAGGTAGGGGGCACGCCCTAGGGGGGCACCCCCACCCTCGTGAGAAGGGTGTGGGCCCCCTGGCCTTCATCTTTGGCGAGGATTTTTCTTTATTTACTTTAGGGTGTTCCGTGGAGTTTCAGGACTTTTGGAGTTGCGCAGAATAGGTCTCTAATATTTGCTCCTTTTCTAGCCTAGAATTCCAGCTGACGGCATTCTCCCTCCTTATGCAAACCTTGTAAGATAAGAGAGAATAGCCATAAGTATTGTGACATAAAGTGAAATAACAGTCCATAATGCAATAAATATCGATATAAAAGCATGATGCAAAATGGACGTATCAATCACCAGATATCGCCTACTCTTCTCTCTACTGCTTGCATTAGAGTAGTGTAGCATGTCAATGCTTTCCGTTAATCCTATTCTGATGCATAGCCTGTCATTGTTGCTACAACTGTTGATACCTTACATGCAATTCTAAATGCTTAGTATAGGATGCTAGATTATCATCAGTGGCCCTACATTCTTGTCAGTCTGCCATGCTATACTATTGGGCCGTGATCACGTCGGGTGTTGATCATGGGTATATACTATGCATACATACTATACATGTTGTGACTAAAGTTGGGTCGGCTCGTTGAGTACCCGCAAGTGATTCTGATGTTGGGGGCTGAAGGGGCAGGTGGTTCCACCCAGGTAGTGGTGGGCCTAGATTCCCGACGGCCCCGACTGTTACTTTGAGGTGGAGCGACAGGGCAGGCGGAGATCACCTAGGAGAGAGGTGGGCCTGGCCCTGGTCGGCGTCCGCAGTTATTTCTAAATAACACGCTACACGAGATCTTGGTATTTGATCTGAGTATGGCTACTGGCCTATACGCACTAACCAACTACGCGAGAACAGTTATGGGCACTCGACGTCGTGGTATCAGCCGAAGCCTTCGTGACGTCAGCAACAGAGCGGCGTGTGTCAGGTTGGACCGCGTAACGCAACTTCCTTCGTAATGGAGGTTGCTAGGTCTGCTCTCCGGCCGCCCTCGCAACATGCACGTGTGCAATGGGCGATGGGCTGCTACGTCTTGAGCTTGCGTTGGTTTTCCCGAAGAGGAAGGGATGATGCAGCAGAGTAGCGTAAGTATTTCCCTCAGTTTTTGAGAACCAAGGTATCAATCCAGTAGGAGCCCACGCTCAAGTCCCTCGTACCTGCACAAAGCAATAGCTACTCGCAACCAACGCGATTAGGGGTTGCCAAGCCCTTCACGGTCACTTACGAGAGTGAGATCTGATAGATAGAATATTTTTGGTATTTTTGATATAAAGATGCAAAGTAAAAAGTAAAAGCAAAGTAAATAGCAAAACAATATAAAAGTGATAGAGATTGATATGATGAGAATAGACCCGGGGGCCATAGGTTTCACTAGTGGCTTCTCTCAAGAGCATAAGTATTCTACGGTGGGTGAACAAATTACTGTTGAGCAATTGATAGAATTGAGCATAATTATGAGAAAATCTAGGCATGATCATGTATATAGGCATCACGTCCGTGACAAGTAGATCGAAATGATTCTGCATCTACTACTATTACTCCACTCATCGACCGCTATCCAGCATGCATCTAGAGTATTAAGTTAAAAACAGAGTAACGCCTTAAGCAAGATGACATGATGTAGAGAGATAAATTCATGCAATATGAAATAAACCCCATCTTGTTATCCTCGATGGCAATGATACAATACGTGCCTTGCTGCCGCTTCTATCACTGGGTAAGGACACCGCAAGATCGAACCCAAAGCTAAGCACTTCTCCCATGGCAAGAACTACCAATCTAGTTGGCCAAACCAAACGGATAATTCGAAGAGACTTGCAAAGATAACCAATCATGCATAAAAGAATTCAGAGAAGATTCAAGAATTATTCATAGATAGACTTGATCATAAACCCACAATTCATCGGTCTCAACAAACACACCGCAAAAGGAAGATTACATCGAATAGATCTCCACAAGAGAGGGGGAGAACTTTGTATTGAGATTCAAAGAGAGAGAAGAAGCCATCTAGCTACTAACTATGGACCCGAAGGTCTGAGGTAAACTAATCACACTTCATCGGAGAGGTTATGATGATGTAGAAGCCCTCCGTGATGACGGCCCTCTTCCGGCGGAGCTCCGGAACAGGCCCCAAGATGGGATCTAGTGGATACAGAAAGTTGCGGCGGTGGAATTAGGTTTTTTGGCTCCTGTTCTGATCGTTTGGGGGTACGTGTGTATATATAGGAGGAAGGAGTACGTCGGTGGAGCACCGAGGGGCCCATGAGGCAGGGGGCGCGCCCTAGGGAGGGCGCCCCCCACCCTCGTGAACACCTCTTTGCTTCCTTGCAGTAGGGTCCAAGTCTCCTGGATCACGTTCGGTGAGAAAATCACATTCCCGAAGATTTTATTTCATTTGGACTCCGTTTGATATTCCGTTTATCTGAAACACTGAAATTGGCAAAAAAAACAGCAATTCTGGGTTGGGCCTCCGGTTAATAGGTTAGTCCCAAAAATAATATAAAAGTGGAAAATAAAGCCCAATATAGTCCAAAACAGTAGATAATATAGCATGGAGCAATCAAAAATTATAGATACGTTGGAGACGTATCAGGCATCCCCAAGCTTAATTCCTGCTCGTCCTCGAGTAGGTAAATGATAAAAAGAGAATTTTTGATGCGGAGTGCTACTTGGCATAATTTCAATGTAAATCTTCTTAATTGTGGTATGAATATTCAGATTAGAAAGATTCAAGACAAAAGTTTATATTTACATAGAAAATAATAATACTTCAAGCATACTAACAAAGCAATTATGTCTTCTCAAAATAACATGGCCAAAGGAAGTTATCCCTACAAAATCATATAGTCTGGCTATGCTCCATCTTCCCCACACAAAGTATTTAAATCATGCACAACCCCGATGACAAGCCAAGCAATTGTTTCATACTCTAACTTTTTCAAAACTTTTTCAATCTTCACGCAATACATGAGCGTGAGCCATGGATATAGCACTATAGGTGGAATAGAATGGTGGTTGTGGAGAAGACAAAAAAGGAGAAGATAGTCTCACATCGACTAGGCGTATCAACGGGCTATGGAGATGCCCATCAATAGATATCAATGTGAGTGAGTAGGGATTGCCATGCAACGGATGCACTAGAGCTATAAGTATATGAAAGCTCAAAAAAAACTAAGCGGGTGTGCATCCAACTTGCTTGCTCATGAAGACCTAGGGAAATTTGAGGAAGCCCATCATTGGAATATACAAGCCAAGTTCTATAATGTAAAATTCCCACTAGTATATGAAAGTGATAACATGAGAGACTCTCTACTATGAAGATCATGGTGCTACTTTGAAGCACAAGTGTGGTAAAAGGATAGTAGCATTGTCCCTTCTCTCTTTTTCTCTCATTTTTTTATTTATTTTTTTATTTGGGCCTTTTTTTATGGCCTCTTTTTTCGGGCTTCTTTGGCCTCTTTTTTTCGTCTGGAGTATCATCCCGACTTATGGGGGAATCATAGTCTCCATCATTCTTTCCTCACTGGGACAATGCTCTAATAATGATGATCATCACACTTTTATTTTTCTTATAACTCAACAATTACAACTCGTTACTAAGAACAAAATATGAGTCTATGTGAATGCATCTGGTGGTGTACCGGGATATGCAATATGACAATGATGAATGTGTCATGAACGGAACGGTGGAAAGTTGCATGGCAATATATCTCGGAATGGCTATGGAAATGCCATAATAGGCAGGTATGGTGGCTGTTTTGAGGAAGGTATATGGTAGGTGTATGATACCGGCGAAAGTTGCACGGTATTAGATAGGCTGGCAAGGGTGGAAGGGTGAGAATGCGTATAATCCATGGACTCAACATTAGTCATAAAGAACTCATATACTTATTGCAAAAAATTAGAAGTTATCAAAGCAAAGTATTACGCGCATGCTCCTAGGGGGATAGATTGGTAGGAAAAGACCATCGCTCGTCCCCGACCGCCACTCATAAGGAAGACAATCAATAAACAAATCATGCTCCGACTTCATCACATAAGGGTTCA
The DNA here is from genome assembly GCF_056163025.1 of Triticum urartu. Lineage (NCBI taxonomy): Eukaryota > Viridiplantae > Streptophyta > Magnoliopsida > Poales > Poaceae > Triticum > Triticum urartu. The sequence goes on from NC_141874.1 coordinate 66,692,930, forward strand.
TCATACGTGCATGCTACGGGAATCACAAACTTTAACACAGGTATTCTTTAAATTCACAACTACTCAACTAGCATGACTTTAATATTATCACCTCCATATCTCAAAACAATTATCATGCTTCAATCTTTTCTTAGTATTCAACACACTCAAAAGAAAGTTTCACAAATCTTGAATACCAAGCATATTATTATTAGGCAAATTACCATGCTATTAAGAGACTCTCAAATTAATTTAAGTGAAGCATGAGAGATCAATAGTTTCTTTAAAACGAATCCACCACCGTGCTCTAAAAGATCTAGGTGAAGCACATAGAGCAAAATTATAACGCTCAAAAGATATAAGTGAAGCACATAGAGCAAAATTATCTAGCTCAAAAGATATAAGTGAAGCACATAGAGCGAAATTATCTAGCTCAAAAGATATAAGTGAAGCACAAAGAGCAAAATTATCTAGCTCAAAAGATATAAGTGAAGCACATAGAGCGAAATTATCTAGCTCAAAAGGTATAAGTTAAGCACATAGAGCAAAATTATCTAGCTCAAAAGATATAAGTGAAGCACATAGAGTATTCTATCAAATTTTAATTCATGTATGGCTCTCTCAAAAGGTGTGTACAGTAAGGATGATTGTGGCATACTAACAAATAAAGACACAAATAATACAATACGCTCCAAGAAAAACACATATCATGTTGGTGAATAAAAATATAGCTCCAAGTAAATTACCGATGGAAGTGGACGAAAGAGGGGATGCCTTCCGGGGCATCCCCAAGCTTTGACTTTTTGGTGTCCTTGGATTATATTGGGGGTGCCATGGGCATCCCCAAGTTTAGGCTCTTGCCACTCCTTGTTCCATGATCCATCAAAAGAATTCACCCAAAACTTGAAAAGTTCACAACACAAAACTCAAAATAGAAAACTCGTGAGCTCCGTTAGCGAAAGAAAACAAAATACCACTTCAAGGTACTGTAATGAACTCATTTTTTATTTATATTGGTGTTAAACCTACTGTATTCCAACTTCTCTATGGATTATAAACTATTTTACTAGCCATAGATTCATCAAAATAAGCAAACAACACACGAAAAAACAGAATCTGTCAAAAACAGAACAGTCTGTAGTAATCTGTAGCTAGCGCAAGATCTGGAACCCCAAAAATTCTAAAATAAATTTCTGGACGTGAGGAATTTATTTATTAATCATCTGAAAAAATAATTAACTAAATAGCACTCTTAAAATAAAAATGACAGCAGTTCTCGTGAGCGCTAAAGTTTCTGTTTTTTACAGCAAGTTCAACAAGACTTTCCCCAAGTCTCCCCAACGGTTCTACTTGGCACAAACACTAATTAAACACAAAAAACACAACCAAAACAGAGGCTAAATAATTTATTTATTACTAAACAGGAGCAAAAATCAAGGAATAAAAATAAAATTGGGTTGCCTCCCAACAAGCGCTATCGTTTAACGTCCCTAGCTAGGCATAACAAGCAAGGATAGATCTAGGTATTGCCATAGTAATAAGATAGATTGGTGAAGCTCATTTCATATTCTCTATGTTCGGCAGCAAGTTTTCTTTGAGGCAAGCAAAAGTAATCAAAAGGACTAAATTTAACGGGACAAAAGTCCCCAAGATCAGCTTTGGGAGGTATAGGTTCCTCCTTCGGTCCTTCATAATGCACAACCAATTCATCATTATAAGCATTCTTTTGACAGAACTTTGTGAGCCTATATTCAAAAGAATACCCTAGTTCATTATTTTGAATAGCCAAATCACCATTAAGTTCAAAAATTCTATCAACTAAAACATTGGTAGGAACCCTTCTTCTAAGATTTTCATTGAAAGCAACATAATCTAGAGATTCAAAACGCATTATTTCTTCTTGATCAAAGAGGATAGCCTCAATGGGAGGACGGCAAGCGTCCACCCTATAATGCGCAAAGATTTCTTTGGCTTCTTTTATTATGAATCTAAACTCATGAGCCAAAAAGATAGTAGTGGCACGCTTAACAGAAGAATGCTCAATATTAGAAAATTCCAGAAAAATCCTTTGTATAGAAGGATGCATGTGCATGAATTGTCTTTCAAGTTCAACTACAAGCATGGCAATAGCGTCCGCAAGACTACTAGTTCTGTGAAGGATAGAACTACCCATAGAAGGTAAAGCACCGGCACAAGTAAAGAAATCTTGAATAACTCCTTTCCAATAATATTACCACTACCAATACGGATTTTTTTGTATGAAAGATGGTAGGTTCTTTAGCAGGAGTATCAGAATTTTCCATGATATTGTTATCACCCATATTGGCGATAACTTCCCCAATTTCAGACATAACGACAAGCAAGCAAACTAGCACACGAGCAAACAAAAAGGCAAATAGAGAGGGAGGATAGGGAGAGAGAGGGGGCGAATAAAACGGCAAGGGTGAATTGGGGCGAGAGGAAAACGAGAGGCAAATGGCAAATAATGTAATGTGAGAGATAGGGATTGTGATGGGTACTTGGTATGTTGACTTTTTGTGTAGACTCCCCGGCAACGGCGCCAGAAATCCTTCTTGCTACGTCTTGAGCTTGCGTTGGTTTTCCCCGAAGAGGAAGGGATGATGCAGCAGAGTAGCGTAAGTATTTCCCTCAGTTTTTGAGAACCAAGGTATCAATCCAGTAGGAGCCCACGCTCAAGTCCCTCGTACCTGCACAAAGCGATAGCTACTCGCAACCAACGCGATTAGGGGTTGTCAAGCCCTTCACAGTCACTTACGAGAGTGAGATCTGATAGATAGAATATTTTTGGTATTTTTGATATAAAGATGCAAAGTAAAAAGTAAAAGCAAAGTAAATAGCAAAACAATATAAAAGTGGTAGAGATTGATATGATGAGAATAGACCCGGGGGCCATAGGTTCCACTAGTGGCTTCTCTCAAGAGCATAAGTATTCTACGGTGGGTGAACAAATTAATATTGAGCAATTGATAGAATTGAGCATAATTATGAGAATATCTAGGCATGATCATATATCTCGGCATCATGTCCGTGACAAGTAGATCGAAATGATTCTGCATCTACTACTATTACTCCACTCATCGACCGCTATCCAGCATGCATCTAGAGTATTAAGTTACAAACAGAGTAACGCCTTAAGCAAGATGACATGATGTAGAGAGATAAATTCATGCAATATGAAATAAACCCCATCTTGTTATCCTCGATGGCAATGATACAATACGTGCCTTGCTGCCCCTTCTGTCACTGGGTAAGGACACCGCAAGATCGAACCCAAAGCTAAGCACTTCTCCCATGGCAAGAACTACCAATCTAGTTGGCCAAACCAAACGGATAATTCGAAGAGACTTGCAAAGATAACCAATCATGCATAAAAGAATTCAGAGAAGATTCAAATACTATTCATAGATAGACTTGATCATAAACCCATAATTCATCGGTCTCAACAAACACACCGTAAAAAGAAGATTACATCGAATAGATCTCCACAAGAGAGGGGGGGAACTTTGTATTGAGATTCAAAGAGAGAGAAGAAGCCATCTAGCTACTAACTATGGACCCGAAGGTCTGAGGTAAACTACTCACACTTCATCAGAGAGGCTATGATGATGTAGAAGCCCTCCGTGATGACGGCCCTCTTCCGGCGGAGCTCCGGAACAGGCCCCAAGATGGGATCTCGTGGATACAGAAAGTTGCGGCGGTCGAATTAGGTTTTTTGGCTCCTGTTCTGATCGTTTGGGGGTACGTGTGTATATATAGGAGGAAGGAGTACGTCGGTGGAGCACCGAGGGGCCCATGAGGCAGGGGGCGCGCCCTAGGGGGGGCGCCCCCCACCCTCGTGAACACCTCTTTGCTTCCTTGCAGTAGGGTCCAAGTCTCCTGGATCACGTTCGGTGAGAAAATCACATTCCCGAAGATTTTATTTCATTTGGACTCCGTTTGATATTCCGTTTATCTGAAACACTGAAATTGGCAAAAAAAACAGCAATTCTGGGTTGGGCCTCCGGTTAATAGGTTAGTCCCAAAAATAATATAAAAGTGGAAAATAAAGCCCAATATAGTCCAAATCAGTAGATAATATAGCATGAAGCAATCAAAAATTATAGATACGTTGGAGACATATCATGGGCCCAGACCCCTGCGCCATAGGATTTAGACCGGCGTGCTGACCTCTCTGTTGTGCCTAGGTAGGGCTGCGACGTGTTGATCTTCCGAGGCCGGGCATGACCCAGACCAGTGTGTCCGGACAAAGGGGATCGAGCGTGTTGGGAAATGTGGTGCACCCCTGCAGGGAAGTTAATCTATTCGAATAGTCGTGATCTTCGGTAACACGACGACTTGGAGTTGTACCTTGACCTTATGACAACTAGAACCGGATACTTAATAAAATACACCCTTCCAAGTGCCAGATACAACCGATGATCGCTCTCTCACAGGGCGACGAGGGGACGATCGCCGGGTAGGAATATTATATGCGATGATACTTGGTTAACTTACCATCTACTCTCTTCTTCTACTGCAAGATGGAGGTTACCAGAAGCGTAGTCTTCGATAGGATTAGCTATCCCCCTCTTATTCCGGCATTCTACAGTTCAGTCCACATATGTTACCTCTTTTCCATTTGATACCAATGCATACATGTGTAGTGTAGCTCCTTGCTTGCGAGTACTTTGGATGAGTACTCACGGTTGCTTTGCTCCCCCTTTTCTTCCTTTCTATACCCGATTGCTGCGACCAGACATTGGAGTCCAGGAGCCAGACTCCACTATCGTGACGACTGCTACTACTCGGGAGGTGCCTACTACTACGTGCAGGTTGCTGACGACGACCAGGAGTAGTTTAGGAGGATCCCAGGCAGGAGGCCTACGCCTCTTTCGATATGTATCCCAGTTTGTGCTAGCCTTCTTAAGGCAAACTTGTTTAACTTATGTCTGTACTCAGATATTTTTGCTTCCACTGACTCTTGTGTTTTCGAGCTTATGTATTCGAGCCCTCGAGGCCCCTGGCTTGTAATATAAAGCTTGTATTATTTTAATTTGTGTCTAGAGTTGTGTTGTGGTATCTTTCCGTGAGTCCTTGATCTTGATCGTACACATTTGCGTGTATGATTAGTGTACGGTCAAATTGGGGGCATCACAGGCATGTACTACTAGGTACTAGTTAATCAATTGTCTACGGCGATGCGCCTATGTTAGATTGGCCAGTGAGCGCCCCTAGCAGACCTTGCGGACACAGACATATCTTGCAGATCCTGGTCCTTGTGGCTACATCAAACTGGGACATGCATCTAGGCTAGATTGTACTAGTATATGTCAGAAGCTGAATGTGCGCGAAGTTTCGCGTGGATGCAACACACTGGATATGGTCGAGGACGAGGAGTCAGCTATCGGCGCGCACATGCACTGCAAGTAGGGGCGATGCGTCGATGTTGGAAAGGAATAAGACAGTTGGTGCCTTGAGGTGCAGGCATATGCACAGAGGGAGGTTCTGATGCCAGAATTCCACCAGTGGATAGCTTAGCAGCTATTACCTCCATCTCACAATATAAGACGTTTTGTAGACTACGTTTTATGTACTAATGGAAAATTTTCTATCATATGCATCAAATGACATCTCTTTCTATATAGGAATTAAGGTGCATGTCATCTCACTTTCTATGATTTGCCTATTCCTATAACATTCTTATCCCATGAATCAAAGGAGACCTTATATTTTGAGACGGAGGTAGTAGGAATCAAAATCCACAAGACTTTGCAGGAATAGTGTAGGTAGTAGGAATCAAAATCCACAAGACTTTGCAGGAATAGTGTGCCCTTTTTAGACGAATAGCGGTCGGACCCCCCCCCCCACCCACAAAGCAGAATAGCCACGGAACTAATGCTTCCATGACGACTACTTCCTCCATTCCTAAATCTAAGTCTTTTTTGAGATCCTAATATGGAATACATATAGAGCCAAATCAGTGAATCTACACTCTAGAATGTCTAGATATATTCGTATGTAGTTCATATTCAAATATCTAAAAAACTTATATTTAGAAACGGATGCAGTAGAATGCTCTGGTACCAGGAGTAGGAAGCTGTCAAGTCACAGGGTATGAGGCTGAGACCATAAGGAGAAGCTATTTATTTCAGCATGCGATCCCTGTTATAACCCCAAACCATATTTAGCGCATTAAGCGTCACTTATAGACTTAAAAAAAATTGTAAGTGAAAGATGCCAGTTATAGTTTTTTTTATTTTTCTAGTGAAAGACGTCAGGTTTTTTTAGACAAGTGAAAGACTCAGTTATAGATGTTTGCGCAAACAGTTGCAGACGCGTGTAGCGGGCGGCTGGGTGCCCGCTAGCGCTCCTGGGCGGCCTGCTTTTTTGTCAAATAGTGCGTGTAGCGTGTTGTTACTTAATCATCCCTATGGCTAAAAAAACATTGTTAATTAATCACCCCTTATGTGGTCTTTTCTCACGTGATGCATGCCTGCATGCCATTGTATTAATGTTCCTCATGTTCGTCCTTGTGCATTAATCTTCTAAACCGCGTGTCGAAATTCAAATCCATTTTCATCGTTGAAACCCTCGCGACGTGCTCTTCAAAAATAGATCCCGCATGGGGATGTTCCGACGAAGTAGTCTTCCTGCCAACTAAACATTAATGTGTGTGCAACTAGACTACATTGCCGCGTCAAGTGAGCATATATGTGTGCAACTAGTCCTGTCAACTAAATATCAATGTGAGTGCAACTAGACTACATTGTCGCGTCAATTGCGCATATGTGTGTGCAACTAGTGTCCTGCCAACCGAATATCAATGTGTGTGCATCTAGACTAAATTACAAGCCAACTGAGCGTATGTGTGTGCAACTAGTCTTCCTGCCAACTAAACATCAATGTGTACAACTAGACTACATTCCAAGGCAACTAAATATCAATGTGTGTACAACTAGACTACATTATAAGTCTAGTCATAGTGGGAGTAACATAACATATTCGAAGAAAAAATTGCTTATGTGGCATGTATTTAATGAGGAGATAGGTGTTTGAAGTTACATAATATGTTACTGTAACATAGCGCATCTCAAGGCAAAATGAGTCTACATCTTAATAAATAATGGCTTGGATGATACTACACATACTCCGTCCGTCCTTCAAAGAGCGTACTTTCAACTTTGTTGGAGTGTCAAACTATTTCAAAGTTTGACTGAGTTTGCGCAAAAATATGTCAATGCTTGTGAAACCAAATATATATGACGAAAATATATTTTATCATAAATCTAATGCTACTAATTTGATGGCATAGATGTTGGTCTATTATTATATAAATACGGTCAAACATAAAACAAATTGACTCTCCAACAAAGTTGGAAGTGCACTCTTTCAAAGACGGAGGAAGTATGTTACTCCCCACTATCAAGGCGGTCTCACTATGACTAGGCTAAGACTGAATATATGTATGTGCAACTAGACTTTCTATCAACTAAACATCAATGTGTGTGCAACTAGACTACTTCCTCCGTCCACAAATAAGTGTACTTCTAGCTTTTGTCTTAAGTCAAAGCTTAAATTTTTTGACCAACTATGTACAAAAGAGTAATAACATATATAACATCAAATTAGTATATTATAAAAGCACATTTTAAAATAGACCTAGTGATATTAATTTAGTATCATAAATGCTAGGACTTTTCCCTATAAAGTTGGTCAAAGTTTTAAAATCTTTGACCTAAGACAAAAGCTATAAGTACACTTATTCGCGGACGGAGGGAGTACATTACAAGCCAACTAAACATCAATGTATGTGCAACTAGACTATATTACAAGTCAATTAAGCATATGTGTGTGCAACTAGTCTTCCTGCCAACTAAGCATATGTGTGTGCAACTAGTCTTCCTGCCAACTAAGCATATGTGTGTGCAACTAGTCTTCCTACCAACTAACCATTAATGTGTGTGCAACTAGACTATATTACAAGCCAACTAAACATTAATGTGTGTGTAACTAGACTGCATTACAACCAATTGAGCACAAAGTGGCTGAATATAAGACAACCCTGATTACATCTATTACTATGCTGGAGAGTGTGCAACTTAAATTCAGTGGCGCCGCGACCAAAGCAATGACAACATTCCAACTTGTACTCGTCTTGCTAGATTCAACATGAATGCATTGAGCAAGAAGGAAATCATCAACGTCATCAAGAAATTCAGCATTTGAAGCTTCTCTGGCTTCATACACATGGCATTCATACCAGGATCTGGTCGGGGATCTGAAGATTCTCTGACTCTGTCCATCACGGCGACGATGGGGCTGGATCCGCTTGGGGAAGGAGCAACGGGACAGTCGTCGAGGATGTTGTGGTGGTCTGGGCTGTCGTTCTAGGCCGCGCCGCACAAGCCGCCCTCTACGGCAGTCGCCCCGTCGTCCTTGGCCCTGCCATCTGCAGCAGCATCATCGACTATGGAGAGGAAGGGGATGAGTAGGGTGTCACCATGGAAGGAAGGGAAAGAGAAGGGTGGCGCCATGGGGAGGAAGGGGAAGAGCGGGGCGGCGCCATGGGGAGGAAGGGAAGGAGAGGAGCAGGGCGGCGCCATGGATTGGAAGGGGAGAAGCAGGGGCACCGCCGTGGAGGGAATCGATCCAGAAAAAAAGGACGGGAGGCAAACGGTAAGCGTGTGTCGCATAGCGAGCGTCTCACCCGACCAAGTAGCACCTGCAGGTGGGACTCGCAATGACGCCAGGAGATCGTTCGGCTAGGAGCTGGCCGCTCGCTCTTGCCAAATAGTGCGCGTGCACTCTGAAGATTTTAGGAACAGTTGCACCCCCTCCGCCTCCACCTTGGGCTTGGCCACTGAACATATGTCGCACTTGCCGGGTTTCGTTCGACCTGTCGATGAATATTTTCGCTTGCCAGTTTTAGGTACCTTCTAAAAGGTTCCATCGTTTTTTCAGGAGAGGTTGTCCCTGCTTTTAATTTTCTTCACTCTTTTCCAAAATACGTGAAATTTATTTCAAAATCATTACATTTTCTTAAAATGGCAAATCTTCTTCAAATTCATACGCATTTTTAAACCTTTTGAACTTTTTAAAATTCGTTTGTCTTTTTTCTTCCTTGTTTTAAAAAGTGTAACTTTTATTTTAGTTTCATCAACTTTTCTCAAATTCATGAAATTTCTCAAAATGTATGAAGTTGTTTTCAATTTTTTGTGTTTTTAATGTCAATTTTTTTCAAAGTATGTACTTCTTTTAAACCCCATGAATTGTTTTTAAAGTCCATGAACTTTCTTGAAATCCATGAACATTTCCATATCCGTGATTAGCTTCTATAGTTTTATGATTTTTTTTCAAAAATCCATGAACTTTTTAAAAATTCACAATAGCTACATGTAAGTTCCCTGAATTTTTAATTTGGGCCAGTCGATATTTGGAAGTAGAAGCAGGATCGCTGGAGGGAAGGAAGGAAGGAGCAGCCGCCGACTATCTATCTTTGGGTGGCAGGCTCGTCGGCGATCTATCTCAGGGTGGCAGGCTCACTAGCGATCTATCTTAGTGTTGTGCGGGGTGGTGTAGGTTCGCCAAAAAATATGCTCGCCACCGGGGTTAGAGGGATGCCCAGGGGTAGCCATAGCACATGAGTAGGCGGCGGTTGAAAGAGAGGGCGGAGCTGCGAAGCTAGCGCGAGAGCATCGCCAACCGCGAGCGCCAATGCCACGCAGTTAGGTTGGTGGTATATGGCGGCTGGAGGTACACGGTGAATATGAAAACACTTGAGGTAGAAGAAGGTGTCAAGTCTGTTGGATGTGCATTGGGCGACTGGAAATGATCGACTGACCCAAAATGCAATTTCAATCAATTGGTTTCTAGCCTTTCAAATTCATTTTTTCTAAGTTTTGATTTTTCTATATAATTGAACTTTTTTTAACTTATGTTTTTTTCAAACCTACGATTTTCCTACCAATTTTAAGGTTTAAAAATCAACAGTCAACTGATCACCAATCAACCGTTCCACCTAGCAACCCATCGAAGGTCCACCTATCAACCAAAGATAGCTGGGCTGGCCCAGCATGAGCGCGCAGGCGCCAGTTGGCTAACTAGCGCAAGGCGCGGATTAGGAGCTCTTACTTCCCGCACGCTCATCCTCTCTAAGGACCGGCCCATTCCAAATTTTCTTGAACCTTTCTAGAATCGAAAAACCGGAGCTAGTTCGGCCAGCCCGACTGATGTCTATACCCCCTATATAATGTGCGAATAACTTTGAAAGATGGTCATTGGATGAAGCTAATCCGACGGTGCAGAGATGATAAATCCGAACACTACTGACCGTTAGATATCATCTACATTCCACCAGATTCTGCCATATGTACAATCTAGAAGACTCCATGGTTGAACTTAAGCATAATGCACAAACCTCAAAACACTAGTACTTCTCCTTTGTTCTAGAATCTTCCGTATTGTAATTGTCCAAACTTTTTTTCTTGTTGAATTGCCATTATTTGTTTTTGCTTTATACTTTACAAAGCACAATTCCATGAATCATAAAATAGATTAACTTTTGTATAAAAACTAATTGATCTTGAAAGAGATGAACTATAAGAATTAAACGAACATCTACATCATGCATATATGACTCAAAGCTTACATACGTGCGGTAGTAACGCTAGTATGTCAACGTGAGCGCTATGTCTTGCCTTATGCGAGACAGTAACAGCTCTCGCTGAAGGTTTTCCCTCCCACCGCGTTGTATTGGGCCGGCCCATTCACGCGTGCATAGCAAGTAAACAAAAGGAGAGGAAAGGGGAGAAGCAGGGATTATCCCTGGTCTCGAGGGAGATCGCGGGCGCTGCTAGCCACTCTGCCAAGGTCCTACTTGAGGTGATTCGAGCCGGTTTTTTCGTGTTTTTCCTTCTTTTTGCGTTTTCTTTTGTTTCTTTTGTTTTTTCTTCTCCGTTTTTCTCCTTTTTTACATTTTGCATTTTCTTTCTTCATTATTTCTATGTTTTTTTGTTTGCTTCCTTTTTCAATTTTCTTAGTTCTTTTTTATATTATTCTATAACTTTTGTATATGTTAACAAAAAATTTATAATACACATATAACATTTTTCCAATAAAAGTTAAACATTTTTGTAATACATGTTCAACATTTTTCGTATACACATTTTTATCATATTTTAAATGCTTGATTAACATTTTTAAATACAAGATTTATATTTTTTGAATACATGGTCAATATTTTTACACCTTTTTTACATTTTTTATTCTTGATTAACATTTTCAAATAAAAATATTAAGATGTTTTGAGTACATGATCAACATGTTTTTATACACATTTAGCATTTTCCAAACACTTGATTAACATTTTCCCAACACTTGTTCAATATTTTTAATTGCTTGATTAATATTTTTATATACATGATAAAAAATTCATCATTTTTTAATACATGGTCAACAATTTCTCTATAAACATTTGACATTTTCCAAATGTTTAATTAACAGTTCAAAATATTTGATTAAAATTTCTTTTGAAAATTCTTGACTAACATTTTTATACACATGATATTAAATTCTTCATTTTTTAATACATGATCATCAATTTTTATATACACATACAATATTTTTCCGAATGCTTGAATAACATTTTAAAATACTTGTTCAACACTTTTCAAGTATGATTTGTAGAGTTATATATATAGTACATTTTAAAGTATAAACAAAAATACAAAAACAATCAAAAAAGAAAAAAAAGAAAACAGAAAAAGAGGTTGTTGCCTGCCGTGCGCATAGGCTGGACCATCTCGCTCGGCCCTTTCAGCAAGTCGGAAGCCGTACACACCGAAGGTGAGATATAGGGGTGCCCGCGTGTCGGCGGGACTCCAAAAAAATGGAAAACACGAGTACATCAGTATCCCTCCAGCACGCACAGGGTACCAGCAGGGGCCCTTGGCGCCCCTAACATCAGTGATTTACTATTAGTTTACTTATTATGTAATACTCCCTGTCTCCCTCCCTCCTTCTTATAATATAAAAACATTTTCTAAAAAATGATTTTATATTATGGGATGGAGGGAGTACATGTTTAAAGCAACTTTAACGGGGGCGATCTATTTCGTTCCCTGGCGAACGTCTGGGTCGGCGCGGACATAAAAGGCGGCCCAACGCGTCGACCCAAACGAACGCATGTCCGCTTGACGACCGCATGGCGACCCATTCCTGTCTTAATTTTGAGTAGTCGGCGCGGACACGAGACGGACGCGCGTGCGCCTACTCCTCTCCCGGGCTCGCCGGTCGATGGCAGCCACCATCATTTTCCCCAAAAACCCTCCTGCCCGTGCTCGCTCCCGCCCTACACCCGCCATGGACGACGACCTCGACCTCGACGCCGTCGCTGGCCCCGCCTCTCTCGCCTCGTCCGGCAAGACGACCGCCCCCTCAGGCTAAGGCAAGCCTCGTGCCCCGCACAAGACCGCCGTCGCGCCCAAGCGAAAGAAGACACTGACGCCCGAACAACGGGTAAGGAATCGGCCAAGAAGAAGGGGCGGAGGCATGCCGCGGACGCGAGGGATGAAGCCGTCGCGGTTACCGCCGCCACGCAGCAGGAGGTCACCAACGCCCGCGTCGCGGCGACAACAAGGGAGGCGCTCTATATGCTAGGGTTTAGGGTTAAACCCTAGCCAGCACGGCCTCGTCAACGTCGTCGTTGCCGTGGCCAGCACCGGCTCATCGGTGTTCCGTCAGAAGGTGCCACCCGACTCGCCCCGCACGTCGGCTTGCACCCCGATGCCCCGCTTCCACGTGTACCCGCAGGCCTCCCGCCTCTTTGGGGAGTGCTCGCCCGACGTGAGTGTGGTGGCGCCTTCCACGCCCGCGCCCATCGACCTCAACGCCACACCGTTGGCCGGTGGCTCGTCATCCGGAGGCGCGAGGAAACGCGCGTGGCAGATGCCGGCCGGCGTACTCCTGAACACCCGCAACCTGTTCGAGGGAATGTCGTCTGTCGTCGACGAGGACTACATGCAGAACCTCATCTTCGAGGGCGGTGTGCCGGCCGCTGGCTACGATCCCGACGAGACACAAAGCTAGGACGATCACGGGGCGTTCACGCCGGCCGCTGGCTATGATCCCGATCAGGCGGCATTCATGCGTGATCAGGTCGGCATGGACCTGGACGGCTTCCCACTTAACCAAGAGTTTTCGGACGACTACGGGCAAGAGGAAGAGGACGAATGCGACATCGAAGTGGAGCCTTTATTCGAGGATGAGCTCGCCAACCAAGCCGTCGATCCGAAGCCGAAGCGCAAGAGCAAACGCACGAAGGCATACACGGCGGCGGAGGACAAGCTTCTTTGCGAGTGTTGGCAAGACATTGGACAAGACCCCAAGACGGGCACCAAACAAAAGCATTCAACTTTTTGGATTCATGTCCACCGGGAGTTTCATGAGCGCAAGAAGTTTTCGCCTTACCAAATTGTGAGCACGCGGGGGTGGGTGTCCATTTTGAAGCGATGGAGGGTGGTCCAATAAGAGTGCAACAAGTTTTGTGCCACTCTTGAGAGCGTCAAGGCCCGCCCCATGAGCGGCATCGACATGAAAGACATGGTATGCTAGCAAGCCGCCCTTTTTTGTGTCATCAAGTTCATGCTTGCGTGTTCATTTGCATATCATTTGCCAATATGCTTGCATGAAAACATTTTGTAGGCATTCAAGTTCCAACACAGTGGCAAGTGCTTCAACCTCTCCCATTGCTTCGGGTCGTCAAAGACGAGGAAAAGTTCAAGGCGCAATATGCCGCCCTCAAGTCGCGTGGGGGAAAGCAAGTCGTGGAGGAGGTTGGGGACGGCGAGCCGGCACGGCCGGGGGAAGACCAACTCCAAGAAGGAGGACAAGCGGGATGTGGCATCCAACGCCTTGATCGCAAGCGTGGAGGGCATGGTGAACAAGGACTCAAGGGAGGAGGAGCGCCGGCGTTTCAAAGAAGAGCAAATGAACGCCTTCATGGAGATCCAAAGGAGGAGACTTGAGATGGACGCGGAGAAGCAAGCCAAAATGCTTGAGCTGGAGGCGGAGAAGCAAGCCAAGATGCTAGAGATCGAGGCCGTCAACGCCAAGACCAAGGCGAAAGATGTGGCTCTCGCGAGCATGATGACCGGGATGAAGATCATGAAGGTGGATCTCAACACCGTGTCGCCAAGGAAGAGGCCGTGGTTCGAGAAGATGCAGGCCGACATGCTCAAGTTCACCGACGAGTGATCTCGTGGCCGCGAGCGCCTTCCTTTTTGGTATGTCGGCTTGTGTGCCATCATGACTATGGAGCCGCGATGGTGTGGTCAAACTCAAGTCTCATCCCTTTTCGTGTGCTGACATGTGTGCCGAAACGCTGACGAGTGCGCTAACACGAACTGTGTGGTGATTTTTTTGAAGCAGACAATGTATGTCGGCGTTGGCATGGTGCCGACATTAGACATGGCCGCTGGTATGATCTATGCGCCGCGGGCCTTTTTTAAGAGTTGAGTGCGGACATGAAAAATGGGTCGGCGTGTTGGGCCAGCGGCCAACCCAAATACAAAACAGGGCGGACGCCGGACGGGCGACCGGTCCAAACGAACAAATACGCCGTCCGTTTGAGTCAACTTGTTGGAGTTGCTCTTAGTGATCATTTGCTGCTGAAATCTCAATTTTGTTTCAGTGTTTGGCCACGCCAACCTGTTTTAGCCTCATTTGCCGCCCCCTAATCAAATATTTTTGGCTCTGCCACTGGACGCCACACGACCCGTGCGGCTGTCTCCACGCGCCTGCGCGCACGCACCGGCGCCCCTGAGTGTCGGTGCGCGTCGATCGGAAGGTCAAAGCTCCTTCGGCGGTTCGGCCCCTTGCTTCTCTTCGGTGAAGCTCGGGGCATCAGAATGTCTCCACGTACGTATGCGCGAGCGCGATCGGCCGGAAACCTCTCCCCTTTTCCTGTTTTCCCCGTGTATGTAAAAATCAGCACGCCACAACACGCGGCCAATCCTATTCCATACGGCAGTCGTGGCCATCCTCGAGCTTCAGATTTACCCTAGGAAAAAATATCGTCCAACTTCAGATTCAACTCGTGCATGCATCATCTCAGGATGGAAACTCGAATCGAGCACTAATAATAATCGCATTAACGAGTAGTAGTACTGCTGCCGCTAATGTGCAGAAGTCTGTCTGCACACTCCAGCGACAAGGCAACTAGAAGAGGGCGGCGGCATTAAAACGGTGTCGCCGGCCCAAGGTCCACCCGCTGCTGGTGCCGGCACCCTAGTGTACTCCAGTACAGCCTACGTAACAGTGTGTCCACTGCCCAACAAACGCAGTGCCGAACGCAGAGCCTACGCAACCGCGGGTGGTCAACTCTCTCGAACTGCCTATGCTGTACTGTAATCACTAATCAGCTCGATCCCCGCAAACTGACAACCCTTACCAGCTGAGCTCACAAGGCCCGGCGGCCACGCTCGCACCCAAGCCAATCTGTTCCTTCTTCCAGAAGCAAAGGAGCCTAACCAACTGACGACCAAACAAATGCACCGTCTAACCAAGGGTGGTGCCCGTCTCCCTTGCCTGCACCAACAGTGTCTAGAGGCCCATGCTGCTGCTTCTGATGCTAGCTAGGCCAGCCGGACCAGAGTACTATCAGACTGTACAAGATGACAGGCAGCATGCGTACGTACGTACACATGCGGCGGCACTTGCAGATTATATTCCGTTTTCTGGAGACGAGTGGCTTTCAATTTCAAGGTGGTCGTCAGGTCTCTTGGCCATGCGGTTCCTTGCAAGCATGCGTTTGGCCGCATTACCGTCAGCCAGGCACGACAGGCCAAGCCTCGCCGCTAATCAACGGGCACTACATGGTATGATCCTGCGTCATGTTACTGTTGACAGCATTGATACGATAGAGGAACCTGTTAATCACTCAGGACTATGCGTATGATCCTGTGTCGCGTTGTGTTGTTTCACTGTTGACCACATTTTCAAGTTCCAGTGTACCATGGCTCGCGTGCTCTGGTTTCATTCTTGGGACACGTAAAAATGGAGAGAGGTCCAAGATGATCTTGTGACGCAAACCTGATACTCTACAGTAGCTGATACTACCCCACACACGGACTGGTCCAGGAAAAGATAAGTTAACAAATTAGAAAGGCAACCGTAGACACAAAGCTAACGATCGGAGCAGTATTATACGCCTGGCCGTCTTGATTGGACGCCTGGCTGCAGAAGATTCCGCGTTGTGCAAGCGACGCCGACGCCGGGTATCACATCGGTGCATGTGCAACCTCTGCATTTCCTCATCGAACGTATCACATCTCCGTTTCGAGCGTTGGAGTAGTGTCAACTGCTGCGTTGAATCGCTGGTTCCAACTTCCAGTTCCCAACTTGCAGCAATTAACACCTCTTAATCACTCACTGCTGCCAAGGCTTCAGATTACAGTTCTCCTGCCCTAGTAGCACGTAATAAACTTCTCATTGAAGAAGCAGACGGTAACACACGGTGAGAAGTCGATTCAGGGGGGATGCATGCATGACACTGCATTTTGTTTTCATCTGTCACAGGGACGAGTCAACGACGGCGACATGAAATTCAAAAACCGACGTCTCCCGTCAGACACACCGAATGGACGCGGCTTAATTTCGTCAACTTGTTATCTTGGGACGTAGGGCAGGCGAACCAAAAAGCGACAGCGACGAGCCGACGAGCGGTGGAAGGATCGGGCCTTTAAGCAATTTCACTCTCGGTGCTTTTCTTTCTTAGGGGAATTTCACTTTCAGAGGCTGGAGTCGTCGCAGCCACACTTGTCATTTAGCACGCGCCAGACACGTTGACCTCACGCAGTTAACCACTGCACCGGATGGCAACAAAGGCACGTGGAGATCTAGTACACGTGTGAGGTGTGCCGCTGTCAAACTTGGCGGCCAGCGCTGCAAGTGAAAGGCATGTGAACCGAATGATATTTGAAGACTTCTGCTCGTTGACATCAGCATTTGGAGGCTAAGAGCATCTCCAGCCGTTTGCCCTTCAAGGACTTTTTAAACGAAAAATAATGCTTCTTGGAGGCTTGCGGGCGATAATTTTAGCGTAGGGGGAACCGATTTCTAGCCACGACCGCAACGACGTCGGCCAAAAAAAAATTAAAAGCCCAAAGTCAACGAAATTCAGTTAATTTGGACGAAATATAAACGATTTCATTGATATTTAGGCGAATTTACATAGGTAAAAACGTAAAACCACTCCTAGTTCATGCCGATGAGGTCGTAGAAGACGGTGTAGTCGTCGCTGCCGCCGTCGTTGTCGTCGCCGTCGCTCGGCGCCCGTTCTTCGGGGCGGCCTGGCTGTAGCCCTGCCCTGGACCTCCGCTGCGGACTGGCTGGCTCGGCGCAGTGATCTCGTCGTCGCTGTCAGAGAGCACGATGACGCCGCCCTTCACCAATGGAAACGGTGGGACGCGCGGCGGTGGCTCGCCATCACTGCGCCGTCCTTCATCAATGGAAGGCTGACCCGCGACTTCATCGATTCGCGTGAGAGCCGAGGTGAGGCGATGAGGACGACGAAGCCTAGTCGCTGACTCGGCGGGCCCATAGGGAGGAATCTGACGCGGGTTGTTTTCGTGTCATTTTTCTTTCCCCCGGTGCCCACGGTCGCCCCTCGAGCGCGCTGGGTTCGATCTGGATCCGCCAGTGCCAATTTCGGTTCAAACCGACAAAATTTGGGTTTCTATGGACGTGACTGGACGCTTTTTTAGGCCGACCATATTTTTGATACTAAACACACGTATCAAACGCGGCCGACCACTTTGGGTGTGTTTGGTTTCTTGGGTCGCACCTGCGTCGCACTCACCATGCAATTTTCACTGCATTTGGTAGACTGCACGTCTCATTAGGCCAGGTCTGGCGGATGCAAAATCAGGCTCCCAGCCAGACTGAGGGGAAACACAGGGATCGACCGCTTCCGCGAGCCAGGCCCGCGCGTGCAGAGTCGCGAGCTAGGTCTCCTCTTCCGGTCATCTCAACTCGCATTTCCCCCGTTTCCCCTGCCGCTATCTTCTCTGGTGCCACGCCGCATCTCCTCGTCGGTGCCGAGGCAAAGCTCTCCTTCTCCCTTTCCCCTCTCTTTCTTCCCGAGCTCTGGCCCCTTCCTCCCGTTCCCAGCTATTGGCGACTTGCTCGCCGTCGCTCGCGGCCGCCCGCCCGATCTGACCGTGATAGCAAGCAGGGGACTCCGGCGGCACGTACACCACCTGCGCGCGCACCGGCCGGGCGTTCGCGGCCGCCCGCACGATCCCGCGTGTGAGCAAGCACGGACCCGCGTGTTGTGCCCTTGTTGACGGGGAACTAGGGAAGGCCTGGCCGTGGTAGATTTGCCGGACCTTGAGCTTGAGCTGCTGTACCAGTATGCGCAGTGTTATGCTGCTAATCCCCGACTCCTTGCCAAGCCTACCTTCCAAATATCTAACATGACAGGTTTCCATCATTGAAGTTTCAGACCAGTGCTCTTTCATAATGAGATAATATAACTTGCTGCTATTTAGTTGCTTTGAGGTACAGATAAACTGTCGAAAACTTCCAAGTGCTAACTATGTCTTATGTGTTGTTTTCACAGCCTACAGTTCAGAGCCAGGTTCTTAGTTCAGGTTGTCTACAATTTATCATCTATTGCTTGGTTCGGCCGCTGGCCTTGTAGAGGTCCGATCTGATTGTGAGAGCTGCCTGTGGATTTGAGATGATTTTGCATATTTCTCTGTTAAGAATAATTTGTGCATACTTTTCTTTTGATTTGATCTGGAGGAAGAAGAACAAGAGAGAGAGAAGCTAGTTTTGTTTTGTTTTGTATTTGTGTTGTGGGGATCAAGAGATCAGCAATACACGGTAAAAAAGGTGCCTTGGGAGGGCTGGCTGTTCTATGCATGTATGTTAAATATAGGACCTCATGAATGCTGAAACTGGAATACACATATTTGGTTTCATTCCCTGTTTAGCTGACACTTTGATTCACATGATCTTCATACGAAGTTTGCAAGATTCAGAATATTATGATTTCTTATCTGTGTTTGATTCAGAATGTTCTTTTACTTCAGTCGGCATAGATATCTAAGTTGAAGTGCATGTCACCAAAACAATCTTTAATTATTTTACATACATGTACAAACACCTAGAATCAAATTCCACATCTATCATATTGTTCAGCCTCATGCATCCTACCAAACAACATCTGAGATGAGCTTGGTCCATATCATGCAAGTACACCAAACACACATCTCAACTTCTTCTCGCATCAACTCAACCAGGCCAGCCCCAGCCAAGCTCCTTCATACAATGTAGGTTGGATGCGCCCAGGGAACCAAACACACCCTTTACACCGAGCAATCGCCATGCCACAGTCCACATGATGTAGTTTTCGCCGGACCCAAACGAGACCGGTGTGCCGAGCCTGACCTACCACTGTGTACGTGCATTGCCTCTCTATTATTGTCAGGCTGACGGTCGATCGATGCCGACGGGTCCGTCGAGTACGACCATCCCCCATGCTTCTTTTCGAAGGCACATCATTTCCTCTCGACCTCGCAACGACTTGTTGGGTATATAAATGACAATGAGCCTGCCTAGCTTGCTATTGCTGCATGGACCGGCTCGTTACTGCGATCAAGGGTGGTTGTACCCTGCACAACATGCGCTGCAATTAAGCCGAGTCGTTGCCCGTGCGCCGTGGGAATTAAGAGCGTGTCTGGTTTCATTTTTCCAAAAAAAAATGATAAAGGGCATCTCCAACGTAATCGCAAAAAAACTCCTGCATCCGTCCGTGGATAGGGGGACCAGTCTACGGACACTAATGCAGGAGTACGCCATCCAACCATAGTGGTATATATTCGGTCTTCTTATTTTTTTTCAAGTCCGCACAATTAAATAGCAGCATGCAAAAGGTACAGACGTTCAAATAGCCACGTGCAGCACTTGTTCAAATTTTAAAAGTTTAAATATTACATCCCAACATTGCTGTCCCCTTTCACCGTTCACTGATACTCAATCAAATCTTTCTTGAGCTGTCCGTGAGTTGGTTGATGCCGAATTTGTTGATGCATTTGAGTAATCTCCTCAAATGTGGTCGGGTTCTGGTCCGGAAGTTGGATATGATCACTCATATTCTCAAATTCTAGAGTTGCGTCAACATCGTCATCCTCATCCTCAACGATCATGTTGTGCATGATCACACAACATATCATCACCTCCCACAAGGTTTCCGGATCCCATTGTTTAGCAGATCCACGAACAACCACAAAACGGGTCTATAGAACTCCAAATGCCCTCTCGACATCCTTTCTAGCTGCTTCTTGTCTTTGGACAAAGTGAGCCTTTTTCTGACCGACTGGGTTTTGAGATGGTGATGACAAAGGTCCATAGAGGATAGATACCGTGAACCAGATAGTAGCCCATGTTGTACTCGTGTCCATTGACAGTATAGTGGCAAGGAGATCTTTTCCTTCAGTCAGCCTGCAAACAACGACGATCGTTACAGCACATTGATGTCATTGTGAGACCCAGACATGTCAAAGAAAGCGTGCCAAATCCAAAGATCCTGTGATGCAATTGCTTCAAGAATGATGGTGAGTTTCTTAACATGACCTTGATATTGCCCTTGTAAAGCCTTCGACAGTTCTTCCATTTCTAATGCACGCAGTCAAGAGATCCAGGCAAACCTGACCACCCTCTTGCTTATGAGATTGCCAAGAGCCTCTTCGTATCTGCCACAATTGGTTCTCTCAGGTACTGAAGTCCGAACACATCGACCACGGCAGTTGCAAACCTGACCATGGCATCTTCGCATGTGCTCTCAGACATCCGTAGGTACTCGTCGCACGAATCAGTGGTCGTGCCATATACAAGCATCCGGAGTGCGGCCCTGCACTTCTGGTAACCAGAGAATCCAATCGTTCCCATGGCGTCCTTCTTCAGGATGAAGTAGTCACCGTAGGACTGGATATCATGGTACAAATGATCGAAGACAATCTTGCGCGGATTGCCAAGAGCCTCTCTGTATCTGCCACAATTGGTTCTCTCAGGTACTGAAGTCCGAACACATCGACCACGGCAGTTGCAAACCTGACCATGACATCTTCGCATGTGCTCTCAGACATCCGTTGGTACTCGTCGCACGAATCAGTGGTCGTGTCATATACAAGCATCCGGAGTGCGGCCCTGCACTTCTGGTAACCAGAGAATCCAATCGTTCCCATGGCGTCCTTCTTCAGGATGAAGTAGTCATCGTAGGACTGGATATCATGGTACAAATGATCGAAGACAATCTTGCGCATCCGAAAACGCCGGCGAAAATGGTCAACGAATAGTGCATCCGGGGCAAAGTAGTCGACCATCAGTGTAATGCCCGCACGCCCTATTGCGGTTGAGTACTCAATGACCCTTGATCGAGCCCTTGAAATTGAGAATATGCTCCTCCGCACGCTCCGCGTCTTCAAGGATCGCCTGCATCATCACCGTCTCACGGAGTACTCCAATCCTGTTTTTGCAGTTGTTCGAGGAGCTGCAGATAATATGATCCGAAGACGTCGTGGATGAGGGTCATGGAGTACGCCACAGTCTGAAATTTGAGCAAGTGCGTGATCATATCAAACCTCCAAAGCAGAATCCGATGACCTTGGATGAATTTATTCAAATGCATCAACACATTCGCAATCGAGCAACTCACGAGGAACCGCAAAATGACCCGGTTTAGCATTGGCGGGCGATTCGAGAGGAGAACTAGAAATATGCCCGAATAGGTTGAATTCAATTTTTTTTGTTATTTTATTGCAAAAAGCTTCATGTTTAAGTTGTATGGGATATTTACACAACATGATTATAGGCGAAGAATGATACTTATCTCTACTTATTTAAGTAGGTGTTTTGGATATTGGATAGTAAAAAAGTTCGGCACGAACATTTGATGTGTAGGGTTGGATGATCGGTCTCACTGCCGCTGTCCACGAACACGTCCGTAAACATTTTCGGTGCCCATTTTTGATGAAAGATGGCCTGGTGATTTTCTTTTGTACCACAGTCTCTCGAGTGACACGAGTGCCGAGCCATCCAAGTCACACACGCGCTGGGTTTCGACCGTTTGGCTGCGAGTGGCACGGCAAAGTGGCCACTCTACCGTCCACCACTTTGACTGTGCCGCTTCACCGCCTTCACTACATTACCGCATCCGCAGTTCATTAATACCGCCGAAAAAGCAGGGGGGAACGGACGGGGCAGTGCACCAGTGACTGAGCAAGGCGGACTACTACTACAGTGGTGGAGTGGATCCCACGCCCCCCCTTCCGTTTCTTTCCTCCCCTTAACTGCACCCCCGCTCCCTCCCCTCCCCCCCGGAGCCGCCGTCGTCTCGCTCCTCCTCCCCCCTCCCCCTCTCCCAAGAGCCGGCGAGAAGTCCTTCCTCTCGTGCCCGGCGTCCGTCTCCAGGGTCCGGGGGCGAGAGAGCGGCCACCGGAGCGTCTCAGGCCAGCTGCTCCCGCGCATTCCACCGGCGCGCTCCGTCGAGGTACGTGCCCTGCTCCGGCGGCTCCGCATTCCCGGCCGTTCGGATCGTCGGTTCCGCCTTCGTACCGTTGGGTTTGGTGCTGTTCTTGGGTGGGTGGTTCTTCTTCTTCTCCTAGGTTGCGCGCGCCGCGGGCTGATGTGCTTCGCCCCCCGTCTGTAGGCCGTCTGCGTCTTTTCTGAAAATTACAGCGCTTGATGCGTTGAGCTGTTCGTCGCTGTAGGGGAAAAAGGGGCTCTGTTCGTCTCTGCCGCGGAGTGTTCCCGTCCAAGCCCACTGGCGTTTACTTGGTTTTGTCTCCGTTCATTTGTTTATTTCTTGTTAGAAAACGGCCGTTTTGGATCATGCCCTTAAATTGCGAGCTGCAGCTGTAGCAGTACAGTGGGATTAATTAATACTAGAAGCATATATCGCCTCCATTTTTTTTAGCAAAAATATTATTAGTGGAATAGAACCAACATCATCTTTGTTTCTTCATTTCCTTTCAGTGAGGCACTACTAGTTTTCAGAAGGTAAAAAAAATGTTTGGTACTTTGTTCTTCACTTGAAGTTTACAAATTTCCCCACCGTCCACTTTCAGTTCTGTCCCCACTAGGAATTCTTGTGGTTCTCACCTGTGTTCAGATGTACAACGGTGGTGCTGTACTTACCATTCATCATTTCATCCCTAGATACTAGATGCTTGTGTTCAGTTACACTGCACGCTCGCCATTCAGGTGGTGTTTCTAGAGTGGTTTTAATTGTGTTTGGTACCAAGAAAACAGAAAAAATCTAGGTCTACCTAAATCCCAGTGCTCTCTTTGCTTCAGTTTTGTTTCTTGTACTGGCCAAAGATTGGATCTCTGCCAACCTCACAGTTCTTGTTCCTGCCGTATGGTGGATCCAGCAGCAGGCAGCAGGCAGCAGTACCCCCCACATGCCATTAATTCCCTGTAGTAGCATGTTACTTGCTCTAGCTTGGAATCGACTCAACCAGCAAAGGTTTCACATGAGCTGTAGTATGTGTGTAGTTCAAGGGTTTGGAGCTGGCAGTACGTGGAGATGTGTGAACTATGGGTGCTGAGCCAGCTTGGGCTTGGACTCTGGAGCGCTGGGCATTATTCATTGGCCGGCCCTGATTAAGAAATTGCTTCTCCTCAGGCCCTCTTTAAGTGGGGATGAAGCAAACTGTGCACTGCTCTAGATCTTGTAGATAGTAAACAATGGAGGGGTGAGCCTGCATTGCCATGTGCAGCATCTTCCCACATCTCAATTAGGCTACATAACTTCAGACAGATGATTGTCGACCTTTGTTTAGTGGCTTCTCTGATGAAGCAGCTTTGTCCAGTGATCACTGCCTTGGATGTCTGCAGTTAGCGCGGCCAGATACCTTTCGTGCGACGCTAAAGCTGCGCCATCTTGTTCCTAAGCGTGCTCAAAGTTTCTACCACATGTAGGGTATCTTCATCACATAGTTGCCTCAGTTCCTGTCGGTACTACTACAATTGCATTGCATTTTGCCAGAGGCTCGGAGTTCTGTGCCTGAGCTTCAGTAGTTTGTCAACTGAGCTTAGTGGTGGCAATACCGAAATGCATGATGCGATGTGCTCATCTTTGTGGGTTCAGCTTTGTTCCTGTTATTCTCTTTCTCCCTGCTTTTGCTGATGCTTTTGGCTTTTCATACGCTGACCGTATCATGCCGCTTTTCTTTTCCTTCTTTCCCTTGAATTGCTTTCTGCCTGCAATTTTTAGGCCATGTTTTCATGTCTTTACACTTTAAAGGGCGCCAAGGTGGAATTTCTGTCCCTCGGCGTGTGTATTCTTACATTTTCACTAGAAAACCAGGCCTCCTGTGAATAGGTAGTTCAGTAAAGTGTCTGGCTGCTGGTCCATACTGACCGATCTCGCAGGATAACCGCCTGCAGTTTACACAGGAAACTTTAAGTTGCACTAGTTTGGAATGATGAAATATTGAAATCTGTAACAATGATGGAAATTTATCTTTTTAAAGTGCCCTGACTTATCTCAGTTACTTTGTATTCTGACTTTCTTAAAAAGGGTGCGTTCCTGTTGAGTGAGTCACTTGCTGGAAAAGAGAGCTGATTGGGCTGACTTGGTTACAGTCATGCGTGATTCACATGATAGCATGCATCAGTGTGCCCTTTGGGGCACCTTGCAGACATATGTGCAGTGATTGCCAATTTGTGTGTTGTTCTCTTATGATGAAATACTGTTCTTGTTTGCAGCTAGACTTTAAAGCTTAGTGTCGGTATGCTGGTTCTCACTAAATGTCCACTTTTGTTTGATCAGGTTTGGTTAGTTGTCTGGTGTAAACAAATGAAGGTGCTGCTGATTTAGTTCGCCCATTCGACGACTCATCAGATGGATCATCTCACTCTTATGAGAAGCCCTTTCCGTCTTCTGCTCTCACTGCATTTGTTACTATCCTTATTCAACCCTCTGGCAGTAGCAGATTTGGCCTCTGAGAGCCAAGCCCTTCTTGACTTCGCCTCTGCAGTCTACCGCGGCAACAAGCTTAACTGGGGTCAAGGTACACCACCGTGTTCATGGCATGGTGTCAAATGCTCAGGAGACCAGTCACACATATCTGAGTTGAGGGTACCAGGCGCTGGCCTCATCGGAGCAATCCCTCCAAAGACTCTTGGCAAGCTCGATTCTCTCCAAGTTCTGAGCCTGCGGTCGAATCTTTTATCTGGAAGCCTTCCATCTGATGTGGCCTCACTTCCTTCTTTACGTTCCATATACCTTCAGCACAATAAACTTTCAGGAGGTTTGCCTTCCTTTTTCAGTCCTAACCTTAGTGTAGTGGAGCTCTCCTATAATTCCTTCGCTGGAGAGATTCCTACAAGCTTAGAAAACCTTACCCAGTTGTATCTCCTGAATTTACAAGAAAATTCTCTCTCTGGACCCATTCCTGATCTGAAGCTTCCAAGCCTGAGACTGTTAAATCTGAGCAACAATGAGTTGAAAGGCTCAATTCCTCGTTCGCTCCAAACATTCCCAGATAGTTCGTTCTTGGGGAACCCTGAATTATGCGGGCCGCCCCTAGATAATTGCTCATTCCCCACACCAACACCCTCCCCAGAATTGCCTTCAACACCATCATCTCCATCGCCTGTGCATCATGACAGGAAACTGAGCATAGGGTTCATAGTCGCGGTTGCTGTCGGGGGATTTGCAGTACTGATGCTAATTGTGGTTGTGTTGGGTGTGTGCCTTTCAAAGAGGAAGGGCAAGAAAGAGGCCGGTGTCGACTACAAGGGAACTGGTGTCAGGAGTGATAAGCCGAAGCAGGAATTCAGTAGCGGTGTCCAGACTGCTGAGAAGAACAAGTTGGTTTTCTTGGACGGTTGCACCTACAACTTTGACTTGGAGGATCTACTGAGGGCTTCTGCAGAAGTCCTTGGCAAGGGGAGCTATGGGACTGCCTACAAGGCTATACTTGAGGATGGCACTGTTGTGGTTGTCAAGAGACTGAAAGATGTCGTGGCAGGGAAGAGGGAGTTTGAGCAGCAGATGGAGCTCGTTGGGAGGTTGGGTAAACATTCAAACCTAGTCCCGCTTCGTGCTTACTACTATTCCAAGGATGAGAAGCTTGTCGTCTATGATTACATTGCCACCGGCAGCTTTTCTGGCATGTTGCACGGTATGTGTTTTCACTCTACATATTTCTTTATGATGTCAAGTTGTTAACTGTGCAATGGCTGACAAGAGAACATAACAAAGGGGCCTTCATTACTCAAGTGTCAAAGTAATTGTTACCTTTCGAAGTACAGAACTTGCTTGTATCCAT
This sequence comes from Triticum urartu, assembly GCF_056163025.1. Classification (NCBI taxonomy): domain Eukaryota; kingdom Viridiplantae; phylum Streptophyta; class Magnoliopsida; order Poales; family Poaceae; genus Triticum; species Triticum urartu. The sequence goes on from NC_141874.1 coordinate 66,719,251, forward strand.
GCCAAGCCTGATAGTTAGCATCTGAAATTATGAAATTTACAAGATGTTACGAACCTTTATTTTGCAATAGGTCTGAAAATAAGACTTGAGTATATTTCTGCACATTTCCTGCCTGAAGCTGCATTGATTGTTTTCTTCTTCTATATCTTAAACATTTCATGCAAAGAAAGATAACTTGTGTTAGACAAAAAATTAAACTGTTGAACTGATAGTATCTCTTACTGAATTACTGATCAACAGGTATCAGAGGTGTTGCTGAGAAGACGCCATTAGACTGGAACACCAGGGTGAAGATCATACTAGGAACAGCATATGGCATCGCGCACATCCATTCAGAAGGCGGCGCAAAGCTCACCCACGGCAACATCAAGTCGACCAACGTCCTCGTCGGTCAGGATCAAAACGCGTACGTCTCAGACTACGGCCTCAGCTCTCTGATGAACGCGCCCGTCAGCGCGTCCCGCGTCGTGGTCGGCTACCGCGCCCCGGAGACCATCGAGAACCGGAAGAGCACGCAGAAGTCGGACGTGTACTGCTTCGGCGTCCTCCTCATGGAGATGCTGACGGGGAAGGCGCCGCTGCAGTCGCAGGGGAACGACGACGTGGTGGACCTCCCGAGGTGGGTGCACTCGGTGGTCCGGGAGGAGTGGACGGCGGAGGTGTTCGACATCGAGCTGATGAAGCACCAGAACATCGAGGAGGAGCTGGTCCAGATGCTCCAGGTGGCGATGGCGTGCACGTCGGCGCCGCCGGAGCGGCGCCCGGCGATGGAGGAGGTGATCCGGATGATCGAGGGGCTCCGGCACTCCGCCTCGGAGAGCCGCGCCTCCTCCGACGAGAGGTTCAGGGACTCCAACCCGCCGTCGGTCTAGCCCGTTGTTCCCTCGCCGGCTTCCTGTCAGCAGATCATTGGATTCATTTAGCTGATTTGTAATTTGAGTTCATGCATGCCAGCACTGGCTGACATCGGGTGCGACCTTACTGGATCGAACAATTTGCATTGAGACTGTAATCTTGGCAAGTGTAGAGATTTTCATTGGGGGATTGCATTGCTATATTTGTTTCATTGCTGTGCTGAATCCTCATGGAGTCATGGTGGCAAGTGCAGCCTGGCTGGCTTTGCCTTTCAGGCTAGCAAACGATACAGCAGCCGCGTACACTAGAAGGCGCCGTTGTGGGTGTGAAGTGAGCAGAGGGAGATGGGGTGCTCAGAGCAAGGTACATAGTTCAGGTTACATGTAAGATTGTGCGGAGTCCCTTAGCTCCGGCCTTTGCCCAAAGGCGCGCCTCGTCCTTGATGAGACGAACAAGATCCTCATGAGCTGGTCGCGCTCCTTCGAAGGTGCATGCATTGCGGAGGCGCCAAATAGACCATGCCGAAAGAGGGATCTGCGTTCCAAGCCCTTTGCGCAAGGAAGGCGACGAGTCTTGGATGGCTGTAGCCCACCGGTCGAAGAATGGGGCGGAGCCGTCCGGGGCGGAGTGGTGAGCCGGCACAATGCAAGGATCTTATACCGGGTTATGCGAGAGAGGATGCAGCCCACGCAGTCTGGACGTATGTGGATGGTTTGAGGGTCGGTGTTGGAGATGCACTAACCACCTGGGTCACCTCGCCAATTCTGATTACTTCTCCCATTTTTTCTTCTCTTTTTTCCTTTCTTTTCTTTTTTATTTATATTTTTTCTTTTACTTAATTTCAGGAACCTTTTCAAAATCTGTATCTTTTTTTCAAATCGATGAACATTTTTTGGATTTCAGAACTACTTTTGAAGATGATGAAGTTTTTTTCCATATCGATTAACTTTTTTTGAATTTGTGAATTTATTTGAAAATCGATGAATTTTTTTTAAATCGAGGAACTTTTTGTTAAAATTGATGAGCTTTTTTTGAAATCGATGAAACTTTATAGGGTTTGGGAACTTCTTTTGAAAATTGATGAACTTTTTTCAAATCGATGAAAGTATTATTTAATTTGTGATTTTTTTAAAATCAATGATTTTTAAATTGAGAAACTCTTTTTAAAATCGAGGAAGTTTTAAAAATGTCGACGAACTTTTTTCGAATCGATGTAACCTTTCATGATATTTTGAAAATCGATGAACTTTTTTCCAAATATATGAAATTGTATCAAATTGATGAACTTTTTTCTGAACTGATGATTTTTTTTAAAAATCAATTAAATTTTTTCTAGTTCGGAATTTTTTTAATACATATTTTTTTTCTAATTATGATTTGTTTTAAATTTTATTTGCACTTTTTTCTTCAAAAAAAAACACTTTTTGTTCTGAAATATATGTGCAAGAAATAGCACGGCTATGTTTTAAACTTTTCGCGCTGTGATCATTCACTAGCTCCTAGTAGCTTTAGTTTTTTTAGGCAACTCCTAGTAGCTTTAGTTTTTTTTTGAGACAATCCTAGTAGCTTTAGGGCATGTTTGGTTGCCTGCATAAGGTCCAACCAGGCCCGCGCGGGAAGGGAACGGTGAAAGGATCAATATGGTTGACTAGGGGGGGTGTGAATAGGTAACTAACAATTTTTAGCTTTTCTTTACCAAATTAAATTTTGCATCAAAGTAGGTTGTCTAGATGTGCAACTAGGTGAGCAATCTATATGATGCAACAACAACGAACACACAAGCAAGCAAAAGAAGTAACACTAATAAGCTTGCACAAGTAAAGGTAAGAGATAACCAAGAGTGGACCCGGTGAAGACGAGGATGTGTTACCGAAGTTCCTTCCTTTTGAGGGGAAGTACGTCTCCGTTAGAGCGGTGTGGAGGCACAATGCTCCTCAAGAAGCCACTAGGGCCACCGTATTCTCCTCACGCCCTCACACAATGCGAGATGCCGTGATTCCATTATTGGTGCTCTTGGAGGCGGCGACCGGACCTTTACAAACAAGGTTGGGGCTATCTTCACAACTTAATCGGAGGCTTCCAACAACACCACGAAGCTTCACTACAATAGACTATGGCTCCGTGGTGACCTCAACCGTTTAGGGTGCTCAAACACCCAAAAGTAACAAGATCCGCTAGGGATTGGTGAGGGAATCAAATTTCTCTTGGTGGAAGTGTAGATCGGGGCCTTCTCAACCAATCCCGAGCAAATCAACAAGTTTGATTGGCCAGGGAGAGAGATCGAGCGAAAATGGAGCTTAGAGCATTAATTGAGCTTGGAGGTGGAAGAGGTAGTCAACTAGAGGAAGAAGACACCCCTTATATAGTATAAGAACAAATCCAACCGTTATCCACCAACTCAGCCTGCGCAACGCGGTACTACCGTACCAGAGGCGCAGTACTACCGCCCACGCAGCAGAGACCAGAACAACCCAAAATGCACTAAGGCAGAGGGCGGCAGTACTGCTGGCGCGGTACTACCGCGCCCCCTTGCGGTACTACCGCAAGGCAGGGACTGTCCAGAGATGGGAAGGCACGAATATAATAAATTACATCCGTGGCTACTTCCGCAGAGTTGGAGTCGATGTAAAAACCTGACGCGGTAGTACCGTAAGTCAGCAGCGGTACTCCGCGCTAGGCGCGGATGAATTTTTTTTCATCCGCCCCTTACTGCCGCATACTTGCGAAACTAAACCAGATACCATGGTACTACCGTGCCCAGTGCGCGGTACTACCGTGATGGGTGCCACCCACTAGGGAGAGGGTGACAAAATCTGGACTCCGGCCACAGTACTACCGCTTGCCAGGAAGCGGTACTACCGTGGGCGCTTGCGGTACTACCGCACCGGCGGACGGTACTACCACAAGGGCCTGCGGTACTACCGCTCTAAGGAGCAGTACTACCGCACGCCCTAGTTCAGCAAGCACGAGCAATATTCGCATAGACAAGGAAAACATAGGATGCTCCAAAGGCTAGAAGAAAAGGAGGTACAAAGGAAGATGTGTACGTGATGAATCCACCCACCCTTTCCGACGCGGACCCCCTCTTAATAGTACGGCTTCCCTATGACTCAGTACCACCGAAAAGAAACATAGAGAGACGCCGTCTTCCATAGCCTTCGAGGGGAACCAAATCATCTTGTGCCTAGTCAATATATATATCTGAAATATTCGATGCACATGATTAGTCCGCAAAAGTATTGTCATCAATCACCAAAACCAACTAAGGGATAAAATGCCCTTACAATCTCCCCCTTTTTGGTGGATTGATGACAACACGGGATTTGCACAAGAGTATAATGCAAAGAGCAAGGGCAAACCCCAAGTCTCTAAAATATAGACGGGCTCCCCCTAGATGTGTGCTATCTCGATGAGTGCTTTGGACTGCACGGCACACATACTAGGATCAACACTCCCCCTATATTTTATAGACATGGCATATCTTGCAATAAGGCTAAAACTAAGCAAGATAGGAAAGAGCATAATGAAATAAGCACAAGATAGAATAAGCTCACTACGGTATGATATAGTGCATATGTCTTACACCATATGATAGAAGGTCTCACAAGCACAAACCAAAGCAAACGACATAAATGAAGTTCAACTGACCCAAACACGACACAACTCGCAAATCCTACATTCTCTCCCCCTTTGGCATCGAGACGCCAAAAAGGCAGAGAGAACACCTACAACAATAGTGGTGGCTCAAGCTGAGTGGTCACTTGCATGCTCCCCGTCAGACTCGGCAGCTGGGACGGACTCTTCCTCAGACTCGGTCCAGTGATAACCCTGCTTGGCCATCCATTCTGCCTCTGGGGTGACGTCCTCCTCTGACCCGCTGGAGATGTTCTCGCCAAAGGTCCTGAAAATCCTCTTGTCGCGGCGGCAAGTCTCCTTGGAAGCCACATGGGTCTTGTACCGCCCCTTTGCCTGCATACAGAACAACATCTTCATCTTGTTCTTCAGTCGCTTAGCCCAAGATGGCTCAGAAGTGGGAGGGGTGTAACCCTCAGAGCTGTCCTCGTCTGCTGCCTCCTCCTCATGCTCATCTGCACCCACGTCCATGTCAGCCGCGGCATCAGCACGAGAGGTAGTGTTGGCCCACTAAGTCTTGACACGAAGGTTGATGGGCTCATGCCGGATCCAACTAGGGGACTCACAATCATCCTGAGGGTAGAGCTGCTCCCAAGTTGCTGAGATCAACTGAAACAGATAAGGTCCATAGATGGGGACCTTGCGGTTGTAGACCGCAAAACGGAGCTCATTCCACATGATATGTGAGACATCAAGTGGCAATGTCTGAGAGTTGCGAGCGTCTTCACACAGGAGCATCATATCCACAAGATAGGCATGCACCTTGTCCTTGTCCCCAATGCGTGGGAAGAGAGTGTTGCGGAAGATCCGGTGCATGATGTCAAGAAAGGAGTTGAGTACCCAAGTTGACTTGTCATTGGAGAGCTTCTTCTCCACATAGAAGGGCAAAAGCCTGTTCTTGTTTGAAGACTCGGAATTGGCATGAGGGCGAACACCTTGGGGTGTGGCGAGCCCCTCATCCGGAACCCCAAGCAAAGTCATGAATTCCTTCCAAGTAGCAGTCAACTGCCGACCATTGGTCATCCAAGTCATGGTCCTTTCCTCATTGGGATGAAAATGCACTGAGGCAAAGAACTGAGCAATGATCTCAGGATCAAAGTCTTTGTGGAATGTGATGATATGCTCAATGCCAAATTGCTCCACGAGGTCTAAAGCCTCACCAAAGTATTCCCGGTGCTTCTCTTGCTTCATGTGATGCATGTTGATCCACTTCACCTCCACATAGGTGTTTTGCTTGGCCTTGATGACATCCAGATAGATGAGATTCTGCTGATTGGTCCAGAATAGCTCATTCCCTTGAAAGTTGGCACGAGGGTTTCCATATGGATTGATCTTCCTCCGAGAGATGAACTCAGCAAGCGGTATCTCATCCATACCCATGGTGGGTTCCTTCTCTTTGGTGGCGGTGGTCTTGGTTTTGCGTTGGGGGGCATTGGAGCCCTCTGCTGCCTCTGAGTTGTGCATACGCTTGGATCCCGTGTTACGGCTTGGATTGGAGCGGCGAGCTGGAGCACCTGAGCCACCACCTAAAACACACACCACAAAACAACCACGCACGAAACGCGAGAAGGATCAATGCAAAGACCACAACAAAACGGGTGAAACAAGTAGACATAGTACGTGAGAAGTGCCACAAGAGGGATTTGAGACAACGGTAGTAGCGTGTGTTGCGCCACGTGCAGTAGTACCGCTCCAAGGAGCGGTAGTACCACACTAGCAGGGCGGTAGTACCAGACGCGCGGTAGTACCGCACCTGAAGAGTGGTAGTACCGCACGGTTGCAGATCCGTAACGGCCACAGAGATCTGAGCACAACCGTGTCAACACGCGGTACTACGATCGATCAAATCCATCATGGGACAACTATAGCAAGTACCATCACTACATAAAACCATGCTCCTATATCCTACTCTTGCAAAGATTTGGCCTAAAATCTCACGAACAACTTGCATCTCCCCAAAACCTAAAAACAACAAGACGAACAAGAAAAAGGAAGGGATTGGGGAGAAACCTTGTTCCATGGCAAGAGGGAGTGGTGGGGAACGATCCCACCGGTTAGAATCCGAGGAGAGCGGCCGGAGACGGAGATCCGGCGAGGACCTCCGGCGCCGTTCTTGAGCGAGAGAGAGAGAGACGGAGTGGGGAGAGAGACGAATGGGTATGGGTGTAACGCCCCAGACACACCCGCCGGTGGTCTTACTCCTGGCGGGATCTAGAATGGCCCCACAGATCAATACTAGTCTTTTCTGCGCACTTTGTCCTCACTCGTGCGCACCCGGGAGCAACTTCCCGGTCGGTCACCCATCCTGACACTACTCCAAGATGAGCACGCTTAACTTTGGAGTTATGCCCGAATGGGCTCCCGGAAAAGAAGGAATTCCTTATTGATATGAGTAGTCTATCATCCCTAATAAGCCAGGCTATCACATACACCCCCACTCAGAGGAACCGACGTCCTCGTCGGGTCACAGGAACGTTCCCTCTTGGCACATACGTCTGTGCATCCAGTCCGGTACATGTGCCATGCCGGGTGCCACGACGGGTCACAAACGTCATGAACAACATGACCACGCACCTGTCGGCAACCATCCGTGTAACCATGAGGGTCGGCTCTGATACGCTCTTTGTAACGTCCCGGACACACCCGCCGGTGGTCGTTACTCCTGGCGTGATCTAGACTGGCCCCACAGATCAATACTAGTCTTTTCTGCGCACTTTGTCCTCACTCGTGCGCACCCGGGAGCAACTTCCCGGTCGATCACCCATCCTGACACTACTCCAAGCTGAGCATGCTTAACTTTGGAGTTCTGTCCGAATGGGCTCCCGAAAAAGAAGAAATTCCTTATTGATATGAGTAGTCTATCATCCCTAATAAGCCAGGCTATCACAATGGGGGAGTTAGAACTCCCCCTGCCCATGTTTAACCCCCCACTCCCCTCGACCGCACGGTAGTACCGCACGTCTTCGCGGTAGTACTGCCCCGGGTGGAAGTACCGCACCGTGGCTTTAGTACCGCTCCCCCAGGCGGCAGTAAAAAATTTCTGCCGCGCTGGGTGCGGAAGTACCGTGCACTCCTCACGCGGTAGTACCGTGGCAGGCCGCGGTAGTACCGTGAGCTCAAGAAAGAGCAGTTTAAACCAACCGAGAGAACACCGAAGCACTGAACCTTCAAGCGAAAGACCACACCAACGAGCTAACACACAGGACACCACAAGCACAAGCTTGACACGAAGGAAGAGAAGCAAGAGACAACACAGACCAAAAACGAGACACAAACTCTCAAAGGAGAGGGCGGTGGCCGGAGCCACCTATGTTTGAGTCAATTGGTATGGCACCGTGAAGAATTATCCTTGGGCCCATGACCAAAACTCATCTTTGAAGCACAAGTACCATCAAAAGTGGCTAATGTGAAAGACTTGATAGCTTTATGCATAATGGGAGAGGGAGAGTTCATTGGGAGAACAACACTCCCGCTATGTCCATGCCTACACCTAGATTAGACAGCAAGTTGAGTGAGGTGGGGTGTGCAAGGGTTCAAGCAACATTGCTCGAATCAATGATATTTAGTTCATGCCTTAACTCGCGAAATCTTGCTTCATCCAAAGGCTTCGTGAAAATATCTGCAAGGTTATCATGGGTGTTGACGTAGTTGAGCTCGATCTCCCCTCGCCTAATGTGATCCCGGATGAAGTGATACCGAATCTCAATATGCTTCGTCTTGAAGTGTTGCACCGGGTTGACAGAAATCTTGATGGCACTTTCATTGTCACACCAAAGAGATACTTTGTCACAAATAACACCGTAATTCTTTAAAGTTTGCCTCATCCATAAGAGTTGTGCACAACAACTACCGGCATCCACATACTCCTCTACTGTGGACGAGAGAGATACGTGCTACCTCTTGAGCTTGCGTTGGATTTCCCCGAAGAGGAAGGGATGATGCAGCAGAGTAGCGTAAGTATTTCCCTCAGTTTTTGAGAACCAAGGTATCTATCTAGTAGAAGGCCACGCTCAAGTCCCTCGTACCTGCACAAAACAATAGCTACTCGCAACCAACGCGATTAGGGGTTGTCAATCCCTTCACGGTCACTTACGAGAGTGAGATCTGATAGATATAATATTTTTGGTATTTTTGGTATAAAGATGCAAAGTGAAAAGTAAAAGGCAAAGTAAAAAGCAAAGCAAGATTAAAGTGATGGAGATTGATATGATGACAATAGACCCGGGGGCCATAGGTTTCACTAGTGGCTTCTCTCAAGAGCATAAGTATTCTACGGTGGGTGAACAAATTACTGTTGAGCAATTGACAGAATTGAGCATAGTTATGAGAATATCTAGGCATGATCATGTATATAGGCATCACGTCCGTGACAAGTAGACCGAAACGATTCTGCATCTACTACTATTACTCCACTCATCGACCGCTATCCAGCATGCATCTAGAGTATTAAGTTAAAAACAGAGTAGCGCTTTAAGCAAGATGACATGATGTAGAGAGATAAATTCATGCAATATGAAATAAACCCCATCTTGTTATCCTCGATGGCAACGATGCAATACGTGCCTTGCTGCCCCTTCTGTCACTGGGAAAGGACACCGCAAGATCGAACCCAAAGCTAAGCACTTCTCCCATGGCAAGAACTACCAATCTAGTTGGCCAAACCAAAAGGATAATTCGAAGAGACTTGCAAAGATAACTAATCATACATAAAAGAATTCAGAGAAGATTCAAATATTATTCATAGATAGACTTGATCATAAACCCACAATTCATCGGTCTCAACAAACACACCGCAAAAACAAGATGACATCAAATAGATCTCCACAAGATAGGGGGAGAACTTTGTATTGAGATCCAAAAAGAGAGAAGAAGACATCTAGCTACTAACTATGGACCCGAAGGTCTGAGGTAAACTACTCACACTTCATCGGAGAGGCTATGATGATGTAGAAGCCCTCCGTGATGAGGGCCCTCTCCGGCGGAGCTCCGGAACAGGCCCCAAGATGGGATCTCGTGGATACAGAAAGTTGCAGCGGTGGAATTAGTTTTTTGGCTCCGTATCTGATCGTTTGGGGGTACGTAGGTATATATAGGAGGAAGAAGTACGTCGGTGGAGCTCCGAGGGGCCCACGAGGCAGGGGGCGCGCCCCCCCACCCTCGCGACCGCCTCTCTGATGCCTTGGCGTAGGGTCTAAGTCTCCTGGATCACGTTCGGTGAGAAAATCACGTTCACGAAGGTTTCATTCCGTTTGGACTCCGTTTGTTATTCCGTTTCTTTGAAACACTGAAATAGGCAAAAAAACAGCAATTCTGGGATGGGCCTCCGGTTAATAGGTTAGTCCCAAAAATAATATAAAAGTGGAAAATAAAGCCCAATATATTCCAAAACAGTAGATAATATAGCATGGAGCAATCAAAAATTATAGATACGTTGGAGACGTATCAGGCATCCCCAAGCTTAATTCCTGCTCGTCCTCGAGTAGGTAAATGATAAAAAGAGAATTTTTTGATGCGGAGTGCTACTTGGCATAATTTCAATGCAAATCTTCTTAATTGTGGTATGAATATTCAGATTAGGAAGATTCAAGATAAAAGTTCATATTGGCATAGAGAATAATAATACTTCAAGCAAACTAACAAAGCAATTATGTTTTCTCAAAGTAACATGGCTAAAGAAAGTTTATCCCTACAAAATCATATAGTTTAGTCATGCTCCATTTTCGTCACACAAGAATGCTCTCATCATGCACAACCCCGATGACAAGCCAAGCAATTGTTTCATACCTTAATAATTTCAAACTCATAAACTTTCACGCAATACATGAGCGTGAGCCATGGATATAGCACTATGGGTGGAATAGAATGATGGGGGTTATGTGGAGAAGACAAAAAGGAGAAAGTCTCACATCAACGAGGCTAATCAATGGGCTATGGAGATGCCCATCGATTGATGTTAATGCAAGGAGTAGGGATTGCCATGCAACGGATGCACTAGAGCTATAAATGTATGAAAGCTCAATAAAAGAAACTAAGTGGGTGTGCATCCAACTTGCTTGCTCACGAAGACCTAGGGCATTTGAGGAGGCCCATTGTTGGAATATACAAGCCAAGTTCTATAATGAAAAATTCCCACTAGTATATGAAAGTGATAACTCAAGAGACTCTATATGAAGAACATGGTGCTACTTTGAAGCACAAGTGTGGAAAAAAGGAATAGTAGCATTGCCCCTTTTTTGGGCCTTCTTTTTTTCTTTGGCCTTTCTCCTTTTTTGGGACAATGCTCTATTGAATGATGATCATCACACTTCTATTTATTTACAACTCAATGATTACAACTCGATACTAGAACAAAGTATGACTCTATATGGATGCCTCCGGCGGTGTACCGGGATATGCATGAATCAAGAGTGACAAGTATGAAAAAATTATGAACGGTGGCTTTGCCACAAATACTATGTCAACTACATGATCATGCTAAGCAATATGACAATGATGAATGTGTCATGATAAACTGGATGGTGGAAAGTTGCATGGCAATATATCTCGGAATGGCTATGGAAATTCCACAATAGGTAGGTATGGTGGCTGTTTTGAGGAAGATATAAGGAGGTTTATGTGTGAAAGAGCGTATCATATCACGGGGTTTGGATGCACCGGCGAAGTTTGCACCAACTCTCGATGTGAGAAAGGGCAATGCACGGTACCGTAGAGGCTAGCAATGATGGAAGGGTGAGAGTGCGTATAATCCATGGACTCAACATTAGTCATAAAGAACTCATATACTTATTGCAAAAATCCACAAGCCATCAAAAACCAAAGTATTACGCGCATGCTCCTAGGGGGATAGATTGGTAGGAAAAGACCATCGCTCGTCCCCGACCGCCACTCATAAGGAGGACAATCAAATAACACCTCATGTTTCAAATTTGTTACATAACGTTTACCATACGTGCATGCTACGGGACTTGCAAACTTCAACACAAGCACTTCTCAAATTCACAACTACTCAACTAGCATGACTTTGATATTATTACCTCCATATCTCAAAACAATTATCAAGCATCCAACTTTTCTTAGTATTCAACACACTCAAAAGAAAGTTTCACAAATCTTGAAGACCAAGCATGTTATTATTAAGCAAATTACCATGCTATTAAGACTCTCAAAATAATTTAAGTGAAGCATGAGAGGTCAATGGTTTCTTTAAAACAAATCCACCACCGTGCTCTAAAAGATCTAAGTGAAGCATATAGAGCAAAATTATAACGCTCAAAAGATATAAGTGAAGCACATAGAGCAAAACTACTTAGCTCAAAAAGATATAAGTGAAGCACATAGAGTATTCTATCAAATTCTAATTCATGTATGGCTCTCTCAAAAGGTGTGTACAGCAAGGATGATTGTGGCACACTAACAACCAAATACACAAATAATACAAGACGCTCCAAGCAAAACACATATCATGTTGGTGAATAAAAATATAGCTCCAAGTAAATTACCGATGGAAGTGGACGAAAGAGGGGATGCCTTCCGGGGCATCCCCAAGCTTTGAATTTTTTGTGTCCTTGGATTATCTTGGGGGTGCCATGGGCACCCCCAAGCTTAGGCTCTTGCCACTCCTTGTTCCATAATCCATCACAAGAATTCACCCAAAACTTGAAAACTTCACAACACAAAACTTAAAGTAGAAAACTCGTGAGCTCCGTTAGCGAACGAAAACAAAAAACCACTTCAAGGTACTGTTATGAACTCATTCTTTATTTATATTAGTGTTAAACCTACTGTATTCCAACTTCTCTATGGATTATAAACTATTTTACTAACCATAGATTCATCAAAATAAGCAAACAACACACGAAAAACAGAATCTGTCAAAAACAGAACAATCTGTAGTAATCTGTAGCTAGCGCAAGATCTGGAACCCCAAAAATTCTAAAATAAATTGCTGGACTTGAGGAATTTATCTATTAATCATACGCAAAAATAATTAACTAAATATCACTCTCCAAATAAAAATGACAGCAGTTCTCGTGAGCGCTAAAGTTTCTGTTTTTTACAGCAAGTTCAACAAGACTTTCCCCAAGTCTTCCCAATGGTTCTACTTGGCACAAACACTAATTAAACACAAAAAACACAACCAAAACAGAGGCTAGATAATTTATTTATTACTAAACAGGATCAAAAAGCAAGGAATAAAAATAAAATTGGGTTGCCTCCCGACAAGCGCTATCGTTTAACGCCCCTAGCTAGGCATAAAAGCGAGGATAGATCTAGGTATTGTCATCTTGATTCTTAATTCTTTTAGCGATATTATGCTCGAATCCGGGAGGTTCCTTACGTTTCCCTTCATATTTAGAGATCTTGAGATCTAAAGAGTCCAACCGCTTATTGCAAAGAGTAATCAACATATTCATGCGGTGAAGATTTCCGCTAACGCTCTTAAGAGGTTCAAGAGATTTTTGTAAAATCTAAGTTACTTCGCAAATTTTCTGAAAAACTTGTGTTTCTCTTGGGTATGATGGGGCCCCTTTTGTTGAGGTAAAGTTCCTACTATACCTTCTATAATTTCATGCGCGATACTGGGATCAATTTCAATAAAATTGCCTTTGGCAACACAATCCAAAAGTTTTCTATGAGACATATTAAGCCCAACATAAAAGTTGCGAAGCAAAATTCTGAAATTTACTTCTAGGGTGCATTTACGATAAGATTCAAATATTATTCATAGATAGACTTGAAATTCTTCTTGCTACCTCTTGAGCTTGCGTTGGATTTCCTCGAAGAGGAAGGGATGATGCAGCAGAGTAGCGTAAGTATTTCCCTCAATTTTTGAGAACCAAGGTATCAATCCAGTAGGAGGCCACGCTCAAGTCCCTCGTACCTGCACAAAACGATAGCTACTCGCAACCAACGCGATTAGGGGTTGTCAATCCTTTCACGGTCACTTACGAGAGTGAGATCTGATAGATATAATATTTTTGGTATTTTTGGTATAAAGATGCAAAGTGAAAAGTAAAAGGCAAAGTAAAAAGGAAAGCAAGATTAAAGTGATGGAGATTGATATGATGAGAATAGACCCGGGGGCCATAGGTTTCACTAGTGGCTTTTCTCAAGAGCATAAGTATTCTACGGTGGGTGAACAAATTACTGTTGAGCAATTGACAGAATTGAGCATAGTTATGAGAATATCTAGGCATGATCATGTATATAGGCATCACGTCCGTGACAAGTAGACCGAAACAATTCTGCATCTACTACTATTACTCCACTCATCGACCACTATCCAGCATGCATCTAGAGTATTAAGTTAAAAACAGAGTAACGCTTTAAGCAAGATGACATGATGTAGAGAGATAAATTCATGCAATATGAAATAAACCCCATCTTGTTATCCTCGATGGCAACGATGCAATACGTGCCTTGCTGCCCCTTCTGTCACTGGGAAAGGACACCGCAAGATCGAACCCAAAGCTAAGCACTTCTCCCATGGCAAGAACTACCAATCTAGTTGGCCAAACCAAACGGATAATTCGAAGAGACTTGCAAAGATAACTAATCATACATAAAAGAATTCAGAGAAGATTCAAATATTATTCATAGATAGACTTGATCATAAACCCACAATTCATCGGTCTCGACAAACACACCGCAAAAAGAAGATTACATCGAATAGATCTCCACAAGAGAGGGGGAGAACTTTGTATTGAGATCCAAAAAGAGAGAATAAGCCATCTAGCTACTAACTATGGACCTGAAGGTCTGAGGTAAACTACTCACACTTCATCGGAGATGCTATGATGATGTAGAAGCCCTCCGTGATGAGGGCCCTCTCCGGCGGAGCTCCGGAACAGGCCCCAAGATGGGATCTCGTGGATACAGAAAGTTGCGGCGGTGGAATTAGGTTTTTGGCTCCGTATCTGATCCGTTGGGGGTACGTAGGTATATATAGGAGGAAGAAGTACATCGGTGGAGCTCCCCACCCTCGTGACCGCCTCTCTGATGCCTTGGCATAGGGTCCAAGTCTCCTGGATCACGTTCGGTGAGAAAATCACGTTCCCGAAGGTTTCATTCCGTTTGGACTCCGTTTGATATTCCGTTTCTTTGAAACACTGAAATAGGCAAAAAACAGCAATTCTGGGCTGGGCCTCCGGTTAATAGGTTAGTCCCAAAAATAATATAAAAGTGGAAAATAAAGCCCAATATAGTCCAAAACAGTAGATAATATAGCATGGAGCAATAAAAAATTATAGATACGTTGGAGACGTATCAATACGCAACTTTGCTTCTTGGAAGACCAACTCACCAAAGAGCAACCAAGAAATTGGCACCCTCCGAAAGTGGACTTCCTATCCACTTTGTCTCCCGCCCAATCCGAGTTCGAATAACCTACAAGCTTGAAGTTTGCTCCCCTTGGGTACCATAAGCCAAAGTTTGGGGTATGAGCCAAATATCGAAAGATTCGCTTGACCGCCACAAAGTGACTTTCCTTAGGTGCGGCTTGAGACCGTGCACAAATTCCAACACTCAACATGATATCCGGTCTAGATGCACAAAGGTAAAGCAAGGAGCCAATTATGGAGCGATATACCTTTTGATCCACCGCTTTACCATTGGGATCAATGTCAAGTTGGCACTTGGTGGGCATGGGAGTGGAAGCCGGCTTGACATCACTTAGCTTGAATCTCTTGAGCATGTCTTGAGTGTATTTGGCTTGGTTGATGAAGGTTCCTTCTCTCCTTTGCTTCACTTCGAACCCGAGAAAAAACTTCAACTCTCCCATGGAAGACATCTCGAACTTTGAGGTCATGAGAGCGGCAAATTCCTCATTGAAAGCTTCGTTAGGGGAACCAAAGATAATATCATCAACATATAATTAGCACACAAACAACTCCCCTTTGACCTTCTTAGTAAAAAGAGTGGGGTCGATTAGCCCAACTTCAAAGCCACGGTCTTGTAACAACTCGGTAAGGTGGTCATACCACGCACGTGGGGCTTGTTTAAGGCCATAGAGTGCCTTATCGAGTTGATACACTGATACGTCTCCGTCGTATCTGCTTTTCCAAACACTTTTGCCCTTGTTTTGGACTCTAACTTGCATGATTTGAATGGAACTAACCCGGACTGATGCTGTTTTCAGCAGAATTGCCATGTTGTTATTTATGTGCAGAAACAAAAGTTCTCGGAATGACCTGAAACTTCACGGAATGTCCTTTTGGAAATAATAAAAAATCCTTGCAAAAGATGAAGACCAGGGGCCCCACACCCTAGCCACGAGGGTGGGGGCCTGCCTGCCCCCCAGGGCGCGCCCCCTACCTCGTGGGCCCCCTGGAGCTCCTCCAACCTCAACTCGAACTCTATATATTTGCTTTCGGGGAGAAAAAAAATCAGAGAGAAGGATTCATCGCGTTTTATGATACGGAGCCACCGCCAAGCCCTAAAACCTCTCAGGAGGGCTGATCTGGAGTCCGTTCAGGGCTCCGGAGAGGGGAATCCGTCGCCATCGTCATCATCGTCATCATCAGATTCACGAATTTTAAGCAAAACCTCATAAAGATAATCTAGTGCACAAAGCTCACTAGCAATTGGTTCATCATAATTGGATCTCTTAAAAAGATTAGCAAGTGGATGAGGATCCATAGATCTTAGGTTCTCTGTTTAGTAATAAATAAACAACTATTCCAACCATACGAGCAAACAAGAAACGGGCAAAAGAGGCAAACGGAAAAGAGAGGGAGGATAGAGAAAGAGAGGGCGAATAAAACAGCAAGAGTGAAGTGGGGGAGAGGAAAACGAGAGGCAAATGGAAAATAGTGTAATGTGGGAGATAAGGGTTTGTGATGGGTACTTGGTATGTTGACTTTTGCATAGAACTCCCCGGCAACGGCGCCAGAAATCCTTCCTGCTACCTCTTGAGCACTTGCATTGGTTTTCCCTTGAAGAGGAAAGGGTGGTGCAGCAAAGTAGCGTAAGTATTTCCCTCAGTTTTTGAGAACCAAGGTATCAATCCAGTAGGAGGCTACACGTGAGTCCCTCGCACCTACACAAAACAAATAAATACTCCCAACCAACGCGATAAGGGGTTGTCAATCCCTTCACGGTTACTTACGAGAGTGAAATCTGATAGATATGATAAGATAATATTTTTGGTATTTTTATGATAAAGATGCAAAGTAAAATAAAATCAAAGGAAATAACTAAGTAATGGAAGATTAATATGATGAATATAGACCTGGGGGCCATAGGTTTCACTAGTGGTTTCTCTCAAGAGCATAAGTACTTTACGTTGGGTGAACAAATTACTGCTGAGCAATTGACAGAATTGAGCATAGTTATGAGAATATCTAGGTATGATCATGTATATAGGCATCACGTCCAAGACAAGTAGACCGACTCCTGCCTACATCTACTACTATTACTCCACACATCGACCGCTATCCAGCATGCATCTAGAGTATTAAGTTCATAAGAATAGAGTAATGCCTTAAGCAAGATGACATGATGTAGAGGGATAAACTCATGCAATATGATGAAAACCCCATCTTGGCATCCTCGTTCCTCGATGGCAACAATACAATACGTGCCTTGCTGCCCCTACTATCACTGGGAAAGGACACCGCAAGATTGAACCCAAAGCTAAGCACTTCTCCCATTGCAAGAAAGATCAATCTAGTAGGCCAAACCAAACTGATAATTCGAAGAGACTTGCAAAGATAACCAATCATACATAAAAGAATTCAGAGAAGATTCAAATATTGTTCATAGATAAACTTGATCATAAACCCACAATTCATCGGTCTCAACAAACACCGCGAAAGAAGATTACATCGAATAGATCTACACAAGAGAGGGGGAGAACTTTGTATTGAGATCCAAAAAGAGAGAAGAAGCCATCTAGCTAATAACTATGGACCCGAAGGTCTGAGGTAAACTACTCACACCTCATCGGAGAGGCTATGGTGTTGATGTAGAAGCCCTCCGTGATCGATGCCCCCTCCGGCGGAGCTCCGGAACAGGCCCCAAGATGGGATCTCGTGGATACAGAAAGTTACGGCGGTGGAATTAGGGTTTTGGCTCCGTATCCGATCGTTTGGGGGTATGTAGGTATATATATAGGAGGAAGAAGTACGTCGGTGGAGCAACAGGGGGCCCACGAGGGTGGAGGGCGCGCCTGGGGGGGTAGGCACGCCCCCTACCTCGTGGCCTCCCTGTTGGTTGCTTGACGTAGGGTCCAAGTCTCCTGGATCTTGTTCGTTCCAAAAATCACGTTCCTGAAGGTTTCATTCTGTTTGGACTCCGTTTGATATCAAAAAACGGCAATTCTGGGCTAGGCCTCCGGTTAATAGGTTAGTCCCAAAAATAATATAAAAGTGGATAATAAATCCCAATAATGTCCAAAACAGAAGATAATATTGCATGGAGCAATCAAAAATTATAGATACGTTCGAGACGTATCATAGGCTTGTTGGACGGTGATGGGTTGGATGAGATTTATCATGTAATCGAGTTAGTTTTGTTAGGGTTTGATCCCTAGTATCCACTATGTTCTGAGATTGATGTTGCTATGACTTTGCTATGCTTAATGCTTGTCACTAGGGCCCGAGTGCCATGATTTCAGATCTGGACCTATTATGTTTTCATGAATATATGTGAGTTCTTGATCCTATCTTGCAAGTCTATAGTCACCTACTATGTGTTATGATCCGGCAACCCCGAAGTGACAATAACCGGGACCACTCCCGGTGATGACTGTAGTTTGAGGAGTTCATGTATTCATTATGTGTTAATGCTTTGGTCCCGTACTCTATTAAAAGGAGGCCTTAATATCCCTTAGTTTCCGCTAGGACCCCGTGATACGTCTCCGTCGTATCTACTTTTCCAAACACCTTTGCCCTTGTTTTGGACTCTAACTTGCATGATTTGAATGGAACTAACCCGGACTGACGCTGTTTTCAGCAGAATTACCATGGTGTTATTTATGTGCAGAAACAAACGTTCTCGGAATGACCTGAAACTTCACAGAGCAACTATTTGGAAAATACAAAAAATACCTGCAAAAGATGAAGGCCAGGGGGCCACCACCTGTCCATGAGGGTGGGGGGCGCGCCCCCCTACCTCGTGGGCCCCCTGGTGCCTCTCCGACTCCAACTCCAACTCTATATATTGTGTTTCGGGGAGAGAAAAATCAGAGAGAAGAATTCATCGCGTTTTACGATACGGAGCCGCCGCCAAGCCCTAAAACCTCCTGGGAGGGCTGATCTGAAGTCCGTTCGGGGCTCCGGAGAGGGGAATCCGTCGCCATCGTCATCATCAACCATCCTCCATCACCAATTTCATGATGCTCACCGCCGTGCGTGACTAATTCCATTGTAGGCATGCTGGACGGTGATGGGTTGGATAGGATCTATCATGTAATAGAGTTAGTTTTGTTAGGGTTTGATCCCTAGTATCCACTATGTTCTGAGATTGATGTTGCTATGACTTTGCTATGCTTAATGCTTGTCACTAGGGCCCGAGTGCCATGATTTCAAATCTGAACCTATTATGTTTTCATCAATATATGAGTGTTCTTGATACTATCTTGCAAGTCTATAGTCACCTATTATGTGTTATGATCCGTTAACCCCGAAGTGACAATAATCGGGATATTTACCGGTGATGACCGTAGTTTGAGGAGTTCATGTATTCACTATGTGTTAATGCTTTGTTCCGGTTTTCTATTAAAAGGATGCCTTAATATCCCTTAGTTTCCGTAAGGACCCCGCTGCCACGGGAGGGTAGGACAAAAGATGTCATGCAAGTTCTTTTCCATAAGCACGTATGACTATGTTCGGAATACATGCCTACATTATATCAATGAACTGGAGCTAGTTCTGTGTCACCCTAGGTTATGACTGTTACATGATGAACCGCATCCGGCATAATTCTCCATCACTGATCCATTGCCTACGAGCTTTTCATATATTGTTCTTCGCTTATTTACTTTCCCGTTGTTATTGCTATCATCACTACAAAATACCAAAAACACTACTTTTACTACTGTTACCTTTTGCTACCGTTACCACTACTATCATATTACTTTGCTACTAAATACTTTGCTGCAGATATTAAGTTTCCAGGTGTGGTTGAATTGACAACTCAGCTGCTAATACTTGAGAATATTCTTTGGCTCCCCTTGTGTCGAATCAATAAATTTGGGTTGAATACTCTACCCTCGAAAACTGTTGCGATCCCCTATACTTGTGGGTTATCAAGACCATTTTCTAGCGCCGTTGCCGGGGAGCATAGCTCTATTCTTTGAGTCACTTGGGATTTATATCTACTTATCATTATGAAGAACTTGAAAGATCCAAGAACCAAGATTTATCCCTCAACTACGAGGGGGGGGGGTAAGGAACTGCCATCTAGCTCTGCACTTGATTCACCTTCTGTTTTAAGTAAGCTTGCGACGCCTAAAACTGCTTCTGCTATTCGTTCTGATATGTCGCATGTTATTTATGATGCTACTTCTGCTATGCATGATACTTATGATGAAACTACTTCTATGCTTGATACTACTGTGCCACTTGGTGAATTTCTTGATGAACAACTTGCTAGGGCTAGAGAGATTGAAAATATTGAATCTGATAATACTTATGAAAGTGATGATGAAGAATCACTTGTTATTCCTGAGGGTTATGTTTTTGATCAAGAAGCCTCTTTAGCTATTTTAGCTTGCAAAGATAGAAACGAACTTAAGAGGTTATTAGCTAAATGGAACAAGCAATCTCTAAATGCTAGAATGAAACCTGACCCTGCTTTTGCTACTTCACCTATTTGTGTTACCGATAAGGATTATGAATTCTCTATTGATCCTGATATAATTACTTTGGTTGAATCTGATCCTTTTCATGGCTATGAATCTGAAACTGTTGTGGCACATCTTACTAAATTAAATGATATAGCCACCCTGTTCACTACTGATGAGAGAACTCATTACTTATATATCCTTAAAATATTTCCGTTCTCATTAAAGGGTGATGCTAAGATATGGTATAATTCTCTTGATCCTGGTTGTGTGCATAGTCCCCAGGATATGATTTATTACTTCTCTACTAAATATTTCCCTGCTCATAAGAAACAAGCTGCTTTAAGGGATATATATAATTTTGTGCAAATTAAAGAAGAGAGTCTCCCACAAGCTTGGGGGAGGCTTCTCCAATTACTTAATGCTTTGCCTGATCATCCTCTTAAGAAAAATGAAATACTTGATATCTTTTATAATGGACTAACCGATGCTTCCAGAGATTACATGGATAATTGTGTTGGTTCTGTTTTCAGGGAAAGAACACCGGATGAAGCTAAAATTTTATTGAATAATATGTTGACAAATGAAAATAATTGGACACCTCCGGAGCCAATTCCTGAGCCTATTCCTAAACCAACTCCGAAGAAGAGGGGTATTCTATTTCTCAGTCCTGAAGATATGCAAGAGGCAAAGAAATCTATGAAAGAAAAAGGTATTAAAGCTGAAGATGTTAAGAATTTACCTCCTATTGAAGAAATACACGGTCTTAATTTACCGCCTGTTGAAGAAACATATGATCTTAATCCTTTACCTATTGAAGAAACTCATGGTCTTGATAACCCGACACAGGTAGTGTCGGGGATATACCCCGCAGTATGATCCGGCTGGAGTTGTAAACCGGCCGGGACTTGGTAAACCGGCGGATGGTAAACCGGCGGATGGTAAACCGGCGGAGAGTTAAGATAGAGAGTCAAGACAGATGGCTAAGACAATGTTAAACCGGCAAACAATGTTAAACCGACAGACAATGTTAAACCGGCAGACAATGTTAAACCGGCGGACAATATTAAACCGGCAGACGTTAAGAAGCCCAAGAAGGGAAGTCAAAATAGTTTAAGTTAAAGTCCGAGTTGGACTCCACATGTAACCCGCCCCTTCAACATATATAAGGAGGGGCAGGGCTCCTCAAAGGGGGACAGACAAGAAAATAACAATCTCTAGGGCTAGACACAATTAGAGAGCCGGTTTACGGCGACTCCCTCGTGATGATAATGAGATTTACGGCGACTCCCTCGTGATGATAATGAGATCTAGTCTCAAAAGCATGTAGGGTTGTTACCGGATGATATTTCCCGGGGCCCGAAGCTGTCTAAATCCTCGTCTTGTGTAGCGTTTCTCGATTCCGCTCAACCCCTCTCAAGCTATCACATAGATGCGTTGGCATCACGACTAAGTCCTTCCGCTAGGACATCTGACGTGTTAATTCCATGATAGTTGACGCCCACCGTGAGGCCCGCGCACGATGATGTTGAGTTCTTGGAGGGATCTCTCTGAAGGATCGAGAAGGTTCGCAAATTTCGGATAAAGCAGAGCCAGTTGGAAAGGATCTGCCAAAATTTTGAGTTCATCGATTCAGATTCAGTCAAGCTGATTTAAAGTTCAAGAAAATTAAAGTTATAGTCTGATGACTGCCACAAGTCACAAAGAAAAGAAGTCCAAACCGCCTCCATCAGTGAGCCGCCGGTTTGTTTTTGTTCACCAATTAGTCGTTATGGAGAAAGGTCAAAGGCTCGAGTGTCACCTTGAAGATCTATTCAAGCTACCGCTGCCGGTGATGGGGGATACGAGCTCTGTTGTTGGTAAAGCTAGATAAAGCATAATAATATGACAACCTGGAGGGTGATTTGGTTTTGAGTAACTCGCCGAATCCGAGTTAGCCTCGCGCCAAACTACTACAGCCACGGCCGCGCCGTATTAAACCGTCATCTGTGACAACCATGACGTCAAATCGGCCTGCTACCATCACCACATTATTAAACCGCCGGACCTGTTTTTGCCTCCGAGACCGACATGATTGGATGGATCTGTTGTCCGTGTCGTTCGGAGTATTACTTGTACACGTGAAGGACTAGAGCTATACTGCTCATTGGGATTAAATTAGAAAAATACTACTTGTATTAGTAGTGGACACATGGACCAAAGTCAATGGCTCTTCACCTCCTCACGTGAGACTAGTACTACTCCTCACCAGGATTAAATAGAAGAAGAAAAGGCTTTGGAGTTGTTCAAAGATTGAAGATATGGCTGCTGTTAGCCTGACACGGGCTCGGACACGTTCAGAAAAAGGAAAGCCAGGTACCTCGTTACAGTGAAAGAAAAAAAAAGAAGCCAAGTCAACGACGACCCAGAGAAGGATTTTTTGTCCGACTACGGCCTCGCTTCGCTTACCTGATCGCCTCGGGTCGACCCGCCGAGTCGCCCAGCCGCGCCAATCTCCTCCCCGCGGCCGGTTCCCACGCTGGCTGGCCAACTCGCTGGTCCCGGCTTGCTCTAAGCTCGGATGCATGCGTCGTCCTCGTCCAGCGCCCGGCCTCTAAGTCGCTACTCCTTCTGCGACACTGCGGGTCCGAGTCGCCAAACCGCCTCGCCTCCGTCTCCGCTTTCACCTCCGCCCACGCCTCCGTCAAGCCGGCCTGCCTCCGCCACCTCGACGACTGGCTGCCGCCGTGATGCGGTTCGAACCACCCCCTCGTGTTTTGTCGCCATGGCCATGGGCCTCGCCCTTAAGCTGCCGCGAGCATCCTTTGCCGCACCCGGGCAGAGAAGAGCTGCAGAGCCGCCGCCTCAGTCGTATCTGGCCCGTCCACCTCACGGAGCCGCCGCGGTGGATTTCACTCCTGGCCGCCCTCGTCGAAAACACCGTGCCTTGCCGGTTTTGCCTCTGCGTTGAGCCAGCGCCGGATCACCATCACCGCTGTAAACCGCCGCGGCCCTGCATTGACGATCTTGACTCGCCGGTGTTCTTCCGAGTCGCACCTCCGAGCCACTGCCAGATTACCTCTCGCGCAACTTTAAGTCGCCGAGTCAACAGGGCTGTGGCACCGGTGAGCCGCCTTGCTCGCCTCCACCTTCAAGCTGCTAAATCGCCGCCGGTCGCTTCTCCTCCTCTGCTGTGATGAACCGCCCCGGCATGAGCGGATCGGTGCCTATACTACTGCGGGCTGCTTCCGCCTTGCCTTGTCGCCGCACCCCAAGCCGGCTCGTCGCGGTGCCTCTCCTCGCCATGGGTCTCCTTGACCCCGAGCCATGGCCACGACCCGCCGCTGCAGCCGCGAAGAGCCGCCATCATCTTGCTGGACCGCTGTGGCCATGGGTCACCTCGCCGGCCGTCAGCGCATCACCCGCTGTTGTACCTTCGATATGAACCGGACGTCGCCTGTGCTAAACCGCCAACTTCTGAGCCGCTCCGGTTTTGCTCCCGTCTGAGTCGCTATCACCACAGAGTTGCAGCCTTCAAGTCACGGTGGCTCCCCTCGCTTCGTTGATCGCCTCCACCTGAGAGATGCCCGTGCCCAGCTCCGCCCCGTTCTGACTCTGCCGCCTGCCTAAACCACCACCGCAGCGTTTCCTCGTCGGTGTTGGTTAAACCGTCGCTGTCCTGGGCTGCCTTGAGAGGCCTTGCCATCTGCCGTAAGCCGGTATCTCCACCGCCGTATCACCGTGAACCGGTTTTCGCCCCGCACTCACACCTCTGCCGAGTCGCAGGGTCGCCTCTGAGTTGCTATCACGCATAAACCGCCATCACCATCTCCCACGATGTCACCAGGCCGCCATCGTTTCTCCTTGGTGAAGGTTTCCTGAGCCGCTGCTTGACCACTGCTCACCTCTGCCTCTGTGGGCCGGCCCTTGCCGAGGCACGCTAACTCGCCTGCCGCTGCTCGTCGAGGTTCGCTAAACCGCCTGCTACCGCTCGCCCGCGGGCTCTGACTCGTCGCCGGGTGCAGTCGTCAAGCAAATCAACTACGGAATCGCCAAGTCGCCATCACCAGCGCCAGAGAGCCGGCCTTGTTTCTGCTTCGGCAGTACTACAGGGCCAGGTAAAAGAGAGACAAGTCAAGGATAGTGTTGGGGATATTACTATTGGGCGTAAACCGGCCTATCTGGACCGGGTTAACTTCGTCAGTAGTTACGTATGTTAAAACCCAAGAAGGCAGATGAGGGTTCAAGGCCCATGGTCGGTTCAAGGCCTGTAGCCGTAAACCGGCGTTAGTAGTTAACTTGTATTGTAAGTTAGGAATAAGTAGAGACCAAATCGGACACATCTATGAGCCGGTATTGGACTCTGTGAACCGACGGGCGTCATCCGTGTATATAAGGGGACGACCCGGCGGCGGTTCAGGGACGACAAACAACAACTCGAGACATAGGCGAAGCTTGTTTGCTCCCTAGTCATCGAAACCCCATCAATTCCATCACAACTAGACGTAGGCTTTTACCTTCATCGAAGGGGCCGAACTAGTATAAACTCTCTTGCGTCCCTGTGTCCGCTTTAACCCCTTCAAGCTAACCCGCCGCGATGGCTCCACGACTAAGTCCTTTCTCTAGGACATCTGCCGTGACAAAACCACGACAGATAGGTTGCTGGGTAAAAGCAAAAAGAAAAAAATGCTGCTTAGTTCAAAGGCAGACTACACACGCTATGTGTATAGTACTATCAGTACTGCTTCTTACGTCAGGATCCAGAAATCATCATCAACCTTGGGGCTGAGTATCAGGTGCTATTTACCCTATTTATTTTTAAGTATATCTTAATTCATCCAAGCAAAACTACTTGGCCCTGCTATATTTTATATGCAGAAGAATATTCATTACAATGTGGCATTATACCGTGGAGATGGAGGCGTGCCAACATCATTCAGCACCAGTGATTGTCGTTACTCAACGGACTCCCTCACTGGCTTACAAGGATGTGGCCCTCTCTCGCGACCACACCGGCTTACAAAGCCACAAACGACTCACCCGCCCGCTCTTGCGGCCGGTTCACGCGTCCGCGCCGGCTTACAACGCAGAGGGCAACTTGATCGTTCGCACCGGCTTACAATGTTGGAAGTATGCCCTAGAGGCAATAATAAATTGGTTATTATTATATTTCCTTGTTCATGATAATTGTTTATTATCCATGCTAGAATTGTATTGATAGGAAACTCAGATACATGTGTGGATACATAGATAACACCATGTCCCTAGTAAGCCTCTAGTTGACTAGCTCGTTGATCAATAGATGGTTACGGTTTCCTGACCATGGACATTGGATGTAGTTGATAACGGGATCACATCATTAGGAGAATGATGTGATGGACAAGACCCATCCTAAGCCTAGCACAAAGATCGTGTAGTTCGTATGCTAAAGCTTTTCTAATGTCAAGTATCATTTCCTTAGACCATGAGATTGTGCAACTCCCGGATACCGTAGGAGTGCTTTGGGTGTGCCAAACGTCACAACGTAACTGGGTGGCTATAAAGGTACACTACAGGTATCTCCGAAAGTGTCTGTTGGGTTGGCACGAATCGAGACTGGGATTTGTCACTCCGTGTAAACGGAGAGGTATCTCTGGGCCCACTCGGTAGGACACCATCATAATATGCACAATGTGACCAAGGAGTTGATCACGGGATGATGTGTTATGGAACGAGTA
Organism: Triticum urartu; assembly: GCF_056163025.1. Lineage (NCBI taxonomy): Eukaryota > Viridiplantae > Streptophyta > Magnoliopsida > Poales > Poaceae > Triticum > Triticum urartu. Next base: position 66,745,219 of record NC_141874.1, read on the forward strand.
AAGAGACTTGCCGGTAACGAGATTGAACAAGGTATCGGGATACCGACGATCGAGTCTCGGGCAAGTATCGTACCAATGGACAAAGGGAATTGAATATGGGATTGATTGAATCCTCGACATCGTGGTTCATCCGATGAGATCATCGTGGAACATGTGGGAGCCAACATGGGTATCCAGATCCCGCTGTTGGTTATTGACCGGAGAGTCATCTCGGTCATGTCTGCATGTCTCCCGAACCCGTAGGGTCTACACACTTAAGGTTCGATGCCGCTAGGGTTATAGGGAAGGTATGTATGCGGTTACCGAATGTTGTTCGGAGTCCCGGATGAGATCCCGGACATCACGAGGAGTTTCGGATGAAGGAAATATGCCCTAGAGGCAATAATAAAGTTATTATTTATTTCCTTATAATCATGATAAATGTTTATTATTCATGCTAGAATTGTATTAACCGGAAACATAATACATGTGTGAATACATAGACAAACAAAGTGTCACTAGTATGCCTCTACTTGACTAGCTCGTTAATCAAAGATGGTTATGTTTCCTAACCATGAACAATGAGTTGTTATTTGATTAACGAGGTCACATCATTAGTTGAATGATCTGATTGACATGACCCATTCCATTAGCTTAGCACCCGATCGTTTAGTATGTTGCTATTGCTTTCTTCATGACTTATACATGTTCCTATAACTATGAGATTATGCAACTCCCGTTTGCCGGAGGAACACTTTGGGTGCTACCAAACATCACAATGTAACTGGGTGATTATAAAGGAGCATTACAGGTGTCTCCAAAGGTAGATGTTGGGTTGGCGTATTTCGAGATTAGGATTTGTCACTCTGATTGTCGGAGAGGTATCTCTGGGCCCTCTCGATAATGCACATCAAATAAGCCTTGCAAGCATTGCAACTAATGAGTTAGTTGCGGGATGATGTATTACAGAACGAGTAAAGAGACTTGCCGGTAACGAGATTGAACTAGGTATTGGATACCGACGATCGAATCTCGGGCAAGTAACATACCGATGACAAAGGGAACAACGTATGTTGTTATGCGGTCTGACCGATAAAGATCTTCGTAGAATATGTAGGAGCCAATATGGGCATCCAGGTCCCGCTATTGGTTATTGACCGGAGACGTGTCTCGGTCATGTCTACATTGTTCTCGAACCCGTAGGGTTCGCACGCTTAAGGTTACGATGACAGTTATATTATGAGTTTATGCATTTTGATGTACCGAAGGTTGTTCGGAGTCCCGGATGTGATCACGGACATGACGAGGAGTCTCGAAATGGCCGAGACATAAAGATTGATATATTGGAAGCCTATGTTTGGATATCGGAAGTGTTCCGGGTGAAATCAGGATTTTACCGGAGTACCGGGAAGGTTACCGGAACCCCCCGGGAGCTAAATGAGCCATGATGGGCCTTAGTGGAAAATAGAAGAGGCAGCCCTACATGGGCTGCACGCCTCCCCCTTCCCCTAGTCCTATTAGGACTAGGAGAGGTGGCCGGCCCCCTCTCTCTCTTTCCCCCCTCCGCGAATCCTATTCCAACTAGGATTGGGGGGGGGATCCTACTCACAGAGGGAGTAGGACTCTCCCGGCGCACCCCTTGTGGCCGGCCAGCCTCCCCCCTTTGGTCCTTTATATACTGAGGTAGAGGCACCCTAGAACACACAAGTTGATCCACGTGATCTATTCCTTAGCCGTGTGCGGTGCCCCAGCCACCATAGTCCTCGATAATACTGTAGCGGATTTTAGGCGAGGCCCTACTGCTGTAGTGCATCAAGATCGTCACCACGCCGTCGTGCTGACGGAACTCTTCCCCGACACTTTGCTGGATCGGAGTCCGGGGATCGTCATCGAGCTGAACGTGTGCTCGAACTCGGAGGTGCCGTAGTTTCGGTGCTTGATCGGTTGGATCGTGAAGACGTACGACTACTTCCTCTACGTTGTGTCAACGCTTCCGCAGTCGGTCTGCGTGGGTACGTAGACAACACTCTCCCATCTCGTTGCTATGCATCACACGATCTTGCGTGTGCGTAGGAATTTTTTTGAAATTACTACGAAACCCAACAGTGGCATCCGAGCCTAGGTTATTTATGTTGATGTTATATGCACGAGTAGAACACAAGTGAGTTGTGGGCGATATAAGTCATACTGCCTACCAGCATGTCATACTTTGGTTCGGCGGCATTGTTGGACGAGACGACCCGGACCAACATTACGCGTACGCTTACGCGAGACCGGTTCCCCCTACGTGCTTTGCACATAGGTGGCTTGCGGGCGACTGTCTCTCCAACTTTAGTTGAACCAAGTATGGCTACGCCCGGTCCTTGCGAAGATTAAAACGGAGTCTATTTGACAAACTATCGTTGTGGTTTTGATGCGTAGGTGAGATTGGTTCTTGCTTAAGCCCGTAGCAGCCACGTAAAACTTGCAACAACAAAGTAGAAGACGTCTAACTTGTTTTTGCAGGGCATGTTGTGATGTGATATGGTCAAGACATGATGCTGAATTTTATTGTATGAGATGATCATGTTTTGTAACTGAGTTATCGGCAACTGGCAGGAGCCTTATGGTTGTCGTTTTATTGTATGCAATGAAATCGCGATGTAATGCTTTACTTTATTACTAAGCGGTAGTGATAGTCGTGGAAGCACAAGCTTGGCGAGACGACAATGATGCTACGATGGAGATCAAGGTGTCACGTCGGTGACGATGGTGATCACGACGGTGCTTCGGAGATGGAGATCACAAGCACGAGATGATGTTGGCCATATCATATCACTTATATTGATTGCATGTGATGTTTATCCTTTGATGCATCTTATCTTGCTTTGATTGACGGTAGCATTATAAGATGATCTCTCACTAAATTATCAAGAAGTGTTCTCCCTGAGTATGCACCGTTGCGAAAGTTCTTCGTGCTGAGACACCACGTGATGATCGGGTGTGATAGGTTCTACGTTCAAATACAACGGGTGCAAAACAGTTGCGCACGCGAAATACTCAGGTTATACTTGACGAGCCAAGCATATACAGATATGGCCTCGGAACACGGAGACCGAAAGGTCGAGCGTGAATCATATAGCAGATATCATCAACATAACGATGTTCACCATTGAAAACTACTCCATCTCACGTGATGATCGGTTATGGTTTAGTTGATTTGGATCACATAATCACTTAGAGGATTAGAGGGATGTCTATCTAAGTGGGAGTTCTTTAATTAATTTGATTAACTGAACTTAAATTTATCATGAAACTTAGTACCTGATTAGTATCTTGCTTGTTTATGTTTGATTGTAGATAGATGGCTCGTGCTGTTGTTCCGTTGAATTTTAATGCGTTCCTTGAGAAAGCAAAGTTGAAAGATGATGGTAGCAATTACACGGACTGGGTCCGTAACTTGAGGATTATCCTCATTGCTGCACAGAAGAATTACGTCCTGGAAGCACCGCTGGGTGCCAGGCCTGCTGCAGGAGCAACGCCGGATGTTATGAACGTCTGGCAGAGCAAAGCTGATGACTACTCGATAGTTCAGTGTGCCATGCTTTACGGCTTAGAATCGGGACTTCAACGACGTTTTGAACGTCATGGAGCATATGAGATGTTCCAGGAGTTGAAGTTAATATTTCAAGCAAATGCCCGGATTGAGAGATATGAAGTCTCCAATAAGTTCTATAGCTGCAAGATGGAGGAGAACAGTTCTGTCAGTGAGCATATACTCAAAATGTCTGGGTATAATAATCACTTGATTCAATTGGGAGTTAATCTTCCAGATGATTGCGTCATTGACATAATTCTTCAATCACTGCCACCAAGCTACAAGAGCTTCGTGATGAACTATAATATGCAAGGGATGAACAAGACTATTCCCGAGCTCTTCGCGATGCTGAAAGCTGCGGAGGTAGAAATCAAGAAGGAGCATCAAGTGTTGATGGTCAACAAGACCACTAGTTTCAAGAAAAAGGGCAAAGGGAAGAAGAAGGGGAACTTCAAAAAGAACGGCAAGCAAGTTGCTACTCAAGAGAAGAAACCCAAACCTGGACCTAAGCCTGAAACTGAGTGCTTCTATTGCAAGTAGACTGGTCACTGGAAGCGGAACTGCCCCAAGTATTTGGCGGATAAGAAGGATGGCAAGGTGAACAAAGGTATATGTGATATACATGTTATTGATGTGTACCTTACTAATGCTCGCAGTAGTACCTGGGTATTTGATACTGGTTCTGTTGCTAATATTTGCAACTCGAAACAGGGGCTGCGGATTAAGCGAAGATTGGCTAAGGACGAGGTGACGATGCGCGTGGGAAACGGTTCCAAAGTCGATGTGATCGCGGTCGGCACGCTACCTCTACATCTACCTTCGGGATTAATATTAGACCTAAATAATTTTTATTTGGTGCCAGCGTTGAGCATGAACATTATATCTGGATCTTGTTTAATGCGAGACGGTTATTCATTTAAATCAGAGAATAATGGTTGTTCTATTTATATGAGTAATATCTTTTATGGTCATGCACCCTTGAAGAGTGGTCTATTCTTGTTGAATCTCGATAGTAGTAACACACATATTCATAATGTTGAAGCCAAAAGATGCAGAGTTGATAATGAGAGTGCAACTTATTTGTGGCACTGCCGTTTAGGTCATATCGGTGTAAAGCGCATGAAGAAACTCCATACTGATGGACTTTTGGAACCACTTGATTATGAATCACTTGGTACTTGCGAACCGTGCCTCATGGGCAAGATGACTAAAACACCGTTCTCCGGAACTATGGAGAGAGCAACAGATTTGTTGGAGATCATACATACAGATGTATGTGGTCCGATGAATATTGAGGCTCGTGGCGGATATCGTTATTTTCTCACCTTCACAGATGATTTAAGCAGATATGGGTATATCTACTTAATGAAACATAAGTCTGAAACATTTGAAAAGTTCAAAGAATTTCAGAGTGAAGTTGAAAATCATCGTAACAAGAAAATAAAGTTTCTACGATCTGATCGTGGAGGAGAATATTTGAGTTACGAGTTTGGTGTACATTTGAAAAATTGTGGAATAGTTTCGCAACTCACGCCACCCGGAACACCTTAGCGTAATGGTGTGTCCGAACGTCGTAATCGTACTTTACTAGATATGGTGCGATCTATGATGTCTCTTACTAATTTACCGCTATCGTTTTGGGGATACGCTCTAGAGACGGCCGCATTCATGTTAAATAGGGCACCATCAAAATCCGTTGAGACGCCGCCTTATGAACTGTGGTTTGGCAAGAAACCAAAGTTGTCGTTTCTGAAAGTTTGGGGCTGTGATGCTTATGTGAAAAAGCTTCAACCTGATAAGCTCGAACCCAAATCGGAGAAATGTGTCTTCATAGGGTATCCAAAGTAAACTATTGGATACACCTTCTATCACAGATCCGAAGGCAAGACTTTTGTTGCTAAATTCGGAAGCTTTCTAGAGAAGGAGTTTCTCTCGAAAGAAGTGAGTGGGAGGAAAGTAGAACTTGATGAGGTAACTATACCTGCTCCCTTATTGGAAAGTAGTACATCACAGAAAACTGTTTCGGTGACACCTACACCAGTTAGTGAGGAAGCTAATGATAATGATCATGAAACTTCAGATCAAGATACTACTGAACCTCGTAGATCAACCAGAGTGAGATCCGCACCAGAGTGGTATGGTAATCCTGTTCTGGAAGTCATGCTACTAGATCATGATGAACCTACGAACTATGAAGAAGCGATGGTGAGCCCAGATTCCGCAAAATGGCTTGAAGCCATGAAATCTGAGATGGGATCCATGTATGAGAACAAAGTGTGGACTTTGGTTGACTTGCCCGATGATCGGCAAGCAATTGAGAATAAATGGATCTTCAAGAAGAAGACTGACGCTGACGGTAATGTTACTGTCTACAAAGCTCGACTTGTCGCAAAAGGTTTTCGACAAGTTCAAGGGGTTGACTACGATGAGACCTTCTCACCCGTAGCGATGCTTAAGTCTGTCCGAATCATGTTAGCAATTGCCGCATTTTATGATTATGAAATTTGGCAAATGTATGTCAAAACTGCATTCCTGAATGGATTTCTGGAAGAAGAGTTGTATATGATGCAACCAGAAGGTTTTGTCGATCCAAAAGGAGCTAACAAAGTGTGCAAGCTCCAGCTATCCATTTATGGACTGGTGCAAGCCTCTCAGAGTTGGAATAAATGTTTTGATAGTGTGATCAAAGCATTTGGTTTTATACAGACTTTTGGAGAAGCCTGTATTTACAAGAAAGTGA